>NC_134236.1:92716566-93323104 GCF_965152275.1 Natator depressus
GCATGTGAGGAGGGTGCAGGAGTCAGGGCAGGAGGCTGGGTGTGAGGGGGGTCAGGGCAGAGGGCTGGGGGTGTGGGCTGGGGTCGTGGGGGTGCTTCCAGCCACCTGCCCTGAGTGGCTTATGGCAGGGGGCTGGAGGGGATATGCCCTGATTCCACCCCCTTCCCCAAGGCCCTGTCCCCACCCCTTCTCCGCCTCCTCCCTGGAGCAGCGAGTGTGCTGCAGCTCTGCTTCTCCCACTCCCGCACAAGGGCCATCAGCTGATCGGCTGCAGGGAGGGAGAGGAGGAAGGGCAGGAACCCCGCATGCTGGGGAAAGATGCAGGGGAGGGGGGAGCTTGCCTGCCCTGCAGCAGCAGCCAGCAGGATCAAGCTTCTTCACCCTGCCCCTGACTTTTTAATGGCATGCTGCTGCCTGCAGGGGTCCCGGACTGGGTTTGGCAGTGGGCTGAGCGGGGCTGGTGGCTGGGACCTGGCAGGCAGCAGCATGCCATTAAAAATCGGCTCGTGTGCCGTAGGTTGCCAACCCCTGATCTAGAGGAAGGGAGCAGAAAGAGAACCCCGAAAGTGAAGGAATAAAGGGTTGGAATCCCAAAAGGCAGACAACAGGGCAGAGGGACAGAGGATTCGGGATAGGCTACTCTCATTTGGCCCTTGCACTGCATGAGCTTGGCATTCAGTGCTGCTTTTGGTCCTTTAATACTCTCCCACTTTCCCAGCCACTCCATCCTTAAACAAGTTTATATAAGGCAGAGAGGGGTAAAGCACAGCTTAAATGTCTCTTCAAATAAATTTAAAAAACTCTTTAAAGCATTTGATCAGCCAGATCTTAATTGATTCATCAATAGCTTCTGGCTTATGCTCAGTTAAGCTGTAATCAGTAGTTCATGAACTAATCTTCAAATGAACTGTTCATGAACTGCTGTAATGTATTTTGTTGACTGTTCCTCAAACAGACGTGAGTTCCACTTTCTCCAAGTAGAGCCAGTCAATGTCACAAGCCCATTTAAAAAGCAATTGTAGAAATGCCTTTTTCCTGGGCTCTCAATAGCAGGATGTGAGACTCCTTTGTGTGTGTGTGTGTGTGTGTGTGTGTGTGTGCGTGCGCGTGCGCACGCGCTGGGTGAATAGCTGAAATGAGACCTGTCTCTAAGAAAACTGTTGCCCTTGCTTCTGTTTTGCATATTTTTCAGTGCTGTCATGAAGTACCACTGAGAGTGATCTAGGACAGTGGTTCTCAAACTGAGTTGGTTTTAATGGGGTCACCTAGGCAAAGACAAATAATAATAAAGATAGTTCTGTTAAATTATAGCTATTTTATTTTATAATGCATCATTTCCTCTTCTCAGGCACATGCCTGTTGGAGCTGTCTGAAATAGTTACCTAGCAACCTACTTAGCACCTTGTGGTTAAAGCCAGTTTTAAAAGTTGTTGTCGAAATAAGTTTAGCAATGGCCCATTTTCTGAAGAAATGTGGTGTAATGAAGAGGGGTCGATTGCCACGTGTGGCAAAAGAAGGGCTGACCATGAGGATCTGAGCAACAGTAAAAAAAACAAACAAACAAACAAACAAAACCCCAAGAAACCACAAATACAATTTGGAATATGGATCTACAGAGACTGGCTTTGAGGAGGGCCTGTGGCCATAGCGTGTGGTGAAGTACTGGCAAAGGGAGAGCTTAAAACCATCAAAGATGTTGTGGCACTTGAAGACACGGCACAGCTCTCTTCAAACAAAACCACTCGATTTTTTTTTTCCCAGTGACAGCTGAGAGCTAAAGGGCCAGAAAACAGTACTGAAAATGGTGGCTCCAGCAAATGAGAGAGCCCATGAGTAAGGCTGTGAGTCTGTCACAGAAGTCGTGGATTTCCTCCAGGACCTCACTGACTTTTGCAGCAGCTGGTGTGGCTGATCCCAGCTCTGATCCCTAGCCCTGAGGCCAGCTGCACTGGCTGCTGTTTGGGCAACCTCAGGACCAGCTGGCCTTGGGGGCTGCCCAAGCAGCAGCCAGTATGGCTGGCCCCGGAGCAGCAGTGGCCCCGGGGCAGTCCTGGAGGCCGTCAGAGCAGCAATTTCCCCAGGGGCCTTGGAGCAGCGGGTGGCTGGGGACAGTCAGCTCCTGCTGCTGGAGCAGGGGCCAGCTGTCGGCTCCTGGTAGCTGCTCCTGGGGCCCTAGTGCAAGATTTAGTCGGGGTGCAGAATTCATGTCACCCACAGATTTCTTTGCTTCCCTGCAGAAAATGACTTTCTGACAGGGAAGCAAAGGAAAGCTGCAAGATCAGTCATGCACCGTTCCCTAGCTATGCAGGTGCAATGTTTCAGGCACCCAGAGCAGCTGGCTGAGCGATAAATCACCACAGGGCTGGGGACACCCCAGCCAGTGGCTCCTACCCTCAGCCAGGATCAGCTACTAGTCCTGGCTGGGCTGGAGGCAGGAGAGGATGGGACTTCCTCTTCCAGCACAAGGAGTGGCTTGGGCTGTGTCAGACCTTCCCCCAGAAACATCTCCCAGCTGCAGAAAGCTCAGCATCCTCCTCTGCTTCCTGCTCCTATCGCTCCTCAGCTCCAGGGGAGGAGAGGTCACTGGTACGGGGGAGCCCAACTGCCCAACCCCCATGCATCCAGACCTCCCATACTTGGACACCCCCGCCAAGCCTCACCTCATACACCAAGAACCTCCCTAGCCCTCCATACCCAAACTACAACCCATTGAATCTCAACCCCTGCATCTGGAGTCCCCGACACCCTGACCACCCCACACTGAGCTCCTTGCACTCAAACCCCCACCCTGATGAGCCCCATCCTTGCACCACCCTGAGTCCCCACATCCAGACCCCACACCACTGACCCCCAGCTAGCTGCACCCAGACCTCTCTGCTGAGCTCCAACCACTTTCACCTGGAAGCCCCTGCACCTGGAACCCCCTGATGAGCCTCGGTGCATCCAGATCCTCCCCCAAACCTAGACCCCCCCCTCACTGAGCTGTCTGCAACTACATTGTCCCACATAGAGCCATCTCACCCTACACCTGGATCCCTCCACCCTGAGCCTCTCCACACTTGGATGCTGCCTGCCCTGCACCTGGTGCAGAGGGGCAGGGCCCCAGGATGTTTCTGGGCAAACTCAGGCCTTGTGCTGTGTCAGGGTCAGGTACAGCCTCACCACTGAGTCTGTGTCCCGGGAGTGGGGAAGCTACAGGATGTTCTCTCACCTTCATGCAGCCAGTGGCCTGTGCTCCCCACTGCCATGCTGGAGGCTCTGCATTTATTTATTGACAAATAAAATTTGCAGAACATTGCAGAATTTTTATTTTTTTTGATGCAGAATGCCCTCAGGAGTATTCCATGTACCAAGGAAATGGATTTGATTATGCTGGGGCAAGGTCCAGAAACTCTACTTGATTCGATTCCTGTATCTAACGACCCTTTTGTAAGGGTATTCACAGTATGGCAAATGACGTGACTGAACAAGTCATCACCAAAATCAAGCAAAGTCCTTTTCCCCCCTGTCCCATTCAACTTGACAAAATGACAAATGTGTTGGGTGCTGCTCAGATGCTGACATGTAAAATTCCAAGAGGAATACCTGTTCTGCCAGCCATTCCAAAAGTGCAAAGAGCTGTGGTAAGCTATTTTTCCCTCTCATTATGGCTTGAAATGGCAGTGCTGTGTAGAAATTTGCATTAATGGTGCTCATGCAATGACTGGGAAAAAAACAGTGGGCTAGTCACCCGAGTGCAGGCTGTTGCACCGCAAGCAGTTTGGACTCATGGTATTCTACACAGGCAAGCTCTAGTTGTGCCAAAAAAAGGGGTCGGGGGGCACCCATTCACACAGTCATCTTCATCAAGTGTAGCTCAACAAGTGTGTCTGTTTGGAGTTCTGTGTGATGAGATGGGAGCTGAACACCATCACTTTACCACACAAGTTTGCTGGTTGTCTCCAGGAAAGGTTCTCAATCGTTTGTTTGAGCTCGGAGAGGAAGTGAGAATTTTTCTTTCAGACAAAGATTCCCTGCTGGCGGAAGTTTGCAGATACCAAGTGGCTTGCTTTGCTAGCTTACTTGGCAGACATTTTTGAATGTCTAAATGTTTTAAATACTTTCAAAGGCAAGACACTTCTATCTTTTCTGTCACTGACAAAATTTAAAGTTGGATCAAGAAACTTTTTGTGCTATGCTCGTGTGGACATTGGCAATTTCGAAGCATTTTTTTTTTAAAAAACTGGTTGTATTTTTGAATGAAAATGCCTTGCCCGAAGCACGACTTGTAGGCCATTATCATCAGCCACCTGGAAAGCCTTAAACTGCAGTTTTGGAAGCATTTCCTGAAGAGGATCGGAAAACAGTGGCGTGGATTGGAAATCCCTTTAATGCAGAACGACTGCAAATAGTGCTGTTATGGCACTTACAGCAGACATGCCAAACCTGCTAAAAAACACAGAAATTGGGCTTTTTTTTGGGCTTGTGAGTTGCTTGTTGGCTAGTTTTTGGCTTGTAGCTTGTTGCTTTTTTTTTTTTTTTTTTAATTATTATTGTCTCCCGGCAAGCGGGAGCAAGCAGGGACAAGGCAGAGGGAGAGTCGGGGTGCACAGCGGACCCATCACAGTCCCAGACTGCACGCCGTGGGGAACTAATCACATAGAGTGTTGGGGTTCTTAGGGATTGGCTTATTTTGGCCTTGTTGTGAAAGGGATTAGCTTGATTTTTGGCTTATTGTGACAGTCAGGGTGCTTATTTACCGCATGAAAGTTGGCAACTCCAACTTACAGTGAAAAAAGCATTAATGGATGTGACATTGATGCTGAGATTTTTCTGAACAACTTCTTGCTAACTTCTGGATTTGTGTGTGAGAAGAATATACAGAGCTGTCGTCTGCAGCACTGACCACTCGTGCCACCTGTGTGAAGCTAGCTTTTCAACACTGACTTTCCTGAAAAACACATACAATCACTGATGAAGATGACAAGTCTTTACCTCAGTCACAGAGAGCCCCACTTCAAGGATTTGTGTTCATCAGTACAAGCTCATCACTCCCATTAGGTACATTTTTCTTTTTCTTTTCTTTTCTTTTCTTTATTTTACTGCTGGGATAGAAAGATTGTCTTGCAATTGTATTGTGAGTTTAAATATTTAGTGGATAGTTTTTTGTAGATACATCCTTTTAATGCATTTTTAAATTTAAAATATTAACTCTTCTAGAGTAATACAGGGCCCTGGGGTCGTGTAGTACTTTTTGTTGTCAGAGGGGGATCTCAGTGCAATGAAGTTTGAGAACTGTTGATTTAGAAATGATGCTCCTTTAGATCATGTCTGTCCATCTAGGAGCAAGAGCAGCTTTGAGTGGGATGTAAAAAGAGTAAACACAGAGTAAAAATGTAAGCTAAACTTCCCAGGATATAGAGCCAGGCAGGAATATGAAGCCAGTCAACAGAAAAAAATTGACTTACAGCAGGACTTTCTGATAGGGAACTTAATTACCATTCATAATCCAGAGGGTCAAGGATATATTAGTAAAACTATTTTTTTGTGAGTTGAAAAGGAGCAATTTTCTTGCAATTTTTTCTGAATAAACAGTGCTGCTTTCTGTACAGCTCCTTACTGAGATTTATTAAACCCTCATTTTATTTTTGATCACTTTACATTTGCGCACACCTCTGGGATACAATTACAAATGGGCATTAAGGAAAGGAGAGTGGTGTGTGTGTGTGTGTGTGTGTGTGTGTGTGTTTTTTTCTCAATCACAGAAAAGATGCATTGTGTTAAGAACACAATAATCTCTGGTTATTCCATTGTTCAGGCTCCAGTAACTGATGTTGCATTCAGTAACTGCAGGTTATTAGTGCACTTTTTCAACTGAGAAAAAACAAAATAAACACAATATTTAATGCACAGTATGAGTGGAAGCCATGGAGTTTTAGACCTTGATGTCACTGTTCCAAAACAGTGGGTGGTTTTTGTTTTTTTAAAAATTTAGTTTAATGAAATAAACATTACTTCGAAGGAATTTCTTCTGTTTAAGCCCAGTCTGGGGATGCAATTAAAGAAAAAGGCAACTGTTATATTATACATATATTGTGGTGGTAGTTATATCAACAGCATATTAATGGCTATAGAAAACTAATAGTTTACTCTCAATTTTCTCAAAATAGTTGTATTCCTTAGGAAACAACCAAATAGAGGTACTGTAGGCACATCAGTTTACTGTATGTTACTTCGGGAGGAAAAAGGCACAAATCAGATGCACACAATGTATATAAATAAATTAAAGAGGAAAAAGAGAGAGACTTACAGAACAAATGACTGCTATGCAGACAATGGCAAGCATACAGCCGAAGAACTACAAAGAACATTGCTGCATTCCTCTTCCATTTCTTCAGCATGATGCTTCGTCTTTCTGTACAGTACTGTAAAATAGAAACTTAAAGGAACACTGCAAGTTAAATTGCACTTCTAAATATTTACTTAAGTTTACTACAACTGAAAGAGCTGAGAGGAAAATATTTTTCTCTATTATATTGTAGAATCAGTTCCATGTTTCCCTCTACATAGTTAATTTCCTCTTAGTGTGGGTCTTTCACATTGCAAAGAGGAAAACAAAAAACATGTAAAAAATCGAACAGGTCTTTGTAAAATCTCAACTGGTAGAGGGTCTTGGAGGTAGGTGTGGTTTCTGAAACTAATTTTAAATTTATTTTACAATAATTGAGATGTCAGGTAAAATTTTCAAAGGCACTTAAGTTCCATTTTCAAATGTAACTTAGGCTCCCAAATAATATTAAATCAATGGGGCTTACGCTCCTAACTCACTTAGGTGCTTTTGAAAATTGTACCCTTTGTTGATTGTCCCTTCGAACATATAACCTGATTTCATAGGTTAGTGCATTAGAGTTATATCTATTTGCCATAGCTATTTCTTTATTAGGAATCATGAACTCTGCATTATATCTTGATTCATACCTTTGGATGCATTGTTTATCTTTGTACCATTGTTCCTTTCTGATCTATTAATTTAGAAGAGCTCTCATGTATTTCAGTGTGTGTAATATAACTAAGGGTATGGAAAATTTCTAAAGAGGTTTCACTACTCTGTGCAGAGCTGGTCCAGTGATATGAAAAGTGATTTTGAGAATATTTTTATCAACAAAGTTTGACACATTCATTTGGCTACCAGTCTTTGGATCAGTCATGAGTATCCAGATAACAATCATTTTTTTCATTAATTTTTAGCTTGAACCATAACTCATCTATAAATGTGTTCCACAAGAATGTTGTTCCATATTCTCTGTTCACTGTTTGCTATTCTTCATTATAAAGTCTATCATTCACTCGGAGCAGAAATAGTATGTGACTCAGACAACCAATCACACACTACAAGTACTAAATAACCAATACTGAATGGTCAATCTGAAGAGTTTGTGAACAATCCATAAACTGAATTTTATTTGACCTTGACAAATACTTATGAATAACCAATAGAGCTACAGAATTCATGATGAATTTGCAAATATGTGAACAGAAAAAATGAGCTAAGTTCCTCATAACTTACTCACAATGAATAACTCAATTAGCTCCAGTATTGTGATAGTTTATACTGATTATCATACAGTGTGAAGGAACGTCTAATTGTTTTTATGGTATGGCTGAGGGGGTGAGAGATATTCTCTACATAGTCATAATTGTATTCATGTTATGTATTAACGCCTTTAAAAGAATAGAGAGAAGAGATTAACTACGACTAATATGCTGAAACAGAGGAAAAGAAAATTGAGCATGAATATCTGGAAACAGATATTCCTAACAGTGAGTTCTATTAAACGGCTGAATAGTTTCCCCAGGGATGTGGTGGAAGTGCCATCACTTACATGGCTTGAAATTAGACTGGGCCAATAGCTCATCCATTGCAAGGGACAAAACTGCATTGGTAGAAGGGATCTGTCCAAATAGGTCATTATCAGTCTTTAAATGTTGGAAAATCTGAAAATACAATCTCCCACCCCTTTGATCAAACATTGTACGTGTTTGTCCTTTTCTGATTTCTGTTCCTATACTGGCAGCAGCTTGTTTAGCTTACTGGCAATATTAGTGTTGTTGCATTCATAAAGATTAAAGGTTAGAAGTGCTGCAGTATTCTGTGCAAAGGTGAAGATTTTAAATGGTAGAGCTATTAAAAGAAACAGCTCCTTATAGCTTTGTGATACAAGATTAGTTCATGTTAAGGTATGTTACATGTAGCTTTTACCCTGCAGATTTTATTAGTAGTGGTTCACCACCATAACAGTGTGTATAGAAAAAAAGCTGCTCCTTCACTCATATTTTACCAGAAGAAAGGGATGAGATCATATTGGGAAATACTAAATACTGTAGCATGACTGAAACATTTGGGATTATTCTATAGAGCAGTAACAAAATTATCAATGAAAACAACCATGTAACTCTTTGAAAAGAGTGTTTCATCAGAGATTAACTGTATTGACAGCTTCTGTGATTCAACAAGCATTTTTCTATGAGATAAAGCCCCCATAAAATTTTCAGATATTGTCAGATTGCTACTAGAAAAATGGTTGGCAATAAATAGACTCATTTTCTAAGTCTGAGTGGCAATTTTCCTATTACTCTGCCATATGGATCAAGTACTTGCTGTCTTATATTGTGCTGGCTGTAAGAAAGCAGCATTTGGACCAAGATTAAGGAAATCACCAAAATATTTGTTTTTGTGGACATTTTATTGACATCTCTAAATGGGCCTGCCAGAACCTCTTTCCCAAAACCATGAGTTTGTTAATATAGTTAAGTCATTTTTTTAGTGGATTCCAAATTCCTTGGTCATCATTCCATTGTCAATATCCTCCAATACCTTTTCTGGGCCTTGAGTATTGGCATCAGGTGCTCAGTCCTCCTGCCGCACCACTTGCTAAAGATGAACGGCCACTGACCTGTTAATGTCTTAACATAATAAGGGAAGTCATCAAGCCAAATTCATAACTCCAGGATTGACAGTAGCTCTAAGCACTGGGTTGATCAGCCTGGGGCTCAAAGCAGAGATTAAGGCAAAACGGGATGAGGCACTACCCAGTCCTGAAAGAGTGGTGGTGACTTCGGAAATGAGCTGGGGCCTTCCTGTAGTGTAGATCACACAAAGTGTGGTGGGTGCCACTCACCTCTACCCCGCCCCCTCCCCACAAGGGTAGGAACAGCATTCTGAATTGGCCAGTGTCTAAGGCTGATTTAAAACTGCATGGTTGAGGGGAATGTGACCATTTCATTAAAATAAAGTATCACAGAGCTCTGAGATGGGTAATTGACAGTTTAATTACTGCCCAGTGCTCTGAATGTCAAAGTGAAGAAATACAATGAATTTCAGGTAAACTGTGGGAATAACATTGATGCAGTTTAGAGATACAAGGATAAACCTTAAGTCTGATTAGCTGTCTGGTCTGGATGACCATGCAGACTAAAGCCCATTAACTAATGCCCAAGGCAGATAGAGGGGATAAGAACTAGTATGGGGCCCAGATACAATTCCCCAATTCACCCTGGCTGGCAGTGTTAAACTTATTAGGGGTTGTCACTGAGCCTAGAGTACCAGAAGATTGACCCTATGCCAAGTGGAAGTGTTCCTGGGCAGAGAGGGTGGCATATACAAACGTGTGTGTGTGTGCGCGCATGCGTGCCCATATCTATGTATGTTTGTATATTTTGTTACTTGTATATTCCATTAGTATGAATAAGTAAAATATTTGAATATAGATTCTACACAAATGCAAGTGCAAAGAGGACTTGTATATTGCATCCAGCTGGAGCTGGTGGTACACATACAGAAACAAGCTGATACAGTACACTGTGTATGGAATACAGCTCACATGGCTAAGTAACATTTGTGAGGTCAATTCTGATCATATTCCAGTCGAAGATAAATCCATATTGATGTGGGGAATGCTCACAAAGCATGGCTGACAAATACTTGAAATAAGAGCCCTTAAAAAGAAACCCACTGTTTGACAGTTCCTATGACTATAATGTTCTCATCTCTGTTTTACATAAATATCTGGTTTGAAAGGATTTTCATGCTTCTCTTGACATAAGTTCACATACAGATTGGTGACAGTACGCAGTATGGAACCTTTAATAGGCCATTCCAAAGCAGACCATAATAAAAAATGGCAGGAGATTGTCAGAAAGGAAAACAAATCCTATATAAGAAGGTGGTTTATGGCTCCTAGAAATTGGTGTGTGGCATACAGAAAGTCAATCTGATGAGTTCTACCTCTCTGTTTCTGTTGCCAGACCTGGCTACGAGCAGCATAAAAGCACCTGTGTCGTGTTGGGCTGCTGAGGCACACTTCTGCTGTATTGGAGAGACCATGAGACCAAAGGTCGTCTCTGTCTCTCACTAGACTCATAGATTATGAGCCCTGAAGGGACCACCCTCTGCAGAGCACAGGCCATAGAACCGCCCCGAAATAATTCCTAGAGCCGATCTTTTAGAAAAACATCAAATTGTCTGTGATGGAGAATCCACCAGGACCCTTGGTTAATTGTACCTGTTATTTACTTTCATCATTAGAAATGTTTCAGAGTAACAGCTGTGTTAGTCTGTACTCGCAAAAAGGAGTACTTGTGGCACCTTAGAGACTAACCAATTTATTTGCGCATAAGCTTTCGTGAGCTACAGCTCACTTCATCGGATGCATACTGTGGAAAGTGTAGAAGATCTTTTTATACACACAAAGCATGAAAAAATACCTCCCCCCCACCCCACTCTCCTGCTGGTAATAGCTTATCTAAAGTGATCACTCTCCTTACAATGTGTATGATAATCAAGGTGGGCCATTTCCAGCACAAATCCAGGGTTTAACAAGAATGTCTGGGGGGGGGGCTAGGAAAAAACAAGGGGAAATAGGTTACCTTGCAAAATGACTTAGCCACTCCCAGTCTCTATTCAAGCCTAAGTTAATTGTATCCAATTTGCAAATGAATTCCAATTCAACAGTTTCTCGCTGGAGTCTGGATCTGAAGTTTTTTTGTTGTAATATCGCAACTTTCATGTCTGCAATCGCGTGACCAGAGAGATTGAAGTGTTCTCCGACTGGTTTATGAATGTTATAATTCTTGACATCTGATTTGTGTCCATTTATTCTTTTACGTAGAGACTGTCCAGTTTGACCAATGTACATGTAAGCCTCATTTCCAGTTTGTCTAGCTTCACTTCCAGCCCTTTGATCGGGTAATATCTTCTATTAGATTGAAAAGCCCATTATTAAATATTTGTTCCCCACATAGTTACAGACTGTAATCAAGTCACCCGTTAACCTTCTTTGTCAGACTCAAAGAGCTCAATCTATTCAGTCTGTCACTATAAGGCAGGCTTTCTAGTCCTTTAATCGTTCTTGTGACTCAACTATGAACTCTCTCCAATGTATCAATATCCTTCTTGAATTGTGAGCACTAGAAATGGACGTAGTATTCCAGTAGTGGTCACTCCCATGCCAAATATAGAGGTAAAATAACCTCTGTTATGTGGTTTGTACCTCAGAGCAATTGGTGTATGGCATAGAAAAAAGTCATCTAGTCAATTCTGTCTCTTATAAACAGAATAAATTGTGAGACCTAGCCCTCAGCAGCATAGAAGGAGCTGTGCATTAGGAGGCTACTTGGATCAAGTTTCTGAAGAGTTGTGAGACAAAGACCACCTTTGGTCTTAGTCTTCATTGGCCTAAGAAGCCTGACAATAGTCAAATAACTCTCATGCCTTTGTGGCTTGTTGCTACTACAGTAAAGTTCATTGCTGGTACCTCATTACCTTTGGTCTCCCTTTTCACTTCGCTTTTGCTGTTTTCTGCATCCACTTGCTGTACATTGACGTGTATACTCTTTATGGCAGGGGTCATGTCTAGCACTATGGGACTACAATCCTCAGTGGGGCCTTGGGCTATTTATGATACACTGTTATTTATATTACTATTGTAAGCCCCAGCTGGCTAACCAGAATCTGGGTTTGGGCAATCAACGCCCACAGTCAACTACGAATATGCTGTTACTGTTGCAGATTCTAGGCATTTGATTGCCAATATAAGCTATAGGTTGTGAATCAAAATTGTATTGAGGGGGAATCGCCCACTCTATCTGAATTTGTTGAGGGTCGTAAAGGGTCACAGAGGAGCTCTAGTCCAGTGGTTCTCAAACTAGGGCTGCCGCTTGTTCAGGGAGAGCCCCTGGCAGGCCAGGCCGGTTTGTTTACTTGCCGCGACCACAGGTTCAACTGATTGCGGCTCCCGCTGGCCGCAGTTCGCCGCTCCAGGCCAATGGGGGCTGCAGGAAGGGCAGCCAGCACATCTCTTGGCCTGTGCCGCAGCCCCCATTGGCCTGGAGCGGCGATCCGCGGACAGTGGATGCCGCGATCGGCGGAACCTGTGGTCGCGGCAGGTAAACAAACCAGCTTGGCCTGCCAGGGGCTCTCCCTGAACAAGTGGCGGCCCTAGTTTGAGAACCACTGCTCTAGTTAACATAAGTAAGGTGCATAAGTGGGTCATGCTAGCTTGTGGTATTTCTGATGTCGAGTTCCACTTCCAGAAAGCTATTTCCCATTGCTCTGAGGTCCAAAGCAAAAGGGCTTTCCCTTCCAGTGTTTTGAATTAGATGTAGCATTAGGCTGGGGCTAAGTAGGCAACTGCGTAGCGCTCGCTATTTAGCATACTGGGTCAGTCTTGCTCACTTATCAACAGGCCTGTCCTAAATCACTTTGTTGTCCAAACAGTGTCTATCCACAAACCTCCCTTCTTACTCCCTCCCCTCTACTGTTGCTTCACCTGTTACCTGGGGTTTCCCTGAGCTCCATACCCTTGGTAACTTTACTCTTCGCGAGGTGATCCCAGGAAATAAATCCATGGGGATACAGCCTCAGGCCAATAAATAGTTGATGCAAACAAAAGTGCATTCACTCAAAACTTCTACATTATTTAGTCTCCAGCACTTGCATATGTCTGCAACAGGTTAGTAGGGCACCTCAAATTACCCCCAGATTATTATTTACCTAGGGTCTTGAGGAGGTCTCCAGCAGATAACTGCAGATGTCCAGTGGCCAACTTTCTGTCTGCAGGAGAATTTGAGAGGCATTCAAATGTCCACTGAGCCCAGATTTCTTTCTTATTTTTTTTATACCTGATTTGTTAGTATTACATAGCTTCTGCTCAGCAGTTAAGTATTTTTTTGATGAACAAGCTAAGTGTGGAATTTTCCAGCCTGTCAGGCAGGGAATTTCCCATCAGTTAACCAGTTGTATTTCACATAGCAATAGTTAACTATTGCCAGACTTTCCTTCTTGCAAAACTGCATGCTTTGGAAAAAGCTCAAGTCAGGAGGGTGCAGGGTCATGTTTACTCTTTGTGGTCATTCACTCCCCCCTCCCCTCCTGGTCAGTTAGTTGTGCTAAGGCTTCAGAAAGGCCTCATTTTAGTTGCTTTCAGCAATAAGCATAACAGCTGGTATTCCAGCTGTGGGCAGTGGTTTAGGCATGTTACTGGGTTAACAAAAGTTTCTCCTTACACATCCAGCTGAGCAGAGACAGGAGCTGCCTTTGGGAGAAATGTTGAGAGAAGACTGTACGGTTTGATAAGCTGGGTGAGGGAAAGGGAGCAGAAAGCTCTTTTGAGGAGGGGGATGTTGAATCCCACCTTTCCTCCTTTGTACCTACAGTTGGCCTTGTTTTGACCCAGGCCATAGCTGCCTTTCAGCATGCTGAAATTAATTCAGTAATTTGGTGGAGCAAGTGTATAGATGGGATCATCTCCCCATACCCCTTGGTCTAAAGAACAACTGCATTCCAAGAGCAATGGAAGCAGACGTAGTAACTGAGCAGAATAGCTCCCTATTGCTCTGTCACATAACATTTGCCTACCATGAAATTATTGCATTGCAACATGTATGTCTTACATGACTGATTCCTAAATTGAAAAGCTATTAGGACACTTATTATCCAGCTTACCATTTTGAATATAATTGATGCTACTAATCAGGCTCTTGTTGACTTCTATTTTATGTTGAGAGAGAGAATATCCTACATCTTCTTACGTTGGCCCTATGTGCACACTTATACCATGTTTCCCCCACTGACACTTGTGCAGCCCCCTTGGATTCAGTGGAGTCGCATGAAACAGAAAACTTTGGCTCACTGAGTATAATAAAGTAGGACTCCTTTTTTTTTTTTTTTTTAATTTCCGAAGTTCATTAATTAGTCAAATTCAGCAAACACTCTTTTATCTATTGCATGTGTCACATAAGATTCAGAGTAAGTAAAGGAAAAGTACATTGTTACTTCCAGTTCAGCCTCGTACCCATAAAACCTTTCTGTAGTTGATGGTTAGAAATAATTGAAATAATAAGAATGGCCATACTGGGTCAGACCATCTAGCCTAGTATCCTGTTATCCGACAGTGGCCAATGCCAGGTGCTTCAGAGGGAATGAACAGAACAGGTAATCATCAAGTGAGCCATCTCCTGTTGCTTATTCCCAGCTTCTGGCCAACAGAGGTTAGGGACACCATCCCTGCCCATCCTGGCTAATAGCCATTGATGGACCTATCCTCCATGAATTCATCTAGTTCTTTTTTGAACCCTGTTACAGTCTTGGCCTGTGTGTTGTGTGAAAAATACTTCCTTTTGTTTGTTTTTTAAACCTGCTGCCTATTAATTTCATTTGGTAACTCTTCATTCTTGTGTTATGAGAAGGAGTAAATAACACTTCCTTATTTACTTTCTCCACATCAGTCATGATTTTGTAGACCTCTATCATATCCTCCCTTAGCCATCTCTTTTCCAAGCTGAAAAGTCGCAGTCTTGTTAATTGCTCCTCATATGGAAGCTGTTCCATATCCCAAATCATTTTGTTGCCCTTTTCTGTATCTTTGTATCATGGTTGTCCTTGCCTAGAAAGGCAGATGGAAATTTAATTAATGTTTGTGAGATGTTCAGATACTATGGTGATGAACATCACAGCAAAGCTTATAAGTAAAAAACAAAATGAGGAGATGTGGTTAGTTAGCAAAGGAGCCCTTACTGCCATGGAAACAACTCCACCCCGAAAACATGATGAATGGGTATCCTTTTGCCACTTTTGCTTTCCCTCTCTCCTACTATATTTGTATGATTTTAATCAAGTGTACATAAAATACTGGTCTAAATTTTGATGTGAAGTGAAGCTGGTTACTAGTAAAACATGAGAAGGGAAGTTGATTTTGCTATTGCCACAGGAGAATATATCCACTTTGTTTTCATGGTACAGCACACAGGGTCACTGAGCACAGTGTTATCTTTTGATGTAAAGTAGGAATGATCTTATCTTTGAAATAACAGTGGATTGGGAACTAGGACACAGAAATCTGGTAATCAGAACAGTCTTAAAATAGAGCTTTTTGAAAAAAAAGCCCTATATATATTTGGACTCGTTTGGACATAGCCTCTTGTTATTGCTTAAAATACATATTTTAAGTTGCTAGAGTGTCTTTAACAGGAGCATTTGTTAAAGATCTGCTGTTACCTCAGACTTTAAACATCCCCATATATCATAGCAACGACTCTTTAAACTACTGTCTCTATTCACTGATGTGGTGATTTAAGAGTTTAGCTATCCTTTCTGTATTTTAGTCAGGGCACATCTCCCAAATATTTGGAGAAGGCAAATCCTTAATGTCAAACATTCTTCTAGTTTAACAGAATAATTTAATGGCTCTTTTTCTGTATTTGTTGTTCACTCCCTTAGCTCTCTGTAAATGCTTATTCTGATTTTAAAATCAGCTTATGTTTGTAACAAATTTCTATTGATCACAGTATTGAGTAATTTCTTCTACAGTGGCAGGGCTAACGCTTACATTTATTTTGGCACATATTTTCAGTATTTACCCTCCTTGCTGTGCAAATATACAGAGAGCTACTGTGGAGGAAGATCCCAGTTTTCATATGCATGTGTTTGAAAAATGTCAGATCCCAACCAGTGGAAATACCATTAGGAAGCGTTTGCTGAGGTAACTGATAAAGGCAGAATGGTCTCTGAAAGATATTAGTATGCAAGTCTGGTAGAACAGACAGGCAAAAATGGACTAAACATTGCAATAGTGTTAGAAATCACCACTGTTAGGTTTCTTGCCCAGGGGCTAATAATTATTGTGGAAGGTGACGAAGCGCAGTTTGTTGATGCAAAGTATTTGTGGGTCCCCCTAATTTCCTAGTAAATGGAATAGCATTTAAAGAAGTCCGCTTTTAGTGCATCAGTGTGGCATATTGAACAGGTCGGTGATCCAGAGCACAGTAGCTCTGTTTTCCAAAATCTTAATTAACAGAATATTCAGAACATAAGTTGTGTAGCAGAGTCACTGGAAGTACAGAAAGCTGTACCTGCTGATGCAACAAAACCAAGGTGGCCTGAGTTGGTCTGGTTTTGCATGGTACTGTGCTTGTTGAGAGCAAATAATGGCTTAGTGGTTGAGGACCTGGTGGGAGATGAGCCAGGAACTCCTGAATTTAATCCTGGCTCTTCAGTTTCCCTGTCTGTAGAATGGGAATAATGCCGACTTCAGACAGTTGGGAGGATGAATCAGTCAATGCTTGTACTGATCTTGGAAGATGAAAAGGGCTATATAATAGCTCTGTATTGTTAAGGTGCCTTGCATCTTGCTCTGTGCAGCTGGATTCGTGCACCTAGATTTTTTTCAAGTGTTTACAAAGTGTAATGTGTCAGTTTATACAAAGCAACTTAATGCATCCTGAAGAAAGAGGGTAATATATTGATGTGGATTTTCTGTCTATTCTGAGGGCATGTTCATTTACAATAATATACATCAGAGAAAACAACTGGATTTTTTTAGAAAGACTTTTAGTGTTCAAGTAAGCAAACAGGGCCGGACATTCTACATTTTCATTCAAATCTTTTGTTGACTTTTTTCTATTGTGGGGTTTTAAAATGGGATAATACGTTAAAATGAATTTTTCTCAGAGGTAGCCAAATTGTTTCAGCTGCTATTCATTTATTTATTTTTTTAAATGTACGGGCAAATAGTGTCCAATTCTTCCCCATCCTCTTGGGCTCCCAGTCGCTTCTGTCTGATCCCTCTGTCTTGCTGCTGCTGCCTGACTGCATGCTGGCTGCTTTCTGGCATTGTTGCCTCCCCCATGGCTTTTAATAAACAACTTTCCTTACAAAGTCCCTACCAATTCGAGCCTCGCTGCTTCATTCCCACCATATATCTAGCCCTGACTTGTTTTTTATTTCCGTCCCACAACGGCTAGTTCTGAAACTCACTACGATGCCAAGCTTAAGAAAAAGGAGTGAGATGTTTTCCCTTTAGAACAGTTGATTGACACACTTGCATTTTAATAATCATGACAAATTAAAACAAATTAGAACATTGACTGACTTGATTTACTTACCCCCGCCCCCTCCCCTTTTATTTTTTGATAGTGCTCTGATCGTCTTTGGTTACTTTTATGTTCTAAGGGCCTGAGCCAAAGCCTACTGAAGTCTGTGGTAGTCTTTTACTTCAACGATGTTTTTTTGTATTCGGCCCTACGTGAGGTACAAAAGGTACGAGTCACTATAAATTCAGCTTGAAATTCAGTTATTTTTCAGCTTTACTGGGAAGTGATGGGTCTAGTGCTTTTTAATGTCTCCAGGTCAGGATGCCTCATGATGGAAATTTCTGTTCAGTGGTGGCATCCAGGAAGCTGCTAGATTTCCTATGTATCCTTTTGATCCATCCTCTTGAGAGCCAAGTAGGGAGGTCTTTGAGCATAAGCAGCTTTTTTGAGGCCTTTGTTCTGGAGGTTGCCAGATAGGGAACAAGAGAGTTTGGAGCCATGTATTTTGGAATGAGAATTTCTCTGGAAGCAGGGTTTTGAATAGCGTGGTGTTTGTGATTGGCTTGTATCCATTCATCTGTTTCACAGTGACTGTGATCCTCTAACATGATTTTCCATGATTAGTAGTAAATATTTTCAAGCTTTATATTGTTCTTTATTTGTAACCATGGAAGGCAGGCGTCCCTATTTATTTTCTTGTTTGTACATATTTATTTGTAAATTATGGAGCAAAGATAACATGACTTATTGGAGAGTTTTTCTATCACTACCAAAAATTCTCTGCTGCAGTCCAAAATCCATGGAAGACTTTACCTTTATGAGAAAGAGATGGGCTCGTGTTTGAGGGCAGCTAAAAGGAGAGGGAGTTTACCTATTACAACTGGCTGATATAAGCTGACGTGTGTGATATGTTCTGTTAGATACAAATAGTTTTTAAAAATGCTGGTTAGAGCTCCTTATCTTTTAACCGAGTAATAAGAGAATGTGGTGAAGCGATAGCCCTGTGATAGCAGTGGGCCGATTCTGCAGCCTGTTACTTAGTTAATGGGAGCTTGCAATGAAAAAAGGGCTGCATGTTTTGTCAGTCCTAGTACTAGGAAGGGGTGAACCCATTTGGATAAGACAACATTTAACTTGAATCTTTGAAAGTCTGAACTGAACACTGAACACACATTTAAAGTTCAAAAAGAGATTTTAAAAAATCAAAGCATTTATGTTTGGAATGACCAACATTTCCCAACAGAAACTTAGTGTTTAGTATTAGCCTCAGTATTTCTGACCTGATCGAAACCAGGAAATCTGTAAATCTCCCAAGATTTCAAGAGCAAAACAATATGGATAAACTTCAGTTTAGCATCTGCACTATTATTGGGTGTTCAAGTGAACTAACAGGAAGCTCCACATATGCAGAGCATCTCCCAAAATGTAGAATTGAGTTTCCTAACATCACCCATAGAATATTAGGGGAATGGATGCAAGATTAGTAGCAAAACTGTCCTTTTTTTGAGTGTGCGAACATGTTTAACAGTTCATATTACAGGAACAAAGTAGAGGAAACACTGGTATTCAGAAGAAGGGAATGCTTCAGAAAAAGGGAAAATCATCTACTGTACACCTAGCTAGTTGTACAATGCTTTACATTGGGGATGTACAGCGCTGCAAACTTCCTAACTACCGGGGGCAATTGGATTATGCCTTGAAGCCTGAGGTTCAATTAATCTTATTTGTAGTTACACAAGCTAAAATGTTAGTTCTCACAAAATTGAACCACAGTGCTTGACTCTCTGCCCTCTGATTAATATTCATGTAAACATGTTTAGGTAGCATGACCAGAACCAATTGTTGTTTCTAAAACTTGCCACACAAGCAATACGAAGACCTGAAGAAACTCAAAACACAGGTACATGTTTACTGTTTACTAATCAAACAAATTTTGTGGTGTTTCTGCCATTCTAAATGACTGACACTATAGTTCCTGCTACTTTTTCTTCTTTCATCTGTGTGACAGCTTTTTGGACCTGGGCATTTAAGATGCTGAATTCCTCCAAGAGGCACTCAAAATCCTGGATTTCATCCTTCATTCAGAATCTTCTTTTCAACTTCTCAACTCCCTAGAGGTACTCAACACCTTGTCAGATTGGGCTCTTGCTGTATAACCCAATTATGTGCTATTTTCAGACAGACTTTCCTGTTAAATATAATACTGTGGTGACCTTTCAGATTCATGGAAAGTAATAATCAGGGCTGCATGCAAAAAGAAGAATCAGGAATATCTTCCACCCATAAACAGTAGCTCTCTAGCCCTATCTCACTTTGTCTCTGCATCCATTTGATGTTTTTCTTCTACCCTCATCTTTGTTCTTAGTGGTTTTGTTTTTCTCCCACCCTTTCTTCTGCAATTTCCTTGATTTGTCTCTCTTGAGTATGTCTGCGCTGCAATTAAAAACTCATGGCTGGCCCATACCAGCGGACTCGGTCTTATGGGTCTTGGACTGTGGGTCTGTTTCACTGCAATGTAGACTTCTGGGCTCTGGGACTGTCCCACCGCACAGGGTCCCAGAGTCTGGGCTCAAGCTCAGAAGTCTACACTACACCATAGCCTGAGCCAGCTGGCATGGGCCAGCCACGGGTTTCTAATTGCAGTGTAGATATACCCTTTGTGTCTGTGTCCACCCTCCCCCACCCCACGCCTTGTTATTTTTTTTTTTAAACTGCTCCTTCCCAGTATAATTGTCCCCACCTGTAGGGGTCACTGGAGCACTGTAGAACAACAAACTCTTTCAGATACTTGTTAGTGTGCCAGGTTCACCATGTCTCATAAGCAAACACTGAAGTGACTTAAATTGATAGGCTTTATTGTGTTCTCAATAAGCACACTCATACCCCTGGCTCAGACACAAACATTCTTTACTAGGACTGGCTAAAAGGAAAGGTTGCAAATTGCAACAAAAGAGAGAGTGACTATACCCTCTGCAGCTCCTCAGGCCTATTATAACTATTTATTTATTCATTTTTATCATAGCACATAGCCCTGTCATGGCTCAGGACCCCATTGTGTACAAACACAGAACAAAAAGTGTTTATAACCTAGTGCCTGGGATACTAGGATTGTAGTCCATCCCCCTTTAGTAGGCAATTAGGGATCAGCCTGTAGGCCCCACTGGCCACTGTTTAGTCTGTCTAGTTGTGGGTCCCTCCACATTGGCCATTTGCCATCAGATGTAGTGGTTTTTCAAGTCTCCTGCTGGCAGACTGGCCCATGTGTGGACAATAAGATCCACCCCATAGTCCCTGTTCATGCTTTATGCCTGACTTAATACATGGTCCAGTTTTTTCTAGAGTAATCCCTCTGTGACAGAGGTTCCTTGGTTGCCAACGTTTACTTCCAGTTACTGCCCCTTCTAGCCCCTCAGTGGGCAGCTGTCTCTGTGCTCCTATGAGTCCCCTTCAGGCCTCCCTCTATTCAGCTTTCTAGCTGTAGGGCTTTCTATCCCCAGTCTTTGTTGCTATGTTCAATCCTGTATTCTGCTGTAACATTTGCCAGTCACAGCCTGCTCCCCTGCTGGGTAATGTCTCTTCTCTCACAGGCTGTCTGCTGCTGGGTCTCTATTAAGCAAGTGCCCTTCATGAAACAGGCTGTTTTTGCAGTGAATGTCTGCTGGCCTCGAGAGGGAACTAGGTCTGCTCCCCCTCTCCTGCTGGCTGTGGCGGGGTGAGATGTGTTACAAATCTGTTCAGCAGATTCATCAGACCAGATTGCTATCCCATTTCGCTGACTTCATTTCTGCCTCCTTCTTTGTCTTCCACACAGTTTTGCACATCCTCCCCTGTTGTTTCCCTCCGTTCTCTTCCCCAGCCCTCCTCCTGTTTTTGCTCTCTCTGCCCTCCTCATCCTGGTTTTGGCTTCACATCCTCATCAGGGTGCTAGGGTACCCTCTAGGCTTCGTTGAGCTTCCTCAGTAGCATTAACAAGTACTACTGCTGCATCTAGTCACAGACTTGGTTTTGGGACCTTGCTCACTGAGCTTATACCAGCAAATAACTACCACCACAGCCACAAGTAGAAACAGCCAGAGCAATGAGCCATAACTATGTTGAACTGAAATTTCAGGAGATAAGCTCCTGCTTCTTGTTACAATCACACCTGAGCCTTAGCTCTGGTTCAGCCTTGAACCTGAACCCTACCCTAAATCTAATTCAACCACAGCACCAAATACCATCTCCTCAACACAATATTAATGCTTTAAATGAATGGTTACAAGCAAAAGCAGATGCAGAATCTACATCACAATATTACACATACCAATATATACAGTTGACTTTTTGCATGAACACATTAATTCGAGATTATTTTAATAACCACTTGTTTTTAGGGGCACAGTATAGTATATCCCTGTGCAAACTAGAGCTGAGTGCTTCTCATATTTCAGTACAAGTACTTTTCTTTGGTTTATTGGATCTCTATGCATAGGGCCAAGGTGCACCAGGAGAAGAAAAATACAGGATGCTATAGTAAAGCAAAGTTGGCTGGCAGCAACAGTTTCCTGCAGATTGCCAGTCTAACATAATTCATCCCAGAAGACTTGACTCTTTTCCCCCCACTTTTATCATCTTATTACATCTGCTTATAGCTCTATATATTTATTTTAAAATCTTTTTCTACTTTCCATGTGAATTGAGGTTTATATTTTTGGGAAATACAGTATAATTCAAAGAAAAGTGAATAATGTTGAATCCTCTTAAGGAAGTTCTTTTTCTCAAAGCGGCTTCACAATGGACCAAATTATATCTTTCAGTGATCATATCTGACTCCCATTTACTTCAGTAATAGGTGTGTGCGCTTCTGAGGATGGAATCTGGCTCTATCAGTGAAGACTTGCTATACCTGAAACTGCAGTTTGTACATTATAATGCAGTGGTGGGCAACCTGTGGCCTGCAGGCTGCACATGGCCCGCCAGGGTAATCCCCTGGAGGACCACGAAACAGTTTGTTTACATTGACCATTCACAGGCACAGCCACCCACAGCTTCCAGTGGCAGCGGTTCGCTGTTCCTGGCCAATGGGAGCTGTGGGAAGTGGGTTGCCCACCACTGTTATAATGCATTGAAACAGTGAGACTTTTGATCTACATCTTTGTAAATATACTTTCACGTTATGTGGGTTCCACTCAGAGGTGAAAGTAAGCCGGTACGCCCCGGTACGGTGTGCCGGCAAGAGCCGGTGCGCTGTACCAGGACCGGCTTTCTGAGGGGGCAAATTTAAAGCCCTGGGGTAGCGGCAGCAGGGCTGCAGTGGGGATTTAAAGGGCCCCAGAGCTCCAGCCGCCGCTACCCCACCGGGGCCCTTTAAATCCCCGCCTGAGCCCTGCTGCCCGAGCCCTGAGGTAGCGTTGGCGGGGCTCTGGCGGAGATTTAAAGGGCCCCGAAGCTCCAGCCGCCACTACCCCCACCCCTCAGGCCCTTTAAATCCCAGCCTGAGCCCTGCTGCCCGAGCCCCAGGGTAGCAGTGGTGGGGATTTAAAGAGCCCCGTAGCTCCAGCCACCGCTTCTGCCCCAGCCCTTTAAGTCACTGCCGGAGCCTTGCTGCTGAAGCCCTGGGGTAGCGGCGGTGGGACTCTGGCGGGCATTTCAAGGGCCGGGGCGGTAGCGGCGGCTGGAGCCCTGGAGCCCTTTAAATACCCGATGGAGCCCGGCCACTGCTACCCCAGGGCTTGGGCAGCAGGGCTCAGGTGGGGATTTGAAGGGCTCGGGGCTCCAGCAGCTGCTACCACAGTGGAGCCCCAGGCCCTTTAAAGCTCTGCCAGAGCCCAGAGCCCCGGGGTAGCGGTGGCAGCTGGGAGCCCCCAGGGCTCCTCCGTGATTTGAAGGGCCGGGGCTCCGCTGCGGTAGTGGCAGCTGGAGCCCTGGGCCCTTTAAATCACCCCCGAGCCCCGGGGTTCCCAGCTGCCTCTGCAGCTGGTAGCTTGGGGGTGATTTAAAGGGCCCCGGGCTCCCAGCTGCCACTACTGCAGCTGGAGCCCTGGCCCTTTAAATCAAGATCAGTCTTGGGGCCAGTAATAAAAATGTTAAATAAGATTGATCTTGGCACAAAAAGTGGGAGTGTGCTAATAACATTTTCAGATGACACAAAATTGGGAGGTATTGCCAATATGGCAGAGGACCGGAATATCACACAAGAAGATCTGGAGGACCTTGTAATCTGGAGTAATAGAAATGGGATGGAATTTAATACTGCAAAGTGGAAGGTCATGCACAGAGGGACTAACAACAAGAATTTTTGCTATAAACTAGGGACTTATCAGTTGGAAGAGACAGAAGAGAAAAAAGGCCTGGGTGCATTGGTTGATCACAGGAGGACTGAGCTGCCAATGCAATGAGGCTGTGCAAAAGGCTAATGCATTCGTAGGATGCATCAGGTGTGAGACAGGGAAGTATTAGTATTGTTATACCAGGCACTGGTGAGACCTTATCTGGAATACTGTGTGCAGTCCTGGTCTCCCATGTTCAAGAAAGACGAATTCAAACTGGAACAGGTGCAGAGACAGGCTACTAGGATGATGCCAGGAATGGAAAACATAGATTATGAGAGGAGACGCAAAGAGCTTGGCTTGTTTAGCCTAACCAAAAGAAGGCTGAGGGGAGATACGATTGCTCTCTAAATACATCAGAGATAAATACCAGGGTGGGAGAGAAGTTATTTAAGCTAAGTACCAATGTGGACACATTGAAAGAACAAATGGATATAAACTGGTCATCAACAAGCTTAGGCCTGAAATTAGATGAATGTTTCTAACAATCAGAGGAGTGAAGTTCTGGAACAACCTTCCAAAGGGAGCAGTGGGGGCAAAAAACCTAATTGGCTTTAAGACTGAGCTTGATAAGTTTATGGAGGGCATGATATGATGGGACTGCCTATGCTGGCAGGTGGCCCATTGGCCACTGCCAGTAGCAAAAATCCCCAACTGCTGGAGATGGGACACTAGATGGGGAGGGCTCTGAGTTATTACAGATAATTCTTTCCCAGCTGTTTGGTCTTGCTGAAATTTTCAGGTTCCAACAGATTGCCATATTGGGGTCGGGAAGGAATTTTCCCCCAGGTCAGATTGGCAGAGATCCTGGGGGATTTTTGTCTTCCTCTGCAGCATGGGTCACTTGCAGTTTTAAATTAGTGTAAATGGTGAATTCTCTATAACTTGAAGTCTTTAAACCATGATTTGAGGACTTCAGTAACTCAGCCAGAGGTTAGGGGTCTATTTCAGGAGTGGGTGAGGTTCTGTGGCTTGCAATGTGCAGGAGGTCAGACTAGATGATCACAATGGTCCCTTCTGACCTGAAAGCCTATGGGTCTCTGAAACTCTCCTGTAGAAAAATTAACAGGGGTTGGGGCAGGGGAGGCACATCTTTTTTTCAACACATGTTGGAAATCTGTGATCCTGCAATTAATCTACAGATCCTTTTAGTGGAGCAGTAAATTGAAAGAATTTCTGTTAAACTCAGTTACATTCATTGCTGTGGCTTAGAATTGCTCATGTTCTGCACCAAATGAGGTAATCAGTCCTAATACTTGACAAATTGCATGAGCTTGCAAACACTGTTTCATGATTTGTCACTTTTTATCAAAATGCTGATTAGCACTATATAACAGGCACAGTTGTCCTCTAGGAACCTCTCCATAATCAGTGCTGGCATGGCTGATCACATAGCGCTCAGAGCTCCTAGACCAGGGTGTACTCAATGGCTGGCTTCCAAATCACAGGCATAGTAATTTTCAATTAGTTTCTGAACATGCCAGGTGAAGAGGCTGGCCCTCTAGGACTGTTTCACCTAGACAGTGAAAAGTTATTTAGCAAATTATTCTAATACATTGATTTCCCCCCCACCCCCAAGAGATGTTAAACACAAAATAGATGTCTTTGATTTCACCTGTGCAGGATGGCAGTTATGGCTGTAGATAAAAAACAATCTTAAAAGGAGGCAGTTATTACTAGTATAACTGCTAACAGCAAGCAGGGGTAAATATGATCCTGCTTATGTCACAACAGGGTACTTTCACAGGGGTGTCAGTACCCAAAAATAAATCTACACAGAATTTCAAATTGGCTTTCTTTTTGTAATTTTGTATATTGTGTGGTGTCTCCTCATTAATAACAAGTGAGATGCGTGACCAGCATGCTATACCAGTGAGTCCCAGGATTGCCACAAAGATTTCACACTGCTTGCATTTGTTGGTCCATTTTCCCCCATCAAATTAATTCTTGTATTTCACATTTCCCCTGTTCAGGGAACTGATTCTCATTTAAACATGCCAGCTGTGATTTTAAAAGGAGTCTAGGAGAGCTGGATACATGGGCACCAAAATTCTTTGAACATCTCAGCTGTCAGGTCTGTTTTACATTATTCCCTCAATCTTCAAATGGCCCACGGAACAAGCCAGAAAGGTATGCAGTTCATTGGAAACTATACATGTATGAGCTGGCAATGATGCCACACCTGTGTTTACGTCTACCTCTGGCAGCTTTCTGAAAGATTTGGCATTGCTAGAGCTCTCTCAGGAGACCAGAGGGTTTGGGGGATTGATCATGGTGGAATACACAGCTTTTCACTTGAGGTTACCAGTTTGATCTGGTTCATCTTAGTAGTCATCATAAGGTATTAGCTGATGAATATCTGCCTATTTGAAAAGCAGTTGGTAGTTTTAGTTTAGTTCTCAGTAGGAAGGTGTCTGCATCTCAAAACCACCAACACAGCTGGAAGCTGTAAAAGGGAAACAGGTGATAGGATTTTGCACATGAATGAAGATGATTCACTCTGGGAGCTGGATCAGATGGGTCCTACAAGCTCCACTGTAAGTGTTTAAAACAATTCTGAGGGAGAGGAAGCTAGAGATGAGGACAGAGGTCCTTCAGAAGAATAAAACAGCCTGAGCTTCCCTCTCAGCTTTGCTAAGATCTGATTGTTGTGTAAGTTAACAATGTCAAACTTCAGGAAAGGGATGAGTTCAGATCCTATTTAGCATATATGTACTATTAGGAGTAGGGTAGGAATTCTGTCTGCCTCCAGCACCCTTTAGTCTGCATGCAGGAGTGGGAAAGAATGATTGATTGGGAATGGAGACATCACTACCTTGTTATCCATATCGGTGGTTCCCCCAGATCAGGGTTGAAGTACTTTGGCAGGTCAGAGTGAAGAGCTAGTATTGCTTTACATGCACAATGAATAAACAGAGGACTTCATTCTTCTGGGCTGAACATCAGTTGTCTTTTTCTCCCCCTCCCCCCTCAACCTCCCCTTTTTATTTTTTTTTTAAATTCTATGTTAAGAAATCTTGCCGTGGGATTTTGGGTTTACTGCTTCAGTGGATACTATAAGTGCAGATTATTCATTGTCAAAGCCCCGGTCTACACTATGAGTTTAGGTCGAATTCAAAAGCATTAGATCGATTTAACCCTGCACCTGTCCACATGACAAAGCCATTTTTGTTGACTTAAAGGGCTCTTAAAATCGATTTCTGTACTCCTCCCCGACGAGGGGATTAGCGCTGAAATCGACATCGCTGAGTCGAATTTGGGGTAGTGTGGATGCAATTCGATGGTATTGGCCTCTGGGAGCTATCGCAGAGTGCTCCATTGTGACCGCTCTGGACAGCACTCTCAACTCAGATGCACTAGCCAGGTACACAGGAAAATCCCCGAGGACTTTTGAATTTCATTTCCTATTTGACCAGCGTGGCACAGGTGACCATGCAGAGCTCATCAGCAGGGTGACCATGGAGTCCCAGAATCGCAATAAAGCTTCAGCATGGACCGAACGGGAGGTACAGGATCTGATCACTGTATGGGGAGATGAATCCGTGCTATCAGAACTCTGTTCCAAGAGACGAAATGCCAAAATATTTGAAAAAAGGGGGTGTCCCTACCATTCCCCACCCCTGTAAGTGGACTCCTGCAAGGGGGAGTCTCATGCAACAGGGATGAGGATTTAGGGGAGGAGGAGGAGGATGAAACTGTTCTCCCCGACTGCCAGGAACTGTTTATCACCCTGGATCCAATACCCTCCCAAGGCAGGCTCCCGGACCTTGAAGGCGGAGAAGGCAGCTCTGGTGAGTTTACCTTTTGTAAACATAATACATGGTTTAAAAGCAAGCGTGTTTAATGATTAATTTGCCCTGAAGACTTGGGATGCATTCACGGCCCATACAGCTACTGGAAAAGTCTGTTAATGTGTCTGGGGATGGAGCAGAAATCCTCCAGGGACATCTCAATGAAGCTCTCCTGGAGGTACTCCCAAAGCCTTCGCAAAAGGTTTCTGGGGAGGGCAGCCTTATTCCGAATAAGGCTGCCCATGGTAGGACACTTTACCATGCCAGGCCAGTAGCACGTAGTCTGGCATCATTGCATAACAAAGCATGGCAGTGTATGGTCCCGGTATTTGCTGGCATTCAAGCAACATCCGTTCTTTATCTCTCTGTGTTATCCTCAGGAGAGTGATATCATTAATGGTCACCTAGTTGAAATAGGGGAATTTTAGTCAGGGTACATTCAGAGGTGGCCATTCCTGCTGGGCTGTTTGCCTGTGGCTGAAAAGAAATCATCCCCGCTACTAGCCACGCGGTGGGGGGAGGGGTGAAGCACTCATCCCAGAGGATTTGGTGAGGGAGGGGGGGTTTAGTTGGTTCAGTGCTGCATGTTAACCTGAAAACCGCAGCCCCTCCTTTTAAATGGTCAACCTATTTTAAATGGCCAATCCAACGGGTGCTTGGTATGGGAAATGAGGGCGCTGCTGTTTGAAACCATTCCCACATGTTATGAAGGTTAAAGAAGCCAAAAGACTGTGGATTACCATGGCTGCCTGCAAGCCGAATTCTGTTGCCCGGCCCTGCGTGTGTGATCTCTCGCACCAAACCGGCAGGTCCTCAATATGAGGCAAAGTGCGACCTTGTACTGAAAGCACATCTGCTATGTAATGTTAACAGCTTGGTTCACCATGAAAGAGTCTACCCATTGCTCTCTAAAGTGTCTTTTGAAATACTACTCTCCCTTTTTTTCCTCCCGCAGCTGCAAACGTTTCAACGCTCCCCCTATCATCTCCATCCCAGAGGCTAGCACAGATAAGAAGGCAAAAAAACCTCACTTGCAATGAAATGTTCTCTGAGCTCATGCAGTCCTCCCGCACTGAAAGAGCTCAGCAAAATGGATGGAGGCAAGCAATGTCAGAGTCCAGGAAAGCACAAAATGAACGCGAGGAGAGGTGGCAGCAGCATGATGAGAAGAAGCAGGATGCAATGCTGAGGCTACTGGAGGATCAAACTGATAGGCTCCGGCACATCGTTGAGCTGCAGGAAAGGCAGCAGGAGCACAGATCGCCACTGCAGCCCCTGTGTAACCACCTGCCTTCCTCCCCAAGTTCCATAGCCTCCTCACCCAGACGCCCAAGTACGCAGGGGGCTCCGGGCACCCAACCACTCCACCCCAGAGGACAGCCTAAGCAACAGAAGACTGGCATTCAATACGTTTTGAAGTGCAGTGTGGCCTGGTCTCCCCTCCTCCACCCCTCCTGGGCTACCTTGGCAGTTATCTCCCTATTTGTGTGACAAATTAATAAAGAATGCATGAATTTGAAACAATGACTTTATTGTCTCTGCAAGTGGTGATCGAAGGGGGAGGTCAGTTGGCTGGCTTACAGGGAAGTAGAGTGAGCGAAGGGGGTGGGTTTTCATCAAGGAGGAACAAACAGAACTGTCACACCATAGTCTGGCCAGTCATGAAACTGGTTTTCAAAGCTGCTCTGATGTGCAGCGCGCCCTGCTGTGCTCTTCTAATTGCCCTGGAGTCTGGCTGCACGTAATCAGTGGCCAGGCGATTTGCCTCAAACTCCCACCCTGCCATAAACATCTCCCCCTTACTCTCACAGATATTGTGGAGCACACAGCAAGCAGTAATAACAATGGGAATATTGGTTTCGCTGAGGTCTAACCGAGTCAGTAAACTGCGCCAGCACGTTTTTAAACGTCCAAATGCACATTCTACCACCATTCTGCACTTGCTCAGCCTGTAGTTGAACAGCTCCTGACTACCATCCAGGGTGCCTGTGTATAGCTTCATGAGCCATGGCATTAAGGGGTAGGCTGGGTCTCCAAGGATAACTATAGGCCTTTCAACATCCCCAACGGTTATTTTCTGGTCTGGGAAGTAAGTCCCTTCCTGCAGCTGTTCAGACAGACCAGAGTTCCTGAAGATGCGAGCGTCAAGTACCTTTACCGACCATCCCATGTGGATGTTGGTGAAATGTCCCTTGTGATCCACCAGTGCTTTGGAGAACCACTGAAAAGTACCCCTTTCGGTTTATGTACTGGCTGCCAAGGTGGTCCAGTCCCAAGATAGGGATGTGAGTTCTGTGTATCGCCCCACCACAGTTAGGGGATCCCATTGCAGCAAAGCCATCCACTATGACCTGCACGCTCAGTGATTGCGTTGGCTATTTGCATCACAGCAGCCCCCACAGTAGATTTGTCCACTCCAAATTGATTGCTGACTAACCGGTAGCTGTCTGGCATTCCAAGCTTCCAGAGGGCTATCGCCACTCTCTTGTGAACTGTGAGGTCTGCTTTCATCTTGGTATTCTTGCGCTTCAGGGCAGGGGAAAGCAAGTCTCAAAGTTCCATGAAGGTGCCCTTACGCATGCAAAAGTTCTGAAGACACTGGGAATCATCCCAGACCTGCAACACTGTGCAGTCCCACCAGTCTGTGCTTGTTTCCTGGGCCCAGAATCGGCATTCCACAACATGAGCCTGCCCCATTGCCACCAGGATGTCCAAATTGAAAGGACCCATACTCTGAGAGAAGTCTGTGTCCATGTCCTCATCACTCTTGTCACCGCGTTGCTGCCACCTGCCTTTGCAGGTTCTGGTTCTGAACATACTGCAGGATAATGCATGAGGTGTTTACAATGCTCATAACTGCTGTGGTGATCTGAGTGGGCTCCAGGCTTGCCATGGTATGGCATCTGCAGAAGAGCAGAGTTGCAGTGGAAGCAGTGGCTGACGACGGATGCCATGAGAATAGATATTTATAGAGAACGACAAGAGGACCCGCGAGGTGGATTCATGAGAGCAGAGTTGCAGCGGAAGCGGGAGCCCATGACAGCCAACATGGAGAAATTCGCTATCGAGATGAGCAGGAGAGCAGAGTGGCAGCGGAAGCGGTGGTTGGATGACTGTGGTTAGCAGTCTTACTGCACCGTCTACTGAAAGCAGTATGGCGTCCACACAGAAAAAAGGCACGAAACGATTGTCTGCTGTTGGTTTCACGGAGGGAGGGGTGACTGAAAACATGTACCCAAAACCACCCACGACAATTTTTTGCCCCATCAGGCATTGGGAGCTTAACCCAGAATTCCAATGGGCGGTGGAGACTGTGGGAACTGTGGGATAGCTACCCACAGTGCAATGCTCCGAAAGTCGACGCTAACCACAGTACTGTGATGCACTCCGCCGACTTAATGCACTTCATGGGGACATGCACAATCGACTGTATAAAATCGCTTCCTAAAAAATAGAGTTCTATAAATTTGGCCTAATTCCGTAGGGTAGACAGATCCAAAGAGTTTACTGGGAACTTTGTGCAGAGGTTCTATTTTTCAAGTAGAAGCCAAAGCTTTCTTAATATTGTCCAGTCAAACTCTAAATCTTTTTGCTTTTTTTCTACCAGTCTCCCACACCTTAGGAACTTTGAACATGGTATGTTTCAATTTTTCTCCATTTGTTACTCCCTCTTTCCCTCAAAAAACCCCCATGTCACAGCAGTCTTTACTCTGGTAGGAGTCTGAATACAGCTCCACTAAGGGAGAACAGCACAAAGCTCTGTTTTCCCCTACCTTCCACTAGAGAATTATGCAAACTGCACCAGTGGGATTGCACTTGAGCAAATAGCTGTGCAGTAAGCCCAATTTGGCATCTTGTTTTGGCTGCATCTCTGTCCTGTGGCTTCACAGAGCTTTAGTCAGAAGTTACAGGGGCACTGCTTCCTGGGTACCTATCCCACAGTTCCTGGCACAGTTCTCTGAACTAGTGGCTTGTGTACGATTTAGAAAGCTCCTGTGGGAATATGGATGAGGGGATCAAACTCCTATGATGCTCAGTCTTTTCTGAAACTACTGTCAAAATGGAGACCAGGCTGGATTGCTAGAACTTGCTATTTGCTCAGAGATTTCTGCTCATTGTTTGGAAAATTGTCAGTGTCTCAGGAGGCAGCTGAGGATATTCAAACATTACCTGCGGACAGCCAGAGAGCAACACTAGTGGCTGCAGTTTAGTGAGGTTCTGTCTGCCTCAACCACCTCTGAGTTAGTTGAAGTAGAGTTTTGCTGAGCAGATGTCTTCAGGGAATACATGCAAAATCCCAGATGTTCTCAAGCAGTAAGATGTCTGCCTCTGGCCAGTTGTCAGGATGCTCATATGATGACTTTGGAGACTTTGAAGAAAGTGGCTTGGTACAATTCAAGACTTATCTACCAGCCTTGCAAAAAATGTCACTTTTTGCTAACATCCACTCAGTTCTACTGGAGTCTAGTATGAAGGGGTTGCTGTTTTTTGTAAGCCCCACGTGGATTCGATCAGCTGTGTGCAGCTTTAGATGCCAAAGCTTGGTGGTGGAAGCTCTCATTCTATCTGCACTATGGCTCCCCACATAACATTGCTAGCACAAATGGAGCTGAATTGGTATGAGCAGCAGTGGGAGTTTTTGCAAATTTTTCCTAGTGTAGCCAAGACAACAATGAATGCAAAGAAATGGATGTTAACTAATAGACATGTCCAGTGACATCTGAGTGTGCAGCCTGACTTGATGTATTTATTTTACAGAAGTGAGGCAGACATGCCAAACCTGCACCAAAAACAAAACACCCCCCCCCCACACACACACAGAAATTGGGCTTGCTTTTGGCTTAATTGGCTGGTGAGTTGCTTGTTGGCTAGTTTTTGGCTTGTAGCTTGTTGCTGCTTTTTTTTTTTTTTGATTGGCTCCCTGCAAGCAGGGGCAAGGATGTGGGGGGAAGAGTCAGGGGTGCACAGCGGGCCAACCACAGTCCCAGACTGCATGCAGGGGGGATCTTGTCACAATCAGTGTTGGGGTTCTTTGGGGTTGGCTTGTTTTGGCCATGTTTTGAAATGGGATTAGCTTGACTTTTGGCTTATTGTGAAAGTCAGGGTGCTTATTTACCACGTGAAAGTTGGCAACTGTGAAGTGAGGCCTTCTGGAAAACTTGTTTGCTAAGACAATGCTTGTTGAAGCTGGGCTGGCACTGATGGAGATTAAAGAGGCAGTTCACCTTGTTTGGATAGAGTGCAATCCATGTGGTGATGTGATCACTTCTCAGCTGTTGCTAATAATTTTGTACATGGATGTGTATGGTATTCCTGGTAGGCTAGGGAGACCACACCGTGGTTATTATGCCACAAATATCTAATGTGGACAAGGCTTTGAAGCTTAGTGCACTACTATTCACATTCCTTTTATTTCCCATGGCGAAGGAGAGAGGGATTAAGTTTAAGACATGAACTTGTATCATGTACATGACTATGCACTTTTTTGGCTTTTGGCTACCTGTCTGGCTTCTACATTTTATAACATTTGTAACAGCAGACGGATCAACGGGGGAGAGTAAGGTAGCATAACTAATGTGGAAAAGATGTCTGCTGCTACTGGTAAGAAGCAGACACTTGCCATTGATTGAAAAAGTGAATACCAATCTTAGAAAAGATTCTCCAGCTGGTAAAGTTTGAAACTTGAGAAACTGTTATAAATACCACTGAACAATAGGGTGCATTTTAGTCACCACTGTGGTTAACCGTCCCCTCATCCCCTTATGTATAGAATTGTTAAAAGCGAGGATAGAACTATTGCAACTGAGGAACCTGGAAGTCCTGGAAACTGCCTTCCTGTCTGCCATCAAGCAGAAATTATGCAGGATTGGAATGAATCTTTCGGCATGGCTCTCTGCATGGCTTTCAATACTGAGTTACAAAATTAACAAGGCACACGTTAAATGGTCAAAAGCTGGGTAACTGATAGGTCTGAAAATGTAATTGTAAATGGGAAATAATCAGTGGGTGTATTTCTAGTGGGGTTCTATAGGGATCAGTCTTTGGCCTTACACTAACTTTTTTTATCCATGACCTGGAGGAAAACCTAAAATCATCAGTGATAAGTTTGCAGATGACCAGAAATTGGAGGAGTGGGGACAGGTCCCTGAGAGAGCAATCTGGATCACTTGGTAAGATGGGGGCACAAGCAAACAGTGTTTTTTAATTCATCTAAATGTAAATCTATACTTCTAGGAACAAAGAATTTAGGTCCTACATACTGGGTGGGGGCTCTATCCTGGGAAGCAGTAACTCTGAAAAACGTTGGGGGTTATAGTAGATAATCAGCTGAACATGAGCTCCCTCTGTGGCACTGTGGCCCAAAGGGTTAATGCCATCACTGGATGCATGGCAGGGGAATCTTGAGTAGAAGTAGAAAGGTTGTTTTACCTCTGTATTTGGCACTGGAATGACTGCTGCTGAATCCAGTGCTGGTGCTCACAGTTCAAGAAGGATGTTGATAAATTAGAGAGTTCAGAGAAGAGCCATGAGAATGATTGATTAAAGGATTAGAAAACATGCCTTATAGGTGCCAGGACACCCGTCTACTTATCTTAACAAAGAGACGGCTAAGGGTGACTTGATTGATCTAGACGTACCTACATGGAGAACAAATGTCTGATAGTGGGCTCTTCAGTCTAGCAGAGAAAGGTATAGCTTTGTCCAGTGGGTGGAAGTTGAAACTAGATAAATTCAGAGTGGAAATAGGATGTACATTTTTCTTAACAGTGAGGGTAATTAACCATTTGAACAGTTTACCAAGAAGTTGTGGTGGATTTCCATCGCTAGCAATTTTTAAATCCAGATTGGCTCTTTCTAAAAGATCTGCTCTAGGAATTATTTTGGGGAAGTTCTGTGGCTTGTGTTACACAGGTCAGACTAGATTATCACAATGGTGCCGTCTGGTCTTGGAGTATATGGATCTAAGAATGTGCATATGGTACTGCCACTTCATTTTTCAGAGGATTATTACTGCTTAGTGAACTTGGAAGGTCTGGATAAGCATCTGGAAGTTGGAATGCTTATCCAAAATATATCCGAACCATACTGGTTTGGAAATCTTGTAACTTAGATGTTTACGTGGGATTTCTACTATTCCCTGGTTTAGGTCATGTGGTGTTTGGTGTGTGTGCATTTTCTTTTTTGTGCCAGAAGGATTTTTATCTTTATCTGAATTGTATTGCTGCCTGTTTCACATAGATCACACAGATCTGAAGTCATATACAGAAGAAACCCCAGGAGCAAGGAACTGCGCTGCTACAGTGAACAAGAGATCTATATATTCGTAGGAAAAGGTAGCAGGCTTTGAGCTGAAACTACCATGAAGTAAGCTGGGAATAGTCTCCAAAATATTTGTCTGCAGCATAGATCAAGACTTGTAATCAATTGCATGTCATCAGAGGAATTGTAATGGGTACTTCCACCTATGCTCATGCAGGAGCTAAAGTGTAGGTCAGCAAATTTCTAGTAGTAAGGGCCAGTAGGTTAAAAATGGGTACGCTGAAGAGAGAGATCCTGATTTATTTTCTTTATTGTAGCTGTCAGGAGAGGGGAAAACACAAGACCATTATTGCCCTAGAGGTTCTTCCTGTGCTTGAATCTAGGATTTATTTACTACAGAACAGCAATTCTGCAGTACATATAGCTCAAGTCCAGAAGTAGGGAGTTACCAGATAATGCAGCATGCTGTCTTGTCCAATTAAAAGTTAGTTGATACTAAGAAGACTTAGCTGGCTAAAAGCAAGCTTTAATGCTAGTATCGCTTATAGATATGGTGTAATTTGTCTTAGACAGTTTGTCTAAGAAATCATGACAAACCACAAATTATGAAATCCTGCTTTGCTGTTCACCTTCCCTTTCATTATTATAATAAATCCATTGAAATGGGGGAGGAGAAAAATCATCTTATTGAAAGGTGATGGGGTGATCTCCTGGGGCACTCTCCACTGGGGCATTTGTGTCTGGAGAGTCTGCCCTGCTTTTCTTCTTTCCTTTTATCTGTGCTAAGTTTGCAACCTATGCCAGGTAGAGGCAGTCTGCCTGAGATCTTGTACAGCCTCAGGGTGACTCCTACTAAGCCACTTGTCTTGGAGTAAACTCTTCAGGTTGTGGGAGTTAGTCTAGCAAGAGAGCGAAAGAAAGGGAATCATTGCTAATTATTCCCTCAACACCTCCCCCTGTCCCAGTTTTTTTAATGGCTACTTTTACAGCAATGGTGTGTTACTGTGTACCTATCTAATTACTTATACCAGCTGACCCAATCCAAGCCCTTGGCCCCATGCAAACTTTTTCTTCCTAATTATTTTTAACTATCCTTCCATCATTGCCCCTGGTGCTAATGTAACAATTTCCACATCAGTGGGCACAGACATGATTTACCCCTTGAAAATGTATCACAGAAAAGTGCTGCCATCACTGTACAGACTCAAAAGGAGAAATAGAGGGTGTAATCCCCGCCAGGGGCACGCCCAGCAATCTTTCAGTGGGTGATTCTCTTCATTTCCTTTAGTTAATAATCCCTTATTGGCACCTGTGAGTGCACGCACACACAACCCTAATTAACTAGGTAACAAGAAACCTGAACTGAAAGCTAAGTATTTCCAGGATGTCTGACACAGTATTAATCAGAACCATGTTCAAACAGATACAATTTATCTATATTACCCTAGTCCAAACAAGAAAGAGGATCCCTAGGGCATAAAAAGCGATTGTAGACTGCAATAATCCTGTAGTTGGCTTCTAGAGAATAAAAAGGATGGGTTCATTTGAACTGTGGTAGAAATGCAGTGAAGAGTGTTAACGTGGTGCTGTATTATCTTTGATTTGTAAGCTGAAAGAGGAAACCTACATTAAGAGAATACAATTCCTGTCACCCCCAAATTATTGTGCTGGGAAGGTGAAAATGAACCACAGCCCAAAACCTACATAAAAAAAACGCAATTGGAGGAAAAAGAGGGAAATGAAAATCAATATGTATGAAATTCTCAACATATGTGTCAAAAGTAAATCAAGGCACAAATAGCTGAACAAAGTGTTTGCAGCAAACTATTTATTTGATTAACTCAATTCACTTTTTGTTAGTAAATTATCTGCACCAGACTTTTTTTTACTTTTTGTTAGTTACTCAAAATTATGTGACAAATGGCTTATGCAAACAATATTTCAGCCTATGGATTGCTTGTAAACTATTTACCACAAATATTTCTGTAAGCACTTGCTATTTGTACTGCAATCTGTCAGTTGCAATATGATTTTGTTACTGAAGTCACATGGTATTTTTCTTTGTTACTGGATATTTTCCACAAAATTTTGTGACAGCTACATGATCATGTCATACCATTTATATTTGTACAAGTATTAGCATACTAATTCAGATTTGTATGAGTATATTTGACTATTTGGCACTTTCCCTTTATGCAAACATTATTGCAAACAAAATTTTGCCGTCAAAAATATATATGCAAAGTGAATTAAAGGGTTTATGAATGTCAAAGCAAATTGGGATTTTTAGTCAAAAGAATGTTTGCAAATACTTTTTTGCAACATTTGCCAAGCTTTAGAAGCTGTTCCTTCCTCCAGGATAGGGGTAGGAGGGACATAAAAATTTAAAGGGAAATCTCCGCTTTCATTTTCCAAAAAAGTAATTCTTTAGTTCTTTACCTTGCAAAGCAGCCTCAAATATATAAACCAAAGTAAACCCATTGCCAGAGTTGAAATTTGGAAACTGAATTTTCATAAAGGTCACAGGTTATTTAGTCTTCCTGCAAATGTCCTTTAGGAGTCCATGAAAAACACATTTGATTTTTGGCGCAATCCAGATCAAGTTTGTAATTGTAAAGGCAACTGCATTTGCAGATGCTTGAAGGCACCCATGGCTCCTTTCTAGCTAGCTGCCTATAGCTGAGCCAGCATTGCTGATTAGCCAGTGATCTCTGTCCACAAAGAGAGACAGCTCAATAGCCTGATGCAGTGTGGACTAGGTGCTCCTGGATTCTAATCCTGCCCTAATATTGACTCCTCCTTTAGTTCTCAACAAGTCAAATGATCTTTTTGGCTTAATTCCCAAATCTGTAAAATAGGGATAATATGTATCTACCTTACAGGATGGTTAAATGGCTAATGTTTGTAAAAGACAATATATCCTATAGTGCATCAGAATGAACAAACAACCCACCAGTGTCTGATGTCCTCAGATCTACAGCTTATTTGAACAAATGTCTCTCAAATTTTGGCAACTAGGCAAAATTTACAATTACTTGGACTTCTCTTCTGCATCAGGAAGCTGGAGGGAAAAGAGGATCTAAAGATACCCTCTTCCTATTCCTCCCAACCTGCAATACACATTTATCAATGAGTCTGTTAATTTTGGATGTATCACAAAGAATCTTCTGCAAATTCCTCAAGCCAGCCCTGTGCAGAGTAGTGTGACTCGGTGAAAAGGAGTTCATGGTGTTTGTGGTCAGACATGGAAAATATTTCTCAGGATGCTAAGTTTCACAGATACAGTCTCTGAGGATGGGATAGGATCTGGAATAGGAAAGGAAATGATACCTATGGAAAAAATAGACAAGGGGGAACAAAAGGATTTAGGGTTGTGATGTGTCTGTGGCTTTGCATTACATGGAGAAAATAAATGGAAAAAGAAAATTGCTTAAATCTAAAATTTGTGTAATGAGCTAGTTGGTAGTCAACTCCTGAATAAGAGGCCTGACAAAGATAATAGGGATGAATATGATATAGACTTCCAGGACAAAAGAGACAGGCAAGTGAAATATGTGGTGAAATGAGAAAGGCATGAGAGCGTAACAAGATTATAGTTATGGGTGATTTCACACTCCTCTTCATAAATTGTGCAACCTTTGAGACAACTCAGAATGAGGGAGGCAGAAATCATAAATTTAGCTAACATGTTTCCTTACTTCCGTACCAGAGATTCTACCCAGGCATGGCTCAAAACTAGGTTGGGTTTAGATTTGACCAAATGTTTAAGCCCAATTAACTGGTTCCCAGATTCCAATGTAATTACTATTGATATTTCCTGAAACTAATGGAAGTGTCCAAACCCAAAACGTGTGCTTCCACATACAGGTGAACTCTCTGAAGACAAACGAGAGAAGCTGCAATTGCTGACTTATTATGAATGCTGTGAAAATGTATGGTGGGTTTAAGGAAATGTGCAGGAAAAGTTATTACTTCTGACTGTAGATGGCTAAATTAACTCCTGGGATCACTCTACTGTAGTCAGCCTAGTTGTGTCGTGGGTGCATTTGGCCCCCAAATCTTATTTAAGTGAACAGTGAGTGTCTAATACAGATTAAACAGATCCATCATGAAAAGGTCTTACTAGAAAAAACATGTAATAAAATAAAGGACACTAGAATGAAAAAAGTGACATCCTGCAGGATAGGTATAGGTAGTAGTGTCATACAGACACAATCAGAGGTCACTTAACTAAACACAAAATGTCTAGTGATTGTTTACTGTGTGTAATAGTATGCTGGGAGGAGAAGGGATTGTTTAATTCAGCTGGAGTTGCTATTGAGCGATAGTGACTTAGTTAGTACATTATGTAAGTAATTAAGCCAAATGCTTAATTGCCACTTTTATTAAAAATTGAAAGATTATCCATCAGCCCCGAAGCTGAAAGATGGTGAGGTGGATTGGGACTCAAACAACTTAACTTCAGTTCCCAGCTCTGCCATGTGTCTTTGGGCAAGTCATACGAGGGCTTGATTTTTCAGAAGTGCTAAGTGTCATTCAGTAGTTGGGCTGACCCAGGTGAGATCCTATCCTAGTTTACCAAGTGCAAGCCCCCTTTCAAGTAACAGAATTCTGTCTCCACTTCTCTCTTGGGGTGAGAAACTGACCCAACCACTTTAAGTGGGTCTCTAGTTAACAGCCCCTGGCAACCAATCATGACTAATTCAGCAGGTCCAGCTTGAGTTAGATCCAATCAGGGTTTTTCTTTTGGAAGCTGTGACAGCACACCTTTGCAGTGAAACAGACTGCATCTTTCAGACAAAGCATGATATATTCTGTCCCAAAGATGTGCAGTGCTGAGAGAAGTGAATTTAAGAGACCTGTAGCTCACGAAAGCTCATGCTCAAATAAACTGGTTAGTCTCTAAGGTGCCACAAGTACTCCTTTTCTTTTTTCTTTTTACGAATACAGACTAACACGGCTGTTACTCTGAAACATGCATGTTCTCGTACTTAATTGTAACCTCTCTAGCCATAGCTCAGGTGGTCTGGCTTATTTCTCCATTTCTGAGTTGAGAGACCCAGCCTATACTGCTTGCAGCCTTCTCCCTCTGTGTCTTAGAGTGTCTCCACACTATAATTGGAGGTGATTGCAGCTCAGATTGGCATATCCTTGCTACTTTTAATTTAACTAGCATGACTAAAAATAGCTGCATGGACCTCACTGCAGGCCAGGGACATGAGTAGGTCCCTAGGGTCGCCAGCATGCTTGTACAGCCTGTGCCACTGCATTTTCACAGCTATTTTTAGCTATGCTAGGTAGGTAAAAGCTAGTATGGGTATGCCTGTGATGGGCTGTCACCCCTGGGGTGCAGTCTGGAACTGAAGTACAGTACTACTGAGCCCTCTGACTCACCAGCCTGGGCTCCCTCTTAGTACTGTGCTGCTTTGACAAGCTAGAGACTGCTCCGTCCTACACTCCGACCAGCATTCACATATGCAGGACGTATTCAGCTGCAGTTGCATGTAGCGGCCAGTCACTGCATGAACCAACAACAATAGAGAGGCTACAGCTAAAAGACCCCAGAGCTATAGAGTCCTTTCCTGGTGGAAACCCTGACCAGTAAGAATTTATTACCCAGTTTGCCTCTCCCTCAATGTGGAGAGGAATATGCAACAAACTTCTGTTAACCAATCTGAGATTTTTCCCAGACGCTTCACTTGAGGGCACACTGATGTAGATAAAGCAAAAAACACGTTTAACTAAAGATAGATTTCTAAGGGATTATAAGTGATAGCAAACAGATCAAAGCAAATTACCTAATAAACAAAACTGCCAACTAAGCCTAAAATACTAGAAAGATTGGATCTGAATTAGCAATTTCTCACCCTGGTTGATGATACAAGTAGTCCACCAGGTTTCCATACACAGGCTAGAAATTCCTATAGCCTGGGACCAGCACTTCTGCCAGTTCAGTCTTTGTTCCTCAGGCGTTTCCAGGAATTCTCTTGTATGGGGAGTGAGGCCCCTAGATGATGTCATACCCCACCTTATATAGCTTTAACATAGGGTGGGAACCCTTAGTTCCAAACTCAATTCCCAGCCAGTTTGTGGAAAAATACAGGTAACAAAATGGAGTTCAGTGTTATGTGATTTGGTCACATGCCCTTGCTGAATCATAGCAGCCATTACTTACAGGCTGTTTGTAGCATTCTCAGGGAGGCTCACCAGGTGGGGGATAAACTTCTCCTAAGGCCTATTGTTTTTCCTAATGTCCCATTACCCTGAATAGACCCTTCACAACCAGCTGGCTAGACTAAAGCCTTTTTGCCTACTGGATGTAAACCACATTTGAAATAGATATAGTCAATATTCATAACTTCAGATACAAAAATGATACATGCACAAATAGGATAATCATATTCAGCAAATCATAACTTTTCCAATGATACTTTACATTACCCATCTTGTAATAAATTGACCATTAGTCAAGGAAGAGGGAAAAATAATAATAGAAAATGTGGAAATGGCAGAGGTGCATAATGACTACTTTGTTTCAGTTTTCACCAGGAAGGTTGGGGGTGATTGGACGTTTAACATAGTGAATACCAGTGGAAAATGAGGTAGGATCAGAAGAGACTAAAATAGGGAAAGAAGTTAAAATTACTTAGACAAATTAGATGTCTTCAAGTCACCAGGGCCCAGAAGTGAAAGTACGCCGGTCTGGTACGACGTACTGGCAAGAGCCAGTACGCTGTGCCGGACAGGACCGGCTTCTCTGGTGGTGATTTTAAAGGCCTGGTACTCCTGCCACTGCGGGGAGCCCCGGGTCCTTTAAAGTGCCACCGGAGCTCTGGCAGCAGGGCTCAGGCGGGGACTCCCCGCAGTGGCTGGAGCACTGGGCCCTTTAAATCCCTGCCTGAGCCTGGCTGCTGGGGCTCTGGCAGCCAGGCTCCAGCAGGGATTTAAAATGCCCAGAGCTCTGCGGTGAACAGAGTTCCAGGCCCTTTAATTCACCCCTGAGCCCCGGGGCTCCCAGCCGCCTCTGCAGCTGGTAGCTCTGGGGTGATTTAAAGGCCCCAGGGCTACCAGCCAGAGCCTCGGGGCCTTTAAATTGCCTCTTCTGCTTGAGGCCATGCCCTCACTCAGGACTCTGGTGTACCAGTAAGTCCTTTAAGTTACTTTCACCCCTGCCAGGGCCTGATGAAATGCATCCTAGAATACTCAAGGAGCTGCCTGAGGAGATATCTGAGCCATTAGCAATTATCTTTGAAAAGTTATGGAAGATGGGAGAGATTCCAGAAGACTGGAAAAGGGCAAATATAGTGCCCATCTATAAAAAGGGAAGTAAGGACAACCCAGGGAATTATAGACCAGTCAGCTTAACTTCTGTACTCGGAAAGATAATGGAGCAAATAATTAAGCAATCAATTTGCAAACATCTAGAAGATGATGATAAAGTAAAAAGTAATAGTCAGCATGGATTTGTCAAGAACAAATCATGTCAAACCAATCTGATAGCTTTCTTTGACAGGGTAACAAGCCCTGTGGATGGAGGTGGGGGGAAGTGGTATGTGGTATATCGTGACTTCATTAAAGCTTTTGATACTGTCTTGCATGATCTTCTCATAAACTAGGGAAATCCAACCTAGATGGAGCTACACTAAGGTGGGTGCAAAACTGGTTGGAAAACCATTCCCAGAAAGTAATTATCAGTGGTTCCCAGTCATTCTGGAAGGACATAATGAGTGGGGTCCAGCAGGGATTCGTTCTGGGTCCAGTTCTGTTCAATAGTTTCATCAATGATTTAGATAATGGCATAGAATCATAGACTATCAGGGTTCACCTCAGGAGGTCATCTAATCCAACCCCCTGTTCAAAGCAGGACCAATCCCCAATTAAATCATCCCGGCCAGGGTTTTGTCAAGCCTGACCTTAAAAACCTCTAAGGAAGGAGATTCCACCACCTCCCTAGGTAACACATTCCAGTGCTTCACCATCCTTCTAGTGAAAAAGTTTTTCCTAATATCCAATCTAAACCTCCCCCACTGCAACTTGAGACCATTACTCCTTGTTCTATCATTCGCTAGCACTGAGAACAGTCTAGATCCATCCTCTTTGGAACCCCCTTTCAGGTAGTTGAAAGCAGCTCTCAAATCCCCCCTCATTCTTCTCTTCTGCATAAGTTCCCTCAGCCTCTCCTCATAAGTCATGTATTCCAGTCCCCTAATCATTTTTATTCCCCTACGCTGGATGTTTTCCAATTTTTCCACATTCTTCTTGTACTGTGGGGCCCAAAACTGGGTACAATACTCCAGATGAAGCCTCACCAGTGTCGACAGGAGGGGAACGATCACATCCCTTGAGCTGCTGGCAATGCCCCTACTTATACAGCCCAAATGCCGTTAGCCTTCTTGGCAACAAGGGCACACTACTCATATCCAGCTTCTCGTCTACTGTAACCCCTCGGTCCTTTTCTGCAGAACTTCTGCCTAGCCATTCGGTCCCTAGTCTGTAGCGGTGCATGGGATTCTTCCGTCCTAAGTGCAGGACTCTGCACTTGTCCTCGTTGAACCTCATCAGATTTCTTTTGGCCCAATCCTCTAATTTGTCTAGGTCCCTCTGTATACTATCCCTTTCCTCCAGCGTATCTACCGCTCCTCCCAGTTTAGTGTCCTCTGCAAACTTGCTGAGGGTGCAGTCCAAACCATCCTCCAGATCCTTAATGAAGATATTGAACAAAACCGGCCCGAGGACCGACCCTTGGGGCACGCCGCTTGATACCGGCTGCCAACTAGACATGGAGCCATTGATCACTACCCGTTGAGCCCGACGATCTAGCCAGCTTTCTATCCACCTTATAGTCCATTCATCCAGCCCATACTTCTTTAACTTGCTGGCAAGAATACTGTGGGAGACCATGTCAAAAGCTTTGCTAAAGTCAAGGAATAACACGTCCACTGCTTTCCCCTCATCCAAAGAGCCATTTATCTTGTCATAGAAGGCAATTATATTAGTTAGGCCTGACTTGTCCTTGGTGAATCCATGCTGACTGTTCCTGATCACTTTCCTCTAAGTGCTTCAGAACTGATTCATTGAGGACTTGCTCCATAGAGAGTACATTTATAAAAGTTTGCAGGTGATACCAAGCTGGGAGGGGTTGCAAGTGCTTTGGAGGATAGGATTAAAATTCTAAATCATCTGGACAAACTGGAGAAATGGGCTGAAGTAAATAGGATGAAATTTAAGGACAAATGCAAAGTACTCCATTTAGGACGGAACAATCAGTTGGACGCATACAAAATGGAAAATGACTGCCTAGGAAGGAGTACTGTGGAAAGGAATCTGGGGGTCGTAGTGGACCACAAGCTAAATGAGTAAACGGCGTAACACTGTTGGGGGGAGGGGGAGCAAACATCATTCTAGGATGTATTAGCAGGAGTGTCGTAAGCAAGACATGAGATGTTTCAGAGTAACAGCCGTGTTAGTCTGTATTCGCAAAAAGAAAAGGAGTACTTGTGGCACCTTAGAGACTAACCAATTTATTTGAGCATGAGCTTTCGTGAGCTACAGCTCACTTCATCGGATGCATACTGTGGAAGCTGCAGAAGACATTATATACACACAGAGACCATGAAACAATACCTCCTCCCACCCCACTCTCCTGCTGGTAATAGCTTATCTAAAGTGATCATCAAGTTGGGCCATTTCCAGCACAAATCCAGGTTTTCTCACCCTCCCCCCCCCCCCCACAAACTCACTCTCCTGCTGGTAATAGCCCATCCAAAGTGACCACTCTCTTCACAATGTGTATGATAATCAAGGTGGGTCATTTCCTGCACAAATCCAGGTTCTCTCACCCCCTCACCCCCCTCCAAAAACCACACACACAAACTCACTCTCCTGCTGGTAATAGCTTATCCAAAGTGACCACTCTCTCTACAATGTGCATGATAATCAAGGTGGGCCATTTCCAGCACAAATCCAGGTTTTCTCACCCCCCCACCCCCATACACACACAAACTCACTCTCCTGCTGGTAATAGCTCATCCAAAGTATCCACTCTCCCTATAATGTGCATGAAAAAAAAGGGGGGGAGGGTGAGAAAACCTGTATTTGTGCTGGAAATGGCCCACCTTGATTAACTGTGTGCATTCAGGCAGACAGCAATACACAACAGAACAGGGAGACACACACACACACACACACACACACACAATTTGTAAGAAATAGATGTTTTCCCATGTCATCACACAAAGCCTCTGCAACTCTTATGTGACACCTCTGGGAATTGTGAAATCAGCCCCACTAATTTTTCTGTACCTCTCTAATCAGGCCCTACTGACCTCAGTTGTTAAAATGGGACAATACTTAGCCACGTCATATGGATTGTGACAGTGAATTAATTAGTAAAGCACTATAGGAAATGCTAAATAGTATGATTGTTCTGTTTAACTGCAGGAGTCTGCTATATTTTGGCTTTTAAAACTTCCTTTCAATAGTGCTTGTGCTTCCTTTCCTGGTTTGGGGAATAACACATTGTCACTGCTTTGCCATTCATCACTACTACTACCCTACTATGTGCCTCAGTGGACAGATTTTCAATTCACTGATGTCCTCCCTGTTGCCTACAATATTGCTGCTGTTAATAATCCATGTTAAAGCCCTCAATACCCAGTTGTACTGCAGTATTTGTTAGGAACGTGCACAAGGTCTTCTATAACCATCTGTAGCAAGGAGGCGTGGCCTCCCTCTGAGACTGAAGGGGAGGAACCACTCCCCACTCCCTAGTGAGCCAGGCAAGCCATGCCCCCTGCTGGAACAGAGGGGTGGGGCAGGAAGTTTAAAAGGAAGGGCCTGCAGCTAAGTTGTGGGAGAGCTGGAGAGGAAGCAGGCATGTCTCACCTGCTGCTGAGCCCTGCACCTGAGACCGAGCTCTGTCACGCTGAGGGCTCGGAGGAGGTGCTGGTACTGCTGACTGACCAGTACCTGGAGGAGCTACTGGAACTGTCAATGGCCATGTACCCCAGGGAGACAGAGGTACATTCCAAGGGGCAGTAAGTAGTATCCCAGGGACACCAGACAATAGCGTAGCATGTTTCAGTGAGATCTCCACTGACCCAGGGGTGGAACAATCTGTAACTGCTAGGCCCTGGGCTGGAACCCAGTGGAGTATGGTGGGCCTGGGTCCCCTATTCCCTGTGGCCACCCCACCCCAGGCCAAGAGGCCTGCCTTTTTCTGCTGTCTGCCTGAAAGCCAGAGCCCTTTAAACTGTTTGTGATACCCTGGAACTGGGGTACCGGTGAGCCCTCTGGCTTACCAACCTAGGCTCTCTCACACTGTCATGCTGTGACAAGCTGAAAACCTCTCCAGGTCCTGTAGTCACACAAACATTCACAGTCAGGGATACATTCAGCTGAATTACATGAATGCTTCTCCTAGCCACTCATAACCTGACACTAGAGAGACTCCAGCCAATTCCCCCAGCTCCCCAGACTAGGACCCCAGAAGCCTGACCAGTGTAAGTTCATTACTCTATCTGCCACTTCTACAGAGGAAAATTGACATGCACCAGCTTTTGTACGCCAAGCACTTCAACCAAAACACACCTTTTTAGGTAAAAAATAAAACATCTTTATTAACCACAGAAAGAAGATAGATTTTTAAGTGATTATAAGTAGTAAGCATACAGATCAAAGCTGATTACCTAAGATATGAAAGTAAAACCTCAATCTGAGTTCTATAAACTAGATAGGATTTGAATCAAGCAGTGTCTCACTCTGACGGTATTGTTCCTTAATATGCAGATTGGGATTCTCCTTTCCAGCCTGGAACCACCTGCCCAGTTGAGTCTTTGTTCTCCAGACATGTTTCCAGGTGTTGAGTTGGGGGAGGAATGAGGCCAAGTGATGATGTCACTTCCCCCTTTTAAAGTTTCTTCCAGCTTGCTGGAAATATCCTTTTGCTATGAAGTGAATCAAGCCATCTCCACTGTATACGTCACATCTCTGATTGGTTTCCATTGTATGCAGTTCCTGGGGTAGCCCTTTGTAGTATGGATTCCTCTGATTGGGCCAGCCACGCTGCCTGGCTGCTCCATTGTTGTACCTGAAAGTCTGGTTGTGAACCATCATATTTCAGTAACACACATAGCAAAACTTCATAACTTCCCATACAATTCAACAGGATATTGATATTCAAAAGATCAAGTCTTTTAAAATGATACCCCATAAGACATACTTTGTACAAAAATGACAATTATATGATAGTGGTGAATATGGGGGTGCCAGGGTGCTTCTTTGACGCACAGTGTGACACTGCTTGTCATTCTACCCTGCCCCGAAGGCCAGAGCCCTTCAAATGGCTTGTTACTTTGTCCTGCCAGAGGCCCAGAGCCCTGAGATTGCTAATTCTCCATTGAGCATTGTCTTTATAGACACAGGATAGTGAGGAGGCTTGGCCTCCCCCTGGGGCCGATGGGGAGGGATGACCGTTGACCCCCTATACCATCTATGTCTGAGAATGAGACACAGCCACTGTGGATGATGCTAGCTGGGACTTACATAGCCTTTTTTTTTCTTGGCTGACAGTTTCTCCCGTCTTCGTTTATGGTGCATAGACACCTTTCGTTGGAGACTCTTCAACAGGAAAAGGCATATTCTCCTTAATGCCCATGTCCAGCCCAGTATATTCAGTGAAAGTTGACAGTGATTTGATGAACATTTTGCTGTACTGGGATTATACTGGGACTGTACTGGGACTGTAGAAAATGACATTGGCATATTTTAAGAGGAATCGGACTTTGTGGATGAGTGGGATACTAGCATACTTTTGCACATGTTTTTGTGAATGTCCCCTCCACTTCGACAAGTTACTGTGGATATTTTTCCCTACATGGAAGGAATTTTTGGTTTATATTTACTGGCTTGGGCCACAAAATTAAGTACAGTCATAATACTAACCTTAACTATATTCCGTTGTGAATATGATGAACTGGGGGGGAAAACCATAACACATGATGTATGTATGTTTTTGGCAGAACTGCACACTGCCTACAGTATAAAAGATTGAAAGTGGTTTCTGTGTTTTGGAAACCCACGCTAAAAGTTGGTTTAGGAATTGGATTTTGGTCCCCTGATGATGAAACACCCATAACTCTGGCCTTCTTGGGGCATTCTATGGGGTGTGAATAAGCTTTGCTATAGCCCCCCAACAAAGAAAACACAGGGTACTCTACATTGCAGTGCAAGCCCAGGGTTTGAACTCAGGCTCAAGCCTATCACCCTTTCCATCTACACACAAATAACAAATCCAGGGCTCAGAAACGGGGTCCCAGGATCCTATAGAAGTGGAGCCTGCATCAATCTGAGACCTAGGCTTCAAACCCCATTGCTTTTCAGTGTAGATGCAGCCCCACTGGACTCATGTTTGGAAGTTTGCCAAAAGTAGCCCACAATCCCATAGGTGAAATTTCTTTGTCCTCTGGATAATCAAGTTTGGTGGACACTCACATTTTCCCAGAGTGCACCACAAACAAAGGGCTAGGGTGCTCACATTTTGGGAGGCTGCTACAAAGTCTGGGATATGGGTGGTTGGACTCAGGCCCACATAATGCAGGGTAGATACTGGAGTCCCAGGTTGGTACTCAGGGTTCAATAATTCCTAGCCTGGGGGTACAAAAGAGTGTAGCCCCTCAAGCCCTAGGTGAACAAACCCAGGGTCTGCTAACTTGAATTCTCTTAATCCTGGGCTTACATTCCAGTGTAGACATGCCCATAGTGACTAAACACCCCCAATTTACTGTATGAGGAAAGGGTCCACAAGTTAAAATCAGAGCAGACCCTTTACCAAAAAATCCCCTTTTCAAGTGGTTTGGAGAAGGATATTTTTCAGTGTCTTCTGGCTTTTTAAAGCTGCTATGAATATGTAAACCCCTCTCTTTATTAGCACATCTCCCAATATTTGTTGGGATTGACAATATCAGGTTAGCAACATGTTGCTCTACGGAAGGGTTATCACAGCCATTTTCTCTTCCTATTCTGCCTAGGATTGGCAAGCTGCTTAGAAAACGTAGCTCAAAAGAGAAATCAGAAATCTCTTGCTCAGGTTCTCTTGTGCACAGGATTTCAGGCACTTTCTGATTTTCAGTGGGCCTGAAATACCACGAAACCCCCCAAGAATGGTACTTTGTGTGGCAAAATACTTTGTTCACCTCAGTAGGCTCAGTTCTTTTTAGCCTTGGAGACTCAAGTTTGGGGCAAGGCAAATCCTTATAGGTGGCACAGGGCCCTGCTGCTACTCTGCTCACTCAGTCCCTTGTGCTTGTTTTCCTTCCCTTCTGGGGAGCAAGTGCAACCTCCCTACTGGGAAGGTTTGGTGTGTTGCTGCAAACAGCCTACTGGCAACTTCTCTGCTCCCCTCACTCTCCCCCTCCTACCACCCAGGGGAGGGTTTAAAAAGGTTTAATTGGTTCCCTAGCAACCCCTTTTCCAGCTGAACCTTATTGCCTCCTGGTTCTCTCCCCTCAGTGGATAGGGAGGGGCCTTTTAAACCCCTGGGACTAATTACTACCCTCCTTTTGTAGTTGTTTGTCCTGGGTTTACCACATTTGGTACTGACAGGAAAAGCTGGTCAAAAAAGTTTTCCCATCCCATGAAAAGTTTTGAAGTATCAATAGACAGACAGACACACATATTTTAAACCTCAAAAAATTTTCCAATCCAAAAATCTGGAAAAAAAGTGGGTTTGGATCAATCAGAATGTCCCCCCCCCCTTTTTCCACTGTAATATGCTTAAATTTCAAAACAAAATGTCAGTTTGAATCAGAAAACCAAAAATTTTAAAATGAAATGTTCTGACAATTTCAACTTAAAAAAAAAGTCATTGGAAAGTGTTTCAATGAATTTTTTTTACTGTAAAAATTTCACATTTGACAAATTGGAATTTCCAAACAAAAAATCCTAATCAGCTTTATGGATAAGGTCCCTGTAAAACTAGCAACTTTTAAAAAAAGCATCTGAACAATTCTGGATCTGCCAAAAGTTTTGTTTTAGGATCATTTCCAGTTTAGGGCAAATGTTCTGTGGGGTGTGTGTATGTTTTTGTGTTTGTTTAAACTTTATCTCATATCTGGGAAAAGTGAGTGCTTGTATAGTCATGATGTGGTGGTGGTGGTAACTGAATACTTAAATAGGTTAAAGGTTGGGTTTCTCCTGGAATTCCTCTTATTTTAACTGATTCCTGGGCTACTCTCAAAGCCTGTGTACTGGGTTGAAACATTTCTAAGCTTTCAGAAAATATATGACATATGACTAAGATCCATTTTCTACTTTGCATTTGGGACATAGAGAGGACAGCTGAAGATTGCAATTTTCAATATTAGTGAAGAATAATATGTAATGTTACCCTAAAAACGTGAATATGGTAAATTACAAATATGTGTGCAAGGCTAACGTGTCTGACCTTTAGGACATACTGATGAGAGTTTTTTATTCCCTAGTTTCAGAGTAACAGCCGTGTTAGTCTGTATTCTCAAAAAGAAAAGGAGCACTGGTGGCACCTTAGTGGTTAGTCTCTAAGGTGCCACAAGTCCTCCTTTTCTTTTTATTCCCTAGTGTCTGATCTCTTGTGTTAATGTGTTGGCAGTAGGGTGCTATTTCTGCTGTATTCCATAATAGACTGTGATTTCCATTATGGCAATATCCTTAGGATACAGTGTATATTTTGCATACTATTTAATTTGTTTGTCCATACTGTATGTTACTTGACATTAAAAATCTGCTGTTTTTGTCTCTGATAACTATAAAAAAGTTACTTCAATATTCCCCTATACTGACTATGGGGAATACTGAGGGAATGCTGCAATAATGAGGAGTACTGTTTTGCTATTTAATAATTAGCATGCTTTTAAGGATGACCATACTACCTCTCAATGACAGTAGTCTGTAGGTACAAGGTGGATGAGGTAATATCTTTGGACCAACTATTGCTGATGAAAGAGATGAGCTTTCAAGCTACAAGGCTCTTCTCCTGGTCTGGGAGAGGTACTCAGAGTGTGACAGCTAAGAACAAAGTGGAACAGATTGTTCAGCCTGTGTAGTTATTATCATCTATTGCAAGAGACCATTCAAGGTCAAGTGGCCAATTAACACCTCTGCAGTCATAGGACAAAAGGGGGTTTGTGGTTTACAGATTGTTGTAATAAACCATAAATCCAGTGTTTTAAGACCATATCTTTGCTAGACACTAAAAATCATGAATTTTAAGCTCCAAGGCTCCTCTTTTGAAGGTTTTGTGTAGGTTTCCCTTGAGGACAAGGACTGAGAGGTCGGTTATGGAGTGATCATATTTGTGAAACATGTCACCCACCAGGTGATATGGTGTTTGTCTTTATCATTTTTCTCTGAGTTTATTCAAGAGCATAGTGTTGTTGGGGGCATTTAGTGCACTGGATGAGGTACACCACATGTGACAGACCAATGGATCTTGAAAGGTGTATTTGTGGGGGGAGGTATTGATCATTGTAGCAGTGGAAATACGTTTATAGGTTTTGCAACTCGTATGGCAGGGTCTGGTGCTGCTTTGAGTTGGTGTGTTCTGGTCTGTGGGGAGCTTGCTTCTATGATGAGCTTGGTGAAGTTGGGGAAATTGAAGGCCAGAAGAGGGTTTTCAGGAAAGATTTATTTCAGGAAGTGGTCCCCAATGAGTGTGGGCATAATAGTTTAATGATACCTCATATGGGTACCACTCTGGGGGTAGGTGACCATTGGGGTGTGCAGTTGGAGTTCTCCTTCCCCCCACATATTAAAGCAGGTTCTCTCAGAGTATTTGAGTGGTCTGTTCCATGATACAATCTGCTTCTCAAGTGCAGTTGTCCTTGTTTGATGATCCTGGACTTTCCTCTTCTGAACATAGCATAGTCTGTGGTATTCGAATGGCTGGCTGTAGATAACAGATTTCTTGGTGTGTTAGATGTGGCTACTGTTATCTTCAAAAAAAAAAAAAGTGTGGTGATCCATGGGTTTCTTGTCTATAGGGTTTCATAGTTGAAGCTGACTGTGGTGTCTGGAAAGTTGATGGTAGTGTAGGAGTGTTCTAGAGAGAGTTTGATGGATGGGTGGTGGTTGTTTAAGTTGTGGTGAAAATCTATGGATGACACTGCGCATCTGTCCTCACCTATCAAATTCTTTTTTAAAAACAGATTTTAAATTAAAAATTATTTAATTTTTCAAGAAAAATACAAAAAAATGCAATGCAATCAGAAAAAAAAATTAAATGAACACAACCATCATTACTGCCAACACCAGGAAAAATGAGTGCAAACATACAAGCTAAATTCTGCTTTTTATTATCCAGGTATAAATCCAGAACAATCAAACTGAGTGGACTCCCTATTATGCTGGAGTAAAAAGTATAAAGCAAGATTTGGCTTTATAACTTTCAGATTTTGTTCACTTTTTGAAATAACTTAAACATATGAGATTTAAACTTAAATTTCTCCACTGGTCACATTACTTTACCACCAGGTTTGCTAATTATCCAAAGTATTTGTACTTTAATAAGGGTCTCTTCTTCCCAGTGTTCATCTTCTCTGCTGCTGTTGATCTTTCAGTGTAATCTTAATGATAAATTTGTAACATTAGGTTCATTTGCCAGGCATGGAGCTGTGCTGCCTCAGAAAAAAAATTGTTTTCATTTTAGGATTAACAGAAAAAGAAGCTGGGCCATAAGGAAGGAAATCACCTATTCAAACACATCTTAAATATCAGTAAATAGGATAAAAAATTACTCGTGAGTAAATTACTGGGTTGGGGATAAATGTTCTATTTTGAAGCTCAGCTCACTCTCTTTATTATTTCAATATAATGCCGTGAAGTCTCTGCAGACTTAATATATTGTCTTAAAAACTGAACTGTCAAGAGATGAACAACATTCTAGTCAGAATAAAATATACTTCCCAACCAATGTACTGTATAAAACAACAAAAAGGCACATTAAGACCCTGATGAATTTAAGCATATGCCTAATAATGAGCATGTGCTGAGAAGTTAGTGGAAGTACTCATGTGTTTAAGTACCTTGGTGAATTGGGGCCTCACTGTGGAATATATATTTCCCTCCAGCAGTGTTGTGACAGATATGGCAATTGCCTGCAATATCTTGGACAAACCTTATTGAATTATGTGAAACCTTATTGAATTAAGTTTAAGTATTTTAGGAGCTTGTATTAAAAATTCAAATGTTTGCAGTGTTGTGGGATTATATGAAATTTGTCTGGGAGACATGACTAATGTAAACCTTGCAAAGTGTTATGAGCATTGAAAGACTCTCTTTTTAAACAATGGGCTAAGATCAAGAATGGACTGTTAGTTGAGTAGGTTTCCTTGGAAATATTTGTGTGGAGGGGATACAAATTCCCACTTCTGCACCTGATCTTTTGAAGCTTTGCCCTGGGGAGGGGACTTTTGTCTATGAATTACCTATTCCCAGGACCAAAAGACCCAAATGGCTTGAAGGAGTAACTCACTGATTCATTGGGGGTACTTGTTCTGAGCTAACAGCTGTTATGAATTTCTGATCACAGGAAAAAAATCTTAGTGGGGTTTGAGGAACTGTTCTCCGGTCAGAGCCCTTGTTGGAGTCATGGGGTGACCTCTGGCAAGCTTGTTAGTATGCATATAGGTTCTTGTATTGTTTTTAATATTTTCTCTGTAATGCTTTTACCTGAAGAATAAATGAGTTTGCTTAGAAAAAGCTGGGTGGAAACAATTGTGACTGTCTCTGAAGAGAAGAGTAAAGCAGGCCTGGCTTTAGGCGGTCTGACTTTGCAGTGTAGGCAGGGAGTTGTGCAGCCTGAACAAGACCCTTGTTAGGAGGGAGAGACGCAGATCTCTACCCAAGAGAGGTAATAGCTGGCGAGCCAGAAGCCTGAGAGTGGGTGCTCTTGGTGGACCATAGAGGAGGAATACATGTGCAGTTACCCTGAACTGTGACAACATACTCAAAGCTTATTTATTGATGTCAGTTAGATAGTGACACAAATGAAGTAATAATCCATCCCATTGCACTTTCTGTTCATTACATTTTAATTAAATATAGTTTCTTTGCTTCATGTGTTAAGAGGTGGAAAATAGCCCATGATAGAAAATAATACTATGGATGATAAACCTTCTCTACCTATGCATTACAAGGCAGGTATCAAGTTTTCGTGTAGGGACTTGAAACCAGTGGCTGAAGAATAGTGGCCCTTGAAAACTTACCAGTTGTAACTAAGAAAAGTACATATGATTCCATCAGTGTTTGCAGCATGTTGTTGGGCTGCCCTGTACTTGCTATAGGAAAAGTCTTGAGTACTGCAAATACTTACAACTTGACACCTGCTTTAAATAACTAAGGGAGTCAGAGGAACTGAATCATGGTTTGGGTTCCTTCGTGTCTCTCAAAGAGAGCACATATTTCTGTCCCTTGCCTAAATGCACCTGTGTTTAACTTCAGGGAAGCAGAATTTAATTTCCAAGCTTCTGGCTTTTTATGCTGTGGCATGCCAATGAAGTTAATAACATCTTGATGCAGGACAGAAGTGTAACTGCAGGTACCTCGGTGGGTAGCTTACTTGGTACAACAGATGCTATAGACCATCTTTGATACTTTCTACTCTTTGCGTCTCCATAGCACATGTTGTGTTTTTTCAAGCCTGTTGCTGTGTATGCCTGTGCCACGCACCTGAGATTAGAATCCAGCCTTTTATCAATTTACTGCAAATTACAAAATTGCTCTGTTCTTTTTTGGAGTTGTTCATATCAATGCTTTTTTAAACTCAATTGCTACACAGTGGAAAATTCTATCCTAGGTGTTCAGGTATTTGTTTTCCTTTTTTAAAGTGATATCCAGTAAGTTCCTCAGCCTCCACATGATCAGAGAAAGTATTAAATGTTTTTACCGTGTATTTTGATGCACTGCCTAGAAAACAACAGTTACACCGTTTCCTTTGTACATCAGGGGCATTTATGTTGGTATTTCTTAACATTTTGTGTCTTCTGAGAGCTCTAAAAATTCTAGACTGTTTACTGAGACTTATGTCATGGAATCTTAATTGCCTTGCCTTTTGGTTCTGCAGTCAGCAAAAGGGCAAGGAATGGCCCCTCAGATATCAGTTTCTTGAGGGTGGTTTTTGGGAACTGGTCAAATTTAGAAACAAATCCAGTAGTGTATGAATTTTCCTCTTTTTGAAATTCTATTGGATTGGTCGTCAGGAAACCTAGGTTCTGTTCCCAGTTTTGCCACTAACCTGGTGGATGACCTTTGGCAAGTCATTTCACCTCTTGCCCTTTGCCTGTCTTGCCTATTTAGACTGTTAATGCCTTGAGTTAGATATTCCCTCTCATTATTTGTCTGCACAGTCTCTCATACAGTGAGGCCTCAATCTTGGTTGGGGCCACTAGGTGCTGTCATAATATAAATAATGAGCATCCATTTTAGTAGCCTTTCCCCTGAGCAGCTGTGCAGGTAGAAAATGAAGGTGAATTGGTGTTAACTCCCCATTCAATAGAGTCCAGTATGTGCCTCTGCACTTCACATCAACGCTCTTTAGTCTGATCTTGGAGGGCTAAATTTGCAAAGTGCTGCAGTTCTTAAGCTGCGCCGTTTCCATTTAGATCAATGGGAATTATGTGCTTGAATCCTTGTGAACTGTTTTAGAAATGTTTCTATTCTTCTATGCTAAATTTCTGCATATGTAATGTCTGCCCTCCTGAGCTCTGTGGTTCATATTTTTCAAATCTATACCTAAGGGTGTACAGTTCCACCTGGCAATGTTAAAGCTCATTTAGGGACAGATTCTCCCACCTTTACTCACAATGAGTTAGTAGTAACTTACTTTCCAAGTAGTCCTGTTGAAATCACTAGCACTATAAATGTCCACAGCACTGAACAGAGTAAGATATGTTCCCTACCCTGAAGAGTTTAGCAAAACTCAAAGGATTAGAAGTTTTATATGGAGAATAAGACTATCAAAGGTTTTTATAGTAAGGATTGGAAAAAAAAAGCATTTTGGAATGGCTCTTATGAGTCAGGGCATAAAGCAGTCCCTGTTCAGAGTTATTGGGGTTGAGGTTATTCCTTAACGACAGCATTTCTTGCACCTTTCTCTGAAGCATCTAGAACTGACCACAAGCAGGAAGAGGCTACTGGACTAGATGTATCACTTCTCTCATGCACTATGGCAATTCCTATGTTCCAAGCTAACAATTCCTGTATGACTGGTCCCTCAGATCACATGATACTGTTTCTGCTCCCTGGTTGGATAATCAACTTGTTTATTGCAGAAGTACATTATTCATTAATGTTGTGGATGCAGGATGATGATTCATTAAACTTTTCATGTGTACACACTATCTGTATACTTTTGACTAGTACCTGTCAACATAACTCTTGCTTATATATGCATAAATATTGTGAATCAGGATCTCTAGTTCACTGTTCAACTAGCTCTAGTAAGTGTGTGCATATTGTGAGTTGGTAATTTATATCTTGGAACTGTACCTGTTTGATGTGTAGCTCATAGGACTAACTTGCCTTTATTATATTCACTGCCTTGCCTTCATTCTATTCAGCAGTAATGCAAGGAACCTACAGGCCCGTATTCTGTAAGACATTAGCTTCAGCAGTTAGCATAAGGCTTGAGGCTTATGAACTTTGGCGCAGATAAATGACCTAACGGTCACCCCCAAGTTATGGGGAACTGAAAATAGAATGTGCAAGGGGGGATTTTGTCATAATTTACCATAATGAAACCTAACAACCACAGGAATATGAGTCAACATCCCCAGATGACTGATCGCAAGAATGGCAATGAACTGACTTATAAGTTGAGATAATTGATATATTAACCTATAGGAGAAGGATACTCCAACATTAGTAGGGTGAAAAAATACAGATAAGGATGAGAGGGAAAAACCCCTACTGAATATGCATTAGACATAGTGGTATCAGCATAACATATTCTAAAAGTTTCATCCCAGCCTATGGGCAGTAGGAGAGAGAAATGTAGCTCTTAGGAGGTGCCAGAATGATGACCACTGATGGTGATGAGGAAGATAATGGCAACATTTCAGGTTGTTCTGCAAGGGATGGTGAGATGTTCAGATGTACACTTCGTATTATCTCTCTCTTCCTTACTGGTTGTAGTGTTTGTGACTTTGTTAAGGTCATGTCTACACTACAAAATTGAATCGACTTCATGTAAGTTGACATCAAGCCTCCGATTTAAGCATGTTGATTTTGCTTGTCCACACTATGCTCATTGTGTCGGCAGAGTGCTTTCTCATGAGCAGGGTTCCATCGACACCCAGAGCACTGCACTGCGGGTAGCTATCTCACAGTGCATGTAGCCAAGTGGAATTTTGGGCTGGGCTTGCAATGCCTTATGGGACCAAAACATTAGCGTGGGTGCTTATGGGAACATGGCATTAGTCTCCCATGTTGCACTTCCCTTCCTCCCTCAAATTAACGGGAAAAAACCAAGCCTTTTTCATGCCTTTTTTGTGAGCCTGGGTTACTCATGCAGATGCCATAGCATGATAAGCATGGACCCTGCTCAGCTGTACACTGTTGTTGTCAGCATTACAAACACCTTGCACCTTATCCTGCAATATTTACACAACCAATACCGGAGCTGCTGCACAGAACAGTGTGATGCCATGCAGACAGCCCTGCTGGAAGACATAGAGTTGAGCAATTAGCAGTTGCTGATGACAGTTACGCATCACCCTGACACAGTTGAATGCCATTTCTGAGCCTGGGAACAAGCAGTGACTGGTGGGACTGCATTGTTATGCAGCTATGGGATGATGAGCAGTGGCTGCAGATCTTTCAAATGCATAAGGCCACTTTCCAGAAATGGTATGAAGAGCTTTCCCCAGTCCTGAAGTGCAGCAGTATTAAAATGAGAACTGCTCTGACAGTGGAGAAGCGAGTGGTGATAGCTCTATGACAGCTTGCAATGCCAGACTGCTACCAGTCAGTGGGGCATCAATTTGGAGTAGGTAAATCTGTCGTGGGATCTGTTGTGATCCAAGTTTTCAGGGCCATCAACAGACTTCTGCTAAGAAGGGTAGTGACTCTGGGCAAGGTGCAGGACACAGTGGATGGTTTTGCTACGATGGGATTCTCTAACTGCAGTGGGATGATAGATGGAACGCATATCCCTAACTTGTCACCAAACCACCTTGCCAAAGAGTTCATAAACTAAAAGGGGTACTTCTCAATGGTGTTACAAACACTGGTGGATCACAGGGACCGTTTCGCTGACATCAACATGTGATAGTCGGGAAAGGTGCATGATGCGTACATCTCTAGGAACACAGGTCTGTTCAGAAAGCTGCAAGCAGGAACTTTCTTTCCAGACTGCAGAATAACCATTGGTGATGTTGAAATGCCACTCATGATCCTGGGAGACGCAGCCCTTATCCCTTTCTCCCATGGCTCATGAAGCCGTACACAGGCAGCCTGGACCACAGTAAGGACCGGCTCAACCATAGGCTGAGCAAGTAGAGAATGGTGGTGGGATGTGCCTTTGGACATTTAAAAGGTGGTGGCTGCTTACTAGGGTAGACTTCAGTGAAAGCAGTATTTCCCATAGTTATTGCTGCCTGCTGTGTGCTCCATAGTATCTGTGAAACAAAGGAAGAAAAGTTTCTGCTGGGGTGGAGGGTTGAGGCAGATCGCCTGGCAGCCAACTTTGAGTAGCCAGACACCAGGGCAATGAGAAGAGCACATCGAGGGGCTCTGCGTCTCCTCAGTGAGCCAGAGTAATGTGACCCTTATCTGTGTTGTTCCTTACCAAACTGTCCCCTCCATTGCATTTTCTCCCCTGTAAATTCCACCCCAACCAACAACCATGTGTTGAATGAATAAAAAGCCTTCTCTCCTCAATCCATTGTTTTTGTTATGCATGCACACACACAGAGACAGCAAAGAAAAGTAAGATAACCTGGGGCAAAGAGCTGATAACACGGGGGCGGGGGGGAGGAGAAACAAGGAAAGCTTGCTTACAGATGCAGTGCAATACCCATCAAAGGTGTGGGAATGGGCACCTTCTGGTCCTTGTACCCTCCCCTGCTGCTGAGTGCAGGAGATACTGAACTTTCCCCTTCTCCCACTGCCTTATAGGACATTGCGGGAGGAGGATGTAGAACTGGGTGATTATGGCAGCAGGTTCAGCATAGACTGCAGAGGGACTCAAGCATCCAGCTGCCTTTCTTAAACCTCAGCCAGATGCCTCAACATGTCTGATTGCTCCTTCATAATCCGCAGCATCTCTTCCTGCTTGGCACGCTCTTGTTTCCTGCATGCGCTCCTGTCCTCCCTGTCCATGTCCGAGTTCTTGGACAGTGTAATCCTCCATGCTCTGAGCTGCATCTTGTCATTCTCAGAGGCGCACATTAACTCACTGAACATGTCATTCTGAGTCTTCTTTTTCTGCCTTCTAATCAGGGAAACTCTCTGTCCCGGTGTGGAGGATGTGCTGATGGACAAGATTTCAGCTGCAAGGAATGCAAAGCACAAGGGTAGCATTGACAGTACATATGTTGTTTCTGGTGCAAAGTTTTTTTTTTTGGTTGTTTGTTTTGTTTGTTTTACTAAAAAAAACCCCCACCCCTCAATACACTTCACTGCAAGCCACAACGTAATCACAACCTCTGACTATTGCAAGAGTCTGTTTGCTGCTCCAGCCAGGGTGAGTAAGGCCACCAGGCATAGGCGAGAGGCCTTGTGCTGCTGCTTTTGTGAAGACATCCTTGGGATCATAGGTTAGAACTTGAGGAAAAGCTCTCTTTCCCCTACCAACCTGGATGGTCCTTGAGGAAAGGCACCAGTGTAAAGCTCCCCAAATAGCTGTTACAAAAGCGGCACCAGGTGGGGGAGCAAGGGAGACAAACAGGAAGCCGCCACCCCCCCCCCCCTTTTTTTTTCCTCAGTGCTGCTTGCAATACAGGGTGATCCCCAAACATGCCATGGTTGTGGTTGGAAGGGAAGTGTGGTTGTTACACCCATGTTTCACCAAATGGGGGCAGATTACTTGTTGAACTGTTTGTGGTTTAAGGGCGAGCATTGAAAACTTCCCCTGTTTCCCCTAGGTGACTCTATGCGATATCACTCTCCTGAGAGTAACAGAGGCGGCAAGGGAGCAGATGCTGCAAGCATCTGGGTACAGACCTGGTCCTTATGCTGCAATGATGTCAGCAAGGTTAATACTGGAGTGGCGCGGGAAAGTGTCCTACTGTGGTGGACGAAATAAGGCAGCCCTTTCCAGAAACCTTCTGCAAAGGATTGCAGAGTACCTCCATGAAAGCTTCTTAGACATCTCCATGAAGGATTCCCGGGCCATCCCTGCAGCACATAAACAGTCTCTTTTGGAGAGCACCCTTTGCATAACTGGACTGACCACAGATACCCACTACACCTACTTTTTTGTTCATATTAAACATAAAAAATAATAGCATGTAACCCCTACAGTGTGATTGGAAATGTGTACTCACCAGAGGTGCCTTCCCCGATATCATGCTCTGCTGCCAACTGGTCCTGTGAAGGGATGGGCTCCAGGGTTAAAAACCCATTCTTGGTTGTCGGGGAGAATAGATCCTCTGCATGCCTGCCTCACATTTTCCCCTGCTGCTGCCACCTCTTTCTCATCGATGTCCTCCTTGTTGCTCAAGGTTGCCTGGGGCTCCTGGAAGGTATCCATGGAGTGTTTTGGGGTAGTGGTGGGGTCGCTGCTGAGAATCGCATGCAGCTCCTCATAAAAGCGGCATGTCTGTGGGGCAGAACCAGAGCGACTGTTCGCCTCCCTTGTCTTCTGCTATGCTTGATGAAGCTCCTTTATTTTCACGCAGCACTGCTGCATGTCCCTGGTGTAGCCCTTCTCCCCCATGCCTTGCACAGTCTTGGCATAGAGGTCAGCATTTCTTCTGCTGGATCGGAGCTCTGCCTGCACAGACTCTTCTTCCCACACAGCAATAAGAACCACCACCTCCTGTGTACTCCACGCTGGAGCACGTTTGCGGCCTTGACTCTTGATGATCAGCTGTGCTGGCGAACTCTACATGCAGATCAAACAGGGAATGAAAATTCAAAAGTTCCTGGGGCTTTAACAGGGGAGCAGCTGTTTCCTGTGTACCTGGCTGATGTGCAGTGAAGTTGAAAGTGTTCTCCAGAGCAGTCACAGCGGAGCACTGTGGGACATCTCCCGGAGGCCACTTCATTCAAATTGCAGTGTCTACACTATCCCCATGTCAACCTGTGGATGTCAAATCAAGCGCTACACCTCTCGTGGAGGTGGAGTACAGAAGTTGAGTTTACAGGCCACTTAGGTCGGCAGAAGGGACTCAGTAGTGTAGACACATACATGATTAAATCAACCCAATGTGGCTTATGTCAACCTAACTTTGTAGTGTAGACCAGGCCTAAATGTATTAATACATTATTGTAAATATAGAGGAGTTCCTATAGTGTGAGTGTTGCAACTGTGCACATTGAAGTTCCCAACTATATAGTACCTTTAATAATACTGACCCTGATCTTGGGACAAGAACTGTCAAACCTCAGAGTGATAATTAGGAATTGTTAAGTAACCAATATAAATAATACGTATCCTGTAGATCATGCTACAGGTGTGACTTTGTATACACTACACTGTGTTTTAAAATTAGCAATGCCAAAGTGGAAGCTTGTTTCCCCTGGAATGGCTTCTCCACTTCCAGTGCTCAGAAAAAGCAACATCAGCACCTGAAGACACTTCTACATCTTTCCTAATAAGTGAAAAGTTTGAATCTAAAGTCAGGTAACATTTTGCCTTAAGCAGTTTTCATAATGGGTTTTTTTTCTTCCTGTTTAAAAGACGAGTTAGTAAAGATTTATTATCTTGTCAAGTGTCCTACCTCAAATAAAATCTTTGGGGGTTTTCGAGTTGTTTACAAAATTCAGCCATTCATAGTGTTTTATTTATATAAGGCAGAGTTTGAGTGTGAGATGGTGTGGGACATGTGGGAGGGAGATGGCTTTGAGATTTGGAGCTATGGGATGGAATGGAGGGACAGAGGAGTATAGAGGGATAATGTTAGCTACAGTAGCCCAGATCATCCCAAGGAAATCCCCCCCAAAAGGGGATGTGGGTGCCATTTCCCTAGTCCTTGGCATTTTCCCTCCAGCAGGGCTCTGTGATTTTGCTTGTTACACAAACAGAAAGATTGGGAAAGACACTTTTGTTTGTTAATATGTTCATCACCAGCCTTTGTTTTCGGAACATCTCCGTCTTCCCTCTGTTAGCCACAGCCTTGCATTGGGAAGATGTGGAATTGCCTGGTCCTGTGGGAAGACCACACACAGTTCCTGGAGCTCTCAGGTGTAGAGAGAGGGGGTACATGCCATTGGGGTAGCCCTATGTGTTCTCCTGTGGAGCTGAGATATAGGAAAGGGAAGGAACCACGGCCCTATATTGTCCTAGCCCCTTTTTGGTATGGCTTACGTTACAGGGCATGCTACCAGAGTGCAATCACAGTGCTCAGGACAGTGCAGAGACTGCAACAGAGGTCAACCCCTGTGTGAAAGGTGCAAGGGAGGGAAAGTGTCTTGTGTTCTACACCCTTCCTTGGCCCCACTTTGCATTCAAAGGTTTGCTGCAGAACCTGGCACTTCACTTGTATGTTGGAAGTACCCATCAGATCATTTGAGAAGAGTGAAAGTTCTTCTGTCCTCTTTACTGTAGTTTAAAACCAGCATAACATGACTTCTCTCACTCTGTTTTCCTGTACTTGACTGACAGCTGTCTGCATGGCTGCAGTCTGATTAGCAGAGGAAGGAATTTTACTGCTACATTTCCATAAAATCTTGCAGTTTTTCATGTCTTACTGTTGTAAATTACAGTAATATGATAAAACTGAACCTTGCTGGTGGTATTAAAAGCTTCTTATAAAGCTCACTTTGGTTTCAAAACATTTTTCTCTCTTCCTCCCAATCCCTACTTCATCTTATTCTTATGGTCCCAAATGCATAACCCTCTCCTTTCTCCTCATGCCTTCCTTTATCCAGATTACAGATCAGAACCATGAGTAGCTGAAGGACATGCACTGGGGTGTGACGGACTCAACAAGAAGAGCTGCTGCTTGTTTCCTCCCATCTGTTCTCAAGCTCAGCAGGGGCAGGCAGAGATCTTGCTCTGCTGAGCAGTTGAGTCAGCTGGAGGTGCTGGGCAGAGTGTAGAACATTGATGTTGTGGACACATGCTCTAGGCTGACGGGGTCCCATGGTTCAGCTTCATAAGAGGATAAAACAGTTGGCTCAGCAGAGCTGAGGTGAGGTGATGCTGGTAAACATGGACCATTGGTCGCCTTAACCAGTCTAGCAGTCTGTAGAGTTCAGAGTTGTAGTCAGCCATTTTCTGGCTAGGAGAAGATCATTTAATGGATCAAGATAATATAACTCATGGTGAATTACACTTACATAGTACTTTTTTTCCCTTGAAGGACCCCCCCCCCCACACACAGGGGCTTGCTTTCCTTATTGGTGTACATCTTTTACATAACCCACTGGTGAAATGCAGCTCTCTTTCCCTTTGGGGTAGATCATGACAACTTCAGCATACAATGCTGCACAGCAGTTTAGACCAGTGTAGAAAAATGCTGTATTGAAATGAAATGGGAAATCAGTAAAATATTTACTTCAAACCTACTCAAAAGCAGATCCTGAACAAGCAAATCACACAATGGTATTGATATAAGGCCACACCCTCACCCTGCTCCACTAAGGGTACGAAGCCAGCCTACAGCACTCTGAGCAAACTGCTCTGTGCCCGTGGAGCACTGGCAAGCTCTTAAGAGGTAAGGTCTCTTTGAGTACCAGCAGTATTGCTGCTTTGTGACAGTTCAGTTCTGTTCGTGTCTGACTCTACCTTTTACCCTTCTCCTCCTCCTTCCCACTGCTGGCTTGCTGTGAAGTGATGGTACCCAAGTTGTAAAAGCACTGGAGTTTTGCTTAAGCTGATTGAGAGGCCTGGAGCCACTGAGGAAGCCAAATGCCCCCCAGATCTCACAGATATGCTGTTAGAGCGGTCAGCTGAACATTAGGGGACTAATCAGGCCCGAAGGCATTTCATTTTCCTGGCACAGGGCTGGCCTTACCATAAGGTGAACTGAGGCCGCCGCCTCAAGTGCCAGAGTTGGGGGGGGGGTGCCACTAGGACCCAGAGTGTAGAAAATTGTCTGCTGCTGGTGCATATGTATTCTCTCTGCTCTAGGTGCACAGAGATGGTGGAGTGCTGTGCTGGAGGAAGGAGGGCCCAAGAGACATAACAGGCAGGCAGGAGAAAAAGTGAGACGGAATAACAGAAAGCAGCAGGAACTGCAGGGAGAGAGAGAGGAGGAGGAGCCTCTTATGTACCTCTCTAGGAGCCTGGACTGATTAACATCAGATTCTCAGGGAGCTTCCTGTTTCCTGCTGCTTCCCTGAACCTGCTTGAGGAGAACAGGCAGTCAACTGAAGTAGTAGGAGCCAGTTAGGCCCTTAAGACGCTGATATCTTCCCCCACTCAGGCCCTGCTACCAGCCTGCTTATTTGTCCCCTTCAACTGAGTGTTGAGAGCCACTATAGCTGGCACAGAACAGCAGTCATGAGTGAAAGAAGAAAACACCCCTCTGGGGCAGCATTCAGAAAAAGAAAGAAAAGCTTCCTTTGCTTTCTATCTAAGCAGGAAGGAGCTCTCCTGAGATACATAGACACAAATGTTCACAGTGAGCCTTCCGGCCCCAGTGAGGATGTGAGTGGTGAGGAGATGTCTGATCTTCCAGTTAGTCAGAGTGCAGGTGACCTGGCAGCTACTGCAGCATCCATATCTCCATCTCAAATGGATGTAACCATGCACATTCCTGAAGAAAAGTGTAGATCAGAGAAGAGTGTGATGGAGGCGCAAGAAACAGCTGCTGCTGAGTTTTGTTCCTTAAGTCTAGATGATCCAGGACTGTGGACCCACTTGAGCAGTATCCTGAGGGACTTCCTTGTACTGCATGGGCCACAGCAATCGAAAAACTTCATGTTCCCCAAAGACAATGAAAATAGAAGTTTCCACCCAACACATTACTGGCATGAAATCCCCAATGGTGGCAAAGTGGAGAGGCCATGGCTTATGTACTCAAAACCCCAGAATGCTGCATACTGTTTTTGTTGCAAACTCTTTTAGTCTAATGTTCCAGCCACATTGGGTTCTACAAGAACAAAGGACTGGAAAAATCTGGCTAGAAATCTGGCATGCCATGAGAAGGCAGCGAATCACCAGAGAGCATTCCATAAATGGAAAGAGCTTGAGATGAGACTAAGGTTAAAGGCCACCATAGAGGATCAGCATCAAGAGAAGATTGCATCAGAGTCTCTTTACTGGCAAAATGTTCTGAAAAGGCTCATTGCCATTGTGAGAGTGCTTGCTACCCAAAACCTAGCACTGCGTGGCACTTCAGATCAGCTGTATGTGTCAAACAATGGAAACTTCCTTAAAATTGTGGAGCTGATGGCTGAGTTCGATGCTGTACTCCCAGGAGCATCTAAGAACAATCACCACCCAAGAAATGAACACACACCACTACCTTGGAAAAACAATTCAAAATGAGATCATATAGGTACTGGCAACAAAAGTCAAACAGAGGATTGTGGCAGATCTGAAGTCAGCAAGATATTACTCTGTCATTCTGGACTGCACACCTGACATCAGCCATATGGAACAAATGACTTTAATGGTGTGTTTTATAACCACAACAGAACCTAGTGAAAATGTCCCTGCAATGGTGACTGTCAGAGGGCATTTTCTAGACTTTATTGACATTGATGATACTACAGGAGCTGGTATGACAATTGTTCTTCTTAAAAAGCTGGAAGATACGGGAATTGCGATAGTTGACATGAGAGGTCAGGGCTACGATAATGGTACCAACATGAGAGGATAGAACAGAGGAGTGCAAACACGAATCTGAGAGTTAAACCCTTGAGCTTTTTTTGTTGCATGCAGTTCTCATTCATTGAACTTGGTGGTCAGTGATGCAGCATCAGCGTCTAGTGAGGCTGCTGAATTTTTTAATGTAATTCAAAGCATCTATGTATTTTTCTCTGTTTCAACTCATCGATGGCAAATTTTGAAGCAACATCTGGGAACATCCTCTCTGACATTGAAACTACTGAGTGCCACATGATGGGCAAGTTGAGTGGAGGCGATAAAGCCTATCAAACACCAAATTGGGAAGATAGATGATGCCATAGTTGCTATTATGGAGGATAATGTTATGACAGGAACTGTTCATGGGAGAACAGTGGCAGAGGGAAATGGAATCACCAGAAACACATACAACTTCAAATTTCTGTGTGGCTTAGTGTTGTGGCATGACATACTGTTTGGAGTCTCTTGCTTATAACATTTTATTTCAAGGTGTTGATCTTGATATATCTGGAGAAACGGAACAACTGGACAAAGCAAAGTCATACCTACAGTCGTACTGGTCAAATGAGGGATTTCCAAACATTCTGAAGAGTGCACAGATGTTGGCAGAGGAACTTCACACTGAAGCTATTTTCCCACCCATTCAAGAATACAAGAGTCACTGAAGAAGACAACATTTTGATTATGACGCAGGGGATAATCCTATAAGAGACCCCAAACAACAATTCAAAGTTGAATTCTTTAACCAGGTGCTAGACTGTGCAATACAGTCCAGTTGAAGAACACTTCATGCAGCTCAAGGAACGCAGCAGTATATTTGGGATGTTGTATGATATTCCAAAACTCCTCCCTATACCTGAAGAAGACCTACACCAGCAATGCAGGGCACTAGAGACAGTGTTGACACATGATGACATGCACAATATGATGTGAGTGATGAACTGAAAGCCCTTCCAAGATACATTTCAGCAGGATCAACTCCAAAGGCTGTTCTGGAATATATGTGCACAAATAAGATGGCCACCCTCTTTCCAAATGCTTTTGTTGCTCTGCGCATACTTCTAACGCTTCCTGAATCAGTTGCCAGTGGAGAACGCAGCTTCTCCAACCACATCTGTGCTCCACAATGACACAGGAGAGGCTGGTCGGCCTTGCAACCATCTCAATAAAGCATAAGCTGGCCCAGACTGTGGACCTTCAGGAAGCAGTTCAAATCTTTGCAACCAAGAAGGCACGGAAAGCACCACTTTGATTATTCAAACAGATAAAAATGCCAGTGTTTACTATGCAGACAAGAAAAGTTACATTTGCTGTTCAGGCATTTGAATGTTAAGTGTTAACTTAAACTTTTTGAACAAGGCATTTTAAGTTGTTAATTCTCCTTTATTGGGGTAGGTAGCAGAGCAGTACCATGAGAGGTGTAGAACAGGAAGAAGGCAGAATTGATACCTATCAAAGTTTTGGCCCAAGCAAGGGGGCATGGGGGCATCATTTGAGCTCCCCGCCTCAGGTGCCAAAATGTTGTGGGGCAGCCCTGCCCTGGCAATTGAGAAATGGACACCTCAGAGCACCACAACCTTGGAACTCTTTCTCGGTTCTCACATTCAGGCTCTCTCCAAATCTTGCTGATTATTTCCGCGTAACACATCTAAGTTACAGCTTTTCTTCTCCTCCACGCCACTAAAAGTCTTCAAGCTCTCATCTTTTCGCGTGTCAATTATTTCACCAGCCTTCTGTCTGGTCTTGACCAGTGCAATCTTTCCCTATTCATACCCATTCAGAATGCTACAACAAATATTTTCCTTGCCTGTCACTTTGATCATGTCACCCATCTTTTTGCATCCCTCCACTGGCTCCCACTTCTCTTTTGCATCAAACATAAATTGCTTGTCTTCACTTTCAAGGGTCTTTAGTCAATCCCAACCATATCTGTCATCTGTCTCTATTGATGCTCACCTCTGATTGGCCCATGATACCAGCCTCCATTGCTCACTTGCTAAATTTTCAAACAAGCACTTGTGTGTTTTCTCCTGTGCTGCCTCTCACACTAGAGAAACACTCACCCTAAACATCTGCAAAGGTACCTCATTATCCACCTTCAAATCCCTCCTTAAAACTCTCCTTTGCTATGATGCCTACAAAAAAATTAGCAATGGTTAGGCAGTAGTCTCCACAACAGTCTATCATGCGGAAAAATATTGTCTCAGTGTTTCTTTGTATTTCCTAGCCTGTCTGTATCCATCTTGTTTGTTGTCTTGTACTTAGATTGTAAGTGCGTTGGGGCCGAGCTTCTTTTTTTTTCTATTTTTAAAGTTTCTAACACCGCAAAGTCATGGCCCATGACTAAGGCTCCTAGGTGCTATGATATTACAAATAATGAATAACATATCTGGACCTATCCACCCAATGTTCTGTGGGATTCCTGGATTCTTTTGTTTTTCCCCTCAACACCACAGACTGCTGGGGTGCCACCCAATGGAGCTGTGGTCGTGCTCACGGGCATGCATGGCAGGCAGTGGCCAGCAGATGACTAGTGGAGAAGAGAAGAAGCTTGCTTATTTTGGATAATCCCTCTCCTCCCCCAGTCACTGTCTGTCTATGGTATCTCCATGGCCCCATTACCATAGTATCTGAGCACCTGACAATCTTCAGTGTGTTTATCCTCACAACACCCCTGTGAGATAGTGAAGTACATTATCTCCATTTTACAGATGGGGAACTGAGGCACAGAGACTAAGGCCCAGATCCACAAAGGAACGTAGGTGCCTTTGCCCCAGATTTAGGCACCACAGCCACCCACAAAACTTGTGTAGGTGTCTAAACACACTTGGTACCTAAATTTCTGCTGTAAAAGTTCTGTAGGCTCCCAAGTTTCTGCTTCTTGGCATGCTCACAGCTGCCTCATTTCAGGTGTCTGAGCACCGATTATCTTCTGCCTAAGGACCAGGGTGATCCATGAACTGGGGGAAGATTAGTGCTGCTTTGCCTAATTGAGCTGTGGGGCCCAATCCAGAAGGCATGCTCAAAGGTTGTCTATTGGATTGGGTCCCCTTCAACAGCCTAATCACAGGCTATAGAGTCATATTCATTGTCTCTCTCTCTCTCTGGCTCACTGACTCTTTAATTTATCCACAGTAGAACAGCTTCAACAGGAGCGACTGAAGCAGTCCCACATTAGACTATCCTGTAGCTCAGTAGTTAGAGCAATCTCCTGAGAGGAGGGAGACTCCTTTCTCCCCCTGTGGCAGAGAGGGGAGTATTGAACCTGGATCTCCCCCATTCTATGTAAATGCTCAAAGCTATAGAGTGGCTATCACTACCACCACCTCCCCCAGCTGTTTTGAGTGGAGTGAAGCGGTTTCTTGAGAGAAAGCTTAGGATGCCTAAGGCAACTGACACCAAGAGAAAGGTTCCTCCTTCTAGCCCGGTGCCTAACTCTGTGATGTGGAGGGGCTTAGGACACGCCCCTTTTGTCGGCATCTCCCACTAGCTAGCTTGTTGGCATCTCCCTGCCTAGTGTGCTGGCTTTTTGTGCTTTGCATTCCAGGGTGCCTGCCTCTCTCCATTCATTATAGGGGAGTCTAGGTATCTAACTCAGGCTTTGTGGATCACAGTGTTGTTCAGTGATTTTTCTAGGTATCTAAAAGTTAGGCATTGCAATGCCTAAGTCTTTGGATGTGGGGCTAAATGACTTATCACATGTCCCACAGGGAGTCTGGTGGTGTGGGAGGAGGGAATTGAACCTGAATACCTTCAGTCCTTGGCTGGCATCTAAACCACTGGACCATTCTTCCTGAACATGGAACTACCTCATTCCTTTAATCTTTTAGTGTTTGTTTTGGATAGTGCCCACAACATACTAGGCACTTTCCAAATCTGCCAGTTGACCATTCTTGGGATCAGTTATGCTGCTGTGGAGCTCCCTTACATAGGTGTCAGCAGCCTCTGCGTCCCTTTGAACTTGGACCAGTTATGCCAGCATTGGTTTGTGCTTTTTATTATTATAATGCATCCTAATCAACTATCATGCTGCTGGTTTTCTCTCTTACCTTACTGTGTTGAGCTGCCTTGCTGTCATTGTGATAGCTGGAGCAGTAGGAAAAAGTCAGCTTTCTAAACCTTTCACTAAACTTTATTCATTTAGATAGATGAAACATTTATCTTTGGAACGGTTGATGTTAGACTGCAGTGCAAACAGCACTGGCAAAAACTATGTCCAATCAAGCAAATCGCCTTTTAACCTTTCTAACTGTATGAAGATTCTGTGATCCTTTATCATGCCTGCAACAACTGTTTTCTAGCCAACGTGTCTGAGGTTTGCTTTAGAGTCTTAGACAGTTTTTAAATTAAGAAAGTAGGCACGAAGTAGTGTTGTGTTGATTTATGGATGTGTATGTGTGCTGTAATGTACCTAGGAATGTGCACACTTACGGGATGACAAATAAAATACCCTGGGGTGAGGGACATAATTTATAATTAAAGGTAGTTGAGAGGTATGGATAGGAAATCTATGGAAGTCTTGCAAATTAACATACATTAAAACTGAGGCATAGCCTTGATTTAAAGGAAGGGGGGAACGGCATGATGTGACATAACATAAGCCTTGGAATCCAGTGTTACGGATTGGCTCCAAAAAAATGGAGTCATTCTTTGAGCCACTGGCAGAGTCATGCTGCTTGACTCTGTTTCATTGTTCATGAAAAAGAACTTGGTCTCTGGACTGGTGAGTGAAATTTTGCAATATTTGCAGTAACATGAAGCCCTGATGAATGAATCTCTAAGCAGGCATATATTGTACATCTTAGCAACTGAAGCTATCTACCTATGTTTATGAATCCAGTGTATTTATAGTGTTTCACAATCTGAGGATAAACAGAAGAAACTCCAGTTAAATGCAGAAATATTTATTTCCATGTACCAAGCAGTAAGAGAACAAATGCAGTGGGTTTGAGAATCCATAAAATATTCTGTACTTTGAAACCAAGTAGGGACACTATCAAGTAATATTGTTTTCCCATTAAAGGCTATATGACTTAGAATGTCGTCACAATGTAATCTACAAGATCATCACAGTTTGAACTCTAGGCTTATTCTGTACAGTTGAAGTTAAATACATGTTACACCACAGGTTAAAAGAATATGTAACTACACATACTGCTTTTCCTTAAGAGCAACTTTCAGCTGAATAGGTGCAGTGTTTTCCAGGAATATGAACAATCTAAGACACGATTGCTAGCCAGTTAGGCAAAAACAGTCACTGTCTCTTCAGATCCAAGGATCAACACTTGACAAAACAGCCTCTGTATCTGTGCCAGTAAGTTTGGAAGCACAAGTGCCATCACTTGCACACAGGGCCCGGTGCTGCTAGGACGTGATTTTTTTTCCAGGGGGCTGAGCACCTACACATTCTGTGAGAGCCCATAGAACTTGTGTGTGCGCACTCGGCAGCACCTCTGAAAACTGGGACCTGTGAGAGGCTCCTATCAGATGCTGAGCACAAATTCCCATTTTCCGCAGGAAAGGTTCTCAGCATCCTGAGTGTAACTTCAAAGCCTATTTTTTCTTCTTATTGATACGTGTTTGTATTACAGTCATGCCTGAAGACCCTATGAGCACCTCAATGCCAATCGGCAAAGCATTCACTGTCATGTAACTGCAACGTCTCTCAGGCCTAACAACCGCATTGTACCGAGCACATTGTGGTCATAGTATTTATCTATAAAGAGGGTGGTGTGAGATATCAAATTGAAAGCTTGTATCATACTGGTTGCCATCAGCATTGCAAGATGTATGTACGGATGTCATGCAAGAAGCATAGGTGTGTACTAAAATATGTTTATGTAACCAGGCGCGGTTGATAAACACATTTCTCCCACACACAGGAGTGTTGATTGTCCTGTCTGCCTAGCCCTCTGGTGTTGAATAAGCCAACACAGACAGCCCCATTTGCATATTAAGTAAACGGGGAAACAGGTGGCTGGGGGATATGAAATCAGTACGGGAGACCAAAGCTCGAGGAGGTTGTCTTGACTCTGGGGTCAAAACAATGAGTGTGGGGAGATTATACTTTTTGTCCTTTTATTGAGGAGACCCTAGACCAAATGGCGCCACAGGCAAGGAGCATCTTCTTTTGAATACTTTACTTTTTAATACTTTTGTAGCCCATTTCATGACCTTGATGCACGATTTGAATACATGATTTATCCCTGTCTTATAAAATGATAAATTTACATGCTAGGATCTGTAAATCTGTATTTATTCATGCCATATATAAACAAATAAAAAAATTGTTTTCCTCAAAGTGTATAGAAACTTTTTAATTTAAAGAATAACTGAAATGTACTAACATCAAGAAATTGAACTGTCCACCAACACTGGGTGGACCAATATTAAATAGTGTTACAGTAGGTGACAGCCTTAAAATGTTAACCCTTGTCCTTTAGTTCAAAAGGTCACTTTTCTCACCTTTGCCCTCGTGAACTGAAGCACGGCATCAGAGAGCACCAAAGACTGGCCAATAGCATTTTCAAGTAATAAAATAGCAAGCGATGTCAGTCTCTTGTCAGCCATCTTCGACTGAAGATCTGTTTTAATGAGCCTCAGCATTGAAAAGCTGCGCTTGTGACTGTGACCGGCGGCATGAGCAGAATCCTCAAAGCTATCTGCACATTAGGAAAAGTTAGCTCTACATCATGAATGAATTGGAGAACTTGGAGTGGAGAGTCCTTCCCATATTGCAAAATGTGACGGATGTCATCCAATTAGACATAGAGGTCTTTATCATTGACATCAGAACATTCCCCGTGTGTCACCATCTGGTGAAGGTCCATACAATTGTTCAAGTATGTTTTATATACCCCTGAGGGCAAGGCTGACAACATTCTAAGATGTTCAAGGAAAATGTAGTTCTCAAAGTCTGGAAGGTTCCATGAGATTCTACAAAGGTCCAGAACATTCTAGGAGGTTAGTGAAAAATGAATCCACATACAGAATACCTGAAACATTTTACTTCAAACATTCTATTGCCCCTTTTGTCGCTACCAACAAAAACACCATGAGCCTGGCACCCTAGGAGGTCACCTGCCCCTAAATCCAGCCCTGTCCCTGATAGGGTGTGGGGGAATCATGAAAATCTGAATCCTAATTAGTTGAAAATCAGCAAGATCTACAGAAAGTTTTTAAAGCAGTTTTTGTGCCCTCAGTTAAAGGATAGTATTTTGCTAAAGTTATGTTTAGTTTTTTAGTGTCATATTTTTGTTTTATTTGTAAACTTTTGTTTTATCATAAGTAGATCTCAGTGCTGTAATAAGCAAAGTGTGAATTCTTAGTTGAATCAAATAAACTGGTGTGTACACTGTCTCTTTGGAGATAGCAAACTTGATAGTTTCTGTGAGGGTCCACTGACAAGTAATACTCCAGGGGAATGCTCTTCCAGTGGGCTTGGGAACTGGGGTGCACCAAGTATTACTGTACCTGTAAGGCAAAGTAAGGGCAGGCAGAGTTCCGAGAAGGTTGGTGGGGTGGCTAACAGACTGGGATGATATGGAACTGTCATCCAAGTTAGCACTAGTGAATCTCTCTCTCTTGCTGTCTCGTTGAGTCAGGGGGATAATAAGGTGACCCATAGTTCTGGGCTCCCTGAGAGAGTGTCACAGACCCCACTAAGGTCAGGGCTACATTGTGGTAGTAGCTGTATAAATCTATAGTAAGCAACAGTTTCTGTCTCCCCAAACTTGCAGTATATGTCCCTATTGAATTCTATAGGACTTTTCCACAGGGAGGGAAGTTTATATTTGTTTTTAGAGAGGCAGCTTTAAATAGCACCCACCCCTGTGCCTCCAAGCCTCTTTTAATGCAGCAATTAGCTTGTAATATAGTTAAATGCTAAGTCCAGTGTTGCGAAGGCTAGTTTCTCATGGTCATATTTACTTGCCCATTTTGCACAATCATTTATAATTACATGTATACATTATTAAATGTATACCACAATATACAGTATATGCAATGTGGGCAAATTAATGTTAGTATGAGAACTGTAAGATGTTGTTTTTAGCCCTCAATCCTGTAAGCAATTACGCAACTAATTTTACATAACTGAGTGGCTCCGTTAACTTTGCAGATGTGAGTAGTTCCAACGAGTTAAATGGAACCACTTTTGTACGTAAAGTTACTCACGTGCATAAGTGTTTGCAGTGATACACGTTTATACTGCAAGGAGCTTGTCCTCCAATGTGCTTCTACAGTGCCGAGAACAATGGGGCCCAACTCTTATTGGGGCTTCTGGGTGGTCCTCCAGTATAAATATTAAATTATTAATTTCTACCTTCCGTGGCTCTTTTACTTTTAAATATGTAATCCGGTCACTGGTTCTAGTGTATCTTCCCTCCCCCGGCCACCATTTGATACAAGGAGGGGGGGGAAACAAAATTGATTTTTATGGTTAAAAGGTCCTAAAACAAAATTAATATAGCTCAGAAAAGTGACAATCAAAATATTTAATAGAAGTCAATACAAATTTAATTGGCCCAAAATACCCATCTGAGCTGCTCTTTCCAGTTCAGCACCAATGATGCAAATTAAGTATCAATAGATACAAAAAAAAGAATTTTTCATGCTGTGAATAATAAAAGTATGAAATAACACACCAGGCACAGTTGTTCAAGCAGAAAATATTGGGATGATGCAAATGAACATTAGTTACCCTCGTGTGTACTGAGGCACTAAAAGAGGACAAGTCCTAATGGGCTGTGTAAACCTTCTTCATTCCCTTAAAAATATTTTACATTATTTTGCAGACTCCTTGTCTGCAGTTTAATGGTTTCTTCAATTAGCAAAATTGTATGTATGATCTATAGGGATTTTTCTTCTTGAAGGATGGTTATGAAGTTTCATAATGATAGAGCTAATATACAAATGACTGGCAATTTTCACAAACAGTGCAAAATGTCTGTCCAAAAACTAAGTCTGAGAGTAATTGCAAAGTGACTCACGTGGGATCACTCAGCATCCATTTTTACGTACAATTAAGCACTAGGTTGAGATGAGGGATTTTTTTTCATAAAACACCCTTGAATTCCTCAAGGCAAAAATGGTTCTTAGGATTACTTGTACTTGAGTTTAGAGAGAGCAGCTACTTCAAAGGATATGGTTTCTTCATAACTTCAGTGGCTGAACCTATTCCATTTGCTTTAATTTGTCCTACACATATGAGCAGGGTTTGACAGACTTCCAGATACTGTGCATGCTGGGGTTGGTGATAAAGACTATGTGGAGGTGGGGCTCTGACTGAGAATTACTGGAAGGTAGTCATCTTAACTTTAGACTTGCTTAACTGTAGGATGATTTAAATCAGAAGGCTTAGTTTCCAAGGAGTTCCTGACAAAATGCTAGTCATTTTCATGTTTTGCATCATGTCTGTTCATGCTCTCCACCATCTTCCCTCACTTAGGGGTTGAACTGTACTGAATGAAAGCGAGCCAGTCAAAAGTAGTCCGGCATGATTCCAAAAAGGCTCTTCCCTCTTCTTGTTTCACTATAACCCACTTGCTTATATTTTGCTGAGACTTACTTACTAACTTATTGTTCTTGATGGACATATCGTCTAACCTGATTGTTCCAGGACAAAATGAGCTTTTACATATGTGTGCCATTTGGATCTCAGAAGCATATAGCATCTCATCACAATAATATGTACATTTCTTAGAAATGGTTCGTCTCATCTCACTAACTTGCAAGTTCAAATTAAAAAGAAAAATTAGATCTTCACTATCCAGGGTCAGCATTAAAGGTTTATAGAAAACTCCCCTGCTCTTCCCAAAGTGTATGGGCTTCTGACTTGTAATCTTGCAAAACCTCTTTGTCAGGCTCTAGCATTCATTCTGCATTACTGATCCCGTCTTACAGGGTACTGTGCACGCTTGGCTTCCGTGGAAGATGAGTATGCATGATGCCTCTTGGGATTGGGCCCCATTTGAGTGATGTCCCAGTAATCCAATGGAGTTGGATTAATAGGAAAATAAAGCATCGGCTAAACATCTACAGGCTAATTTTCTTAAAACTTGGCAGAAAATGCAGCAAGAACAGACTTTTTTTTTAACTATTAAGTTCCTTTGAGTTTAACACAAATGGTTATAAATAGCTTGCTATCAGCAGGAAAAAACTTGGATTGGTGACTTGGTACCCACATTCATTCAGGTAAATGAGAAAGCAGAATTGCAAACAAATGGAAATTTTCAATCCCCTAGAGGTAGGTTGTTGCCTACTATTTACAGTTTAGTACATCTGAGTTAATCCATTATATTAATTTTTCCTTCAACACTTCGTAAGAAAGAATTCTAATAAAAAATGTCATTGCTGTTTGTATGTGCTTTGGTTTTTGAGACTTTGCTTGTTTAAAAAAAATTCTTTCTTTTGCACGTAGATCATACAATCATTACTTGCTCCATGGGTTGGGAAATTACATTTCTCAAACTGTTAAAGAAAACTTTAAATAACAAATACTTACTGGAACAAGCAGGAAACAAAAAACAGCAGTTGCATAAGAGCAACAAGTGGGATTTCCCCCATCTGCATTCAGGGGAGAAGAGGTGTTATCATTTATAATTAAGGCTTCGTGTTTGTCACAGAGGTCATGGGAAGTCACGGATTCCGTGACTTCCCATGACCTCTGTGACTTCTGCAGTAGCCCATGGGGCTGGCCCGGAGCCGCCTGAGCAGCTCGGGCAGCCCCATGGCCAGTCGCACTGGCTGCTGCTGGGACAGTCTTGGGCCCCCCACCCACCAGCAGCAGGAGTTACAGTGTGTGGAGGGTCTCAGGGCTGGGGCTTGGTGCCTACCTGGTGTAGGGTGGTGCCTACCTGGGGGGGGGGGCTCCCCAGAAGGGTGACAGGAACTCCCCTCCCTCAGCCCCTAGCTCCACATGCTGCCTCTACCCACAGGCATTGCCCCAACAGCTCCCATTGGCTGCAGTTCCCAGCCAATGGGAGCTGCAGAACTGGGCCTTGGGGCAGAGAGGAGGCAGCACGTGGAGCTAGGAGCTGGCCATCGCCACTTCCCAGAAGCTGGGTAGGGAACCTGCCACAGCCTTGCCAACTCCCACCACGAGCACCCACGCTGCCCCCCCAAGCACTTGTGCTGCCCCCTCAGGCCACCCCCCACCCCCCAAGTACCCATGGTGCCCCCCAGGTACCTGCAGCACCCCTTGGGCAAAGGGGTGCAGCATTGTCTGGTAAGTTGATCACTTAATACTTCAATTACTTCAAGGTCTTTTAGTCAAATTTATTCTCAGCCACAAACTCATAGGGAAACCCCTTTTCATGATACATCATATTATTAGTGCTTTGGCCCCATAATCTATAACAGACTAGCCACATTAGGAATGTGTAAGCACATTCAGAATTTTCTGTAGAAATGAAGCAGAAAAAAAATTATGGTTGTGTAAGCAGAGTCAGAATGAGCTCTTCCCTGACATCTGGTGGTGAGCTGTGGAAAAGGACTTCAGGGGCTGACCTTGTTTGCATGGGCACACCCACCCTGCCTAGCATGATGGACTGCTTGCCCAAATGGTCACTTTGGCTGCAGTGGGATCCCCAGTCTCTTTGTTATTGGGGCAGGAGTAATAAAGTGGTATTATCCTGGTTATGTGAATCAAGGACAGTAGAACTGTACTTGGAATTTTATGATGGAGGGACTCGTCCTCAACTAAGTAGCACTTGCTAGGCAAGCGAAATGGGTTCCAAAGTTCAGTGAATGGAGAGAGGCTGGGGATAGGCATGTGTACCTGGTTGTATGGGCCCTGTTTGAGGGCCTGAAACACCACTTTGACCTCTCCACTGTAATAAGAGAGCTAATTTTGACTCAGTTAGGACTCTTGTTAGCTGTAGAGCTGAAATCACTGATTGCTAAGTATTAGACCTACTTTGGGCTAGTGGTTCTGAGTGCACCAGCACTGAGGCCCCTTCCCCCTACTAACAGCTAAAATCACTAAAGAGCTGGAGTTACTAAGAGCTGAAATCACCGAGAGCTGTGTTGGTGAGCAGCTAGCAGAGAGGTGCGGATAGCAGCATGGCGGGTGGAGAGGTGCAGTTGGTGGTGAAGACTGCAGCAGAACCCCATGGAGAGGCTTGGCAATCGGCCATCAACCCAACTAGCGGAGAATGTAAGATGTCCCCCATACCTTCCCCCCTTCCACCCAGGCTGGGAGGTAAACTCTGCAGATGAACTTCTGAACTCTGGGGGCTGCACTGACCAAAGACAGAAACTGTGGGATGGGGGTGACTTTTGGGTTGCTGGACTTAAGACTCTGAGGGGAAAAGGACACTGCCAAACTTACTTGGCGGTGGGTCTTTTGCTCATGGATTGTGTTATGAATCCTGTTTGTAGTGTTTCCCCAACATAATGCTGTATTGTTTCCCTCCTTTATTAAAAGGCTTTGGTTACACTCAGACACTGTGCTTGCAAGAGGGGGAAGTATTGCCTCTTAGAGGCACCCAGGGGGGTGATATGTAATTGTCCCAGGTCACTGGGTGGGGGCTCAAGCCGGTTTTGCATTGCGTTATTGAAACGAAACCCCTAGATACTGAACCCAGCCCTTGTTGCTGCCAAATCTGATGGGCAGGAGGGTTACAGTTGCCTTACAAGAAGTGGAAACTTGGACAGATGACTGGGGAGGAATATAAAAATATTGCTCGAGCATGCAGGAGTGTAATTAGGAAGGCCAAAGTACAATTGGAGTTGCAGCTAGCAAGGCATGTGAAGGGTAGCAAGAAGGGTTTCTACAGGTATGTTAACAACAAGAAGGTGGTCAGGGGAAGTGTGGGACTCTTACTGAATGGGGGAGGCAACCTAGTGACAGATAATGTGGAAAAAGCTGAAGTATTCAATGCTTTTTTTACCTCAGTCTTCACAGACAAGGTCAGCTCCCAGACTGCTCACTGAGCAGCACAGAATGAGGAGGAGGTGAGCAGTCCTCAGTGGTGAAAGAACGGGCTAAGGACTATTTAGAAAAACTGGACATGCACAACTCCATGGGGCTGGGTGCAATGCATTTGAGGGTTCTGAGGGAGTTGGTTGATGTGATTGCAGAGCCGTTATCTTTGAAAACTCGTGGTGATTGGGAGAAGTCCCAGATGATTAGAAAAAGGCAAATACAGTGCCCATTTTTTAAAAAGGGAAGAAGTAGAATCTGGGGAACTGCAGCCTCACCTCAGTCCCTGGAAAAATCATGGAGCAGGTCCTCAAGGAATCCATTTTGAAGCACTTGGAAGGGAGGAAGGTGATCAGGAACAGTCAACATGGATTCACCAAGGGCAAGTCATGCCTTACTTTGGGGGGAGGGATAGTTCAGTGGTTTGAGTATTGGCTTGCTAAACCCAGGGGTGAGAGTTCAATCCTTGAAAGGGTCATTTAGGGATCTGGGGCAAAAATTGGGGATTGGTCCTGCTTTGAGCAGGGGGTTGGACTAGATGACCTCCTGAGGTCCCTTCCAACCCTGATATTCCATGATTCTATGACCAACCTGACTGCCTTCTATGATGAGATAACTGGCTCTCTGGATATGGGGAAAGCGGTGGACATGATATATCTTTACTTTAGCAAAGCTTTTGTTGCGGTTTCCCACAGTATTTTTGTCAGCAAGTTAAAGAAGTATGGATTGGATGAATGGACTGTAAGGTGGATAGAAAGATGTCTAGATGATCAGGATCAATGGGTAGTAATCAACGGCTCGATGTCTAGTTGGCAGCTGGTATCAAGTGGAGTGCCTCAGGGGTCAGTCCTGGGGCCGGTTCTATTCAACATCTTCATTAATTATCTGGATTGCACCCTCAGCAAGTTCATGGATGACAGTAAGCTGTGGGGAGAGGTAGATACACTGCAGGCTAGGGATAGGGTCCAGAATGACCAGGCAAATTGGAGGATTGGGCCAAAAGAAATCTGAGGTTCAACAAGGACAAGTGCAGAGTCTTGCACTTAGGATGGAAGAATCCCATGCACTGCTACAGGCTGGGGACCGTCTGGCTATTCAGCAGTTTTGCAGAAAAGGACCTGGGGATTACAGTGGATGAGAAGCTGGATGAGAGTCAGCAGTGTGCCCTTGTGGCCAAAACGGCTAACGACATATTGGGCTATGTTAGTAGGAGCATTGCCAGCAGAATGAGGGAAGTGATTATTCCCCTCTATTCGGTACTGGAGAGGCCACATCTGGAGTACTGTGTCCAGTTTTGGGCCCCCCACTACAGAAAGGATGTGGACAAATTGGAGAGAGCCCAGCGGAGGGCAACAAATATGATTAGGGGGCTGGGGCACGTGACTTTATGAGGAGAGGCTGAAGGAACTGGGCTTGTTTAGTCTGCAGAAGAGTGAGAGGGGATTTGATAGCTCCCTTCAACTACCTGAAGGGCAGTTCCAAAGAGGATGGAGCTAGGCTGTTCTCAAGGGTGGCAGATGACAGAAGAAGGAGTAACGGTCTCAAGTTGCAGTGTGGGGGGGGGGGGTCTAGGTTGGATATTAGGAAAAAACTATTTCACTAGGAGGGTGGTGAAGCACTGGAATGGGTTACCTAGGGAGGTGGTGGAATCTCCATCCTTAGGGGTTTTTAAGGCCTATCTTGACAAAGTCCTTGGCTGAGATGATTTAGTTGTGGTTGGTCCTGCTTTGAGCAGGGAGGGGGTTGGGCTAGATGACCTCCTGAGGTCCCTCCCAAACCTAATCTTCTACGATTCTATGATAACTTTGAAGAATTATGGGGCTCAACCTAATGCACTTTTAAGCAGCTGCAGGGATTTCTACAGCATGAACATCTCCAGCATGAAAGTAGCCTATTTCATGTGGCTCTCCATTAGTCATTTTATGCCAGGACAGGCTGGCAGTTGTTACAGAGCTGCCATTACAGTGCTGATGAATTCCTAATGGCTACAGCAAAAAGTGAGGGTATATGATTCAAGGGACTAGGGGACTAGATTTTCAAATACTCGGCACCCACTCTCAGGGACAGATTTTTCGAAAGTGCTCAACACTTGACATGCTGAAATTTTATGAAAGTATGGCCCTCATTTTGCATGCTGAGATCTTTTGAAAATTCTGCCTTAAATGCCTTTGTGGATATGCAATAGGAAGTTCTGCTGACAGATTGGCTGTATTGTTTAGCAGTAATACAGTACACCTACCATGTGAAGGTTAGGAACTCACTTCTTAGTTTGCATTCAGCACACGATGCTGTGAGTGTAGTTGGTCAACATAAGGATTAATTTTTTTCCTGTGGAAAATTTTGACCAAGAAAAATATGTTTTTCCCCCAACAACTTTCCACAGAAAACTTCGGCTTTTCATCAAAAACACAGAAAATTTTGGCTGAAAACCAAAAGTTTTTGTTGGGGAAAATGAAATAATTTGTCTGGTTAATCCAAATCTAAGTAACTGATTCGCTGAAACAAAAAGAAACATTACATTGTTTTGCATTAAACCACCTGAGATGGTGTAGTGCAGTGGTTCTCAAACTGTTTTATTCACGGACCACTTGAAAATTGCTGAGGGGCTCAGCGGACTACTTAATGATCTTTCCAAATGTTGTTTGTACCATTAGATAACGATTGTAAAGCGCTTTGGATAAAAGCATTATATTTAAAAAAAACACAAAAAAACAGAAAACCTTAATAATCTTTATTTGTTCTACAAATAAAAGCACACAACTCATTTTAATATCCGTAGTCTTGCCTTTATAATGCGATAGATGTGCCCTTTCTCCCCTGCCATGGCAGCCCCCAAGCTGGGGCTGGGAAGGAGGGGGGGTCTCTCCCCAGTAGCAACAGCCCTGGAGCTGGGGAAAGTTGCCTTTTTTTCTGGCCTTCCATGTCCCAAATTCCCCCCACACCCTCTTCTCACCGCACTCCCCCCTCTCACCTACCCCCCAAGGCCACCACCTCACCTTACATGTGAGTCTTCTCCAGGGTCCAGGCATCTAATTAGTGGATCCATGCTTTGCAGCTGCACTAATTAGGTAGGTGGCCCTTCATTTTATTGTGTGTGGACACCCTGGTGCGAAGCTTAGAGGGAACTATCTATGGGCCACCTGAATGGAGCTCACGGACCACTGGTGGTCCACAGATCACCGTTTGAGAACCTTTGTTGTAGTGCTTTTTCTGTTGAAAACTGATTTGATGGAAAATTTTTGCCTAGCCTTGGAAGAGAGGCCAGGTGGTGGTCTGCATTAACCTCACTGGAGAGTTCAGAAATACCACTGATGGGGTCAAGAGGAAGCTGTGTTTTGCCCTACCTGACCAGAGGGAAGGTTGTCGTGAAACTTGTGAGAATGGTTCCAATAGAGGAAAAATTGTTGCCTCTTCAAAATTCGGAGGACTCCCTATTGGTGTCTGAGGCTAACACCTCACTGCAGTGTGGCTGTACAAAAACATTTGTTAAAGTACGAAGTGTTTTAAGGGAAGTTGTTGCCTTGAATTTGTCGTTAAGGTTGCATAGCCCAACAGTTGTAGTCATTGTATAAGGGTACGGCTTTTTTAGATAACACACAAAGGTTGGAGGATGCCTATGAAAGGTACTTAGCTTGTATTATATCCTGTTAATTCAGAGCATCTCCTAATATCGTTAATACCTTTCCTGGTGATTTATAATCAAATAGGAAATAGTGTTCATGGGGTTTAGATCCCTGTGATCCAATCTAGAGGCTTTATTCAATATATGAAAGATGAAGATATAAAAAGAATTGTTAAGCTTCTTTTAGGGAAAGATCTTCTTCCGATAACCATTATTCAATAGGAGAATTTGAGGAATGAGTTTAAGAAGATATTGCAATGCCTAATGTTGCCTATATACCTTGGAGAGCAATACCTTGGAATTTTTAACCTTAATGGAATTGATCAGATCCTGAGTAGTACTGCCATATTGAAAGATGTCGATTAAGGCCTCTGCACTCCGGTACACCTCAAGGTTGAATCAGTGGATGCCAAAACACAAATTGCAACACATGCAGCTCAAAAGATCAACAATTCTCAGAAATATACTGTTTGGTCAATAACCATATGGTTTGTTTGTTTGTTCGAGATATTATGAGTAAGCCCTGGTCATAGTAGGTTGTCATAACACTGCGTCCCTGACACAGTAATCAGAGTTGGGGAAAAGACAGAATTAAGTAGAAAATGGCCTCTTGAAGATATTCATGTTCCCTTAAGGACATGCAGAGTGCAAGGGAAGGTCAGGTTTTGTTATACTTTTAGAAACTTTACTGAAAAGTGCTGGAGAGTAGCTTCATATAACATCATGTTAAATTAGTAGTAGTAGAACTGTAGAAAAATAGCACTGTACTCTCTGCAAGCTGTAGGGTGTGATGACACACTGTAGCTTCATTCTGTGATTCATTAATCTAGCTGCTTACATGAGCCCAACATAAATAAGAGTAAGAAACATAAGAGACTTAGACTACAGAAGCACAGAACATGATCAGACTGTCAGATCCATCAAAAATCCTTAAAAGTTTAAAAAGCTTTTAAGTAAATGCTTCAAAAAGATAATTTGCAAGATCAACCGAGAAAAAGTAGCAAACATTAAAAATCAATAATACATTCCAGCTCTCCTGCCCCAGCAATACTCTGTGTCATCTGGATTATTGTTACCAGGCACAGTGAAATTTAGAGTGACGCCTTCTCCATATTAAAAAGGGAGACTTCAGGTTCTTCAAGATGTGGCCAAATGCTACTTGACAGCTTTCTTGATGGGTTGAAAAGACAAACCTGAAGAGACCCAGTACAGGGAAGCATAACTTTAGGAAAGCAAAGCAGGTTTCACTAGACCTTTTGTGGAATAAACTCGGTGGCATTCCTTTACATTACTTCAGGGTTGGTATTTGCCACGCATAGGATTCTGTTGGACAGTCTTAATTAGCTGGCCATGTCACAGGTCTGTATGATTTTTGCTTTCCAGTGCACATACCCGGGAGAGTTATGGCTCAGACCCTGAATGTCTGCTCTTCTAGAGCATCTGGCCTTTTATTGTGGAGGCACTGATAACAGCTCTGTAGTCAATGGTGCATCAGGATTTTCCTTTTAATGGGATCTTTAAAATTGTATTTTATGTCTCAAGTTAATTATTTAGCACCAGCGTTTATTTTCCAGGATACTTATATTTTCCATATGCCTTGGAAACTGTTTCCTATAATGAGTGTAAGGGATTTTACTTTATATTTTTTTACACACTTGTACACACACTCATATTTAAAGATGTCCAATATAATTAGTAGTTGACAGCCTGAGTATAACACTATGCAGTGGCCACCATGTAATACAGAAATTGGTGTACTCTTTGCTCAAATAAACAATCTCAGCTCTTTGTCTAACTAGTTCTGCACTATGAACTATTCCTGCCTGGGATCCACCTGGCTGCTAGCTAGGGCTGGCCCAGTTTCTCTTTGCAGTGTCAAACTTCAGCTACACAAGCCACACAGCATACTTTCCAGAGTTACTGATCATATGCATGCAAGGCTCCACTTTGCATGACTGTTCCTCAGGTGAATGGAGGGTTCTTGTTTCCACAAAGTCAGGTATCAGCAATGGACAGACAGGCCAAATTTTTCTTCTTCGCCTGCAGTCTTGACCCTTTCCTCACAAAATAATTAATAGATTCTAAAACCAGAAGGGACCACTGTGATCATATACCCTGATCTCCTACATAACTGAGGCCATAGATCTTCCCAGAAATAATTCTTGTTTGAACTAGAGCATATCTTTTAGGGGAAAAAATCATATCTTGATTTAAAAATTTGCCAGTGATAGACAATCCACCAGAATACTGAATCCAGCAGAATGCTGCCATGCTGGGTGTTTACCAATGTAACCCTTCTGCCTGTCAGAGTTGGCAGCAACAAGGGCCGGGTTCAGTATCTAGGGGTGCTATTCCAATAACACAATGCAAAACCGGCTCGAGCCCCCACCCAGTGACCTGGGACAAATATATACCAGCCCCGCTGGGCGCTTCCAAGAGGCAATACTTCCCCTCTCGCAAGCACATAGTCTGAGTGTAACAAAAAGCCTTTTAATAACAGAGAGAAACAATGTGGCATGATGTTGGGGAAACACCACCAACAGGATTCATAACACAACCCATGAGCAAAAAACCCACCCCAAGCAAATTGGGGCATATCCTTTCCCTTTAGTTCTTGAGTCCAGCAACCCCAAATCAGCCAAAGTCCCAAAAGTCCAACGACCCAAAAATCTCTGTCCCTGGTCAGGGCAGCCCCAGAGTCCAAAAGTTTGTCTGCAGAGTTTTCCTCCCCAGTCTGGGTAAAAATGTGCCTGTGGGGGGGTGGGGGGAAGAGGTAAGGGGCACCTTACGTGACCTGAAGCTGACTACCCCACAGCTCCACAGGACTCCACTCGCCGTCTCACAAACGGCTCCGCTCCCCGTCCCACAAACTGCTGTGCTCCACCAGCCACTCTGCTTGCCATCCCGCAAACTGCTCCACCATATATTTTCAGGCTCCCCCACTACTTAATACAACACTCAGTGATTTCAGCTCTTAGTAAGTTTAGCTCTTTTATGATTTCAGCTTGTAGTAGGGGAGCCTCAGTGCTGGTGCACGATTAGCCCAAAGTGAGCTCAGCAGCCTGTAACTAGACTCCTAATGGAATCAAAATTAGCTCTGATATTCCACAGTGGAGAGAGGAGGAAGTGCAATTAGCATGTAAGGCCCTCACCAGGGGGCCCATTCCACCAAGTATTAATATCTGTTCCCAGCCTCTCTTAATTCATTGAGGTTTGGAACCCATGTCCCTTGCCGAGCGAGTGCTACTTAGTTGATGGCGAGTCCCTCCGTCATAACAAAAGGCCAAGTGCAGTGCCACTGTCCTTGATTCCCATAATCAGGATAATAACAATTTATTCTTCCTACCCCAATAACAGAGACACTGGGGATCTCACAGCAGCCAAAGTGACCATTTGGGCAGCTATGGCCTCAATCTAGGCGGGGTGGGTGTGCCTATGCAAATGAGATCAGCCCCTGAAGTTCTTTTCCACAACTTGCCACACCTCACCACCAGATGTCTGTTTACACCTACAAAGCTTCACTCAAGTGGAGAAAGAAAGCAGCTTGCTCCCTGCAGCATCAGACTGGCTGCTTATGAGAAGTGTGTGTGAGGCATCCTGAAGCCCTTTAATACTCCAAAGATTGTTGCTGGTGAGGCCACTGGTATTAGCCAGCTCATTCCATTCATCTGCCTGTTTGGTGGGGGAAAGGAAACTGTATGGCTGGGCAGTACAGTGAGGGAAACAACAGTGGACGTACCTCTGGCTGGCACAAAAAATGTCTTGTGCACTGAGAGGTGACTGGCACCCCAGAGAAATGTGCGAGAGCATTTGATTGTGGCCACCCGTATGGAACCAGATTTTAAAGTAGTGATTATTCCTTCCTTCTGCCTGAGGGACTGACTGACATAAACCACTGGAAGCAAAGACTGATTGACAGTGGCTTGAGTGCTTTTGGCAGGGTCCTGATCTATATTTGTGGCAGCAGCATCTTGTATGGAAAGAAATGCAGCAGCAGCCTGAGAGGGACAGTTCTGATATGGGGAAGGTCCCTTTGAGAGAGCCTGGAGGACTTTGGCCTTGCCAGAATTGCCCCAGAGCTCCACAAGGGTTTAGCTGAAGATAGGGCTTCATGAAATGTTGATGGATGTCATTGTTGTCTGCCCATACCTCAGCCCTGTGCTGTACTGGCATTTGGAGGGATCTGTTGATGGGCACATTTCATAAAGATGAACAACATCTAGGCTGTTCTACCTCAAATGTTTACTCTGAATGGCGTTTTAGCATGGTGAGCGCTATAGTCGTGGACAGGCCTATTTGCCACTCCTCAGGCAAATCATAGAATCAGAGAATATCAGGGTTGGAAGGGACCTCAGGAGGTCATCTAGTCCAACCCCCTGCTCAGACCGATCCCCAATTAAATCATCCTAGTCAGGGCTTTGTCAAGCCTGACCTTAAAAACTTCTAAGGAAGGAGATTCCACCACCTCTCTAGGTAACGCATTCCAGTGTTTCACCACCCTCCTAGTGAAAAAGTTTTTCCTAATATCCAACCTAAATCTCCCCCACTGCAACTTGAGACCATTACTCCTTGTCCTGTCATCTGCTACCACTGAGAACAGTCTAGAGCCATCCTCTTTGGAACCCCCTTTCAGGTAGTTGAAAGCAGCTATCAAATCTCCCCTCATTCTTCTCTTTGGTAGACTAAACATCCCCAGTTCCCTCAGCCTCTCCTCATAAGTCATGTGTTCCAGTCCCCTAATAATTTTTGTTGCCCTCCGCTGGACTCTTTCCAATTTTTCCACATCCTTCTTGTAGTGTGGGGCCCAAAACTGGACCCAGTACTCCAGATGAGGCCTCACCAATGTCGAATAGAGGGGAACGATCACGTCCCTCGATCTGCTGGCAATGCCCCTACTTATACACCCCAAAATGCCATTGGCCTTCTTGGCAACAAAGGCACTCTGTTGACTCATATCCAGCTTCTTGTCCACTGTAACCCCTAGGTCCTTTTCTGCACAACTGCTGCCGAGCCATTCGGTGCCTAGTCTGTAGCAGTGCATTGGATTCTTCCGTCCTAAGTGCAGGATCTGCACTTGTCCTTGTTGAACCTCATCAGATTTCTTTTGGCCCAATCCTCCAATTTGTCTAGGTCCCTCTGTATCCTATCCCTATCCTCCAGCATATCTACCTCTCCTCCCAGTTTAGTGTCCTCTGCAAACTTGCTGAGAGTGCAATCCACACCATCCTCTAGATCATTTATGAAGATAGTGAACAAAACCGGCCCCAGGACTGACCCTTGGGGCACTCCACTTGATACCGGCTGCCAACTAGACATGGAGCCATTGATCACTACCCGTTGAGCCCGACAATCTAGCCAGCTTTCTATCCACCTTATAGTCCATTCATCCAGCCCATGCTTTTTTAACTTGCTGGCAAGAATACCGTGGGAGACCGTGTCAAAAGCTTTGCTAAAGTCAAAAACAGCACGTCCACTGCTTTCCCTTCATCCACAGAAAGCCAGTTATTTCATCATAGAAAGCAATTAGATTAGTCAGGCATGACTCCTGCATGCCCGAGCAATATTTTTATACTCATCCCTGGTCATTTGTCCAATCTTCCACTTCTTGTAAGCTTCTTTTTTGTATTTAAGATCAGCAAGGATTTCACTGTTAAGCCAAGCTGGTTGCCTGCCATATTTACTATTCTTTCTACACATCAGGATGGTTTGTCCCTTTAACCTCAATAAGGATTCTTTAAAATACAGCCAGCTCTCCTGGACTCCTTTCCCCCTCATGTTATTCTCCCAGGGGATCTTGCCCTTCAGTTCCCTGAGGGAGTCAAAGTCTGCTTTTCTGAAGTCCAGGGTCCATATTCTGCTGCTTTCCTTTCTTCCTTGTGTCAGGATCCTGAACTCGACCATCTCATGGTCACTGCCTCCCAGGTTCCCATCCACTTTTGCTTCCCCTACTAATTCTTCCCGGTTTGTGAGCAGCTGGTCAAGAAGAGCTCTGCCCCTAGTTGACTCCTCCAGCACTTGCACCAGGAAATTGTCCCCTACATTTTCCAAAAACTTCCTGGATTGTCTGTGTAGAGGCTGGCGTTCATTAAAATGAGTAAATGCTGCTTCCACAACATACTGTGTGTGAGAGCACATGGCTCCTAGTAGCAGCAGGACGTTACAGAGGAGCTTGAGTGCTAATAATATGTGCTCCATAATGTACTGCATGTAAAGAAAACCAAACCAACGATTGCCTTATTTAGAAACAGAGCTTATGCTAACTTTTATTCCGAAGACCATTTCAATTAAGTGAATAAATTGGGGCCACACACACACACACACACAATTAAATGAATAAATTGGGGCCACACACACACACACACCCTGAACATAAGATCAGGATTCCCTGCTCTCAGCATTTGGGAACTGGCAGATGTCCAATGGCACAAAAGACACCCTTGCAGACATGTCAGTCAAAAAGTTTGTTTTTCTCTTCCTCCCCTCCTTTTAGTTTTTGTTTAGTTGGATTTGAGTATGCAACAGTTGTAACTGTCTCTTTATGCAAAGGAATGGGCAGGAGTGGTCCTGTTTTACAATATATTTATTTCTCATTATCTCTAGTTTCTTTTACATATTTTTTTCAGCATATCTGATCTCTTCTGTGCTGTAAAATAGTTCTGGATGTTTGCCTGGCTTAAAAGGCTATGCCATATTGCCTCTGGTATGGAAGAATCGCTTCTGAAAAATACAGGGGGCTTCATATAGATACAGATGCAGACTAGATGACCTCCTGAGGTCTCTTCCAACCCTAATCGTCTATGATTCTATTATACAGATCACTATATTGTAATTTATTAGCTCTATATTCTAGAATGGTGTCCTAAACATACAGCTAAGGGTATCATAAAATCTCTCCTTACCTGTAAAGGGTTAAGCAGCTCAGGTAACCCGTTTGGCACCTGACCAAAAGGACCAATAAGGGGAGAACATACTTTCAAATCTATGGGGGAAGGTTTTTGCTTTGTTCTTTTTGTTGGTTCTCTCCGGGTCAGCGAGGAATCAGGACAGGGAAAATACATCTCCCAAAGCCCTACTTGAACTAAGCATCTAGATTACAAAAATTGTAAATAAAGCAAGGAAATGTGTTAGTTTATCTTTTGTTTTAGCTTGTGAATTTTCCCTATGCTAGAGGGAGGTTTATCCCTGTTTTTTTTGTAACTTTTGAGTTTTGCTTAGAGGGAAATCCTCTGTGTTTTGAATCTGACTGTCTTGTAAAATTACCTTCCATCCTGATTTTACAGAGGTGCTTCTTTTACTTTTCCCCCCCCTTTATAATAAAGTTCTGTTTTTTAAGAATCTGATTGGGTTTTTAGTGTCCTACAAACCCAAGGGTCTGGTTTGTGCTCACCTTGTTTATTTTTCAAGCCTCCCCAGGAAAGGGGGTGTAGGGTTGGGGGGATATTTTGTGGGAATAGGAATTCCAAGTGGTCCTTTCCCTGATTCTTTGTCTAAATCACTTGGTGGTGGCAGTATACCTCAGTCCAAGGACAAACAGAGACTTTTGCCTTGGGGAATTTTTAACCTAAGCTGGTGGAAATAAGCTTAGGGGGTCTTTCATGTGGGTTCCCACATCTGTACCATAGAGTTCAGAGTGGGGAGGGAACCCTGACAAATGGTATTTCCCCTATAGTCCCCGCTCATTATGATTGTCAGATGGTGCTTCGGTAACTCACATACTGTAGGTGTGAGAAGGAAAAAGAGAAAGTTTATGGGCACATTGGTTTATGGACCCGAATTTATATATCAGTAGGGTTGCCAGGTATCCAGTTTTTGACTGGAACGCCTCGTCGAAAAGGGACTCTAGGGGCTCCGGTCAGCACAGATGACTGGGCTGCTAAAAGTCTGGTTGGCCACAGCAGATGACTCTGTGTGGCTCCCAGAAGCAGCTAGCATGTCCCTCTGGCTCTTAGGCACAGGGGCAGCCACGGGGGCTCTGTGTGCTGCCCATGGCACAGGTGCTGCCCTGAGTGCCAGCTCTTCAGCTTCCATTGGCCAGGAAATGTGGCCAATGGGAGCTGGGGCGGGGGGGCGGCACATGAGGACAGGGACAGCTCCCGGAGCCACCGGGCCGCCCCAGCGCCTAGGAACCAGAGGAACACGACGGCCACTTCTGGGAGCTGTCTGAGGCAAGTGCTGCCCAGAGCCCTCACCTCCAATTTCCTACTCTGCCCCCGCCCCAGCCCTGAGCCTCCTCCTGCACTCCAACCCCCTGCTCCAGCCCTGAGCCACCACCCACACTCCAAACCCCTCAACCCTAGCCGAGAGCCCCCTCCTGCATCCTCAGAGGGAGCTTTCACACATCTTACACCCCTGCCCCAGCCCAGAGCCCCCTCCTGTACCCCAGAGCCCTCACCCCCTGCCACACTCCAACTCTCTGTCCCAGCCCAGAGCCCCCTCCCCCAGACTGGAGCCCCCTCCTGCATCCCAAACCCCTCATCCCTGGCCCCATTCTGAAGCCCACACCCCCAGCCAGATCCCTTACCCCCTCCCTCCCTCCAGCACCAGCCCCAGCCCAGTGAAAATGAGAGTGTGATGGGTTGGATCACAGAACCCCCCTGGGAATTGCCACCTGATGTGCCAAGACTACTTCTGCCCCTGCTTTCCCTGCCCTCCCAGCTTGGGACTTCAACACCCTGCCTGGTTTGAGCCAGACCTGCTAGCCTGCTGCAAACCCAGATCCAGGTCTGAACCACGTTCCCTAAGAGCTGTCGGCTTATCTGAAAGCAGCTTACAGAAGTGTTCCTGTCCTTGACTCTCAGATGCCCAACTCCCAGTGGGGTCCAAGCTCTGAATAAATCCATTTTACCCTGTATAAGGCTTATACAGGGTAAACTCATAAATTGTTCACCCTCTATAACACTGAAAGAGAGAGAGAGATGAACAGCTGTCTGCCCCCCCAAGTATTAATACATACTCTGGGTTCATTAATAAGTAAAAAATGATTGCATTAAATACAGAAAGTAGGGTCTGTGGAAGTGGATAAAGGGAATTTGGATGCAGACATCTTAGTTTTCTTAGGAATTGAGCAAGAATCAGGCTAACTCTAACTCTAATAATGTGAGACTTTAAGGCAGGGCCTGGGCGAGTGGGAAGCGAGTGGGAAAACTGTAAGAGATGCTTTTTTGACCTTGTGTTAGATAAGAATGGAATGCAGACTGTAGCAGGAACTGCTGAGAAAAGTAAGATATCAGGAAGGAATATGTATAAACAAGACACGGCTGTTGATCATTATTGTATGTAACAAAAGGTATAAATGCTTGCCCTAATTGTTTATCTGGCGAAGATCTGCCTAAGGATGGGGGACCCCCTGTCTGACCGCAGTCTTCCCTTGCAATTGCTCGTAATAAAGGGTCTCTGACTTGTTGCTGACAAACACAGACGGAGGACTTGTTTTCTTCCACAGATTTAAGTGGTTCCAAGTAGTAACAGACAGAACGAAGTGAATTACCAAGCAAAATAAAATAAAACACACAAGGCTATGTCTAATCAAACTGAATACAGATAAAAACCTCACCAGTTCCAGTAAGCTTCCTTTTACAGACTAGTCTCCTTCTTGTCTGGGTCCAGCAATCACTCACCCTCTGTAGTTCCAGTTTCTATCAGGTATCTTTGGGGGTGGAGAGGCTCTCTCTTTAGCCAGCTGAAGACAAAATGGAGCGGTCTCCCAAGGGTTTAAATAGACTTTCTCTTGTGGGTGGAGACCCACTCCTCTCTCCTATGCATAGTCCAACTACAAAATGGAGTTTTGGAATCACCAGGGCAAGTCATATGTCCATGCATGATTGAGTTCCTTACCAGCCAAGCTACATTCCTGGGAAAGCCCAGATGTGGATTGGCATCTCCAAGTTCATTGTTGGCTTAAGGGCTTCTTGATTGGGCACTTACTGAGAACAGTCTTTTCTGAGGAAGCTGACCAACTGCTTCACTAAAACCTACTCAGAATCAAACAAGTATGCAGCCAATATTCATAACTTCGAATACAAAAATGATACATGCATACAAATATGATTAATAGATTCAGTAGATCATAACCTTTACAGAGATATGTTACATGGCATATGTAGCATAAAACACATTCTAGTTATGTCATATATACATTCATAAGTATATTTTCTTAAAGCCTTATGGGGGGCACCATCACAGAGCAAGTGAGCGAGGGTGGAGGAAAGCAAGCAACAGAGAGAGGGGGTATGGAGTGAGCAGGGGGGGGGGACCTTGGAGAAGGGGTGGGGCCTCATAGGACAGGAAGGGGCTAGGGTATCTGGTTTTCTGCAATCAGAACGTTGGCAACCAATGATATATCTCCATTCAACACTGGTGTGTTAGAGGCTCAATCTTGTTCCCACTGAAATCACTTGCAAAGCTCCTACTGACCCCAATAGGAGCAGGATTGGGACTGAAGTTTGTGAGGTGCCTTCTGTGTGACATCTTGTACAGTGGATGATCAAGGAGGATGACACTGCTACTCATGATGGCAGAGAACTAATGTAATTTGTGAGCTTTTGTTAGTATAAATTCCTCCAGTTCAACACATTCTTGGCATGATGCTGGCTGCTTGAAACATCTGTCCCTGTGATGTCTGAAAAGGATGATAATACTGTTTGCATTGCAGCTGCTAGCAGAGGTCTAGAATATAATTCCAGGTCTCTGTGCTTGGACATGCTGTAGACACCTGGTACTGCATAGGGTGGAACATGAGCCAAGTGTCTCCAGGCACGAGGGACTTTGTCTTTTTGTGCTGCTTATTATTTCATCCTTCCCCTGTCTCCCTTCCTTCTCACATGCTATTTAGCCACATTTAATTTGTTTTTAACCCTCCCCATTTTTTCCTTCCTCTCCAAAGCCTCTCAAACCAGTATATATATTGGGTAGGTGCATGATTAGTTCTGGCAAGAATCTGCATAATCATGGGTGAATAATATGCAGAGAGGCTCCTCACCAAACATCAATGCAAATGATTGTGTTCACATGAACGTTGACATGGTAGTGAAAGAAAAAGCTTGTGAATGTGGTTGAATTGCCATGCAATGCAAAGGTAGTGAAAATGACTGTGGATGACTTCCCCCAGTCTTTACACTTTTCTGATCTCAATACAAGTGTGCACACCCCTTTAGGACTTTTACAGTACTGACAGTTCAGCTTTAATAAATCAATGATAGTTCTTTCCTGCTCCCTTTCTGTGAGAAGAGGCTATCAAGTTACATTGTCACTGATCTGACACAGATAATGTCAGTTGAAGAGTGCCCATCAGATTCTTTCATTTACCAATTTGTTAAAATATGTTCCAATGGGTTTATTCCCCCCCCCCTTTTTTTTTTTTACTAAACAAGGGAGAGATGAGACAGCGTCTCTTTTCATTCTCTAATTCTTTTTCTCCTCACACTTGATGCTCCAAAAGAAGCTGGTTTCCTGTCATCCTCAGAAGAGGCTTCTTTGTACTTGTCTAGCCCAGACAGTTTCTAACGTGTCTTTTTGTTATGGCCTGGCACCCTGGTGACTCATCTGACACTGATATGAATGTTTCCCTTTACAGTCTTCCCCTTGTTACTGCGCCTGATGTGCTGATGCCTGTCAACCCTCCCACCACTTCCCATGCTCTGATGCTGGAACACCTCCTGGTTCATTGGTCATCTAGTGAGGACTCAGCAGGAACTGGAAAGTGTTCACAGATTTCCTGGGTCTTGATTTTAAATTAATTGACATACTTGAGTCTTTGAAGATGCCGCAGAAAAGAGGAAAAGGCCCTGTATGCTACAGTTAAGAGTGAATAATTCTGTAAAACTTGAAAACTGAAGGGTTTGATTTTCATTGCATACCAGTTGCTGTGCTATCAAGTGATATGAACCCCTATTAGGTGGCTTCTGTGACTCGGATTGCTGTCAAGAACATATGAATTTCTTTAGCAGCAGGAAGCTAATCAGTTATCCAAAGTGCAGTGACAGACTCTTGGGAGAAACAGTGGAGGGATGGAGTTAGCAGCAAGGTGGAAAGGTCAAGAGGAGAGAACTGATGGAAGAGAGACCAAAAAACAAGGAGCAATCTTTTTTTGAAGAGTGTCATCTTGGTTGCAATCACTGGGGTGAGGAGAGTTTTGGAGTTGGGGGTCTTATCGGTTGGAATAAGTATTGCACCATATGAGGGAATAATTGTGGTAAGAGCTAATACAGCCTTTATCCCTAAAATATACACTGTGCCCCACAGATCACAAGAATACATTCTTCCATCTTTTTGTCCACATGCAATACATGCTCTGAAAAGCTCTGGCGTATTCTGCATGTAAGGAGACCTTTAAAATGCTACACTGAACACCTTAAATAATTCAGAAAATCTCTAGTTCTTTTTGTTCTATGCCATCATCGAAAGACCTCCCCCTTCACCTACACACCAAAAAACAAACCAAAACATAAAAGCACAATACACCCCAGTTAGGGCTTCAGTTAATAGATGGCTAAAGTGGTGCATTTCTGAGACATACAAAAGCAGAAGCCTTAATTTCGCCTTGAATGTTCGTTCTCATTCACTCAGAGCCATGCCAGCCCCCTGGTCTGAAGAGTCCTGTGCAACCTACAGAGATCGTATAAGCTGGACATCTGGTCATCTGTCCCCATCTTCATTGTTTTACAAATTAAACCATGCAAACTTCATCAGTTCCTGCCTTTGGAAGAAGGGTTCTGCACTCCGTGCTTTTCTACATTTTAAATAAAGTCTGTCTGTCTCTCTTTACATCGTGTATAGTTAATTAATTCCTTGATTCCCTCACTGGCTATACACGGCTATTGGAAGTTGTATTATTTGTTTTGTATCTGTGGACTTTTCCTGTGAAGAACGGGAAAATATCTTAAGCAAAATTTTCCTTTCTCTTAGTAGGAAAGTCTGTGGATTCATTCTATGCAGCACAAGTATCAAAGTATCTGAGGAAAAGTTTATGCCATTGTACCTCTCTTCCTTTTTTCTCTCTTTGTCTGCCAGTAGCTATGTGGAACTTTTTCCTTTTGTAGAACAACTTCAGTGTTTATATGAATTTCTTGCTCTTCTCATTAATGGTTAAAGGAATTACTTCCTCATCTGCTTCACAGAGCTATTTCTTAAACTGACTGTATCTTAAGAGGTGTGGCCACTTCCTTGCCTTCCCTGATGTGTCTGATTCTGCTTCCAATATGCTGCAAGGAGGAGTACAAACCATTGTCGTGGATCTGTGGACTTTCATTCTAGGAAAAGGAAATTTTGGGGTGAAGTGAGATACATTTTCCTATTCATTATCATAGCAGCTGGTGTATTATTAACAGTATGTGTGTGTTATGTTGCATACGGAAATGATCCAGGGGGACATAACCCCCTAGAAAACAGCCACTAATTATAACCTATAAGTAATGTAGTAAGCCCTTCCCCCGCCACAGTGTACTAGGCAACCCGGACCCAACCTTCTTGGGCTCACTCTAATGGGAAGTTTGGAACACTAATTGGAATAGGTGTGGTATGCCCGTACGAGAGAAGGTGCAGGGCACTATACTACACAAGGGGCAGTGGGGAAAAATCCAATATCAACACCTTCCACCTTGATGCCTGGCCCTATCAGGAAATGTGTCGCCATATGTCCTAAGCTTTTCCAGGGATACCTGGATAGGAGGATCCCAAAAGAAAAAAGAAAAAGGGGGTGGTGGTGGAGTGTTAGGATATAGATATTCAGGCCTGCCTGTAAAAGGCCTATACTTTAAGAATGTAGGTATATGTTTATCGTTTAGCTAGTTATAGAGGCATAAAAGAAAGATTCAAAATCACTGTCTGACTATATAAGGCCTTTTCTCACTGTGACAGCCTGAGGTCCTGTTCTTAAACTAAAGGCTTCTGGCTAAGCAGCAGAGGCAGCCATAAGCTGGGAAGCGACCGGTCACATCCTCACATTCCAAACTAGTCACACTGAAATAAGGTGCTATTGGGCTGTTAGGAATACAATCCTGTCCTGATAATGCCTGTCGCCTCCAGAGAAAGGGAAGTGCCTAGAAGATGTAAAAGGAAACTTAGTTTGATAGCATCCTGTCTGGCAAGAACTCACTGATCAATAGCTGGGATGTGAAATCCTCATTTCTTTGTTGTTCTATCATTGTAGTCCCCATTTCCTTATTGTTTGTCTGTATAATCTCTGTCTGGTTCTGTGATTGTTTCTGTCTGCTGTATAATTAATTTTGCTGGCTGTAAACTAATTAAGGTCTTGGGATAATAATTGGTTAAATAATCATGTTACAATGTGTTAGGATTGGTTAGGTAAATTTTAGTAAAATGATTGGTTAAGGTATAGCTAAGAATATTACTATATAAATTAGGGGCAAACAGGAAGTAAGTTGGGATTCAGAAATTTAAAAAAAGGAACTTGGATTTAACTTGCTGGAAGTTCACCCCAATAAACATCAAATTGTTTGCACCTTTGGACTTCGGGTATTGTTGCTCTCTGTTCATGTGAGAAGGACCAGGGAAGTGAGAGGGTGAAGGAATAACCCCGTAACAATGTCCATTCCATAACTTTTGGATGACCCTTTAGGCTGCCTCAAGTGAGGGAGGCTGAGAGTTTGTCCCTGGGTCTGTAGCTATATGTTTTGCTAGGTAACATAGCTCTGGATAGTCATAAACAGATGCATGGTGCAGCATGCTTTCATAATATGTTTTCTGTCTGCCCAGGACCTCATCCACTGAAGAGCAAAGAGCACCATCTGGTTTTGTGATAGGAATGTTAAAAGCAATTTGTGGCTGCTAAGTGCATGACAGCTCTGTAGGCAGGATGCAGATTGTTGTGATTTAGCATGTTCTCTGTTTTGTCAGCCAGGGACTTGATGTAGATCTCACTGTCACTTTTTGCCATGGACCAGAACTTGCCTTTGAACCATTTATGTTCTTGAACATCCACCTGCTTGCATGTGTCTGCCCTTTTCACTATTACATCAAAGGTCTCTTCAGAAAGCCAAGTTTTCTTGCATGACCACCTGAAGCAGATTGTTTCAGCAGTGACATGTGATGTAGCATTATGTATACCACTCCAGTTGAGCTCCCCATCACCTGAGAGGCTACCAAGATTACATATGTGATCTTCAACAGGATTTGTATTTCACAGCTTCAACTGGATTCTCAAATAAATGCTGGACATCACACTGTTGATGGATGCCTGACTTGTGAGAAGATGAAGTGAGAGCTGAGTGGCAACTAGTTCTATAATCGGAGTTTGCTGGTGCTTCTGCGCCAGAGATGTGGTGAGATTTCACTGTGGAGTAATTTCGGACAAGGATGAGGTCAATTCCTTTCATGGCATATCCATCATTTCAAATCTATGTCCAGCAACGGTCGTTAAGGCGCCTAAGCCAGGAGCCCATGACAGACAAGTCATCGGTGGCACACACTGCCAGAAGCTGAGTGGTGGTGTCATTCTGGGAACCCAAACCCAAAGGGACCTGTCATGGTTTCATGCCCAGTTTGATCACAGCCAGCCGCAGCATTGAAATTTTCAAGCACTAGCAGTGTGTCATGTGGCAGACTTGACTAAATTGTGCTGTCAGCGGTGACAGAATGCATCTTTTTCTGCAGGTGGCATGTCGTCTTTTGGCACAGACCACAATGACCGGTAAGTGTCCATGGTGGTATTGAAGCTGAGCATAAAATAAGCCTGAGGAGATGGTGTTACATGTGGTTACGGTCTGTGCTAGAGGTCATCGAATAACAAGAGCCACATCTTGAGTACAGTGTGGACCACCAGAGTGGAGGACGGTTGCTCTCTCCACATTGACTTGATAACTTTGTGGTGGGTGAACCTCTGATGTTGGCAATTATGACCTAGTAGTAGGTGAGTTCTTTGACAAGGGCTGTCTTGTACCCAGTACCACTGAGCATTGCCACTAATTGGAATGCCCTTCTGAGGTCTAGTTTGAATTTTAGGGGAGTCGGAGCCATCATGGCTGTACCTTCACTGAGTGGGGTTTGGGTCATGCCCATCATATGCATGCTAAACACATCCCTCCTCCTGGAGCTAGTAATAACCGGGGCTTCAATCCTGGTGCTTCTGTCATGGTCTGTCATAGCTGGTTGCTCCTTCATTTCTCATGCCTCCATGAGACTGGGGAGATGTAGAGCAGTGGTTCTCAAACTTTTGTACTGGTGACCCCTTTCACATAGCAAGCCTCTGAGTGTGACCCCCCCCCCCCTTAAAAATTAAAAACACTTTTTAATACATTTAACACCATTATAAATGCTGGCTGCAAAGCAGGGTTTGGGGTGGAGGCTGACAGCTCATGACCCTACCCCCATGTAATAACCTCGCAACCCCCTGAGGAGTCCCGATCCCCAGGTTGAGAACCCCTGATGTAGAGGACTTTTTTTAAAAACAGGTTAGACAAACACTTGTCCTGGGAGGGTCTAGATAATACTTAGCCCTGCCTCAGTGCAGAAGACTGGACTAAATGAGCTGTTGAGATCCCTTCCAGTCCTAAGTTTCTGTTTTGCTAAATCTGGCATTCTACCTTCACACTGGTATTGGTGTAAGAAGGCATATTGATTCATGGCTTTCATTTTGTTTCTGTGTGACCTCAGGTGTGTGGAAGGGATGTGTTCTCGCCCTGGCACTATTATGTTGAGCTATCGATGGATATGAGGAGTTGCCGCTCCACATGTTTAATCAAGATTGTTAAGAAGTGTTCACCAACCAAGACTATGCCAACAAAGCTGCCTTGCTTTTGGAGAACCAGAGAATTTCAGTCCTGCCCTTCAAGGTTTCCAAGATGCCACCTACACCACAGGGTTGAATATCTTTGGCAGAAGACAAATCCAGAACCCTGGAGCTGGGCCACCCGAACCCCTGGTATAGGTGGAGTCGAGCACTATGGAGAGCATTGACAAATTCATCTACCTAGGTTGCTGTCATAAATATAAAGGGAAGGGTAACCACCTTTCTGTATACAGAACTATACCAGAGGCAAAACCCCTTCACCTGTAAAGGGTTAAGAAGCTAAAGGTAACCTCGCTGGCACCTGATCAAAATGACCAATGAGGAGACAAGATACTTTCAAAGCTGGAGGGGTAGGGGGAACAAAGGGTCTGTCTGTCTGTGTGATGCTTTTGCTGGGACCAGGTCAGGAATGCTCTTCAGAACTTCTGTTAAGTTAGTAAGCAGTCTAGCTAGAAATGTGTTAGATTTTCTTTTGTTTAATGGCTGGTAAAATAAACTGTGCTGAATGGAATGTATCTTCCTGTTTTTGTGTCTTTTTGTAACTTAAGGTTTTGCCTAGAGGCATTCTCTATGTTTTGAATCTGATTACCCTGTAAGGTATTTACCATCCTGATTTTACAGAGGTGATTCTTTTACCTTTTCTATAATTAAAATTCTTCTTTTAAGAACCTGCTTGATTTTTCATTGTTCTTAAGATCCAAGGGTTTGGGTCTGTGCAGAATACCATAATCTCACAGAAATCTGGCTTTCCACCAATTCCTCTCTATGTTCAAAATTGGCATTGCATGCTCTTTGGCCATGTTGCCAGGATGGACAAAAACATCCCAGCACACCATGCCTTCAAACTCTTCATCGACACATGAATGGAATGCATACCCTGATCCTACCTGGTATCACCTGTGGACCCCTCCCAGAGAGTCACAGGTTCAACAGACAGAACCAGATATGGGAATTTCACTCTACAATGTCTGGTATGATACCAACATCTGTAGTCATTCTGGATGGTACAACAGTCCTCAGACTATGCTTGTTGGAGGAGGAGGATGGTAGCGGAGGCTCTGGGCCAATAAGCTGGCACAACGGAGAGCTGGAAAAGCACTACTATAGAGGCAGGCAATTTTTGATTTGGGGCTATGAGTGAAGAGGGCAGAGAGCAACACAGGAGGCAGCCATGGTTGAGGTGATGACCCAAGCTTAGACCCAAGAGGGAAGTCTGGACTAGCCCAGCATCCATGGAGAATGGAGCTGATCCATGTAGTAGAAGCAAGGACTCAATACTCCAAGCTTGAATCATGCTTCAGCATCAGAAATCAAAACAAGGGGGATGGAAGGTATCTTTGTCTGGGACTGAGATGCTGGGGCTTGTTTGGATTCTTCGTCAGGTTAGAAGACATTAACTATATATTTAGGCAGTAGGGATAGGGTATATTGTACTATTGCTGTGGAATGTGTGTGACTCATTAAAGAGGCTCCCTTCCTTTGAAATGCCTCTGATACTCACTGAGGGCTTGTCCCTGCTTAAATAAAGGTGTTGCTTTATTAAGTGTAATATCCATTCATAGGAGTTAACTCCTGTTTCATCACGGGAGGTTGGTGCGTAGTCAGAGGCTGGGAGGGGGTTTGCCCAGGTACGTAGTCTGTTGTGAGAATTGCTCTACCAACTCTAGGGTGCCCCCACTTTATAAGTGATACCACAAACAAGATTTGGGGAGTGTAGGTAAGGAGGCCTGGGACCATGTTGAGTTAATATTCTCAACAGGTAGCCCACCCCATCTTCATGACTATGGGCTATAGGAAGGTGGATATTCTACATCCTGATCTTCATGAATCTCTACATTAATTTTCTTGTTGCCATACCTCTTGTGGAGACCATGGCCAGAATGATTGTGAATGCCTTTTGGTGCTACTTTGTCTAACCCTAGGGCTACCCCATAAAGGTATTCGCTAGTCAAGGTACACCTTTTGAACGGTAGATGTCTAAGGAATTGTGTTCTCTATATGGTAGCCACAAACTAAGGACAGACAGCAGCCAACAATTCACAGTGAAAAGGAAAGACTGTCCCTTTAAAGAAGCAAGATCCAAGGGGCTTCCTGCAGGAGATACAGGGCTTAGTCTCAAAATAGGTCATTTAGGCCAGAGTTGCCAAGGGCAGAATGAAAGGTGTTCAGATGGGGAACCTACTGACAGCAGATGAAAATCTGTTTTTCTTCTGGAACTGGAAATGTTGTGCTTTTCACCTGTGTATCTTTTGTTTTTACTTTGTGTTCATAAGAATACCAACTTTGTTTTGTTGTGTTTTGCTGAATCATTATTTGGACTTTCCAGCTGCTCAGGGAGTTTGTGATGTACTGAAGTATAATATATCACTGTAGCTTCTGGAAATATTTGTTGTTTCATATCTTTTTCTGTAATAACTTGCATTTTTATAGTGCTGGTTGTATATCTACCTTATTTGTGGGAAGCCTTCTGCCTTTGTATTTGCTGGATATATTGTTCTGTGGGGGACGGCTTTTGTAGCATCTTGTTCCATTCATATGTGTTTGCAAGTATTTTTCTCAGTAGGAATTCAATATCTTATATTTATATATCCCCTCTTATGCTGAAGGATCCCATGACATATAAACAATGGACCCCAGGCCCACTTCTGCAAGTAGAAACCATGTTCTCAGTGAGGGAGGTATAGAAAAGGAGAGCAGACTCCAGAGGAGACTGCCCTTCCTCATTGAGGGGATTTGTATCCCTAGGTGAATGGAGGTTGGACTGGGTTACCTATCCCCAATAGCCCCTCATGTCAATGGGATAAATCTGAGTCTGCACTAACTTCAACGGGACAAATCTGAGTCTGCACAGGTTCCTCCTCTGTATTGTGGATGACTTTCCACATGGGAAATTTTAAAGAAAGCTGCAGTACATGGAGCCCCTGTCAACATGGCTGTTGCAAGAACCCCCTGGACGAAGGGGGTGAGGCAGAGAGGGCAGTGGAGAGATAAAGTGCTTTCATATTGATGATCAGTGCCTCCAACAGCTAATGGCAGATCCTCAGGACTGTGTGGCTGGAAATACAACTCCTACCATCCAATGGAAGGATGAAGAGAAAACTGTGACTTGAAATATCTCATGTCAGACTAAGCAGCTGTAGGTGAGTGAGGCTCTCTATATGTACACAGATTGAATCTCTTCATCCATGACTGACGTGCAGTCAGCTTGGAGGTAAAATGTAGCAGGCAATGCCTCAATTGATAAAGCAAATAAAAGGACACCTCTCTGAAGGGAAATTAATAGAAATAATGATACTTAGCACTCAGAGTGTATATTGTTTTCCATCCCAGGATTTAAAAGTGGGTAAACATTGTTATCCCCATTTTACAGATGGTTAAAGAGGGGTTAAGTGATCCACCAAAAGCAAATCAATTGCAGAGCTGGAAACAGAACCCAGGCCTCCTGACTCCTAGGTTTCTCAAAGACTCTGTAAGTTGCTCACATGCAACTTAGAGCTGATAAAACTGAGATCTGCAGTTGGTTGTCATCCACATAGTGAAGGCATAAAAAGCGCACTCTACCTAACCTTCAAACACTTTTTGTACATGGTGAATAACACGGGTTCCTGATTAGAACCTGATAGGACCTCCTTGTATGAGGCTGACAAGCAATTACCCAAAACAGCTGACTTGAACCGTTTTTTTAAAACCCTTTGGGGTCCAGAGGCAAGTCAGCAAACTCCATTTGAAGTTCAGAATTCTCAAGTGACTAACCAATGGTGAAATAAATCTACAATAGGTACAAAATACATGTCTTCCTTTGCTGTTTCTGAGATGATGGTTACTTACTTGCCATCAGCTAGAGACTATTTTTGTTTCCAATATATTACTGGTAGCATCTGTTAGACTAGGGGCAACAATTTCTTTAAGTTTATAAAATGTCATATACCCATCTGTGACCAGGGCTTCTATAGTTCTGGAGCATCTTTACAACAAATCTTACCTCTTTCAATGAAATAGGGACTATTAAGGATTCCACCTGATCCTTTCTTACCATGGCAATTCTATGTAAATTATTGAAAAAATTGTCCTCTTTTTTTTTCATTATCTTCTGAATATAAAGGCTATTAAAATGTGGCAAATGCATCTGCTGTCTGACATCCTCTTTCATTTCTAACATTTTAGGGTATTGTATATTTGTCAGGGCTCTGGAAAATTCTTGTTTCTTTAATTGGTTGTTAAGGTATCTATTTGACTTGCTTCTAAATTTAAGCTAAGAATGGCAATACTGGGTCAAACCAATTGTTCATCTAGCCCAGTATCCTGTCTTCTGACAGTGGCCAATGCCAGGTGCTTCAGAGGGAATGAACAGACTAGGGCAATTATCAAGTGATCCATCCCCTGTTGTCCAGTTCCAACTTCTGGCAGTCAGAGATTTCACTACACTCAGAGCATGGGGTTGTGTCCCTGAACCTCTTGACTAATAGTCCATCAGTGGCTACCTTCCATGAATTTATCTAATTTTTTAAAACTCTGTTATGCATTTGGCTTTCACAGGATCCCCTGACAATGAGTTCCACAGGCTGCCTCTGAGTTGTGTGAACAAGCTCTTCCTTGTGTTTTTGTTTTTAAACCTGCTACCTATTAATTTCATTGGGTGATCCCTTGTTCTTGTGTGATGTGAAAGGGTAAATAATACTTCCTTATTCACTTTATACCATTTGTGATTTTATAGACTTCTGTCGTATGCCTCCTCAGTTGTCTCTTTTCTAAGCTGAAAAGTCCCAGTCTTTTAAATCTCTCCTCATAAGGAAGCTATTCCATACCCATAATCACTTTTGTTGCCCTTCTCTGTTCTTTCTTTATCCCTACTATATCTTTCTTGAGATGGGGCAACCAGAACTGCACAAAGTATTCAAAGTGTGGGTGTACCATGAATGTATATAGTGGCATTATGATATTTTCAATCTTATCTATCCCTTTCCTAATGATTCCTAACATTCTGTTGGCCTTTTTTGATTGCTGCTGAACGTGGAGCAGATATTTTCAGAGAACTATCCACAATGACTCCAAGATTTCTTTCTTAAGTGGTAACACCAAATGTGGACCCCATCATTTTGTATTTATTGGGATTATATTTTCCAATTTGCACTACTTTGCACCTATCAATATTGAATTTCCTCTGCCCTTTTGCTGCCCGGTCTCCCAGTTTTGTGAGATCTCATTGTAACTCGTGGCAGTCAGCTTTGGACTTAACTCTCTTGAGTAATCTTGTATCATCTGCAAATTTTGCTGCCTCGCTGTTTATCCCTTTTTTCAGATCGTTTATACATATGGTGAACAGCACTGTCCCAGTACAGATCCTTTGGGGCCCCTGCTATTAACCTATCTCCATTGTGAAAACTAATTGTTTATTCCTAACCTTTGTTTCCCATCTTTTAACCAGTTATTGACCTGTGGGAGGATCTTCCCTCTTATCCCATGACTGTCCACTTTGCCTAAGAGCCTTTGGTATGGTTATCTTTGTTTGTCATACCTAAATGGCAATTCATTCTTGGCTGGGGGCTGGATTGGCATGCTTTAATCAGACAAAATTTCTATGGACTTGAACATGAGTTCAGTTTGTAGAAAGAGCAATCTTTTAAGTAATCTGTATACTTTAGTTTTATTAAAATGTTAAAGAAAAATTTTCTCTTTGAGCCAAACTGTTGATCTCTAACTGAAGGATTTATTTATTTTGGACTATTTGTTTTGTTATTCATGAGAAACTTCCATTGATATGGGTAGAATTTCTGCACATGGAAAAAATGCAGAACACATGGTACCAGAATACTTCAGCATAGCTTAAAGGGTGTAATTTTGCTGTTGGGATATTGTATTCAGTTCTTTTTATTTAATGATTTTAACTTTTTGTGTGTGATATAGAGTAGTGAGTTCAACCCCCGAGAGCCATTTTAAGTTGTTCAGAGTATATACTTTTAATGCTTTCTTTATCATTACTGTACCAATAATTTTATCGCCTCCTTTGCAAATTGTTGACTTTCTTTTTGTCCCACTAAAGAATAATTTTTCTATTGTGTGTTAATTTATTATGCTTGAAGATACAGGAGTGAGATCAGAAATTTCAGATATTTGCATTCCTTTATTCTTCAGCTTTGAACTTGAAGTATTACAAAGTGATGTATTCCAGTGAGAATTATGAGCTACTGAATAGTATGCATAATCTTTTCTTGAGGATTTTTAAATGTTCAAGTGTCTCCTAATATCCTTTCCCTGATTGTTATTAGGTTTGGTAGAATGTAGTTGCTGTGATTATTTGTCTTCATTAATATTGGTTGGTCATCTTTTGTGTTTAAATTTGTCTTTTTACTTGATTAAAGACTCCTCCCCAAATAAAATACATTTTTTTTCCAAGAAACTGCATATTTTGAATTCACAATGGGCGCATACTTCCTAAGAGTTGTGAAACTTCTTCATTATCTGGTTCTGTAGAAGAAATGAGGACAATTTTATGTATTGCATCTTTATTCTTTGTGTAAGGAAAACATCTTGACCTGTCCATCTTTCTTTAATTTATAATGTTCTGCATTAGGCAAATAAGGTTTCTCCAGTAATAGTACTTTGGAGTTTACATAAATTTAGTACCTTTTTACTTTTTTCTAGGTGGGTTGACATTCAGACCCACTGCATTATGTTGAGGAAAGCTGTCTTGTTTGTACATTTGTATTGTATATCTGTCAAAGAAAATGTTTCCAAAATTGTGGGTCGTGGGAAGGTTCTAGATGGGTTGCCACATCCAGGGTGGGATTATACCATCATTGGGCTCTGGCCTAGGCAAACATATAGTTCTCTTGGTCCAGTGTGGGTGTGTTGGAGAATGAACCTATCTTACTCTCATCCAGCAATAGCAGCTCTTGACATGTGGGGCTGGGTCCAGTTCCCCACTCTAGGTGTTGCGACCTGGCAAACAGCTTTGCAGTGCCACTCAGGTTTGGCCCAGCTGCTCCTCAAGGGCTGGCTGGACCAAACCTGAGTAGCATTCATGTTTCATAGATTCCAAGGCCAGGAAGGACCATTGTGAACATCTAGACTGACCTCCTGTATAACACAGGCCATAGAACTTCTCTCAAACAATTCCTAGAGCGGATTTTTTCGAAAAACATCCAATCTTGATTTAAAAATTGTCAGTGATGGAGAATCCACCACTACCCTTGGTAAATTGTTTAGTTAATTATCCTCACTGTTAAAAATTTGCCTTTATTTCCATTCTGTATTTGTCTAGCTTCACCTTCCAGCTATTGGATCATGTTATTACCTTTCTCTGCTAGACTGAAGAGCCCATTATTAATGATTTGTTCCTCACATAGATACTATAGGTTTCAGAGTAACAGCCGTGTTAGTCTGTACTCACAAAAAGAAAAGGAGTACTTGTGGCACCTTAGAGACTAACCAATTTATTTGAGCATAAGCTTTCGTGAGCTACAGCTCACTTCATCGGATGCGATGAAGTGAGCTGTAGCTCACGAAAGCTTATGCTCAAATAAATTGGTTAGTCTCTAAGGAGCCACAAGTACTCCTTTTCTTTTTATAGATACTATAGATATCCTTTGCTCCAGGTCACAGTCCTGCCCCCTCATATTTGACCCAGCTGCCCCTCTGTTATAATGGAGGGGCAGCCAGGTCAAACCTAAGTGGTGCTGAAACCCCGTGCACTAGGTAGCAATGTTTGGAGCAGGGAGCCAGGCCTAGCTTCATGGGACAGGAGCCACTGCTGCAAGGTGAGTGAAGGGTGGGCTCATTCTCCATTCCTCCCATTTCACCCCCAGGGCCTCTTCTCCACAGCAAACTGGGATTAGGGTTGTTGTGCCAGGATGGAGAATGCACATATGTAATGGTAGGTTGCAGGGGAAAAAAAGACAAAATGGTGTTGGTGGGTTGCTTTAGTAAAAAGTTTGGGAACCAGTGATATAAGGTACTTCTGTGGCCCCCCCATTGTGCCTCACTACACCCTTGTGAGGTAGAGAAGTGCTATTATCCTCATTGTACAGATGGAGAACTGAGACAGAGGGCTTGTCTACACTGCCCTGCAGTTCAGGACTGTGAGGATGTGACTAGCAGTGCACACCAGGGTGCTGCACAGTAACTCCCCCCTGTGGACACTGTGGGCGTGAACTAAAAATGCTCTTCAAACAGGATTACATTAAAGAGAACTGGGAACCTTTTCGTTCAGATCTGCAGCGCCAAAGTGAAAAGATATAGTGCAGCACCTTGAGCACCGCTATTCATGCCCCCATAGTCCAAACTACAGGGCAGAGTAGGCCTCGCTGAAGTGATTTACCCAAAGCCACACAGGACGTCTGTGGTAGAAATAGAAACTGAACCTGGGTCTTCTGAGTGCCAAGCTACAGCCCTAACCACTGGACCTCATCCACTCTCACGTATGTGTGCGTGCATGTGTGTGGGCTCTCAAAACTTCATCTGTCTATTTTGTTTTTCTTTATTTCTCTGCATTTAAAGTACCCTAAATCTCTTAATAGTGTTTGGTTGGTGAACAATAGAAAACAGGAGTTTTTATGTTTATAATGGAAACATTTTGCAACCTTAACTACAGCATCTGTGAACAAGAAACATTGTATTCCTATGGGTATTAATCAATCTGTGATCTAGTGGATAAAGGGACAACTTGATAAAGAAGCTGCCTGGAACAGTAAATGGAGAGATGCAAGTAAGCCTGCCACTGATTGTTGTTCTCTCCTTTCCCTAAGGCATGTATTTTGGACATGGTGTGGTGTATTTGAGCCTTTTGATCCATTAACTACTTTCAGGGCCTGCTTTCTTTTTTCATACAGGTTTTTTGTTTTGTTTTGTTTTTTAAGAACTTATGGTGAGGGCATATTTTCCCCTGCTGCTTCAGACCATATGAACGTTATGTGTTGTACATGGTGAAACTTTTTTCTCCTTCTGTCATTTTTAACTTGAAGCTTTGGGAAGCCATGCCTAACAGCTCTTTAGCTGCATCTAAAGAAACCTCTTGCACTCCTTTCTACTGCTATCACCCAGTGCACATCCGCATCCTACTGTATATGAATTGAGCATGGATCAGGAAACAGACTTCAAAGAAATGATTGCTAGAAATCTGGAACTGTTCCACAGAAGATTAGATACATTGCACTGTTTCCCTTCTTGTTTCAGAGTAAAGATTGAACCAACAATGCAAGAGGAAAATAATGAATGATCAGGAACCAGCAGGCCCAATTCTGCCCTAAGTTAGACTGGTACAACCTCACTAAAAGACTTTGGCCCAATGACTTCTTCGCAAAAAGTTCCTATAAAGAGAACAAACAGAGACCGAAAACAAACCCATGCAATACAGAAATGAGAAATTAAGAAAGCCAAAACTTGAAATCTCAAGTCTTTAGATGACACTGAGAAATCAGGGCTGGTGATATTTGCTCTCATGCTCTCCCTCCCTTATTTTTTAAACAGGTTGGTCAATAAAACTTCTGGGTCTTCAACCTGTTAATTTCTACCTTTATCTGTTTCTTCTATGTGGACAGTGCTTCGTAACTCTAAGGCTTTTACTCTGGTATGTTCATAATTAAGGCTTGTGAGACATATGGACTTGCAGGGTTGTGAGTTTAATCCTTGGATCTGGCAAATCTGCAGCTGGTGCAGACTTTAGGGGTCATGGAAAAGAGTCTATCACCTTCATGCTTCCCCAATACCTGGGGCTGCTGAGGGCTTATTCACACACCAACACAAGTTAGAGTAGTCACAGGGCCGTTATGTAAGTGAGGAGTAGCTGGAGCACAGAAGCATTCCTGCTGTGTCCCTGAAATACTGCCTATGATGCAGTGTGCCAGGCAGGGCGATGAGGGCATGGCTATGACAACTCTGTGCTGCCTAGGGGTTCCCCAAACCAGGGGAAACTCCGTTGCCTGGTTAGGATAGATCATGTGGCAACTTTGCACCACTGGAGCAGTGCAAAAGGCTGTGTCCTTGGTCAGGATTTAGCTCTATCAGTTTTGAATCTAGAGGGCCGTAAGGCACTAGTTAAGTACAGGAAAGAGGGCCTTCTGGTGTTTGTAATGTGAAAGATGGTCATTTGGGAAAAGTTGTATCCCTTTTTGAAATTATCTCAGTCCTATATAACTGATTGATTGCAATGGTGAATTTTACCCAGCAAAGCTTTACATTTCCTTTAAGGACGTGTTGTCATCTAGACTTGGAGGAAAGCTAAGATTTGAATATGATTAAGAAAACACCACCATTAATGGACATACTGTTAAATCCCAGATAGTGACAAGACAGAGCACCTGAAAAATGCCAGAGAGCGCGCACAGTGGTCCACACCAGCATTCACCCAAGCTGTCACCTCATTTAGATGAGAAATGAGACAAGAGCCAGCCTCATCATCTGCTAATCTTGAGAATTCAATCTCTGAAATAAAACAAAGCTTAATAAAAACAGATGAGGGGGCAGAATAACTGGAGCAGCAAATGGGGAGGGAGAGGGGAAGAGTGGAAAAAGTATGGATCCTTTTTGTTGAAGCAACAGAGACAATTGTGCACAAAATGTGATAATTTACAAAACAGACTAAGAATGAATAATATAAGATTTTATGGGTGATCAGAAGAAGAAAATTATTAAATGTTAGAATTACTGCCTTTATTTTTAAATTAAGTGCTAGAATCAAATGGGATTTTTTACTGGATTTTAGTATAAAGCCACGGGACACTGACCCAAAGGAGACAGAGTATGTTTTGGGATTATGTGGGGGTGGTAAAACTTGTGAATGGAGGCTAGAATGGATTATACTGTTGATTTAACTGGTGATTACTTGGATTTATACTGATTGCATTGCCAAGAAATGCATTTGGACCACATTATTATTGCAATAGCACATGCCGGATTCAATCAGGTTGGGGCCTGATTGTGTTAGGCCCCATAAATTAATGAATTTTGATTGATTGTTTGGGAATATGTAGTGTAATACACTTGCAATAAGTATTTTGACAGACTTCTAAGATAAAGATTATTAAACTGGAAGATGCCCTTGTATTATAATTGGACATGCTGCTGCACTTTCAAGATTGTTCCTGAAACTGCTGTTACATAACAATGAACACATTTATTTCATTTATGTCCCAGGATTTTGAATATAGTTATCTGGGCTATTTTGAAGGTGATCTGTTCTTAACATTCCTTCTCCTAATATATATGGACATTGTATTTTAGCTACATTTTGCTACTCTAACCAGAAACATTGAATGTGTTGCTAAAAGAAATAATACAAAGAAAAAAGCTGCTTACCCTAACTCACATTAAATATAACTTCATGACTTTGTTGTTGATTTGTTTTCTTTTAATGGGCTTGGTTTTGAGTTATAGAGTTTTAAGACATTTCCAAATTTACATGGAGTACTGCAATGATAAAGGGAAAAATAAGCTGCAAAATTAATATTTCTGAACATATGCCTTGTAAAAGAGAGATAATATTGTGGTGCAAACTTTATCGGGAAGGAATCCCAGAAATAAGAGAAGGGGACTATCGGATTGCTTTGTTGATAATGCAAGCGATGTTAAGAACAGCACTATTGTCCCACATACGGAAGCACTAGAATACAGATGGACATGCAGTGCTGAGGAAATAAGAATGCAGGATGCATTATTGCAACAGAACACGTAATAAAAAGACCCCAAAGGAGCATGATTTCTTCCTATACTAAGGTCTTTAAAACCTCATGGGAGGAACATCCTAATCAAGAATTAAAATATTCCATATTTCTCCCAAGAACAGACAACATCTCCAGTGATCTATCTGGGAAGAAGTAAATCATCCTTATTATGCAAAACATCTAAGAAATTAGTTTGAATTGCTTTCTGCGCATTTAGAAAAAACTTAAATTGCTGCTATGGGATGTTGTCCAGCCTCATTTCTCACACTCTCTCTTTTTAAACAGCTCTTAACTTGACGAATCTAGACACATTTTAAATCTCTGAGAGATGTTGATGGTGACGATGACACCTAATGAAGGTGAGGCATTTAACTTTCTTTTCCTTAGAGACATACAGGCCATAAAATGTCACTGGAAGCCCACTGTGATGCGGTTAGAAAGATCTGAAGATGGTATAATTGTCAGGGAGGGGCAGGCCTTTCATTTGTTTGTTCCTGTAGGCAACAGGGATTTGACTCTTGAGATGCTAATCTTTCATAGTCTTGCCTCAGCATTACAGGCCTTTACAAAGTAGGGATCTGTGTCTGTCTCAAATCTTTTCCTTCCAGTATGAAACCATAGGAAGCTGTGAAATAGAGGAGGGTTCCCCCACGTATCTGGAGAAGAGGTATCCTTCCTCCCACTATCCCAGCAAATATTTTCTCTCTCCTGAATCTGTTCTGTTTTTATCATATATAATATGTATAAAATGTTCCCTGTGCAAACACAATGCCCTGGTAGTGGTGGTGGTCTGTGCTGCCATGCAGAGACTAGAGCTAAGTTCTTAAACTTGTCCTCTTTCTCTTTGGGTTGGCAAGGCTGGGGTGAGAAAGTTAAGCCCTACTAAAGGGAAAGGGCCATTGTTATATTGCTCTGCTAATATGCCCTGCTGGGCAAAAATGGAATAAGGTGAACAGAACTTGAAAGCTTTTTTAAAGTGAAGTGATCAGATTATAAAATCTAATAGGAGATAGAAAAGTTGAGCCTAACGGGGTCAAAAAATTGAAGAGTTTTCCTCTTAGTTCATAGTCTGGTAAACATAATCAACTGCTTTGCTTCTTTTCTTTTCTTGCCACTTTGCAGCTCCCCTCTTGCACAGAAGAACAAAAGCAAAAGGAGCAAAGTAGTGGAACAACTATAGAGCATCTCATTGCTAGAGACCTTTCAGAAATGGAGAAGCAGGCTGCCATGGTAATTCTTGTGAAATCGGTCAATGCTTGAAAGGAGACAGTCATCCTGAAGTTCAAAATTAGCGGTGTACAGCTGTGCATCTACTCTGTGTGAAACTACTGCAGTGGTGCATCAGATCAAGTAATTATACATACAGATGTTCAGGCAAGTGTCTAGATGTATAGTCAGTGTGATGGACTCAGACCAGAAGGATATAAGAGAGGAGTGGAAGGCAGGTATATCAGCCTCAGAATGAGCAGGTCCCTGTTCCCTGGATAGCCAAACAAAGGCTACTCCAGGCCAGTCAAGACCCCTGATGCCAATTTAACCAGTTAAGGTTGTTAGGCTAATGCCGGCACCTGACCTCAATTAACTGGCAAAGGGTCAGTTAAGGCAGTTAGGCTAATGGAAACAGCTGGAACCAGTTAAGGTCCCACTCATACTGCTTAAAAGCTCTCCTTTCCAGCTCTCTTGAAAGAAGCCCAGGTGAAAGGAGCTGGAGGAGAGGAAGCATTGCTGAATCCTGAGGTAAGGGTGAAGCTTGGAAAAAAGAGTAGTAGAGGGTGGGCCTGGGCCCCCCCCCCATGCTCTACAGAGATCCCCTTTAGAGGGGAAGCAGACTTTGGTCCAGGCAGGAGGCCAGACTGTGCCTACTGAGGTCTAAGGAGCAACAGAGACTGTGGGTATTCCACCTTCCCACCTCCCATACTGGCCTGTGATGAAAGTAGCTCAATAAGCTGTGACCTTTGCCGCTATATTGGAAAAGGGAGTTCATACTGAGGGTCTTAGCGAGCTTCTGAAACCACTGAATCTGCCTGGAAGTGCGGGACCCACCAATACAGGCTCAGAGCTTTGTCATATCAGTTACCTGACATGCATGGGAAAGTGTAAAAATTGCACACTCCTAATTTTGAAAATAGACCCTGAATCTATAGGTTTTTTGTTTTTGTTTTTGCTTGGTGAATTCTTGAGCTTTGGCATCTATTTGGAAATTGTTCAGATAATTAATCAAAACAGCTTTTCTACTTGTGTAATTTTATATTATCCAATAGCAGGTAAATAACTAATGCCATAAATTGTGATCTCCATGGGCCTTTTTATTAGAACTTTGCCCAGCATGTGTATCTCTTCAGTCCTCCTAACCATTTCTAACCCTAGTAGCTCTCTCGAAGCATGAGTCTGTTTCAGAGGTTTCCTTTTAACTCCTGGGTCATTAGGTGTGACTCACTCTGAAAATGAATGGGAACAAAATCCTGTATCAGTTTCAGAACTAACTAAAAATAATGATAATTTGTGGTTCCCGGAAAAAAAATCTTACTTAAAAGGAATTGCCAAAGAACAACATCAGAATAGAATTGCTACTGTCTGAAATGTGCGGGTATGCAGAGAGTAAGAGATAAGAATTACCTCATCTAATGCGGCTCAGTGACACAATAAGTGGAAGGTGTTTGAATTTTGCTAGGCTATTCTGCTTATCATTTAAGAATAATATAATTATTAGTGCTTTCAAATAATTAATTAGAACCTCAGCAAAATCTATGATTTCTGGTCTGGAAAATAGATTTTTAAAATATTTGTATCAAATATTAAGGACTGGTTTTAACAGATTTCTTTGTATGCAACACTCAGAAAAGGGACACAAATCCTGCATCAGTCCTTTATCACTAAAACGGGGGTAGTGCAAAGTATGAGGTTATCATGATACAGTGGGAAAACAGCTGGTGCATATCTGATTTATGTTGGATTTCTAACACTATATTAGAAAAAACAAATATGGTAAGAAAATGCCGGTGCAGACTTTGTTTCCATAAAAAGATTCACAAATGAGGTTTGATATAAGGTTTCCACGTCTCCCTGTCTGAGACCGTACCTGGAGGGTCTGGCTGGTGGTGTGGGGAGTTTAACTTCTTCAGCAAGTTCAGGTGGGCATATGCCATGCAAGGGAGCAGGTACTGGTAGACGTAGATTGTTCCTATCTTCTATTTTTATGACTCAATGTAATTGTCTGTGATAGATCTTGTGTTGCTGTGTCAAACAGATTCCAAGCTGAATAGGTTTTATTAAATGTTTGTTGTTGAATTTTATGCTCATGAAAGAGGATGACTGATAAGACTAGCAACAGGTAGGCATAGTGTGAGATGATTGCAAGCGCTTCCCATGCAGCTGTGCACAGAAGTAACCATTAAAAAGAGAATATTTGTTTGTAGATACCACAAAGTTGCTACTGCTATTTCCTAGTCTTACACTTGCATGGAAAAACACTGGTATCTCAGTTCATGTGGCAATTGTTGCCAAGTTCTGACTTTTAATTGGCAACTACTGTACAACATTCTTTACCCTCTTTGTAGTTTTCTCCAATTCAGAGCATGGTTAACTGTTGTGTGTTGGAATGTTTATGTGATGGATAAAGATGTGGTGGTGGTTCTTATTTTTATTTATAGCGTAAACTAAAGTTTGAACTTAGCTCTGCAGATATGAAAGGGTAGTGAAGTAATCCACTGTGCCACCTACTTGAACTCCGTTTCCCAATAGTTTAGCCTCTTTATGGTCCCTCTTTTAATGTTATTTACCACTAAAAAGACAGTCTAATTTTCCCTCCATTTTCTTTGTACATGTTAAACATCATGTTGCTTTCTAAGCCCATAATAGTAATTCAGGTTGTAGAGGGACATGTTTTGACAAGAACATTATACATAATTTTTAAATTAATAGAGAAACCATGACTTACATGGTTTGACAGTTTTAGGGCTTGTCATTTCTAAAAGGCTGGGTAATCTGAACAAGAGATTTCCTTTAATTAGGTTTATTTACTGCTCCATAAAATGAAACCGCCAAAGGACCTTTAGTCTGCAATTTTGCATGGAGTGAAGAAAGGTACTTTGTGTTGCTTTATGATAGTACTCTTACTGCAGAATAATGCATTCTTACACCAAAGCCACATCAGAAAGTGGTGATGTCATTGTTTCCATTTTCTGGTTTGTCTACTTGTTAATTTTTGTGAAAATAAATGTTACTATGCAGAAAGATAAAATCTGCATAGCGATAATGGAGCAGTGAGTAGTAATGAAAAACTTCCCTAGTCATTTTGTGCTAACAGCTATGTGAAGATTTTAATGGCATACACTGATCGATCTGAGTTTACATTATCTAATAACAGATGGATATGCACATTTCCCAGAACTAAACCTTCATAAATGTTTATAATGAGCACCACAAAACTGGAGCAAGGAGAATAAAGATAAAAGAAAATTAATAAATGAAATAAACAGAAAAGGTGAAAGGAAGGGAGAGTACTATATTTACAGAGTGAGGCATACAAAAACAATCTACTGTGTGTTGGAATGGAATCCATCCTATATATTAGTATCCATCTTGGGGCAGAAAATATGAATACCTCCTACAGGAAGATGAGGACAAATGGAGTTATGAAAAATAGGTTTGAGCTGATGATAAATAGTGTTTCCTAGGATTTTTAATTAGCTCATGAGAAGTTGGCACATAAGAGATTGGTGTAAAATGAATTTTATTTGTAAACTTCCAGAATAATCTGCTTGAGTTCTTTAAATTGTTCAAGTCCATTGGTGAGTCAGGATCCCTCTACCAGCAACCACATCATCCTCTGTGACCTAGTTGTGTTCTTCTGGTACAATGCAATGTATGATACCAAAGAAAAAATGCCTATGAGCTGGAGATAGTGTTCTTGGCCAGTTTTGGAATGAAATTAGATAAATCCAGAGTTTTAACAACTTTAAGATATGCTGTAAGACCAGCTTTGATAAAGCTTTCCTGCCATGACCAGAAGGATGTAAAAAGAAAATTTTTTTAAAGATAACATAAGCCCAAGGGAAGAAGAGCAAAAGATTCTTTGAAGCCCAGTAAGGACCTCACTATGTGGGTCTAATTTACCTGAGCAGGGCATTCCTACTACAGTGGGAAAATGCTTTAAGCAGATATAAACAAATACAAAAATATATGCAGAGGAAATTAGAAGGCCTTTCAGAAATATTCAGGACTGAAGAGCCGCCTTCTTTCCCTTGCATTTCTCTCTCTGACCTGGAGCCTCGTATTCCAACCACCACTATGTCTGGCTGATGGGACCCAGGAGGACTTCCCTCTTCTGAGCCCATTGGTACTGGACCTAGACAAGAGCAGACCTTACCTTTCCCTATCCTCAGCACCATAGTATCCAAGCACCTTCCAGTAGTGCATTAAATTACACCTTGTAGTGGTGAAGAGGGTTGCATGTCTCAATGACCCCAAGACTGATGCTGCCTGGAGTCATGTACTCCCTTAGGGCCACCTGTGGCAGAGCGGTCAAGGGCGAGGTTCCAGACAAAGTGTGATCCAAGAAGTCCCTAACGGCAGAGCAGATGGAGGATAACTGCACAATGGAGGTGAAACTGTTGTGTAATGTTACAATGACTGTGAAGGTGGATGAAGCCTGCAGCAGATAGAGGATCTCAAATTGTCATGGTGTCTATGCTATTGGTTTCAAGTCCTTTATCTGTCAAGGATAGTGTGGTGACTGTTGTGCACGAGTCTCCCCACTTTAAAAGAAGTTCCACACAGGCATCTTCCAGTTTTTGGAAAAATAACATTTGCACAAGTCAAAAGTCCGGTGGTGATTGGCGAGTGGTGATGGGAACAGGACAGTGAAATCCGGAAGTTCCTAATCACAGACCGACACACAGGCGGTGGGGGTGTGATACAGTTGTCTTGCTCAAGGATTAAGGTGGGTCGAGCATCTTGGCAGCTTCACGCATGATTGAGCAGTCCTTTTTAGGATCCACTCTGCTCACCCCATAAGGGGAGGGGGTTAGAAAAGGTACCGTAAAATAGTCTTGCCTCTGTTTTTCCTGTCTGGATAGCCACATCCAGCAGGATCACCACCTCAGAAGTCGAAAATGTAAGAAATTTTCAACTTTGGAACTTGGAACATATGTACTCTGACGGACAACTCAAACAGTGACTGACCAGAGCGATGTACAGCCATTATTGCTCGTGAATTGAGTCAGTTTAACATCAATATTGCTGCTTTGTCCGAAACTAGAAGAGCTGATGAAGGACAGGTGAGGGAGGAGAAAGGAGGATACACCTACTTCTGGAAGGGAAAATCTACAGATGAACCCTGATTGCATGGAGTGGGCTGTGCTATAAAGAACAAGCTCCTAAGGTGGCTCTCTGAGGTACCAGTTGGTGTCAATGAGAGGTTTGACAGTCCAATTTGAGGCTCACCAAAAATCAATAGGGAACTATTGTGAGTGCCTATGCAACAACACTGGATGCCGATGAGAAAGTAAAGGAACATTTTTATTCTCGGTTGGAAACCATTTTATTGGAGACCCCCACAGAAGACAAGGTCATCCTTCTGGGAGATTTCAATGCACGTGTTGGACAAGACTTGGACCTGTAGAAAGGAACCATCGGGAAAGAAGGAGTTGGCAAAAGCAATTCAAGTGAACTTATTATTACGAGCACTCTTTTCTGACAAAAGGAAAAGTTCAAAACATCTTGGAGACATCCATGGTCAAAGCACTGGCATCTCCTCAAATAAGTCATAGTCCGTGCCCGATATCGTAGTGACGTACTTCTCACAAAAGCAATGACAAATGTTGATGACTGTTGGACTGATCATCGCCTTATTCGATCCACAATGAAAATTAAGATCACTCCCAAATGGAGGCTGCAAAAGAAGCAGGTCAGGTGCAAGTTGAAGGTTCAAGATTTGAAGGACCTTATTAGGCATGACCACTTCCAAGCAGTCTTAGAAGAAAAGCTCCAACCAGTGTTTCCGGAAGAAATTGAGGAACATTGGAGCCAGTTGAACGCAGTAATCATCAATGCCTGTGAGGAAACCATAGGCTACCAAACCAGAAAACATCAGGACTGGTTTGGTGAGAATGATGCTGAAATTGAGCCACTCATCAATGAGAAGAGAGTGGCATTTTGTGCTTGGCAGAACAACATAAATTGTAATATAAAGAGAGAAGCCCATGCCAAGGCGAGGGCGGAAGTACAAAGTAAAACCAGAGAACTCAAGAACAAATGGTGGACTGAGGAAGCGCAAGAACTCCAACATCTCGTGGACATCCACAATACATGTGGTTTCTTTAGTGCCACCAAGGCTGTTTATGGGCCAATTTGTCATGGCATGAATCCTCTTTGCTCTAAGGATGGAATCACACTTCTGAAGGACAGTGAAGCCATCAATTCTCGCTGGAAAGAACATTTTGAAGATCTCCTTAACCATAATTCTGTGGTTGCAGATGAAGTCCTTGAGCAAATCCCTCGACGACCATTTAGGGATGAGCTCGGAGACCCGCCCAATTTGTATGAGGTACACAATGCCACCAAGCAGATGAAGAACAACAAGGCAGCAGGTCTAGATGGGATCCCCACTGAAATCTTTGAAGACAGTGGACCAGAGCTAATTCGGCAGCTTTACTTGCTTATCCTTAAAATCTGGATAAAGGAGGAGATACCACAATAATTTCCACAATCCACTTTATCCCCTTTCTTGAAGAGGGTGACAATCAGGGCATCCCTCATTTCACTGGGTATCTCCCTCCTAGCTATTGCAGGCAAAGTTCTGGCATGGATCCTTGAAACCCACCACCTGCACCTGTCTGAAGAAACTTTACCTGAGTCAGAGTGGTTTCCGACCATGTTGCAGAACTGCAGATATGATCTTCACAGCATGGCAGCTGCAAGAAAAGTGTCGGGAGCAAAACTGACTACTGTACATGGCTTTTGTTGATCTAACTAAAGCCTTTGATTCAGTGAATCTCCGTGCCCTCTGGACTGTACTTCCTAAGATTGGATGTCCTGATAAATACATTAATGTCCTAAAATTGCTTCATGATAACATGAAAGCGACTGTTCTGAGCAGCACTGGCTCCCAGAGTGAACCTTTCAAAGTACAAACAGGAGTCAAACAGGGCTGTATCATCGCTCTAACCGTGTTTGCATTTTTTATTGCTGTCCTTCTTTACCTAATTGCTGGGAAATTTACAGCTGGCGTTGAAATCATTTACAGAATGGATGGAAAGCTGTTCAGGGTTAGCAGGCTGAAAGCCAAGAGAGAGACTTCCACAACATCTATCGTGGAACTTCACGATGCTGATGACAATGCAGTCTTTGCCCACTCTGAGAAAGATCTTCAAACTATCTTGAATGTATTTGCCAATGCTTACTCATGTCTTGGTTTCACTCTTAATATCAAGAAGACTAAAGTGCTCTATCAGCCCTCTCCAAATGAGGTATTACATGCCCCATCTATCAAAATCAATGGAGTAGCACTGGAGAATGTCAATCGCTTCCTCTACCTTGAAAGTCATCTTTCATCCAAGGCAGAAATTCAACATTGCCTGAGCTGTGCCAGTGTAGCTTTTTCTCATTTACGACACAGGTTTTTTGAAGATCATGACATTTGAACAGACACCAAACTTCTTGTTTATCAAGCCGTTATTCTCCCAACACTGTTGTATGGGTCTGAAACTTGGACAACCTATAGACACCACTTGAAAGTCCTTGAGAGGCATCATCAGCGCTGCCTTTGTAAGATTCTGAAGATCAAATGGAAAGACAGGTGCACCAATATTTGTGTTCTAGAAGAGGCAAAGACCACCAGCATCGAGGCAATGAATATCTGTCAACAATTCCGCTGGACTGGTCATGTTGTCTGGATGCCAGACTATCGCCTCCCAAAACAGGTCCTTTTCTCTCAGCTGAAAGAAGGGTACCGTTACATGGGTAGACAATGGAAGTGTTATAAGGACTTGCTGAAGGACAAACTAAAAAAGTGCAATATTGACATTAACCCTTGGGAGACACTTGCCCAGGATCACTTAAAATGGAGTGAAGTCCTATGTGATGGTCTCCTGCATTTTGAACTTGCTCGCCGATAAGCTGAAGAGGACAAGAGGTGCAGGAGGAAGGAGAGACTGGCTCCCAGTCATGATCAACAGCCTCCTTCTGAGCCTGAAAACATCTGCCCTCATTGTAATAGAACTTGTGGTTCAAGGATTTGCCTTTTTAGCCACCTGAGGACCCATAACTCCCATAGAAGATGATCATACTTGGTAACGGGTGATCGTCCATCATCAAATGACATTTCCAACATCTGACATGTGGTTTGTTCTGTGTCTCATCTCCTCAGAGTTGCTCTATATAGTGTTCTGTTTGGTAGAAATTTTTTTTAAAATATACATACTGCTATGTGTGTGTGTTAGAGAAGATCAGGATCAAAGAAATGCCTCTTGCACTTGGAGGTTTGTGAGGGTCTTCAGTTCTTGTGGGAATTCATTCCACAATCTTGGGCTGGCCCATGGGAAAGCTTTGTCCCCTACCCAGACAAGCTTTACCCTGTTGATAGAAAGTTCTGTTCTGGATGAAGAGCAAAATGATTGACCACGGTCGTCATCCTGGAGTTTTAGATCTTTTAGGTATGCTGGGCCCAGGCTATCTTTGTTTTGACCCTTCCATCACAACAGAGCTCATTCCTTTATAAATTTTGTTAAAAAGAAAATTAAACACATAACTAGAAAGTCACAATAGGAACCTCCCACCATAGGAAATAGGCACACTCTCGTGATCAACACTTTTTTATTTTGTCTTTGTCAAGGTTCCTTCCCCACTCTGAACTCTACGGTACAGATGTGGGGACCTGCATGAAAGACCCCCTAAGCTTATTCTTACCAGTTTAGGTTAAAAACTTCCCCAAGGTACAAACTTTGCCTTGTCCTTGAACCCTATGCTGCCACCACCAAGCGTGTTAAACAAAGAACAGGGAAAGAGCCCACTTGGAGACATATTCCCCCAAAATATCCCCCCAAGCCCTACACCCCCTTTCCTGGGGAAGGCTTGATAAGAATTCTCACCAATTTGTACAGGTGAACACAGACCCAAACCCTTGGATCTTAAGAACAATGAAAAATCAATCAGGTTCTTAAAAGAAGAATTTTAATTAAAGAAAAGGTAAAAGAATCACCTCTGTAAAATCAGGATGGTAAATACCTTACAGGGTAATCAGATTCAAAACACAGAGAATGCCTCTAGGCAAAACCTTAAGTTACAAAAAGACACAAAACCAGGAAGATACATTCCATTCAGCACAGTGTATTTTACCAGCCATTAAACAAAAGGAAATTTAATGCATTTCTAGCTAGATTACTTACTAACTTAACAGAGTTTCTGAGACTGCATTCCTGATCTGTTCCCGGCAAAAGCATCACACAGATAGACCAACCCTTTGTTCCTCCCCTCCAGCTTTGAAAGTATCTTGTCTCCTCATTGGTCATTTTGGTCAAGTGCCAGCGAGGTTATCTTAGCTGCTTAACCCTTTACAGGTGAAAGGGTTTTGCCTCTGGCCAAGAGGGATTTTATAGTTCTGTATACAGAAAGGTGGTTACCCTTCCCTTTATTTTTATGACAGTCTTCCTCTCTCCGTTTAATTCTGACTTTAGGTTACAACCTCCTCAGGGAAGAGGCCTTGTCTTTTTTATGTTTGTCTTGTTCCTTTTTGTGATGCGAAGTACTTGTTCAGATTGCCATGTGTCTTGTGTTTTGAGGAACCATTCCAAAAACTAATTTCAGGGTAGTGCGATGTTCCTGTTACATCGTTACAGTCCATGTTTACATTGCATTAATAGTGTTGTCATGTTGTGGTGCCAAGCGCCTCTGCAATTAAAAATGTTTTCTTCATGTTTCATTGTAACATCACAGTGTTGGGAGGTTACCACGTGTTTTTTTGTCTAGAAAAGTTCCATCATTTATAATTTATATGAAAGTGAATATAGGTGAGGTTTGCATGAACCTAGTATGGATCAGGTCTAGGCTTAGATACCTCTCTACAAGTCCCTTCCTCCCAAATTGGCTTGGGCCTTTCCCCCTTCTATACAGGGCCGGCTCCAGGCACCAGCGTTCCAAGCAGGTGCTTGGGGCGGCAGTTAGAAAGGGGCAGCAGTTGCTGTGGCCGTGGCGGCAAATTGGCGGCAGCTTCTCTGTTCCGCCCGCCACGGCGGCAAATCAGCGGCAGCTTCTTCCTTTTGCCGTCCTCTGCGGCAGTTTTTTTTCACTGCTTGGGGCGGCAAAAACTGTAGAGCTATCTTTCTAGAGAAGGAAGCCTGGCGACCTGCTAAGAACTTTTTAATGTCTTCAGGGGCAGCCAACTGATGCCTTCTCTTCTCCAAGATCTTCAGTGAGTGGCCAGTCAGTCCACTCCTCTGACCTGAGTCTCTGAATAATGGAATGGCGATTGTATATATTGTGCATCGGTATCTATGATAAATACTGCTGAGTAACTCAATTCATTATGGCGGTCTTAACTGTATTTACTTCTATCGTGTTGGAACCCCAACACTGTCAGTGAAGCTCATGAAGACATTCACCATTATCCAGAAAGGGTTGTGTCACACTGAAAAGAGATATGCATGTGGACAGCATGGTTTTTCTCCTGCTCACATGTCTTCCAGTGCTGGAATTTTTATTAAAGTTCCTGTTTGGCTCAGCTTCAGTTTCTGTGAGATACACTGTTCTTTTCTCTTCTTGAAACAAATTATAGTTATAATGTTTAAATGGTTGTGTGTGTGTAAAATCTTCAGGGTATGTTTGCAAGAAAACATGCAGGTGTTTCAGGGTGTTAGCAGAAAGATTGCTATTAAAAAGCACAGGCTGAGAGCTATTTCTTTGAAAGCTGTTTCTATAACTACAGTGTTCTTTTTGTGGGCATACTCTTCGGTGAGGTCACTGATATTACTTCAACATAGTTTTTGTTTATGCTAATTAATAACAGAGCTATACTTTGAGATGTGCAATTAGATGAAGTCTGGATAGTGATTTTTGTATAAACTTGTAACAGAAGAAACTTTATGGTGTGCAGTAAAACTCTAAATTAGATATTTTAATTAGATGATGATAATAATAATGATGCCAAGCTTTGATGATTAACTAGTCAGAAGGTTCTAATAAGCTTTGAATTTCTGAGGGTGCTTTGGCAGGGAAACAGAAATGTGTTAGTATAGTTCAAAACTGATTTCAGACTAGCTGTAATCTAATGAGTGCTATGCAAAAGTTCAAAATAAAATAAGGCCTGGAGAATCTGTAGATGTTTACAGTTCAAAAGTAAACCTGTTTTAAAGAAACATATATATCTTTAAAAACAGGAAATGTTCTTGGGATTCAATAAAATGAGGACAGGGTTAAAAATTATTCATTCCTAGGTCACTGATCAGTGGAGTTACATAAGGGATTTATTTGACCCTCAAATGTATGACCATGTAGGTTGGATGAATCAATGAATATTGAATGATATGAAGATGATCTTTGCTTTTCTCTGTTCTTGTGACCTCACTGTTTTTGTATGTTACTTTCTCTCCCTAATGTTATATTTGCAACTCAAATAGATTCTCAAATAAGTCACACCAACTGCAGGTAAACAACAAACTTTACTAAGAATTTCTCTATAGGGAGAGACCTATTTAGGAGGACTATTAGTACTCTAAATTTTTAAGGGGATTTTCACAGTGCACTAAAATACCAATATTTAACATCTGTCTCTCTTCCTCCATTACTCTGTCCCTGCCTCAGGGCATTCATAACCTGTTTTCCCTCTCATTTACACTGCTTTAAATCAGAAATAACACAGAAGTAGATGGAATTAAAATGGTGAAAAGCCAGCATCAATGAGTGGGCAGGGTCTGTCTGTCTAATCCAGGGGTTTTAAACATGCATGCAGACCGCAGAGTTATTTCCTGCGGCCTGCCATAGCTCCCCCCGCCTCACAAAGTGTGCCATGTCCCCACTTCTCTGCCTACCTCCCAGCGCTTCCTGCTGCCAAACAGCTGTTTGGCGACCCTTAGGACTTTCCAGGAGGGAGTGGGGAGGCGCAACAATGTGGCACGCTCAGGGGAGGAGGCGGAGAAGAGGCGGGGCCGGGATTTGGGGAAGGGGTTGGAATAGGACCAGGGAGGGGGCAGAGTTGGGGTGGGGAATTTGAGGAAGGGGTGGGAAGAGGCGGGGCAGAGTGGGGCCTCATGGAAGGGGTGGAGTGGGGGCAGATGGGGGGTGGGTTGGATCTTTGTATGAAAAGGTGTCAGTGATGCGGTCCTCGGGCCAATGTACTAGTCCTCATGTGGCCCTCGTGGTGATTTGAGTTTGAGATTCCTGGTCTAATCTCGCTGCTGGAATGTGGGGCCATATTTTCTAAATAGCCTCTAATGCTTCAGGTGTAAATTTTGCCGCCACATTTTTATGTATGCAAAACCTCAGTCTTCTGCATGCAAACTGTATTAGTAAATCTAAGTGAGGTCATTAGATCCCTATTGCAACTGTGAATTTTGCATGCAGACGTTCGAGGCTTTGTATGTCCAAAAATGTTGTTCTAAAATGTCCTGGAAAGAAAATGATCAGATGACACTCAAATGGGTGGAAAATATACAAGATCCATAAGAAAAGTTTCCCCTCCCTTCCCAGGCTTCAGTCTTGAGTAAAAGGGTCGAGTAAGTGATGCACAGAAGTTGTGCTCACGTTTGTGTCTTTGAGACAGGGAAACTTGTAGCATCCTGGACACTGAGGTTGTTGCAGCACTAGGAAGACTGTGGGTTTAATTGAAGTCAATTAACCAGTTTCTGATGGGGATCACTGACACTTGGGGGGCAATTGCTGGGATAATAAGGCAATTGCCTCAGTAAATGGGAGGATGTATCTTTGAAAGGAACAGGAAGTAGAGAGAGATCAGAGGGTGAGTTTGAGATAGGAGAGAGAGTTGCTGTATACCTGTGGTACATTGTTATACTTTGAAACTGAAGATTGAGTACAGATGTAGTGAAAGGGAAACAGTCTGTATGTGTTTGTGGCTAGGAGATCATTAGAAGAGGTAGGTTGAAATACTCACAGGATAGGTGGAGGGATGCCCTGTGACAGTCTTTCTGTGAGAAATAGAAATATGGCTTGTGGAAAGGATGGGGATCAATCTTGTGCACCATATCTTTCCTTCCAGAAAGGAACAGGATCAACAACAACAACAAAAATGAATATAGGAGTAAGAAATGCAAGCTGTCCAATAAAGCTTTGATGTGTTCTGTATCTCCTCTGTATGTGAGAATATGCTAATTTGTGCTGGCCCTATGGGTCACTATTCCTGGGGGACAGAGCAGTTTCATGTCACCAGTATTCATGTGTTGACCCTTGTTTAGTATGGAATTCTTGCTGAACTTCGATAAATATTACCTTTACCTCATTTGGAGCTTTCTTTTTGAGCTAACCCACACCCACTGGTTGCTACTTTGTATGAGTAACTGCTCACAAATGTGAATCAGAGATTCACATAATTTGACCTATATTTGATCCATAATTTGACCTATATTTGCTGGGACAATAAACTACCTTCATGCTTTCCTCTGGAGTATTTCTTTTTATCCTATAATCTTTTTTAATTGAAAGATAATGTAGCCAAAAAGTTGTCTGTCTTCTATCAGTCTCTCTCTGTCCCTGTACCACTGTGTGTATGTTTTTCTTTCCAACTCCTTCTCTTTTCCTGTCATGAATCCTTTTTCTATTGCCAAAACTTTTTCTGTTCAGAGTCTCCTTTCCTCACAGGCAGCTGGTCATCTTTCCCTGTTGCAGGCTCTCCTCTTCCCACACTTGCCTCTCATTTCACGTACATGTCTAATTGAAATCCACAGTGCTGCTCAAACAACTACCTATCCTGGCGCTTATCCTTCTTCCCTTTCCTTCTTCCAGTATTGCCTGATTAGGGAAAGAAAATGTGATTTATCATTTAAGCTCCCTCCCCTTCCTCCTGCATTTCTAAAAGAAATTTAATATCCCTGCTTTTTTCCCCTCTCCCAGATGACTTCAACACTTTTTTCTAAGTGTTTTCCTGCCACCCCTAGATTAAACTATTCACTAAATACCAATAAAACTGCATGAAGCTGCAGATTGAATAAACATAAGTGTTCCTTTGAAGCTAGTCCCATCTGGCAAATAAAAGAATAGATGTGTCAGCAAGGCAGGCTTAAGTTAGAGTTCAACAGGAAAAAAAGTGTACTGCTATCACAACAAAATCTCAGCTGTGCTTTATCTAAGAAGCAGGAATGGTAAAGGAAGGTGGGAGAGAATGTCATCACACCTTTGATGTATTTTCTGTCATTTGTAGCCGTGTGATTCTCTCTGAAGTAGCCTGGGAGTGCTTTACTTCCTCCCTTGCTACAAAGCCACATGTCAAAAAAGGGCGTAAGGCTTTGACTCAGAAGAGGAAAATAGTCTGAATTAGGTGCACTTAAAGTATTCTTTCTAGGGAAGAAAATAACATAATTCTCTTTTCACATATGTACCTGATCTTATTGATCTTGCTGTTTGTCTGCCCATTTTTGGGAGATGCACTCTCTATTGTGCCTTTTTCCTTCCTCCCAACTGTCTTGTTGTCCTAGGTGGCTGCTTTAAAAATCCTGATTTTTCTTACCCTCTAAAATGATATCTTCTGCTATTTTGTTTTCCAGGCCTGCTTTACACACACGCTCTTTCTGTCCCTTTGCACTGTGACAAGTTCTAAGGAGCCAGTATCTTTTAGTAGCTGTGATTTGTGTCAATTATCCCCTGAAGCCAACTCAGTTTAATCTGCAGGTTGCATAGTTAGAGAGAGAGGAGAAATCATAGTTACATATGAAAGTATGATGCTTATTAGATAATGTGTCTCATATAGCCAGCTTCTCTGGTTGCATTATAATAAATCATGTTTTCTTAATAAGCCGTGAGTAACACCGTTTCAGATACAATCCTTCTCCCATTGTCAAGATTAAGAACATTATGAAATCTGTACAGAGCTCTAAATTAAATATTTACTCCAGTTATGATTTTTTATTACATTTGAAATTCTAATCTGAGTTTAATCATAAACCCAGGTACTTTATGCTAAACAGTTTCAGCAAAGAGTAAATGCACATACTTTGTTTTACAGAAAGTATTGTCAAAAGAGGGATTTTTTCCGCTTCCAATACTGCATATGTATTCAGTTATACTGCTTTCATTGGTCTAAATCTTGTTACATTTTGTATAGGTAAAACATTTTTCAAATATGGCCTAAAACCAGTCATCCATAAATGTGTCTGTCTTGTTGTTTTCCTCACAGTTAATAGGACATTTAGATTGTACTACTTCACCATACACCTTGAACTGTAACTAATAAATGAGAAGAGAAATACTAGTTGCCCCAAATATTATAAATGCTCTGACCCCTTTCCCCCCTTAAACACAACTTTCCATATTGCTGCCTGTGTATCTACATCATTGAAATTCAGCTATAGCAGTATGCGTGCTGCCAAATCTAGACTCTACCCACTGGGGACTTCATTAGTAGATGCCGTCTTTGAACCAAGACAGACATTTGAGAGGTTTAAAACTCTCAGGTTTACTAATTAGCTTACCTCCAAGGACTGTGTTTAACATTGTACAAACCATTTTTTATTGATGTGGGCATTTGCACACAATTCCATTCAACTTAAAGTACTCCAGTCCCAAGCCTTATTCGGAGACAAATGCTTTAAAACTTGAGTATGGTAGAAAGGCTTCTCTTATCTATTAGCTCTGTTTTATCAAAACTCTTTTTCTCCTTGTTTGTTTGAGGATAAATAATCTAACACCATGTATTGAGTTTATTGGGGAATGGATGTTGCTGTGGCATATAAGAAACTTTCTGCATGGTTTCAGATTTATAAATCCATGTATAAGTAGGTTCCTCTCATAAATTGAATGATCAACTCAGTCCCTACTAGGATACTAATCATATATCTTTGACACAAAACTCTATTCATCAGATATTATTGAGAGGATTATGCAGCTTCCTGATGAGTATATATGCTGGTCAGGTCTCCGTATCCAAATGTGCTGTTCATCAAAAAAATTGTCCACCTAGCAGAAATTCTTCTTATAAATATATTTGTTTCCATCGCCACACAATGCTGATAGGCCCTGGGAAGAGGAGGACTTGTCTTAATAAGGTCCCTGGTCCTCCCTCTGTGGATTATTACTACATAAACAGTGAGGAGTCCTTGTGGCACTTTAGAGACTAGCAAATTTATTTGGGCATAAGCTTTCGTGGGCTAGAACCCACTTCACCAGATGCATGGAGTGAAAAATACAGGAGCAGGTATAGATACATGAAAAGAGGTGAGTTGCTTTACCAGGTGTGAGGTCAGTCTAACAAGACAATTCAATTGACAGCAGGATACCAAGGGAGGAAGAATAACATTTTTGAAGTGATAACGAGAGTGGCCCATTTCAGGCAGTTGACAAGAAGGTGTGAGTAGCAGTAGGGGGAAATTAGTATTGGGAAAATTAGGTTTAGGTTTTGTAATGACCCAACCACTCCCAGTCTTTATTCAGGCCTAATCTGATGGTGTCCCGTTTGCAAATTAATTCCAGTTCTGCAGTTTCACGTTGGAGTCTGTTTTTGAAGTTTTTTTGTTGAAGAATTGCCACTTTTAGGTCTGTTGTTGAGTGACCAGGGAAATTGAAGTGTTCTCCTACTGGTTTTTGAATATTATAATTCCTGATGTCAGATTTGTGTCCATTTATTCTTTTGCGTAGAGACTGTCCAATTTGGCCAATGTACATGGCAGAGGGGCATTGCTGGCACATGATGGCATATATGAAATTGGTAGATAAGCAGGTGAATGAGCCCCTGATGATGTGGCTGATGTGGTTAGGTCCTATGATGGTGTCCCTTGAATAGATATGTGGACAGAGTTGGCAACGGAGTTTGTTGTAGGGTTTGGTTGCTGGTGAGTATTTGCTTCAGGTTGGGGGTTGTCTGTAAGTAAGGATTTGCCTGTTCCCCAAGGTCTGTGAGAGTGAGGGATCGTCCTTCAGGATAGGTTGAAGATCCTTGATAATGCACTGGAGAGGTTTTAGTTGGGGGCTGAAGGTGACGGCTAGTGGCATTCTGTTACTTTCTTTATTGGGCCTGTCTTGTAGTAGGTGATTTCTGGGTACCCTTCTGGCTCTGTTAATCTGTTTCTTCACTTCACCAGGTGGGTATTGTAGTTTTAAGAATGCTTGATAGAGATCCTTTAGGTTTTGTCTCTGTCTGAGGGATAGGAGAACATGTGGTTGTATCTTAGAGCTTGGCTGCAGACAATGGATCGTATCATGTGGTCTGGATGAAGCTGGAGGCATGTGGGTAAATATAGCAGTCAGTAGGTTTCTGGTATAGGGTGGTATTTATGTAACCATTGTTTATTAGCACTGTAGTGTCTAGGAAGTGGACAAAGATGGACTACAAGCCATCAGGAATAGCATCCGCAATACCATCACGGCAAACCTGGTGGCTGAATTTTGTGACTTTGTCCTCACCCACAACTATTTCAGATTTGGAGACAATTTATACCTTCAAGTCAGTGGGACTGCTATGGGTACCCACATGGCCCCACAGTATGCCAACATTTTTATGGCTGACTTGGAACAATGCTTCCTCAGCTCTTGTCCCCTTATGCCCCTACTCTACTTGCGCTACATTGATGACATCTTCATCATCTGGACCCATGAGAAGGAGGCCCTTGAGGAATTCCACCAAGATTTCAACAATTTCCACCCCACCATCAACCTCAGCCTGGACGAGTCCACACAAGAGGTCCACTTCCTAGACATTACAGTGCTAATAAGCGATGGTCACCTAAACACCAACCTATACCACAGGCTCAATAAAGAAAGTAACAGAACACCATTAGCTGTCACCTACAGCCCCCAACTAAAACCTCTCCAGCGCATCATTTGAATTGTCAATTGAATTGTCTCGTTAGACTGACCTCACACTTGGGAAGGCAACACACGTCTTTTCATGTATCTGTACCTGCTACTGTATTTTTCACTGCATGCATCTGATGAAGTGGGTTCTAGCCCATGAAAGCTTATGCCCAAATAAATTTGTTAGTCTCTAAAGTGCCACAAGGACTCCTTGTTGTTTTTGCTGATACATACTAACACGGCTACCACTCTGAAACCTATTATTACATAGTTATTCAATTTTGAAATACCTCATCCACAGAAGCATTAGTGATTCCTTTCCGTGGCATGTTACCCTGGCCCAGTTTAGCAGACTCCTGTGTAACAGGATTGACTCAAAAGCACCATGCATTAGGCAGTCAGCCCTGGTGACCAACTTGAAGAAATGTTTGTTTTGTTTCGGTTGGTGTTGTGACAATCTGACTTTCTCTCATGAAGCACCTTCCCTCTTTACTGTTGAAGGGCTCTATGCAGTTAGTACTTCATTGTTATTTTGGACAGTTGGGCCCTGTTTTTCTTCGTGGTGCTTCAAATGAGGGACAAAGCGCTGGGAAGACTTTGACTGTGGGGCTGAGTCCTGAGGTCTATAGCAGCAAGTTTTACTTAATCTGTGTAGAGCAGCATTCAGCATACTTGTGCAATCTGTGGGCATCATAGAAGTTAATATCAAGTCATTCAGTGTAGCTCCACACTCCTGCAGCACCAGCCAATATAGAATTGTTGTTATGGAACGCTTCTAGCATTTTCTTCTGTCCAGGTCTAGCTGACCTAAACAATGGGGCTTCTGCCACTTCCCTTTGGATGCTATTCCACAGCCTAATAAAACTTGCACTAAGGAAGTTCTTCCCAAATAATTCAGCCCAAATTTTACATTCCTGAATTGCATCTCATTCTATGCTTTTCTGTTTCTTTGCTAGTATATTTAGATAGAGCCTGTTGAGAATATTCTAATGAAAGTGTGATTCTAAAACAGCAGTTGGGCATCATCTGCTTTGTCTTTGAAGGGATGAGTGGAGATGATGGTTGTTTCGTTTTAGATTGGGCAGGCACTATTGGTCCTATCTCAGAACAATGACCTATTATAGTATAGTGCTCGTCTACTTTTCTTATAGATTACATCTGGTAGAGCTAGAGTCTTTACAATGCTTGACAGTTTGGATCCAGAGCAGTGGCTAAAATATTTTGATTAGGCTCCAGTTTTAAAGGTAGATTTACTACAAATCTTTTATTCTCTGCTCCTTATTACATTTAATTCTTTATATGTAGATAGGTAGGATTTTATGCACATCTCATTTCACAGGTGCAGTGCCAGCTGGCTGTGCATTCTGAGCTTTGGGAATGTGACATGCTTTGAAGCTGAAACTGCACTCTACTGAAAGATCAATGTGTCACCATGCTTATTTTAGAGAACCTCCTTTTCAGTCAAAATAGACATGCTTTGAGCTAGACTTTTCCTCCCTCATGCTTTATCTGGTAATGTGAAATGGCACTTATTGACAATGAACATGCTGCAAAGGTTGATAAGATTCCTTGTTTGATGAAGTTGTTTCATGTGGTCTAACCATCCATTTGATAGTGCGTGATTTTTTTCTGCAATATGTGTACTGAATGCTTTTTTACTTCTCTGATTCTCAGCTTCTATATGATTGGGACAGGCCCTCCCTATTCCCCTGAGAATGCAGGACAAACAGACAATCCAGTGTAGCCTGGAGCAGAGATGTGGAGTCAAGAAGTGCTGTAGACATGGGCCCTGGTTTGCAACTCTCTTATGCCGATTTTATGCCAGTGTGACTCCACTTAAGTCAGTATAGTCACTCTAGTGCAAAATTAGTATAGCAGAGTGGAGAATGAGGCCCACTATATTTAAGCAAGTAATGTTTTGAGCAACTGGATTTTTTAGTCACTTTTGTTTGCTGCTGTTTCATGTGCACTGTTCTTTGCTCATGGTCCCTCACATGTGGATAGCGGGAGAAACCTGGAGAAAATATCTAGCCAAATAAAAAATCCATCTCTAGATCATGCAGAGAATATGGGGACCAGCAGCTTTTGTATTGGCCAGATTTCTTTGGCTACCAGCAATTTGGGCTCTCTTGTACTGGGATTTCAGTGTCATCAGGGTTTATGGCAGAATTGTGTCAACGCTGGGGTTAGAGCCAACTTAGTTGGGTTTGTCCTCCCTTCTAAACACACCCCACAAACTCCCACAACACACAATTGCTCCTTTTATGGCTATCACCCTGTGTTGAGATCTGATAGGTGGGTCAGTACTCTGATTACTGTAGCCTCATTTAGTTCCCCCAGTAATGGCTGATTGAGTAAATAGTGAGTCAGAAGGGTAGGTAAGGAATTAATTAGCCCTCAGCTGACCAGCCTGAGACAAAGCCAGGAAGGAAGTGTTACAGAAGAGAAGGACAGGGTTAGCTGAGCTGGGAGTCAAGAAGCTCCCTAGAGAGAAGAGACCTCCTTTCCTCTTAGGGCCCTAATAAAGAAAGGCTGAAAGAAGTAGAAATTAAAACTCTGATGTTGCACTGTACTGCTGTTGATAGATGGGTTTAGAATAAAATACAGCCTGCACGCAAGAAGAAAGTGGGTCAGAGCAGTTTCTGGGGAATCGGAGGACAGGGACAGAGCATGGCCCTGTCACTCTTCCATATTCATCTTCATGCTTTTTCCCATGTGGTTCCTATTCTGGGAACACTCCCTTCTGAGTGTATACTTAATGGACAACCCTGTCTTCACTGAAATGTCTCAAGCAGACCTTCTGTTCTTCAGCAGAGCCTTTGAAGAATAATTCTCCTCTGAAAAAAATAAAACCCCTCCACTTTCCAGTATCTGTTCTTCAGGCCTTTTTAAAAGTCACATTTAATTGCTGGCAGTCAAATATTACAGTGACGGACACAATATACGACTCTAAATAGAACAGAAGGTTATGGTTGTCAGAGTTACCAGGCTAACAGCACTTCTAACCACTCCTTGGCCCCTTTCCGGTGTCAGGCTTCAAGCTGTCACCACTTTTTTTTTTTTTTTTTGAGTGGAATCACATGATTCTCCCACTCTCAGGCTGTAGTTCCCTGGTGTACTTCCTAGCCTCACTTAAGTCCAGTACCCACAATTATCTCCCCCCCCTGCCCCCCGGAGCTGTGACCAGTAGTATCCACTCACCAGCCTTCTTAAAACAAAGGATTGCTTACTTAGAGCCAAAGCCTTTCAGAGAGAGATTTTTAAAACAATAAATAAACTGTAAGAATGTTGTAGCGGGGTGGTCCCCTGCTCCTGCCCTGAAGGGCTTGAAATCAGCCCTGGGAGAGGGCTGAGGCTGCAAGAGGGCTGCTGCTAGGGAAAGCAGCAAGCCTTGGCTGACTGGGGAAACCGCCATAGCTGTGGCCATGCCCCAATAAGGGCCCAGCTGGCCTTTATAAGAGGGCAGTGGGCCAGGAGGACACAGTCTCTCTCTCTCTCTCTAGATGTTGAGAGGGTGGGACCTGACTGCTGGGAGCTGAGCAGGGTACCTAAAGTGGAGCAGGGCTGGGGAAAGGCCAGAGGAGTTGGGGTGCTCTGGCCTGAGAAACCCCCAGGCTGCAGGCCTTGATGAAGGCCTAGGAAAAGGGTACTGGGTTTGCAGAGGGCAGCCCAAGGGTAGGCAGAAGCAGCAGGTCCAGAACCTCCTTGCCGATGGTGAGTGGCAATTATACTGCAGTCCGCCCCAGGGAGCGGGGGCTAGATGGTGACTGGCAGTAGCCAAAGACTGAGGCGAGGTGGGGATAGAGGGTGGGGTTCCCCGGGAGGGGGGAGACTCAGATCTGTGGGGGTACTGCCAGGGGGAAGCACCCCAGCGTGAAAGGGGCACTGGGGTCTGGGAGGGACTCAGGGCCCAGTGGCAAGCGGGATACCAGCCTGCAGAGGGTGCTCTGGAGGCAGGAAATACTTATTTCCTGGATGACCAGCAGGAGGCGCCGCAGGGGTGAGTCCCGCCTCGCCACATGTCTATCAATCATGTCTTACAAGGTGTCTATCTTCCCCAGGGGGATCCTGGCAGGTCTTAGGGGTTGTCTACACTAGGGAGTAATGAGCTCTGTGGGGGTGTGTTTTCTAAAGCCTACTAACTTTGTGTATTTATTGTTCCATAGAGACTCTACTGATGCACTTTAATGTTGTGCTGTTTGAAACGATACTAAGTTAAGTGTACTAGGGAACTGTTAGAGCACACCAGCAGGACCTGCACGGACTAATTAATTCACAATGTGTTCATGTGCTTTCGAAATCATTCCCTAAAAAGCACATTATCCTACTGTGCAGACAAGCCCTTCCTACAGACACTTCAAAGCCTCCAGGGTCTACATGGTCTTCTTTTCCCTTAACTCATAAACTAGTTCTCATACTCTACTTCAGGGAGTATATCTTTAAATCCTGCTCAGTCTTTTGATCAGACCCATCAAAGGGACCAAGTAGGGTGACCAGACGCATCCTGATATTAGGGGCTTTATCTTATATGCACAACTATATTCATCTCCCCCTCCCCCCGCCCGCAAAAAAAAAAGTGCCCCGATTTTTTCACACTTGCTATCTGGTTACCCGAGGACCAAGCCACTTCTTAACTGTTTATAGCCTTTTGATCTGTTAGCTCTCAGCACTTGGAAAACAAGTCTTGCACCTTTGTTGGAAATAAGATATGGAAACCTCAGATGCTAAGTGCTTTCCGAATGTTTTTCAGGTCTTTGCTGACATGTTCTTATTGTTTCTTCCTGACAACAGCTCCCACTGAATTAAAACAACACAGGCATATAACAAACATTCTACTAACACAATATAGTTAGACAGTGTATCTCAATAGTGAGGTTACATATACTATTCATAACATTATTACACAGCTGCTCCACATCTGCCATGATGCAGTTAATTTGTATTTTTAAACAATGTGAAAAATTATGGTGTTTCAGATTTTGCTATCTGGAGTGTAGGTACATGCTGACATCTTAATGTTGCAGACTGTATCTTGTGTGTCTGCAATTAACTGTTTGCCCAATTTAGAAAGTCAGTTCTTTGCAGCAGGGACAGTATTTCTCTATTTTATAGTACTGAGCACACCGTACTTAGTAAATAAGTAATATTACATGCAGGAACCAGCCAATTGGAGCTGGGGGACGGGGGGGGGGTGGGGGGCGTGGCGTACCTGTGGGCAAGAGTGGTGCATGGAGCCTCCTGGCCCCCCCACTAGGACCCGGACCTGCTGGCTGCTTCTGGGGTGCATTCAGCATGCTGCTGGGATAGGCAGGCAGCTGGCCTTAGTCTCCCTGCTGCACCACTGACTGGGAGCTGCCCGAGGTAAACCCGAGTCCCCACCCCCTGCCCCAGCCCTGAGCCCCCACAAACCCAGAGCACCCTCCTGCACCCCAAACTCCTCATCTCCGGCCCCACCCAGAGCCCTCACCCCCTCCTGCACCCCAACCTCCTGCCTCAACCCATAGCCCCCTCCTGCACTCCAAATCCCTAGGCCCCATCCCCCCAGTCTGAAGCCCCCTCCAGCCCCACCTCAGAGCCAGCACCCCACCTCAGAGCCCTCACCCCCTCCTGCACTCCAACCCCCTGCCTCAACCTGCAGCCCCCTCCTGCACTCCAAATCTCTCGGCCCCACCCCCCAGTCTGGAGCCTCCTCCTGCACCCCAAACCCTGCACCCCCAGCCTCACTGCCTCTGGCACCCCAACTCCCTGCCCCAGCCCAGAACCCCTTCTGCATCCTGAACCCCTCATTTCTGGCCCCACCCTGGAGCCCACACCCCTAGTTAGAGTCCTCACCCTCTCCCACACCCCAACGCCCTGCCTCAACCTGCAGCCCGTTCCACACTCTGAATCCCTTGGCCCCAGCCTGGAGCCCCCTCCTACATCTCCAACCACAGAACCTGCACCCCCAACCACAGTTCTCACCCCCTCACACGCCCCAGCCAGGAGTCCCCTCCTGCACCCTTAACCCCTCATTTCTGGCCCCACCCTGGAGCCCACACCTCCAGTTAGAGCCCACACCCCAAACCCCTGCTCCAGCCCAGCGAAAGTGAGTGAGGGTGTGGGAGAGCGAGCCACCAAGGGAGGGGCAATGTAGTAGGTGGGGCAGAGTCTTGGGGCAAGGCTGCGACTAGGGTGTCTGGTTTTGTGCAACTAGAAAGTTGGCAACCCTACAGATAAATCATAGCCTTGTTTCCATTCTCTGACTGGATGTTCTTTCAAAAACTTCTCTTATAGGGGCATACCAATCCCACACTAATCTGGAAAGGATTAATGAACTGTAGTGATAACCATCTGCCCTGTCTGCTACACCTTTAGTGGGTATCAGGCCTGTAGGAAGGGCTGAAAAGGGGAGAGCTGGCTCAGCTGAGGCTGGCCAGGAAGGAAGGCAAACTACTAGATGTTATTTGGGGAGACATGCCTGGCTGGAGCCAGCAAATGAGTAGGACTGTGACCAATTGGGTCCTCCCTGGATAGAAGGCAGGCCCAACACTGGACTATTTGGGTTCATTGGAGACCAGCTAATGCTTAAGCCAGGCCATGGCAGGGTGTCTCCCACACCTGAGTGGAAGGGTAGAGTCTGAGTGCTGAACCTAGAGGGCAAGTGGGCGAATAACCTCTGAGGGACTGAGAGCTTAGCCTAGCTGGGATAAAGACTCATTTATTTTGTGTCCAAGTACTTGTGAACAATGAATAATATGATCTGGGGGTGCGTGTGGGGTGGTCTGTATCTGTGAAGGTAAGTATGGTGATACGTGGGTTTCTTGTATATATCTTTAGCTATGGAACCCTTCAGATAACTAACGTCCAGGAAGTTGATGCTGGTGTGAGTGTGTTCTAGAGAGAGTCTGATGGATGGGTGGTGATGGATGAAGTTGTGTTGGAAATCTCTGAGGTAGTTTAGGTTGTCTTTCCAGAGGATAAAAATATCATTGTCTATCTCAGGAATCCACTTATTTCATCGTGCATTTGTCCAGAAATTCTTCCTCAAGGTGGGCCATGAAGTGGTTGCCATATTGGGGAGCTATCCTAGTGCCTAGGCTGTTCCACATTTTGGACAAAGTGTTTGCTATTGAATGTAAAATTGTTATGGGTGAGGATGAAATGGATCAGTTTGTTGTTGTGTTTGGGGTGGATATTTGAGTGTTGTCTAATGTCTCGTAGATATTTGAGGCATACAGTAATTCTGTCATTGCGAGGGATGTTGGCATATAGGGAGGTGACTTCTGTGGTGGCAAGGATGGTGTTCTGAGGGAGATTGTTAATGCTGCAGAATTTCTGGAAGAAGTCTGGGTTACAGACTTTAACCCACCTTCACCAGGTATGGATGCTCCACCAGAGAAGTAGATTGCATCATGGAATGGGCCACACAAATACCCTGAGGGAACCTGCTTCAATACAGTGGGGGGAAAAAAAAAACCCTGACCACATGCCTCTACTTGTCAGCTATCACCCCATGCTGGAACCCATATTTGGAGTATCATTAAACAATTACAACCCATAGTTGATGGGGACCACATCATGAAAGAAATCTTTCACAAACCCCTTTTTGGGTCTTCAAACATCCGAACACAGCTAAGCTCATCAGCAGAAGCAAGCTCCCCACAGACTAGGATGCACCGTCTCAAAGGGACACCAGCTCCTGTCTTAATAACAGGTTCAAAACCTGTAGACCTGTCTCCATTGTTACAATGATCAATACCCCTTACAATGCACCTTTCAAGATCCATGGGTCCTACACATGACTATTACATCTTGTGGTGTACCTCATCCAGTGCACTAAACAACCATGTGAGTGAAACCATACAAATCACTAAGCTCTTGACTGAACTCTCACAGAAAAATGATAAAAGACAAAAACACCATATCACCTGTGGGTGAACAGTTTTTACAAAATGATCACTGCATATCTAACCTCTCAGCAGGGCCGGCTCCAGGCACCCGCGAAGGAAGCAGGTGCCTGGGGCGGCCAATAGAAAGGGGTGGCACTCCATCTGTCATTGGGGCGGCACGGGCCTTCGGCGGCAGGCCCTGCAGTCCCTCTCTTCCTCTTCTGCGTCACTTCGGCGGCAGCTCAACCAGGCTTGGTTTTTTTTGTTTTTTTTCCTTTGCCGCTTGGGGCGGCAAAAAAGCTGGAGCCGGCCCTGCCTCTCAGTCCTCTGACTCAAAGGAAACCTGCACAACATCTTCAAAAGATGAGCCTGGGAGCTTAGATTCATAACTTTGATAAACACCAAAAATCATGGACTTAATAAAGATACTGGATTTATGGATCATTATAACAATCTGTAACCTACTAATCCTCCTTTGTCCTATGACTACAGCTGTTCACTACTCACTTCACTTTAATTCTCTCTTGCAATGTATGTTATCTTCCCACCTTTATTTAGCTGTGGCACTGAGTACCTTTCCCAGGCCTGAAGAAGAGCTCTGAGTAAGAAGCTTGTTTCTTTCACCAACAGAAGTTGGTCCAATAAAAGATGATATCTCCGCCACCTTGTCTCTCTATTGTCCTGGGACCAACATGGCTACAAACACCCTGCAAACATGAACTACTTAAAGCAGTGGTCCTCAAACTTTTTAATTTATGCCCCTCCCTTACCATCTGTGTGTACCCCCTACCCCCAGCCATGGTTGGGAGCAGGGCCAAAGTCAGGGATGGGGTCAAGGCTGGGGCCGGAGTCATAGCTGGGCCGGGGCTGCAGCTGGGGACAGGACCAGAAGCAGAACTGCAGCCAAGCCAGGAGCAAAGGGCTAAGACTGGGGTCGGGGCTGGGAGTGGAGCCTTGGCTGGGAGCTGGGGCTGGAGCAGAGCTGGGGGCAGAGCGGGGCTGGCTGACACTCCCTCCCCGCCCTCTCTTGGGGGCTGGCTTGGGTCCCGTTGGGGCTTTCTGAACCTATCTCTGTGCCCCCTCAGTTTGGGGACCACGGACTTAAAGAATTTAAACAAATTATTGTAGGAAATATTTTCTATTATGTGAGCAGCAGTCGTTCTATCAGACTTTGACAGATCACCAGGTTTCACTAAGACCTGACCTTCCTTGGACCCATTATAATTTTGGCTGGGCCTGTTAGTTGACTTTCATTATAAAACTTTGTCTCCTAATTTTATGCCTTCTAAAATATAATTGAGTAGCTAATTTGTATATATAAAAAAGCTGTATATTCGAGAATTTCAAAGTACTCATTCCAAATTATATTACCTTCACATTTAGCACATTTTTGGTTAGCAAATTGTCTGTGAACCCCCAAAACGTTGTTGTTTGTTTGTTTTTGTTTTTATTCCCCAAATAGTTAGGATGAATAATCTTCAAACTAAGGAAAATCTGTCAAGTGTCTGCTTCCACTTATTTGCTAGTAAGGGTTTATTTTGTATGGTTAGTTATCTCCATTTAGGTATTATTGGACTAATAATCATCGGTGGTGAAATTAGTGCATTCTTCTGGGATTAACAAACATTTTCATGACTGGGGGTGGGTGTCTAAATACTTGTGAGAAATGAATAATATGGTCCAATGAATCACAGTATCTGAACTTGTTGCCTTTCTTTGTGCAAATATTAGTGGATTAGATTCTTAAAAAAGTAAAGAACAGGGTGGTATGAATAGTCTGATACTCCTCAGCCATCATATTTCAATCAATAGAAAAGTAACGGCAACAGTAAAAGCTAACAAGTTTCTCTTACTCCTGTTCACAGGCTAGGACCAATCAGAGTTGCATGCAGTCTTAATGCATACAAATAGTAGTCTTTCCTATACATCTTTTCTGGTAGCATCAGAAGGGATGCTAAACCGAGACAGATAGAAAAACAAATTGTCCCTTCACCAGTCTTACCTATCTGTCTGCCAAAGCACCTGATCAGACTGAGGAGAGAATAAACCCTTTCTTCAGCATGGCACTATTATGGGGATGTTGAAATCTGACCTTATCCAACTGTGCATACAATACATTGGAGGACATGAGTCTTTTTTCCGGAGAATCTAAATCGCCTGAGCTAACCTCACTATGTGACCCTGTCATTCAGCTAATATGCTTGAGGGGTGCTTCCAGGGAGTAACTCTTGTGGATAGTTCATCCTGTTCTATGAGCCAAACAGTGTTAAAAAGCGTTTAAATATCTAAACTCTGAATGTTGTAGTGCACTGCTATGTTGCTCTACCTCTGTCCAGGGACTGTGACTGTAGCTACAAGAAAGATGATCTCTCTTCTGAGCTGTTACTGTCACTTAGCATATGTCTATGCTGCAGTTTGAGGTCTGATTGCAGCTTGGGTAGATATACATACGTGATCTTTACCAGTGATAGCACGGCTAAAAATAGCAGTGTGTGGATGTGGTGGTGGCATGGGATGGCCACGTGGCTGTACAAGCATGATGGAGACACTGGGTACATACTTACTTTGCTGAAGCCTACACTGCTGCACCTACAATGCTATTTTTAGACATTGTAGCATAGGTAACATTATTGCATGTATGTCTACCAGAATTGCAAACCTTAGATTGCCGTGTGAATATACCCTTAGACTCCCCTCCATGCAACTTCCTAGCTACAGTGACCAGAAGTAAAATCTCAATTTCCTTTGGCCAATATTGAAAGGGCATTGCCTTCCATTGTATTGAATTCTTAACTCGACCTTTCTAGGTATTACAGTGTTTGTTTAAATTAACTGAGTCGTGGTTCTTCCTTTGTGTCACTTTATACTAGGGGTCGGCAACCTTTCAGAAGTGGTGTGCCGAGTCTTCATTTATTCACTTTAATTTAAGGTTTCGTGTGCCAGTAATACATTTTAACGTTTTTTAGAAGGTCTCTCTCTATAAGTCTATATATTATATAACTAAACTATTGTTGTATGTAAAGTAAACAAGGTTTTCAAAATGTTTAAGAAGCGTCATTTAAAATTAAATTAAAAGGCTGATCTTACGCCGCCAGCCCGCTCAGCCCGCTGCCAGCCTGGGGTTCCGTTCACCTAGGCCGGCAGCAGGCTGAGCAGGTCCTGCAGCCGGGACCCTGGCTGGCAAGGGGCTGGCAGCCAGAACCCCAGACTGGCAGTGGGCTGAGCAGGGCCGGGACCCCAGACTGGCAGTGGGTTGAGCGGCTCAGCCCGCTGCCACTCAGCCCGGTGTCGGTCTGGGATTCAGTCCGCTGGCTCCTGCCAGCCAGGGTTCCGGCTGCTGTCCCCACTCAGCCCGCTGCCAGTCTGGGATCCCGGCCCTGCCCACAGAGAGTGGGTACCTACCTTCTCCCTGGTTCTAGCCCAGTCTCTTCCTCTCTCTCTGCACTGAGCTGAGGGTGGGAGTGCACTGAGCACAGGGCTAGGGGTGAAGGAGCAGGCTGGGAGCTGAGGTGTAGGGTCTGGCTAGGAGCTAGAATGAGGGAGGGGGCTCAGGGTTGGGGCAGGAGGTTTTGGGGTGGAGTGCTTACCTGGACAGCTCCCATTTGATGCGAGGGGTGCAGGTGGGAATGTGCGGGTGGGGGGGGGATGCAGGAGCTCCCATTTCATGCTCAGGGTGGGGGTGGGAATGTGGGGGGTGCAAGAGTCAGGACATGGGGTGTGTGGGGGGGGGCTGGGGGTGTGTGAGGAGGGTGCAGGAGTCAGGGCAGGGGCCTGGGGGTGTGGGCTGGAGTTGTGGGGGTGCGCCCAGCCCCTTGCCCTGAGCAGCTCACGGCACGGGGCTGGAGGGGATATGCCCTGATTCCACCCCCCGTCCCCACGGACCCGTCCCCACTTCTTCTCCGTCTTTTGCCCGGAGCAGCGAGTGCGCTGCGGCTCCACTTCTCCCCCTCCCTCGCAAGGGCCATCAGCTGATCGGCAGCAGGGAGGGAGAGGAGGAGGGGCAGGCACCCAGCATGCTGGGGGAAGAGGCGGGGGAGGGGGGAACCTTGCCTGCCCTGCAGCAGCCTCCGGCAGGACCAAGCTTCTTCACCCTGCCCCGGGGGGCGTGCGGAGAAGAGCGGGCCGGGGCAGGCAGGATTTTTAATGGCACGCTCCTGCCTGCCGGGGTCCCGGCCTAGGTTCGGCAGTGGACTGAGCAGGGCCAGCGGCTGGGACCCAGCAGGCAGCAGCGTGCCATTAAAAATCGGCTCATGTGCCGTCAGTTGCCGACCCCTGCTTTATACCCTGAGATTTACCCAGGCAGCCAAGGAATGGATATTTTATGGAACTGAGATTCTGTGTTTTGTCAAACTCTTCTCCATTTCTCAGTTGCCCCCTTTCCTCCCATCTTCAAGAGGAGGCATCTAATGTTCCCTTTTTTACGGCACCTATATGCAGGCGGCTTCTATCAAGAATAAGGAGGCTTGTGGTGCTAATGCTTCGGTGCTGGTACAGATGGAAGGCTTCCTGCGGCAGATAAGGCACTTGCAGTATTATGCAGGCTGCTCATCTAAACCTAGCACTGCATGCCACGCATACTCTAACACAGAGTTTCTCAACTTTTTTGATACCGGGGACCAGCAGCTGCCTTCCTAAACTCTGTCAGGGAGCTCTCAGGTACTGGTGCCGGTCCATGGACCGATCATTGAGAAATACTGCCCTAGAGCAACCATCTGACCAACTTGTGAGCAGACTTCATGCTATCTGAACAGATGGGCCTGGGTGTAAGGTGCCAAGGGAGCCCATACATTTCTAAATCGTGAATATTAAAGACAGGATTCTCGGCCAAGAATGTGCAAATGATTCTGTTCAAGTCTGACGTGCCTGTGAAGATTAAATGGTGGAAAAAATGCCAATGCGCAATTAAGGATGTTTGGTGGTATGTTGTCCTCTTGCAGAATACTGAGCTGAGCAAAATTCCAACTTCTTAGAACTAGGAAACACACAGTTAAGGTTTCATATTTCTGCATCTTTGGGATGGCACCGTAAAGGGATGCATCGGGGCATGTCTGAAAGAAGGCAGAGTTAATGTTGCATGGACAATCTTAACTGCATTTCCTGGTTTTCAGAAATTTTGTTCAACTCAGCATTCTGCCAGGGGATGACATACCACCATGCAACTTTAACTTTGTGTTAACAGTTATTTTTTGACCTGTATCACATGAGTAGTTTAATCTCTAGCTCTGAGAAAAAACAAAACAAAAAATACCTAGAAACTTTTTGCAAAATAGATATTTTTTCAGGGCTTATATTTCCACAACCCCAGCTCAAATGGCCCCAAATTCGGATCACTAACCCTGTCCTATACTATCCTGAGGCACGCCAAATTTCAAAGCAATTTAATTAAGCATTTTGATTTTAGAGGATTTAGAAGAGTTGACTTTTAAGCACAAGTCATGATGCAACCTTAACTATAGCGACGCTTCTCCAGTATAATATGCCATTGTCAAGTACAATTTGAATTTGAATTAATGTTTAAAACAGTGCAATTGCAGCAGTATAAACTGAATTGCTGGTATGATCTGGATATTATAGTGTATTGTTCTGGAGCTGAGATTATAGTGTATTATGCTGCGCTGAACATTAGCGGTTTAAGGTTAGTAGCCTCCACAAATCTTTGTGTACTGCAGATTTTCTGAAATAATAATGTTCCTCTAATCTACCTGAGATTGTGATGAATAGGTCAATGAAGTGTAAACATCTGTTGGTCAGCCTCCCATGGACTTCCAGAGGTGGAAGAAAGAATACAATCAGAAGTTAGAGAGAGAGAAATATAATGGACTGTCTCCTGTAGTATAATTTCAAATGCTTTGTGTAGTCCATTTTTAGGAGGAAAGGCCTATATTGGGGGAGAAGTCGCTCAGATATGTAAAATGTCTGGAACTATAGGGGCATGGTGACTAAGTCAAAATATTTACGATTTTTTAGCATTTTGGGGGAAGAAAAAAATTATATCCTTTAAAAATGTATATGGTATAATATGCTTTCTTAAAATAAATAATAATTGCATGAACTGCAACAAATTTATTCTCTTATATAGAATACTGTTTATTTAACGTCACATAATTTTGCATGCTACCATAGAAACCCCATGACACTGATCTAAAAATACATGAAAGTAGATGTGTATTTTGTTACAGCATTTTCGGTCAGCTAAACAATGGTGATGTCCCAACCACTCAATGGTTTTTATCAGTCAGCTATTGGGGCAAGGGGAGGGGGGGGAGAGAGGAAAGGGATGCCTAATAAAGGAGCAATATAAAAAAGATTTGTTACAGAATATAGAAGTAGTAAGTGACGGAAGTGTACAAATATGGTATATGACAGCAAAACTCTTGCAGTTTTATGCCACCATGTGATAGTTTAGAATCTGTTTCTCCCAATATATTTGAAAACTTATTAAAAAAAATAATCTTCACCTGTGAGGCATGTTCCTTGGGAGAAAACAACCCTTGGCAATTTTAGTTTTAGTTGAGTTAAATGGTAAATAGTTATTAGTAACCAAGGATCTGACATATAAATATTTTATAAAAGTAATAGTCTTTCTGAGCACTGGTACAGTGCACAATATTTTCTTCTTTTCTCAAAACTACATTTTGCTTCAGTGTTGGCCAAGTTTACCATCTGGTGTCTCAGAGATGCAAGCAGGATCCCAACTAAATCAACACATCCCCAAGTTCCTTGACCGGGGCTATAGTAAAATGAACGGAAATCTCCCACAATATGTAATATTTAGGAGAATGAATCACATACGTTTGAAAAATCAGTGAAGACCATGATTTCTAGTTTGTCATGAGTGCCTTGCACCAGGAATTTAAATTGGAGTTCTGAAGCCTTCACAAAAATGTCTGTGCTCACTGAGCTCTAACAATGATGTGAAAAATTGCTAGATAACAGCCTGAACATTTCCAGACTCTGCTGACATTGTGAGGGTGACAACTGACTAGTTTCACTCCCATGGCATAATAACCTACAATGAAATGCAAAGTAGTCTGCTATGATTATAATAAAAAAAGCAACCCTTTGAAAAGAAACCTTGGTAAATCTTCACTCAGTGCTGCTGCTGCTTTATTTTAACTTAAAAAGGGGTGGTTATGTCCAAGAGGGAGATTAGCTGCTAAAATAAACATGGATATATCTACAAATGGAGTTTTGTTGATGCTATTTCCGTGAATACTTTTGTATGCCAAGGGGCTGAAGAACTTTATTTTTGTCTGCCCTTGTAGATTTAGCAGAAATATAGCACCTTTATGATGCATTTGTTTTAATAATGTGATAAAATATAATATAGTGGATAATAGGTTTTAGACCGATCTGACATTCTTCATTTACTAATACGGCACCATAAGTCAAAGGAGGGAAAAATACTTTTCTGAAGGATTTACATTCGGTCTATCTGATACAAGGTTTACCTGTTCTGATTTTGTTGACCAAGGTGACGTCATCTGTCTGTTCAGTTATGTTTGCCTGGTGCTGCATGCACTGCTGCTTAGCAAAAATATACCAGGTGTCTGGTGTATTAATATTCTTATCGGTATATTAATATCCTTGATATTAAAATGTTATGGAGAATTGAACTGAATTTCCTTTGGAGGCCACTCCTAGATCACTCAGTCACTGCAGGGTAAATACTCTTTCTGCTAGGAGAAAAGCAGTGCATTTCCACAGAACTCAGTGACTGTTGGCCTGGGAACTCAGAAAGAAATAGTTTTAGTTTTCTAGTTTTTCTTTTATCCATTTTGTCCACAGATATCCTTATCTTCTGGATTTTAGAAAAGATTTCTATTTCTTGGCTTGGAATGTATGGTCTTTTAAAAAAGCAATATGAAGTTTGTATGCATAACTCATTTGCAACCTGAAGCCACTTGTATTTCTGTCTAAGCATTTTTAGCACATGCATTGCTGTGGTATCTAGGTACTCTATATAATAAGAAAATAGAAATGATCTCAATAAGAGATCAAATTGCATCTCCCATCCCTCATTTTAGCCTCCTTCCTGAAGTAAATAAGCCTGTGTGAATGTCTTCCAAGAGAAATGACATTTGACTACTTTCAGACTTCAGAATTGAAGGAAGGTCTGTGAAAAGAAATGGGTCTTACAACAGCAGGCGCACATGGGGCTAATCTTTTTCAGTGATGTTATCACTCTGTAGTTTGGCTGATGTATATTGAGATTCCCTCCAAGACTTTCTCCACTCAGTTTATCCAGAACACCTCATCCAGCTCTGGGAGAACACCATATCCAATTCTCTGGAATCCAAAAACTCAGTTTGAATCTGGTCTCATCAGTGAGGTTTCTTTATTGGCATTTCATAAAGCTACACCTGGGGTGATCAGGCTCAGGTGTAGGGGGCGTGGGTTTTGTCCACAAACTCCAAAGTAAGTAATTATAAATCCGATTATATACATATTGTAAAGCAGACTAACACATGTACATTACACTGTAAATTGTATCACACACTTTGATTGGCTTACTAATTTTGTGAATCAATTCCTGTATAGATCAAGAGCTAACTATGCACTACCCATTGTGCTAGTATGCGAAGCTGCAGCTGCATGCTTATCACACATTACTCTTCTTCTTACTATTTCTTTATCTGCTAGCTACATATTCTTTACAAGGCCACTTGTGAATTCATGCTTTGTCTATTGTCTTTGTCTGTTGTTAACCTCTGTTCCCTTACTTCTGATTTCTTTCATTGTTCATGCAAGGCCAATAATGTACTGCAGGGTGCAATAACTGGATGATTGCGATTAAGGCAACTAGTGTTTGTGTCCCAAACGATATTAAACTGATTTTTTTAAAGAAGCATTAGTGGTGGTTTTAACATTTTTCTCTCATGGTGTCCCTGAGAGGCAGATTTAAGGTTTTTTTGGGTGCCATCTAACTCTACATTTCCATACCTTAATACATTTGGGTTTCTTTTACGTTTAACCTTACCTTTGTATTTCTAGGTTTGTAATGCATATTTTGGGGATAAATACAAGATTCTTTGTATACTGACATGTGCTCTGAGCCTTAACTCCAGTTTAACATAATTTAGGTTTTTTTGATTTGAGGATTTTTTATGAAGTTTCAGCTCAAACAAACAAACGTTTTACAGGTGATATCTGAGCCAGAAAGAAATGAAGCTTGACTTGCTGATCCCAAGATGAGTTTGCAGGGCTGGCAGTTACGGGGGGAATCTATACTTAAACTGGGTGGATTGGATATGGAGTCTCATGAGAGATAATAAACATGGGAATTCAAGAAGCCATTTTTGTAGCCAGTGAGTCAGTTTTCAGCATGTAGTATAATTATACTTCATGGTTTTATAGATATGTTATACAGAAGAGGAGGAAACTAATATGAAAACTGGCTACAGTATGTGGAATATTATTATTTCGTAGAGAATTAACTTAATAGGAAATTATTTTTTTGTTCCAGCAGTTCTAACCAGAAATGTTTATATTATGACTCATCAAATTAAAGCTTGCACTTACTGATTCACAAGAGCACTGGCTCCTGTGAGCCTCACTGCTGCAAGATGTCTGATAGTACAATGCTGGTTAGAGAACTGGAACAGTGGGTTATGAGACATAGTAGCTCTTGAAAGAGAGAGGGAAAAACACCCCAAGTTCATTACTGTCTGTTGTACCCATAATTGCATGGTGCAGTTGATGATTATGTGGGGAGGAATCTGAAGAGGAGCTATTTGTGGCTTCCTGACCTTGAGCATGGCTAGGGGCCATTTCAGTGTAGTTTAGGGTCAGCCTGCTTCCTTTGGCTCCCAGGTGGCCAGCTGGGGATAGTCAGAGTGAAGTCTGCTTTGATCCTTTCTTGCTCAGGCATGTTCTGAGAGAGTGGTGTTGAGCCAGTTAAACTGCCCAGTGAATCCTATTATGCAAGGGGAATCCAAAGCTAGGAGTTGCCAGCTTTCTGCCCTCTTTGTCCATCAGAGGAAAGGGGCCAGTCCAGGGCCAAGGACTGAGTTACTTGCTCTTTATTTTTAGAGTTTAATTGACAGATAATGTGGACTAGCATGGTGTAATGGTACTCTATTCAAGGGTATAGAGAAGCAGTGCTGGGGATAGGTACAGTCCAGTATTACTATTTATCTGATATGGCCTGGCTTTACGTGGTACTTCTTCAGTATCATGATATAACGGATATGTAATTTTTGTCCTATTTCCTATGGCTTGTTTCTCCTCTTAGCTCAGGTTGCTTATCTGAGTTTTCTTGATATATCAAGAATAAACACAGTGTGCACATTTATTTTTTTATAAATATGGCTTTGTCATATGTACTTTGTACTTTTGTTTTGATTTAATGACAATTGTTAGTGCTTTCCCCGCTTCATACAATAATTAAGAAAGAAAGGTACCTGAGTAAATACAGAATTTTAGTCTGAATATGTGATTGTTGTATCTCTAAAGACACAGATTGGCTGTCCTAGATTCTTAAGGCCAATTATTTTAAAATCAAGTATATTTCATAGTCAGTGTTTCCAGAAAGGCTATGAGCCATTACATAATATGTTTTTCTTGATTTATTTCATTACGGTCACTTTTCATATTACCTTCCAGTCCAAATAGCTGGGATTGGTGGTGCAGTGGGGGACCAGGGGCTAAGACAGGCTCCCTGGCTCCATGAAGCTCCTGGAAGTGGCCACCAGGTCCTTGTGGCCCCTAGGCCCATGAGCGGCCAGGGAGGCTCCATGCGCTGCCCTTGCCCCAAGTGCTGGTTCCACAGCTCGCGTTGGCCGGGAACCATGACCAATGGGAGCTGTGGGGTTGGTGACTGCAGGCGTGAAGGCAGTGTGCGGAGCCTCCCTGGCCACCTATGCGCCTAGGGGCTGCAGAGACCGGGTGGCCACTTCCTGGGAGCTGCAGTCACCACTGGTATCCCTGCACCCCAACTCCGTGCCCCAGCCCAGAGTCTCCTCCCACATCCAAACTCCCTCCTGGAGCCTGCACCCCACACCTACTCCAATTCCCTACCCCAGCCCTGAGCCCCCTCCTGCACCCCAAACCCCTCATCTGCACCCCCAGCCAGAGGCCTCTCCCACACCCCACACTCTGCCCCAGCCCTGAGCCCTTCTCCACACTGCAAACCCCTCATCCGCACCCCCAGCCAGAGGGCCCCCCCACACTCTGTCCCAGCCCAGAGCCCTTCTCAGCACCCCAAACCCCTCATCCACAGCCCCAACCTGGAGCCTGCACCCTCAGCTGGGCCCTAACCCCACTCCCACACTGCAGCCTCCTGCCCCAGCCCGGTGAAAGTGAGTGAGGGTGGGGGAGAGTGATAGATGGATGGGGGGGGGTGAAGGAATGGGGGCAGGGCCTTGGGGAAGGGGTGTTTTGGTTTGTGCCATTAGAAAGTTGGCAACCCAATCCCCTGGTCATGTTTTAGTCCCCTCTGCACTGAAATCAGACAGCTTCCTCCTCCACAGTGCATGAATGCCAGAAGTGGGGTAATTGAGAGCACAGTAAAGATAGGCTCCCTGCTCTCATTTCCAGTGCCCAGCTTCACTCTTTCATGGAGAAGCAACTACAGTGAAAATTCAGCTCAGCTGTTCTGTGGGGGCGGCACATGTATAGTTTAGTCAGCACAAGCAGTTGAGAAGCCTGAGCATGCTCAGTGAGGACAGAATCTTCAGAGATTTTAGCTGTAAAGCTCTATTAAGTCTCTTCTGAGCATGTGCAAACTGCAGTTTTTCAGACTTATACTTGGCCAGATATGAGTGGATTTTAATTGGCCATCCCTTACTAAATTTCAAGTCCCTGCTCCAAAGCATGGGGGTACCCAATAACAATAGGCAAAATAATGTATCTTTCCCTAGCCTGGTTCTTGGAAATGGCTGAAGTGCTTAGTTGAAATTCACTGGTGGTCAGGGAATTTGGCCTGTCAGAAATATATAAAGTAATAAAGGTTATATATGGCAAGTTGAAGCAGTCTGTGGAGTACAGCAGAAGAAAATACCACTTTGCAGGGGGTAGTTAGAACAAATTCAGAAGACCCCCACCAGCCCAGTCTGGAGTTAGAACCCTGAGTAGTGCTAGGTTCTTTCAATTTGGAAGTAAATGGCTACCTCTAGCTCTGGTCAATCTGAGGTCATTGGACATTGTCCAGGGGGTACTCTGTGAAGATGTGCAAGAGAAACAGGAAAGAGCTTTGTCCCATTCTCAGTCTCTAGTAATCCATGGAAATACCAGGACATGAATTCAGTCATCCATAATTTCACTTCAGATAGGAGCAATACCAACTGCTCCCTATCCAACTTCTAGCCTCAGAGAACTGGAAACAAACAGCGCAGGGCTCTGTCAGAAACATTTAGCTCCTAAAGGAGGCTTATCTTCACATCCCCATTTACTACCCCATAGACAATTCTTCTGTCTTTTTATGGGTGGCAACTTTTTTCTTTTCTAAACTTTGTTCATTACCGTTTGATCTGACAGTTACTATCAGGGTCTTTTCCAGGATCATGGTGGTATTAATTCTGACTTTATCTTGTTTATTCACTTTTATCTCTTCCTGGACAGTTTTTCTGATTGGGGTCTGTACAAAGAGAAAGTTGAAAGAGTACACAGTGATATGGTTCCTGGAGTATCTTGGATTAATGATCAACATAGACACATGGTGCCAAGGAAGTTCATCATAGATCTGGGGTGAGCATAAGAATACTATCAAGTGCAAGGTCTCATCTCAGAAGAATGTTAACAGAAGGTGAATATGGACATGAAGGAAAACAAGTGGTGTCACAGAAACAAAAATCCAATTCTTGTTGATTCGGAATGCTGATCTACACAAACTTGCTCCAAAGAACCAGAATTCATATGAGACCTACTGATGCTGCACAGAGGGGTCTGATATTGCAAAGCAAAGCAAAAAAAAACCCTCTAAACTTTTGCCTAGGATTAGACAGATTGAAAATGGATACTTGGATGAAGTGTCATGGACCCTAGAAAGAAGTCAACAAGTAGAATTATGGCTGGTGCAAAATCCGCTTTAGACAAGTGAACCAGGAGGGCCTTGATGTTGGTGTATAAGATAACATCCCTTATTTCAGCCCAACAAAGTCATACAGCATGACCTCCATTCTATTCCGTATAGAACTATGAAGGTACAACCCCAGAAGGAAATATTATTTTATTTTGTCTATTAAAGTAGATCTTCCATTAGCTACTATCTCCATTAAGACAAGCTTTTGAAGTTGGGAGTTTTCTTTGAGACCCAGTGTAGAAAGTTTACTTCAGACAAATAGTCCTCACAATAATTATAGCATTCATTCCCAAAGTAAATTCAACAAATATTGTTCCTTCTGTTAAGTATCAATGTCCAGTCATTAGGAGCACTGACTATCATAGGTTAGAGAAATCATGTCTTCTGCATTGAAATCAGCTCAGAGGTTCCAAGGCCATCAGTACATGTTAACCTAATTCTATATTAAGCTTATTTAATGTTTAGTCAATCTTTTTTTTCCCCAGAAATATTCTCCATGCCTTAGTGCCCAGGGGAAGATACACAATATGCTTCATTTTGAATTACCATATTTAAATGGTTATTCTGCTTTCCACCTTGGAGAGAGACAGCCATGAAATCCCCATGGTAATGGATCTGTGGACCTTCGCATGATGAAGAATAGAAAAATGTGTCTGCTTACCTGAAAATTTCCTTTTTTGTGTAATAAGGTTCAGAGATTCAGCCCATGTGGATCATCAAGAATAAAGATGGAAATGGACATCTGAAGAATTGGGTTTGTTTTCATTAGGGAGAATTTCACATGCTCTAAGGTTGGAGAAATTGTTGTGGATTTGCCTCAAAATATATTAACACAATCCTGTAATAAGAAAGTAGAATTGAATTATGTTAGCTGTGGAAGTTGTCTTGACTGGACATAATTGCAGGAGGTAGGGCATTCCTCTGCTGCCAATGACTGGCAGGTCTGATTCTTCCCTCAAGCTGAAAGCAGGCTGAAGAACCCATTGTAGTGGATCTGTGGACTTCATTACTTGAAGAAAATAACTTTTCAGGTAATTACAGACAAGTTTCTATTTACACAAGTTGAGGATCTGGCCACTGGAACGTTATGAAAAAAGCAAAGGAGACACCTGCTGTCTTGGCCAGTGTTCCTTCTTTCAATAAAACAGGACTGCTTGTGTGCCATTTTGATGAATATAAGAGCTACGATCTTTGCATAAACAAAAGGAGTACTTGTGGCATGAGCATTTGAGCATGAGCTTTCGTGAGCTACAGCTCACTTCATCGGATGCATATGATGAAGTGAGCTGTAGCTCACGAAAGCTCATGCTCAAATAAATTGGTTAGTCTCTAAGGTGCCTCTAGTACTCCCTTTCTTTTTGCGAATACAGACGAACACGGCTGTTACTCTGAAACCGATCTTTGCATACATAGCCATTGAATGTGATAATTTAGAAAGTGCTGTGAGATGTATGAAAAAGATATAAAATCATTGGTTTCTAATCTACTAGATATCTAATTTCTTAATTTGTCTTGAGTCACTTGCCTCTCTGAACCAGTGATGAACAGAGACATCCTAGAGGCAGTGCAGTTGGCCTTCAGAATTCAAGGTGTTTGTTACAGTCTAAGATCTTCCAAATATTTATCTTGGATTTGGGTGGAGATATTTGGTTATCTTCTTTGCTAGTGAATGAATGCCTTGATATTAAACATCAAAAGATGTGTACTCATAAAAAAAATTAAAACTCTTTGGATTCTGAAAAATAAGTACTAGGGATCCTCAGACTGCTGTTTTGTGGAGTATTTCTGTTTAGAGAGAATTTGAGCTAGTTATCTACACATCCGATGAAGTGAGCTGTAGCTCACGAAAGCTCATGCTCAAATAAATTGGTTAGTCTCTAAGGTGCCACAAGTACTTCTTTTCTTTTTGCGAATACAGACTAACACGGCTGTTACTCTAAAACCAACAAAAACTGAGTGACTTCCCTTTTTACCCAAATTTTTGCTAGTTAGCAGTTTCCAACCTAGATTCCTGCAGTGTGGAATTAACTTTTTAAAATTGGATTATGCTTTCACCTTCAAAAGTTTGACTATGAGATTTCAAAAGAGGAGTATCTTACAGCCTTTCTTTGTAGATAAATCTTTGATCTCTGGAGTATGTTGATGAAAAACAATATAGACTGCAGTAATAGATCTAGTCAATGCCTGGCTCTTGGTTTCTTTTATAAAACTTGCTATGTATATTGCAGGTTTTGTGAGAGCAGTGATATAATCATCCCTTTTAAGTGATTTGTTGTATCCCTAAGATCCAGCATTTTCTTCTCTTATTACATTGACTTTGAATCCCGGGATCATCACATTGTTGGAAAAGCAGTTTCTCTTATTTTTTTAAGAGTTGTTGGCAGTCTCCCATCGAAGGCAAACGGTGTTCTCTTCCTGTCTCTCCATTTATATTTGTTAATCTTAATAAATTCTCCAATTTCTTTTGATTCTTCTGTCTGGTTGATACTTTAAATTTATAGTCCAGTACTTTATTTCTTTTGGCAGTTTCCTTCAGCATTTTCTGCTAGATGGCATCTTCTGGGAATCTCATCTGCTAAAGTAGTGCCACTTTTCTGCCAACATTATCTTCAGATGGACAGGAAAAGTTTTTATTGTTTTCCTTTTCTTTCTTCTTAGCTGAATCCCAGTGCTCTGTCATGTTGAGAGCTAGATATGCTTTGGTGACTCAAAGGGAGTGATAAGGATTATATACTGCCCAAATTAAAGCAAAACACTGAAAAGCTGGCAATATTTCACCTTAGTCATGTCTATTTGGAACTGTTGTATCATATGTCTCCTCTCTTGGGTATTTTTACAAGCCCTAAATGGAAAAACATTGGCTTTAGAATTCACTGAATGTTCAATATTCCTTTATCCCCTTCTCCTCCCTCTGACCCCAAAAAAGCACCTTGAAATAGAATGGCCATGGACTGTGAAGGAATCTAAAACAATTGTGTCATCAAACTCATCATGGGATGCTCTTGAAGAAAGCCAAAGAGGCCATACTTGTGAATGTGTATGAGGCTGTAGACTTTTGTGACTGTTTTAGAAGACTAGGGGGAAAAAACTGAGGAAATGTGTAATTGCCCACCCAATTTGCATGTACAGTTACCATGAGAGCTACACAAAATTGGATAGCTGCTTGCAAAATGTCCAATTCCATGTCTATTTAGATTTCTGCGTGTGCAGTTGCCACATTTGCTTTTGTGATCGTAACTGCATATAAATTAGGTGAACAATTGCATGCATACCTCAGTATACATAATTGTGTATGTTAAGACCAAGATTCTCACGCACTTTACTGCCTTTTATACTTTCAGTGATATGAAGGGAGATGAAACTCCTCTCCTAAGTATTTCTGTGGCACAGGGGAGTCTATAACCAGCATGGAGAACTACATGGCTGAGCATTGTTGGTTAGTTCATTTAAATTAGCATTATGTATGTTTTGCAAAGCAGAGCTGGCCATTTTTTTTGTTTAATGAAATTTAATAATTTCTCATTTACTCTGAGATTTCTGTGAAGGCAATGATACAGCCATGTTTGTCCGTGAACGTATGCACACCTTTGGTGTTGAAGACTGCACATGTCAATTGACTTGTGGCACTGCACAGACAGTCTTTAGAACTCTAGAACATTAAGCACTCTAGATGTTTAAAAAAATGTGGTTTCTTAACAATATGGGTTTGTACACCAACTAAACCAAATACATTATGGGAGGTCTGATGAGAAGCAGATTTCAATGGGGAAGGCTCTGAATACAGACCAACAATATTGGAAATGATCATGATCCAGTAAATATGTGAGCAATTAAATCAACACAGTGTATATATATTTTTGAGAGGGCACCAACCACTTTCAGACTCATGAATTGACTCCATTTTCTTGTCCAAAATGGCTTTAGAACCCTGACGGTTGTTAAAGTATTTCTGAGAAAAACGCATATATCATAGCACTGGAAAGAAACAGCTGTCTGGCCTCTAAAGCAGTTAATTGTATGTAATCATGATATAGTGCTTTTCACACATAGATTTCCAAGCATTTTTCAAAGATGGCAAGCATTATTTCTGTTTTACGGATTGGGTAACTGCGTATATCTTTTAATCTCCTTGTGCTTCAAAGTCTCAGCTTGGTCTAGACCCCAGGTTTCGTTACTTCCATCTGTTCCTATCCACTGGACCCCAGTCTTGCTCCTTAAGTACCTAGACCCTCTGAAAGTGCCCAATGAAAAAGCAGTGGTACCCTTTTGGACAGCGACTAACACAGTTTAATTGAGTCAATCAAAGTGAAATAGGATTTTTCCACTTTTTGGGCATAAAACATGACCATCTGTTTCTATAACCAACAAAAGTATGAAGGAGGCCAAAAATGGAAATAAGTCCCCAATGCTGAGGCACTGAAAATTCTACTTCTTAATCAATCAACCTCCAATCCTTTTTACATTTATTTTTATTGAAATATTTTGTGGAAAAAATTCAACACACACAGGGAAAATTATTAATGGTTACTCAAAGGAAGTACAAACTGCTATACAAGGAAATAACAGGAAGGGATTCTGTAACAGAGTGGCAGGACTCTTGCGCTAACCTGTCATTAAGGCCCAGTCTGTCCACACAAGATGTACTGATTTAGCTCAATTGATTTAAAAACTGTTGTAGTTAAATTAGTGTAAAGACTTTGTATGGACAGTCATTGATTTGAGAGGTTCTAGAATGACGTAAATAAATGAGAGCAACTTTTGCGTAGAGAAGGCCAAGTGTTAGAACCCTGTCTAATGGTGCTGGAGTTGTGTTGACTAATTGTGGCATGTGCAGCTTGTTAATTCAGGATTTCAGGGAGCTGAGAGTGGGTCTCCCAGGAAATGGAACTAGGGAGCCAAGTGAGAGAAGAACTCAGTGGAAATCACAAAGACAGCCAAAGTCTCTGAGGAATTTTAGGTTGAAGTTTATGTTGTGTTAATGAATTGTCAGTTAAGTCAAACCCCAGACAGAGTGAGTCTATATACTAAACTCTTAGGAGGGGTAGTAATGTGTGCTTTGTTGAGGACAGGGTAGGGATTCAACCTAAAAGAAGTGACAGGAAAAATGGACACTGGACCCTGTACCTCAAGATGGAAGTGATATTATTGAAGGAATCAGTTTAAGCAATACAATGCAGCTTCATTTTCCATATTGTCTTTCACAGAAGCTCTGGCATACTAAACTTCTGCAGCTCTGACATTAATAGTTTTATTGAATAGTTTATTGAAGTCAACAGGAAGTGCTTATTTAATTAAGAGCAGTAGGTTCAGGCTGTTTGTCATGACATGCTACAGGATTAAATAATACAATTGCAGAGTTATCTGTAAAATATGAAATAGAGGGATGGTGGAATTACAAAATACATAGACTAAGAGAGAGAGGTGGTTTTCCAAATAAGATTTGAAAATAATCAATCGTGCATGAGGCAGAAAAATACAGGAAAGTTATTTGAATGGCCGGATTGGTAATGGAGAAGATTCTTTCACCAACAGAAGTTAGAGAGAGATTGTTGGAGAAAATTCCTGGAGACTTTTTAAAATGAAGGGCAACTTTGAACTGGAATATTGAATATTTTTCAGTTATAAATACAAGCATAGTGAGATAGGTGATCATACTTATTATTTGTATTACTGTTGTGCCTAGGAACTATAGTCCAGTTTTTCTACTAAATGTGGCATATTAGCATTCTTGGGGTATACAATCTCAGTTTTAAAAGGCTCTTTACCTTTCTCTTTCATTTCTTCGAACTTGGAGGAATTTACAAGTCTGGAAACAACCTTTTTTGAATTTATTTCTTTACAACTTCTTTCTGTTTGTCCAGGGAAAGCTGATGTAAACCAGCATAGGTCCACTGAAATCTAGTTTCTACTCAAGCTGTTCAGAGAAGGTCACAAGAATATTTTTCACTCTTCCCCTTTTCAAAAGCAGCTTAATTGGTTTGCTCAGCCTTTCCAAACAAAAGCACCTACAGTGGGAGACAAGCCTGGAAAATTTCACCCTTGAAAGCAAAAGTTTTTGAAAAGTAGTTCTTAATGAAAACAGGGATTTACAATGGAAACTGTTATGAAACCTTACCTATGGTGGCCATTGTCATTTCTGCTACAATATTCAGCTTCCTACATAACTACAGTATTTTCACATTTTCACTGTTCTCACATCGTCATCTGTGTGCTGAAACTCTCTTCATTCATAATAAACAGCAGAACTGTTGTCATGAACATGTTAAAAAGAAAAGCACATACCATGTAATCATGAACCAAAAAAGTGAAACGAATCAGATGCTGTGCTGCAGAAAATCCTAAAAAAGAAACGTGCCTGGTGTATTGGAATACATATTACCAATCTCCCACCTCTTTATCTTGTGAAATAGTTATTTATTCATCATCCTCCAACGATGTATTTGGAATTTCCATACGTTATCAGTTTAAAAACAACTTCGTGTTTTTTGTTTGTTTGTTTTAACCTCCGAATTATGGAGCAAATCTAGTGGTCACACTTTCTAGATTAAAATCATCCCTGTAAACATTTCAGGAATGATTTATTTCCTTATTTCCTGTTCATTTTTGAGACTGAGGTTAGGGCTGTAGCTTTCCTGCTCAAAATCCATGTTCTCTACAAAGGGACTTAGTTCAGACTGAATTTCTAATTAGATATATTAATAGTTTGGCCCCGGTTATGCAAAGATTATCAGTGATTCACTGAAGTTGGAACACATTGTAACCAACCCCAGCACAGCTGCCTCCACTTAAAAATATGCAGAGTAAAATGAAAGGATGGATTATTGACCAGTTGCCCATTAATCTTGCATGATAGAATTAAACAGGAATCATTCATCATTTCATTTTTGAAGAGTTTTAGCAATGTTGATGATAAGCAAAATAGCTACAAAAACCTCCCCAATCCCTCAGAATTGAGAGAGTTAAAATCTGGGGATGTTTGGATAACAGATAATGTGAATAGCAAAATTCTAAGATAGTAAAAGTGAGTTTACATTGTTCTACCTTCTAAATAGAAACTCACAAAAACTCCTATGTAGAGAGAGAGAGAGAGATGTTCACTTAAGAGGCTTATCATAATCCATGTATATGTATTTTTACAAGTACCAAAAATACCACAAAAGTATTATTCACAAAAGGTATCTTTTGTTATTGTGACAACTAGTTCCTCCTGCTTAATATTCACTTTTTTGGTGTTATACTCATTGTTGCTTTTTTCTAAAACTGTGGGACAAAATGACTAATCAGCCAATTCCAGGGAGAGAGAGTATATGTGCAATTATTTTTGTGTTTTTAGGCCCTGGCTGCTCCTCTCTACTACTTTGCTTTTTACAGGTTGAGCGATTACCATTAAGAATATATTTGGCAATAGAAGCCAGATAGTTAATTACTGTTCTGAGTATAGTGAAAATCTCTAGTACTGTAACTCATATACCATAGGGTGGTAAGTAATTTTTTGTAAATTTTGAGTTTTTCGTGGTGGCCAGTACAGCACCCACCTGATACTTAGGAATTTGCTGATGTCAAAAGCAGGGGTGGGACCATGAGCAGTAGAAATACCTAAAGCAGCAAATGCTCCCTGAATAAGACACAAGGCTGCTGTTGGTTTAAGGAGTATCAGCATCATCTTAAAAAACATGAGGAAGGAGGAGCATCTGTGAGTTTTTTAATGTATTTGGTGCAGCCTCTGCCAGTAGAGGGAAGAACTGGTATGGTTGTTCCATAAATCAGTAATGTGAATGCCTATGGAAATGCGTCAAGTTGCAGAGGGGTTTCAACAGAAGTTAAGCCATATTCTTGAGGCACTACCTGGTATCAGATGACACTCATTATTGGAGAATGAAGTAGTAAGAAGGCACATAGTTGTGGCACTACCTAGAGCAGTGTGACATCTGTCCATGTATGGGAAAACATATAGTATAAATCATCCCAGACAAAGGAGATACCAGAGAAAGAAACCATGAGCAAAGGTGGAGAGATACCACTTAATTTTCACTGGAGAAGAACACCTTGATCACAGGTGCTGATCCATACCTAAAAATAGACCATCATAAGGATTCAACATACTGATGAGCAGAAAGTCAAAAACATTGTTACTGTTCATAGAAAGCTTTTAACACTCGGTCCATTCACTAATTTCCAAAAAAAGAGATGAAAGAATCAAAGCAGACAAAACTTTTAACTACACTAGATTTGCCAAGGGGTTCCCACCACTCAGTTAAAATGACAGCATAAAAATGCCACCAATAGGTGAACATAGAAAAAGTTAATTCTCCAACCTCTAAAATACCACTCAGATGAAATACAAACTAAGATTGACAAATTATATGGAGAAACCAGTGACATTTACAGCCCACCAAGAATAGTGAAGTGTATTACATGGCCATCAATTTCAAATATCCCAGGAAGGGAATAGTGGAATACAGGAATTGGAAGTGAAAGGAAATACCACCCATTCACTTTTTTTTTTTTTTAAAGTACAGCAGGACAGAAACAGCACAGGGAAAACCAACCTTCAAGTAAGAAGAATTTGATGTTGCAAATACCTATTGAACTAGAAACAAACAAGCCAGTAAGAACAGGATCGGGTACACTAATAAAAACACCAAATCAATTAAAAGCCTTTGCAATGAACTGTAAATGGAAGTGCATCACTGATTGCCTGATTCAGACTGTGAAACCAGACTGCATGGTCGTCTTTGTATTTTTTTAATTGGCATGTTAGTTTAAGGAATACCTTTGTGAGGGTATGTTGATTTATCTCCATATTTTTTCTTTCAGAATAAGAAAAGATGTAAAAATATAAGGAAATGGAAGTAGAGTGCATTACATTTGTTTGAATGACTAGTTTATTTGCTGAAAAATACAGTTTGTTGACCTGAAACTATTCACATATTTGACCTGATTAGTTTTGGCTGGGAAAAACATCTTCCAGGCTAACAAACTGTGTGTTTCTGTCCCCCTTTGTAGCTCTTTATTGCAGTGGTTATAACACTTGCTTGAGATGTGGGAGACCAAGTTTCAATCCCCACTGTGCAGCAGGGACTTGAACTTAGATCTACCCCCTCGCATGTGAACATCCTAACCAACAGGCAATATGCTATTCTGGAGTGGGTCTCTCTCCGTTTCTCCTATTGAAACTGTTCCACTTTGTATAAAATAGTTCAATATTCATTGGGCCAGAGAGAGAGAGTACACAAGAACATAAGTCCAAAAATGGCCACACTGGGTCAGATCCATAGTTCATCTAACCCACTATCCTGTCTTCCAAAAGTGGCCAATGCCAGATACTTCAGAGGGAATGAACAGAACAGGCAATCACGGTGTGATTCCCTCCCCTGTTGTCCACTCCCAGCTTCTGGCAGTAAGAGGCTTAGGACACCCAGAGTGTGGGGTTGCATCCCTGATCATCTTGGATAATAGTTGTTACCCCAGAATCTGACATTCCTGCATGTACCCCAGAATTTGATAATACTGCAGTCAGCAATTTTGTATGTTCAGCCACTGCGAGCTGAAAACCAAACAGCACATAGCTAGGAGAATCTTAGACCTTTGTGAGGCAAGGTCGGACAGCTGCATACTTGCAATTTATTAATCAGAATGGGAGGATGGGGCAGAAAATTAACTAGTATGGAAGAGAATGAGAGAATAGTGACCTTGGTTTTAAGTGCCCCGACACATTGTCATGACTAGATATGTTTTTATGATATGAGATGAGTAGTTTCTGCTGAAATTAGGAGAATTGGTGACCCGTTATAGGTTATGTTCTTTCTTTGAAGCTAGCTATAAAAGATTAGGCAAAATAATATGCTTTGGAGCAGTCCAAGGAAGCTTCCTTTTCAGCAAGGATCTGACAGCTAAGTTCCCTAGCAGCCAGCTGAAAGGCATGCCCCTCCTCCCCCCACGGAAGGCTGGTTGATGAGTCCTCAAAACCATTTCTTAACTCTAGGAAAATATACTTGTTTTGAAATGCTCTAAATCCTACTACAACAATATATGTGTGTGCATGTGCTTGAGGTCTAATAAAAAAAAAGTAGTTTTAGGTGAAAGCACTCCTGCTTGTGACAATTATTTATCAGATGGTTTGAGTTATGTCCCCGTTGATTTATTCCTGACAGCACCTGGAAAGAAACAGTTAAGTTACCGCTGCTTTGGGTTCTGAGAAGTCACAGGTAACATAGCCATTGATGGACCTATCCTCCATGAACTTAGCTAATTCTTTTTTGAACTCACTTATAGTTTTGGCCTTCGCAACGTCCCCGGGCAACAAGTTCCACAAGGTGTGAAGAAATACTTCCTTTTGTTTGTTTTAAACCTGCTGCTTATTAATTTCCTTGGGTGACCCCTGGTTCTTGTGTTATGTGAAGGGGGGTAAATAAGATTTCCTTATAGTATGGAGAAAGTGAATGATTTAATAGACCTCGATCATATCTCCTCTTAGTTGTCTCTTTTCCAAGCTGAGAAATCCCAATCTTTTTAATCTCTCCTAATATGGAAGCTGTTCCATATCCCTTATTATGTTTGTTGCCCTTCTCTTTACCTTTTTGAATTTGAATTTCTTTTTTTAGATGGGATGACCAGAACAGCATACAGCATTCAAGGTTTTAGCATACCATGGATTTATATAGTAGTATTATGATATTTTCTGTCTTATTATCTATCCCAGAGGTTCTCAAACTGGTCTGCAGACCACTGGTGGTCTACAAGCTCCATTCAGGTGGTCCATGGATAGTTCCCTCTAAGGCATGCGCCTCGGCGGCTGCGCACAAAAGAATGAATGGCCACCCACCTATTTAGTAGAGCCGTGCAAGCGTGGCTCCACTAATTAGGTGCCTGGACGCTGGAGAAGACGCACATGTAAGGTGAGGTGGTGGCCTTGGGGGGAATAAGGGATAGGTGGGAGGGGGCAGTGGGGTGAAAAAAGGGGGAGGGGGAATTCGGAACATGGAGGGCTGTGGCGGCCAGAGAAAGAGGTGACTTTTCCCAGCCCCAGCTTGGGGGCTGCCACGGCTGGGGAGAAATCCTGCTCCTTCCCAGCCCCAGCTTGGGGCTGCTGCAGTGAGGGGGAGAGGGCACACCCATCGCATTAGAAAGGTAACTGTACTGATATTAAAATATGAGTTGTGTGCTTTCATTTGTAGAACAAAAAAGTTAATTAAGATTTTTTTTATATAGTGTTTTTATTCAAAGTGCTTTACAATAGTTAGCTAATGGTACAAACAACATTTGGAAAGATCATTAAGTGGTCTGCCGAGACCCTCAGCAATTTTCAAGTGGTCCACCAAAAAAAAAATTTGAGAACCATTGATCTATCCCTTTCCTAATGGGAACACACTGAGCGGATATTCTCAGAGAACTATCCATGATGACCCCAAGATATCTTGAGTGGTACCGGCTATTTAGACCCCATTATTTTGCATATATAGTTGGGATTATGTTTTCTAATGTGCACTACTTTGCATTTATCAACATTTAATTACATGTGCCATTTTGTTGCCCAGTCACTCAGTTCAGTGAGATCCCTTTGTAACTCCTTGCGGTCTGCTTTGGACATCATTTTCTTGAGTAATTTTGTATCATCTGCAAATGTTGTTACCTCACTCCAGATTATTTATGAATATGTTTGTTTATTATTATTATGAATATTTATTTATTTATTATTTCCAGATTATTTATGAATATGTTGAACAGCACTGGTCCCCAGTACAGCTCTCTGGGAGGACACCACTATTTACCTTTCTCCATTCTGAAAACTGACCATTGTTTCCTATCTTAACCAGTTACTGATCCATGAGAGAACTTTCCCTCTTATCCCATGACCGCTTACTTTGCTTAAGAACCTTTAATGAGTGCTTTCTGAAAGTCCAAATACACTGTATCTACTGGATCAGCCTTGTCCATGTTTGTTGACATCCTCAAACAATTCTGATAGATTGGTGAGGCATGATTTCCCTTGACAAAAGACTCTCTTTCTGGACAAAAGGACGATTAAAGTGATTAAGGTACTCATCTGGGACGTGGGAGATGAGGACTCAAATCTTCCATATGCAAACTGAAAAATCAATTATTCACCCAGCTCTAGACAGAAGAGGATCAATAATCCTCTTTTTATTTAAATTCCTAGATGAGATTTTAAAGAGGTGGGCTGGGTATGGCTGCGCTCTCTGGGCTGCAGCAGGTGATGCTGCTTGGTATCGTGTACTAAAAATAAACTATAGGAGAATTTCCAATATTCTCAAAGTTAATGTGACTATAATAAGTGGATGCTGATTTTGGTGGCTGCACATAAGCTCATGAGCAGCCACAGGCTGCTTGGGAATTTCACCTGAACTGCCTGAAGTTCCCCCTTTGCCTAATAGAGACCCTCTGTGTGTTCTGTGCCTTCTGTGTTTGGCAGAGTTTCAGAGCAAGTGCAGTATAGCCACCTCCTCCTTCCCAACACTCTTGGCAACAGTGCCCTTTACTTCCTATTACAATGCAGGAAGGGAGAGATAATTGAGGTAGCAATCCAGGGAAGAGCAGTCAAAGAGGGTTCCTAGCAGGTAACAAGATGTCATGGTTCAAGGGGACAAACCCAGGTTGTGTCACCGCCTGCTCTGTAACTGTGGGTGCCTCACAAAGCTTTGCTGTTGTAGGTCCCAACCTGGGCTGCTCATAACCTTGGTACCAGCATGCAGGTTCAGTGGCGTTGGAACAATTTTTATAGTGGGGGTGCTGAAAGCCATTGAACAAAACTGTAAACTCTGTATATTATGGAAACTACTTAAAGCCAGGGGGTGCTGCTGCTCCCTAGTTCCAGCATCCCTGTGCAGGTTACACCTTCAGTGTCTGTGTGCTAGACAGCCTGGTTCAGCAGCTCTGACCCCAGCACCCTGTCTACATTATCACTGGCTTCCACTAGCCTGGCTTACTACTTGCAGGGTGACCCCAACGTACTCCTAGTTCTGAATTTCCCCAGAACTGTGTGCCCTGAAGTGGCCAGCCTGTCTTGGACAGCTCAGAGAAATAACAATGTTTGTTTCTTCCTTTTAGTGACACAGAACCACATCACACCTTATTAACCTAACTGAGGGTGAATACACCCTTCCCTTTAAACACCACACTAAGTCGATTTATAGTAAAATAAAACAAATGTATTAACAATAGGACATAGGTTAGGTGATGTAAAAGGAATAAAGTTAGAAAGGGTTACAAGCATATAGAAGTGAAAATGCACATCTAATAGTCTAACACATAATCTAACAAGATACAGGCTTTGTACAAGATGGTTTCTCTCACCACTCATTCCTTTTCCCAGCCATGGCTGGCTTTCCCTCAGTCAGGGCCTTTCACAAAAGTACAAGGTACAAGGCTTTCCTTGTTGTCTTAGGTGAAAGATCTTTTACCTAGGCAGGTTTCTCATCTATATTCAGTTCCAGGGACTTCAAACCCCTCTCCTTGGTTGAAGGACCCATCTTTCTCAGCTCTCAAAGCCTCTGTTCACTTGTCTGTCTGGTGATGGATGCCAAAGATGGCTTCTGTCCTTGCTTATATCTCCCAAATTTCAATGACTGTGTTTCAAGAGGTAGGATGCTGTTCTTCACTTCCTGTGGGCTTCCCATTTCCTAGCATGAGTTCTATGTAAATGGGGACTCCATTGTTTGTTTTACACCATGCTTAATTACATAGGAGACAGGTAGATGGCTGTAACATTCCCTCCTGATTGGGCAGACTGTACAGCCTAATATCAATGAGCATCCATAATCCATGTGTTGTTGATACATACATCTCACAATGATATAATCACCAGTGTGTCATTAGCTTTCAGAAAAGACCTCACTCTATATGCTTTTATAAAGCAGTAATACTTTATACAGTCAGTTGATTCAGTTGCTTATCACTGGTGGTTCAGCCCCCACTGTCTTTATAGAGCAGTAAACCTTTTAAATTAATTCTTCTGAAAAGTAAAACCCAGTCCAAGCTTTTCTCCCCTGCTGGGTGTAGCTGCCATGCTGTCTTCTCCCCAGCTTATTAGTGTGAGGTTTGCCTCCACTCCTTGATGGGTCTGTTTACTGCTTATATGTAAATAGAGGTAAACACACATGCCTTTAAGATATACCTGTTTAACAACTCCTCCAACATACCTGGTTTGAACACAATTTAGTTATAATTCCAGCACATAGTCATACTCTTATTACCCAACATGTACATATATCGCACAATAATATCAGTGACCAGTGAGTTAATTTTCAAATGATGCCTCACAAGACTTATTCTGCACAGATTATTACAGAAGTGCCTAAGGTATGAATACAGGGGTGCTTAGTATCACAAGCCCCCTTCACTGACACTAGTAGAGGAGAATCCACATCTGGAGGAAGCAGGGGAGAACCTCGCACATATGTGGTTTGGATACCGTTTGTGTATTTGATTCAGGTTGAAACCTTCAGGGCATGAAGTAAAAATTATAAACCAGAGTTTGACTGAAATAATCTATGCAAATCTCTGGGTTAGGCACAGGCACCGGCTTCCTCTGAGCTCAACCTCTTCGCTCCGTCCCAGGCCCTGCCCCCACCTGGCCCCTTCTCCCAAGGCCCCACCCCCTGCCCTGCCTCTTCCTGCCCAGTTCTGCCCCCTCCCCCAAGTGTGCCCCATCCCCACTCCTCTCCCTCCACTAGCGCCTCCTGCATGCCGTGGAACAGCTGATCACGGTGGGCGGGAGGTGCTGGGAGGGAGGAGGAGGAGTTGATCAATGGGGCTGCCGGTGGATGGGAGGCACTGTGGGGAGGAGGGAAACTGGCTGCCAGTGGGTGCTAAGCACCCGTTATTTTTTTTCTGTCTGTGTCTATGGGGTCAGAAGAATATCTGCAACAACCCCATCCTCCTGTGGGAGGCCTTTAGCTAAATGCCAGATTCCAACTTACTCTTGGAAACCCTCCTACTCTGTGATGACAGTGTCTCTCTGAGGTACCCTTTCCACTAGTGGCCTGCCAGGGACTGATTTGTAGTTGACACTCTCTGTAAATCCTGGCAGTCCCTGTTACTGCCTTTAATCTCAGTGAACACTATGATCCCTTTTCATGTCTTATCTGTTCAGATTTACTATTGGGTCTTCCTTCAGGAGCAGGACCTCTTAAGATCTTCCTCCTCATGGCAGAACAAACAATAGGTGAAGTTCTCTTTGTAGCAATGTTTTCTACCTTCCCTATGTATTCTACTCCTTCCAGTAGACATAAATATTTTTGGTAGATGAGGTCAGAAGTGAGCAGGCAATCTCCTGACCCCAAGTGGAGTTGCTCTTTAGCTAATGATCATCTGGTTTAGCTGGTTTTGTTTTTGGTTTCCACAGGAAAGGCAATGAAAGTTGAGCAGAAGCCAGATAACTGTCTGTAGCATATTGTATACAGAACCTGTAATTGAATGAAAGTGTAAATCTGGATCTGTTCAGAGCATCCAAAAATAATTCCAAGACTTGCTAAAAGTTAATCAGAGTTTCAACAGAAACTATCATGGCTAATAAGTTTTTGCACCAACCAATTCATATTCAAGTAATTGCTGTCTACGTTCTTTTCAATACCATGCCACTTACTAAGGTTGGAGCATTTTTTCCATATATAGAAACTAGACTGTCAAGTGACTAAAAAATTAATCACAATTAATCACGTGACTAAAAAAAATTAATCGCACAGTTAAGCAACAGTAGAATGCCATTTCTTTAAATATTTTTTGATCTTTTCTACATTTTAAAATATATAGATTTCAATTACAACACAGAATAAAAAGTGTACAGTCTCACTTTATATTTTTGATTACAAATGTTTGCACTGTAAAAAGACAAAAGAAATAGTATTTTTCAATTTACCTAATTCAAGTACTGTAGTGCAATCTCTTTATCATGAAAGTTGAACTTACAAATATATAATTATGTACAAAAAATGCATTCAAAAATAGAACAGTGTAAAATTTTAGAGCTTGCAAGTCCACTCAGTCCTACTTCTTATTCAGCCAATTGCTCAGACAAACAAGTTTGTTTACATTTGTAGGAGACAATGCTGCCCGCTTCTTGTTTAGTGTCACCTGAAAGTGAGAACAGGTGTTCTAATGGGACTGTTGTAGCTGGCGTCAAAAGATATTTATGTGCCAGGTGTGCTAAAGATTCATGTCCTTTCATGCTTCAACCACTATTCCAGGGGACATGCGTCCATGCTGATGATGCTGCTCGAAAACAATCCTAAGCAATGTAGACCAACGCATGTTCATTTTCGTATTCTGAGTCAGATGCCAACCAGCAGAAGGTTTGATTTTTTTCTTTTTTGGTGGTTCGGGTTCTGTAGTTTTCGCATCAAAGTGTTGCTTTTTTAAGACTTCTGAAAGCATGATCCATACCACATCCCTCTCAGATTTTGGAAGGCACTTCGGATTCTTAAATCTTGGGTCAAGTGCTGTAGCTATCTTTACAATTCTCACATTGGTACCTTCTTTGTGTTTTGTCAAATCTGCAGTGAAAGTGCTCTTAAAACGAACAACATCATGTGCTGGGTCATCATCCGAGATGGCCATAACATGAAATATATGGCAGAATGCAGGTAAAATAGAGCAGAGGACGTACATCTCCCCCTTGGAGTTCAGTCACAAATTTAATTAACACATTCTTTTTTTAATGAGCGTCATCAGCATGGAAGCATGTCCTCTGGAATTGTGGTTGAAGCATGAAGGGGCATACGAATGTTTAGCGTATCTGGCATGTAAATACCTTACAACGCTGCCTACAAAAGTGCCATGCAAATGCCTGTTCTCACTTTCTGGTGACATTGTAAATAAAAAGAGGACAGCATTATCTCCTGTAAATGTAAACAAACTTGTTTGTCATAGCGATTGGCTGAACAAGAAGTAGGACTGAGTGGACTTGTAGACTCTGAAGTTTTACATTGTTTTGTTTTTTAGTGTAGTTGTGTAAGAAAAAAATCTACATTTGTAAGTTGCACTTTCAGGACAAAGAGATTGCACTACAGTACTTGTATGAGGTGAACTGAAAAATACTATTTCATCTGTTTATCATTTTTACAGTGCAAATATTTGTAACCAAAATATACACTTTGATTTCAATTACAACACGGAATACAAGATGTATATGAAAATGTAGAAAAAATCCAAAATATTTAATAAATTTCAATTGGTATTCTCTTGTTTAACAGTGTAATTAAAACTGCGATTAATCGTGATTAATTTTTGAGTTAATCACGTCAGTTAACTGCGATTAATCGACAGCCCTAACAGAAACCTAAAGGTGACGATCATTTAGTACTTTTTTTACAGACCTTCTTAAACATCAGAGCTAGCCTCTCTGTTGTTGTTTCTCCATATTATGAAATTTCCATGCCTAAAAAATGCAAAATGGACTTTCTAACACTTCCAGTCTTCATTTGGCTGTATTTTAGACTAAGTAAAACAAGGAAAGAACAAAAAATATTTTTTTCCTGAGAGCACAGTGTATGTGTGTCTCCTAACAGTCTGCAGCAACTCAGGCAAATAGCTGAAATCTCTACCGATGCAGAGGGTTTCTCCTCACTGTAGAGTTAAATTATCAACACTAAAGTTAATAGCTCTTGAGTTAGCCTAACTACAGTGAAAGTGGCCACACTATGAAATAACACTCAAGCTACACAGAGTGGTTGTGTTATTAGCTGATGAGTTTGTTAGCTCAGCCTGTCATCTATACCTCCTGACAGTCCAACCGACTTGAGTTAAAAGCATTATAACGTTCAAGTTAAAGGTTTTTGTGTGTTGATGGGAATCAAGTTAGGAGCAACACTTGAGTTATATATTGAGTTAACTCTACAAAATATACAAGCCCAAGGAGAGTTCTTAGAAGTTTTAAGCACATGCTCCATGAACCACCCTAACTTGTGCAGCAAACCCCCAATAGTTTTCTTTGCTCTTTTTGTCAGTGTTGAGAGTTTTAACTATATGCTTATTTCCAGGACCATCTGAATAAAACCTTAGTGACCAGCAATGTAGCAGTTATCCAAGAATCTTCTGGCATATTTGCTCAATAATGATTATTTTTCTCAGGGCTTCCAGTCCCTTTGCAAGAGTGCAGCAAATGTACACACGAAGTAGACCTTTACATGCCTATTATAAATATAGCCAGGGATTTCCACAGGTACCCAAATCCACTGGCTTCATTGAAAATCCCAACCATATATAATGATTTACATTTGTCCAAAATAGGTGTAAAATATAATTTTTTTTCTTCCACTCACTTTGCACAAATAAAAATGACTTCACAAGGTGCCAGGCTGTGGAGAATCAGGCTTGGTATCTTCATCTGTAAAATTTAGACACATTTCAGCAAGTGACCACGTAGATAAAAGCATCACAGAAGAAAGTTTACAAAGGGCTCAAAGATTCACGACAAGAGTGGTGAAGCATGACCACTATGAATAAGGGCTGAATATGTTCTATAAATGGATTTATAACCTCTGCAATGTTTTCAAAGCTTATTCTTCCTCTCTACCCTGGCTGTGGATTGATTTAATGTGAGTATGAAGTCAGGCATTTTAGTAACCATCCTGCAAGATCTAGTTTGCCTTTTGTAAAATTACAATGCATCATAATATTTTGCAAGATGGCTCTGAATATGCTGCTAAGTTGCAAGTACACAAATATATTTCTCTTCATCTTATGAACTGTGGAATTTTAAGTCCTATTAGAAAACTGATTCAGTGCTGTAGAGCTATACAATAGATTGGGGGAAAATAATTTATTCTAAAACTCTAACAAGATTCATGTGCTACATTTGTCACTAGCAAAATATTTTACTGTATATATGACTGTGATAAACATAAAGTGGACTGCCACCTTAAAATGTAGTGTACTGAAGAACTGCAGACAAAGACAAGTGGTATTTGCAATTCAGGGGTTACAGAACAAAATGCACTGTATGACTAGCCGTGGTTGGGAAACTTTGACAAAATATTGATCAGAAAATGTCAATATGTTCAAACCAAAACTTTTTTGGGAAAATTATTAGTTTTGGGGGAAGGGGAGGAGTGCAGGGGGTCAGGCACCCCCTAGCACTTTGGAAAGCTGGTTTCTGTGTCCCATGTAACAGATATGGCACATACTGGTATTCCCATGGTGTGCCCATGGGTGAACCATCCCTACTGTTGCAGAAAAACAAGCATGGTGTGGAGTGGGATCACATCATTTTGGAAACCAACCTGGGTTGATCAGCAGTGGCTTCAGAACTTCCAAATGAGGAAACAGACCTTCATGAAGCTGTGTGAAGACCTTGCAGCACACCTCCAGCATCAGAACACTCAGTTCAAGGATTCTATACCCATGCAGAAGCAGGTGACTGTTGCTCAATGGAAGCTGGCAACACCAGACAGCTATGAATCAGTTGCAAACCACTTTGGAGCTGGAACGTCCACTGTTGGGGTCATGGCTGTGCAGGTTTGTGAGGAAATTAACACAGTCATCTACCCATGGGTGTTTGACATTAGCAAAGTTGCAGAAGTAATAGCTGGATTTCAGAGGATGGGGTTACTGAACTGTGCAGAGGCCATTGAGGAAACCCACATCCCAGTACATGCCCATCAAAAGGGGTTAGTAAGTGTGTGAACTGAAATGTTTACTATTTGCTCATTTTGCTTCTGCATGACTTAATGGACCACAAGGCAGATTCATGAATACCAACGTGGGAAACACTGGAAAGGTTCATAATGCCAGGGTTCTTAGGAGATCAGGATTGTACTTGAATGGGAAAGAACAGACTGTATTCCTCAGAAACGATGTGATTCTATGGTGTGCCTGTGTCAACTATTATTTAAAGGCACCCTGTATACCCACTCCTAACTTGACTGATGAAACCATACCCCAACATCAATGTTCCTGGAAAAAAGGAATTCAGTTACAAAGTCAGTAGCTGCAGAATGGTCAGTGTGTGTGTTTGGTGGGCTGAAATCTCATTGGTGCTGCCGATGCCATCCACACAATCGTTTCCTGCTGCACACTGTGTAACATTTGGGAGGGTAAAAGGGAGCACTTCTCTCCAGAGTGGGCACAGGAAAAGTCTGGTTTGCAAACTCTACAGGCAGCCAGATTCCACCAATGTGCACGCTGGTCCTGGTTCCTAGAGGACAAGAGAAATCAGGGATGAAATATGTACACACATTTTGCAACAGCAGGGAGGCAGAGGATGACATCTGCCTATGTCAAGGGGCACCTTCACATCCTGTGCAGCTGCTGGAAAAGCACATGAGTGAACACCAGTACATACTTGTGGGGCTCTGTGGCTTTGTGACTGTTTTGTTCCCTGTAGCTGATGGTCATTAATTATTTGTTCCTGTGACTATTCACCCATTATGGACTATTATAACATGGCACCTCCACTAGGTTAATACATTCAAGGGTTGGGTTTATGCTGTGGAGAGTGGCAGCTGAGTTGTAATGGTCATTGTGCAATGCGTTTGTCTTAAATGTTCACATTTGTTTACAAACCTCTGTTATCAGGACCCTGAATCCCTCTTAACCACCTTATCAATATTTGGTTTAGGGTGAGGAAGGGAGTTCAACCACTCTTTTTTTTTTTTCCCCCACTGTTCGTTGTTATGGGGCTGACTGCACTTGGCAGCTATTATGTTGCACTAACCCCAAGATTAATACTGGTCAAATTTTGGGGGAGAGGGGAGAAGGGTCATTTAATCACTGGGCAGGGCAGATGCCTATATTGTTACTTTGTTTCATTGTTCTGTATATGAACCAAGCCATCAAGACATTTATTTACACATTTTCTGTATTGTGAATTCTGCTATTTTAAATCTACCAGTGCTTTCTCTAAGTACACAACAGTGAACTTTCCCCATCCCTATCATGTATCCTTTGGACTTGGGATTTCTTAACTGAGGGGTGGTGTGTGGGGGGGACAGAGATAGAAAAATGTTGCCCATTTAATGGCACCAGACAGGTACACTATTACAATTCATATTAATTCAGTGAATTAATAAATTATCATTTTCTTTCAAAAATACTATAATGGAATGACAGCATAATTGCTCAATGTAATAATTACTCTCGTAGTAACTAGACATATTATATAGCTACAGACATGAGACTAGAATTCTATAGTTCTTCTGCTCCACAAACGGAGGCTTCTCTCACTTCAGGTAAGGTAGATCGCCTGTGTTTGCTGGTTGTCTCCCACGCTTTCTAGTTGTTGTAGGCCTCTTATATTTTCTAGGGGTCAGCCACTTAATTTTCATCTGTGTGATGTTTGCCATTAAAACTTTACAATAGCTCACTGGAATGAGTGGGATACCATTTTGTAGCTCTTCCCACGTCGTGTGATGGACTAGAAAATAAAGAGCTGGCTTTCATCAACACTTCTGTGTCATGCTTTTAATACATCATGTCAGGAGAAAATGTAATTTTTGAAAAAATGTGGCAAATTGATCAATTTGGAAGGGAACTTGGCAGATAACTTCTAAACAAAAGTATTGGATGGGAAAAGTGTTGATGCTCGTAAGACAAAATGTCCATGCTTTATGGATTGTTTTGTTCACTTGTGCCCAGATTTGAAATTGTTATAGAACCAAAAAAAGAACCTGCTTTGCAACTTTGTGATTTATGACGATGCAAATTTAGCACAGGTGTCTCTAATTTTGATAGCCTGAGCCTTCTCCTGCAGAGAAGATCCTGAGACCAGGAGAGTTGCTCCAGCTAGGAAGGGTTGGGGGTAGCTTGCTAAGGCCAAGGAAGGTTGGGATGTCCACAGTTGAAGGCTGAAAGAAAGACATTTGTATTTAGTTTTGAATGTTAAGTTAATAAATAAGACCCTAAGTAGGTCTGTTGTGATTGAACTGGAAAGAGAACCTGTGTGGAGTTTATTTGGGGATTCAAGAAGGAAAATTGAGTTGACAGGCTGCTTGCAGGGCTTTCCTGAGGCCACAAGGGATGCCATGAGATATCCACTAATCTACAGAATGGAATTAGAAGATTATTTTAATAGGGAGACCCTTGATAGCCTTTGAAAAGACTCCCAGCTTATTGACCATTTCCTTATAGTAAGCAATTCTTTTTATCCATCACTCAACTAGCTTTTCACTTTTTACATTATATAATGAGCGTAGCCATCAGACCCCCCTCACTGTCAATTTTAAATGCTTTTGTGGTGTTTCAAACACTTCTTGGTTACAATGTGGAAGACACTTAAATTCAAACTCAGCTTTTTAAAGCTTACCTTGCTCTCATTTTTGCTTTGCTTAATAAGTGAATAAACAAATAAAATGAGATTAGAACAAAGAAACTTCAAGAAAGGGATGTAGCAGGGCTTGAGATGTTCCATATTCCAATAAATATTCTATAAACAAACACTACTTGTAAAAGGAATTAAGGTTAGTTACGTATGACATCACTCTAATGCAAACCCTTAAAAGAAATGAAATGCTGAATTATAGGACCCTTCTTAGGCCTTCTCTACACTTATGGTGACATGTAGAGTGCATGTAGCTACACACCACAGTGAAAAACAGGCTGCATCCACACAGTGGTGTGAAGCTGTGTGTGACCCTGAAAGGATCTGATGGGAGTTGGGAGAGGGTCAGTGGAGAAAGCGCTCTGATGCCAGAGCCTACCAGAGTTTTTCCCTGCTGCCAGAGTCTTTCCACGCTACCAAAATCTTTCACTGTGGTGGGGAAAGGCTCCAACAGCAGGGAGTCAGTGGGACTGTACACTGCTAAAAATAGCTGTGTAGATTGGGGAAGCACTGCTTGACAGGTAGAGAGCCATGTAGGGTACATACCATAAGGTTCTGGTGTGTCTTTACTCACCTAAGTCTATGCTACTATTTATACTTGTGCTAGGGGAGCATGCAGGATAGGTATGCTACATGCTGCTGTAAGTGTAGACAGACTCTTAGTCATACCCTAATGTCCATTTAGCATGTATTCTGACAGTCACTTACTCCACAGCTTCACATGAATTTTCCTTCTGACTCCAACAGATAAGGAAACAAACCACACATCCATCTCTCTCACAGTAGAATGTAAAATCTTAATGACAGTTTCACTAACATTAGCAAATATTCAGCATTGATATGTGCACAGAGATTAAATGCAGGAAGTATGAGGTCACAACTAAGATTTTGTGGTGGTAAGGTTTTGTGTGTAGTTTCTAACTATAGAGCATAAGGATAGCCTGGCTTCATTTATTTCATTCCTAAAGAATAGGAGATGATTCTCTTCACTAGAAACAGCTCCACTTTCACATCAAACTTCAGTGAATCGTTGGCCATCTTTAGTGAGGGAAGCCTGTGGCTTTACTGCCATTATAAGTCATGGTAAATAGTGAATAAGGTCAATTTGTGAATATAGGATTAAGAATTAAATACAATTGTTAATAACTAGAGCTGGTCAAAAATAGAACAGTCTCCCACTAAAACTGCAGTTTTATTGAATTCATAGTGTTTCACAAGAACATGTCGATCTTGACAACATTTTCAGTAAGAAAAGGTTAAAATGTCTCACTACAGCCTACTGAGCTTCCCCATTACAGCAGCCACCATCTACTGTTCATTAGAAATTGTCTGATTCCCCTCTGGTGAAGCTCATTCTGTAATCAAGGTTGGCTTGGCCATTGTTTCTCCAGCCCAAGGACAAGTCACTCTGTTGCCTTTCTAACATTTACCTAGTCACACTCCCTAGATGTAAATACCATTTTAAAAATGCTTCAGTGTGCAAGGTCTGATAGATCGAACCTTCCATGGAATCTGAATTTGCAGCCAACAGCTTCCATAATGTAATGAGAGAAAGCAATGTGCCCTTAATTGTCAAAGCCTAGGAGTACTGTATCATTAGTCAAGTACAAGTTGCTTGAGAAGTTTTCCATCTAATATAAAGAATGAACTCTTTGCTTTCCTTCTGCAACTCTATCAAGTTTGTATATGTTTCAGAAGTTTCAGAAATGTTTGTGGTAGAGAGAAAGGTCTTAATGACCTCTATTTCTGTCATTGTGACATTTCTATTACCTCATTGTCTGTCTGCTAATTCCTCTACATTCTGTACAAATGATGACTGAATTGTGCTCTTGCAATCATTACTTCCATTTTTCTCCCTCTGATTTATCTTGCATTACTGAGCATGAAGTCTGTTTACTGTAACTGTGTTTTTATTATCCTTGTCAAAGATTAGTTTATGATTGAGTTCCCGTGGAATCTGCTCCAAGTTCTTTGTTGCTTGCATTCTACAGCATTGCTTTAAGTAATAAGGTCTTGCAATATGCTACTGAATATATTGCTGTGAAAACAGTACACAAATTTGTTTTTCTTCCTTATTGGGTTTTAATTTGACATTTCTCCTTTAGTGGAGTCCAGCTAGATAGAGTAGATAGAAGAAATTATTTTCTTCTAAAATTCCAGAATAGCTGATATATTGCTCAGTTTTGTAACCTATCAGCACCACTAAAGCACTAATTTATTTAATTTATTTTGTATGACTGTATGAAGATGTACTTGACTGATATCTTAAGATGCAATGCACTCTTGGTAATTAAATGTGACACAGTGGCCAAACTTCCAGGTTTTGCTCTAATGTTTTGTACTTTCCTATATATGATTAGTGGTGATTTGGACAAGATTCGTCTAGTGAATACAGCGATAGGATCAATGTACTTGTTTCAGAATATCATGAAATATCCATACTTGTGTTTGGGGGCGGGGGGGAAGAGGAAAACCACACACACATGAATCTTGATGCCGCTTATTAACCAGATTCATGTGATTTACACCCAGATCTAGTGATACCTAGGTTTTACAGAAATACACAGCATATAGAGAGTGGAAAAAGACACACATTAGACATAAAGGCGTCGACCCTTTGCTCATATCTATAGGAGCCGTCCTTTCTTATCTCTCCAAAATGCACGTTTTGCATTAATTAAAACTTTTGCCAATAGCATTATGGAGATTCTAGAAGTGTGTTATCATGAAATAACTACATCCTCAAGGAATAGATTGTATCTAAGAATTAAACAGATATTTAATTCAGTCATCTGTTACAATAGGGCTTTCAAAGAAGACAGAATAATTAATCCCAGTGAACAGATTACTAACCCAGTTGTGATGCTGGCACACCAGATGCCAGCTCATGCCAAGGATTTCGGCCTGACTGAACATTGACAAAGCATAACTGTAAACCAGTCTGGCATACCTGTGGGTTAGTATAGTTAAAACAGATATTAGTGTTTGTTTAGTGTTTAGACTTGATGGAATGCTTGTAGAATGTTGCATGTATTAATCCTACTTTTAATATCTGTATCCTATGCTATAAGGTAATATTTAAGTGTTTGCTCTCTAGATGTAAAATGTTTGTTCTGAAAACTTGTAACTCACCAAACTGGGGGAAAAAACCTCACCTAATGCAACATGCTGGATTCCTACAGAAGGTGTTATCTCCTGCCCATTGGGAAGAACTATTGAATCCAAATGGGCCATTCTAGAACAGAAACTTTGATTGCTCCCTGCACCCACCCATGAAGAGGTTATGTACAGAAGTGGTGATCCCATCAGCTTAAGACTCTAGGGCGATGAGGATAAAAATTCCTGACCAAAAGGAACCGGAGTCCAAACAGAATAAAAAAAACTTTAAGGGGCAAAGATTCCTAAACATAAGCAAGAGATACCCAGGACTAACTTGGGTTAGCCCGAATGGACATACAGAGCTGGCATATTTCAACAGCTCTGTCACCATCTGAAACCTAAGACTGCAACTCATTTGTGTGTGTATGTTTATCAATTTTAACCTTTGTAAATAACTCTTATTTCTTTTTCCTAGTTGATAAACCTTTACTTAGTTTGTTAGAGGATTGGTTGCAAGGGTTGTCTTTGGTGTAAGATTAATATGCAGTAAAGTGACTGGTTCCTTGGGACTGAGAGTAACCTGAATATTTTGTGATTGTTGGTGTAAAGTGACCATCTATCACACAGTCAAGCTTGCCTGGGTGTCAAGATGGATCAGAATGTCCAAAGGGACTGTCTGTGACTCCATGTTAAAGCTGTGTAGTGTCTGAGGAGTTTACACTTGTTACTGGGTGAAATAGAATTATAGAAATCACAACCCATTTGGGGTTTCTGCTTTGCTGCTTAACAGTCTGCCCTGAGGTTGGTATTCTCACTTGTGAGCCACTCCAGACAGCATGACAATTGGCGTAGTTGGCAGGATTTATGTGCCAAAGCTCAATTGGATTTATAGATTATAACTCAGTGCTGTTAAAAGTTTAAACTTCATATTAAGAGTTTTTAAAGGTTAAGAAATAGACAATGCAAGACATGTAGTTTCATAGATTGTAAAGCTAGAAGGGACCATTGTGGTCATTTATTTTGACTTCATCTATAACAAAGGCGATAGAATTTCTCTGAATTAATTCCTGTTTGAATATCTTCTAGGGCAGTGTTTCCCAAACTTGGGACGCGGCTTGTTCAGGGAAAGCCCCTGGTGGGCCAGACCGGTTTGTTTGCCTGCCGCGTCCGCAGGTTCGGCCGATCGCGGCTCTCGCTGGCTGCGGTTTGCCACCCCAGGCCAATGGGAGCTGTGGGAAGCAGCAGCCAGTATGTTTGTTCTCTTTAATAATTTGTTCTCTTTTGGTCCCTGTCTGTCTCTCTGTTCTGTACATGTATTAAGGAAATTAAAAAGGTAGGTGTAAGGAAGAGCAGAGGCACCCTTATAAAGTGTAGATTGATGTATTTACTAGAGCTGGTTGAAAATGCCAATTATTTTTAGTTGAAAATTTGGGAAAAAGACAACTTTCCTGTGACAAGTTGTTGGGTTGGTTTTTTTTTTTTTTTTTGGTTTGGCAAAAGGAAACTAAACACTTAGTGTTTGAACAGTGATTTCAATTTTTGTTTATTCAAAAGAACAGAAAATGTTAATCAAAATGAAAATTTTCTGTAAAAAAAAATTACATCTGCCCCTTTATTAAAAAACAAAACAAAACTGGGGAAGGAAATGGTCTCCTAGGCTCATTTACATACATAGGAATTGCCATATTGGATTAGATCCAATGTGCATCCAGTCCACTATCCTGTCTCCTACAGGGGCCAGCACCAGATGCCTCAGAGGAAGGTGTAAGAACCCGTCAGTAGGCAGAGGTGGGATAATCTACCCCCCATATTACCTCTTATTCTGGTCTCTAAAAGATGGAGATGCAAAACCATGGTCTGAGTGTCCCTAGCCTCCGTTTGCCAGAAGGTCACTTGATGATTGCCTGTTCTGTTCATTCCCTCTGAAGCACCTGGCATTGGCCACCATCAGAAGACAGGATACTGGGCTAGATGGACCCAGTCTGGATATTCTTATGAGATTAGTTTAAGCCTTGAAGCTTGAGGTTTAATATTCTTTCCAAATTCTTATGATTAGTTATAACAGTAGATTTTCTTATTATTCATATATATGTTTAATTGCTTTTTGAATCTTGCTTAGTTCTTGACCTCAAAAACTTCCTGTGGCAATGAGTTTGACCACCTAAATACACACTGTGTAAAAAAGTATTTCCTTTTCTCAGTTTTAACTTGGCCACCTTTTAATGCCATTGAACATCCCTTTCTTGTTTTATGAAACAGCGAGAATAGAAGCTCCAAATCTACCTTCTCTATACAGTTCACTTTTATGTACTTTATCATGTCCCCTATTATTATTTGTATCCTAAGCTAATCATTGTTAATCTTTCCAATTTCTCTTCCCATGGAAATTTTCCCGTGCTCTTGAGTCATTCTCATTGCCCTTTTCTGACTCCTTCTAATTATGCCACATCCTTTTTGAACTGTGTTACACCGTACTATTCCAGATAAAGCCATACCATTGGTTTATTTAATGACTTCATAATTTTTTCCAAATTGTTCTCCATCCCATTCTTTACACAACCTAACAGCCTTCTTGCTGCTTTTTTTTGTTTTGTTTTTTTTTTTGGTGGGGGGGGGGCGAGTGCAGCTGCAGATTGAATGGAGGTCTTCATTGAACTGCCTACTGTGATGCTGAAGTCCTTTCCTGAGTTGACACAATCACTTTAGAATCTTGTAAGGTATATGAGTAGTCCCTTTTACAGATAATTAATTTATTAAACACTAGATCTAGTAGAGAACTTTGGGGATAATTTTTAATTTTTTTTTTTGCCATGATGAAAACCAACTATTTAAATCTTACTCTTTATTTTCTGAACCTTACTGAAAAGTTGAGTTCTAAAGCAAATTTTGATATTTAATACCCAAGTTGAAAAACTCTGGAAAAAACAACATGAAACAGATGCTAAATTCTGACTGTATTGCAAAGCTCTGCTATATAGAACTTGAAATACTCTAGTGGGCACACATAGAACTTTTAAGGTTAAGGTTGCATAACAGTTTCCATTGTACCCCATTGTTTTTGTTGCTCATAATTTGGGGTTAGCAAGAGTTGCATGTGCTCAGCACTTCTGAAAATGAGGCCACTCCCAAGTTACTTGGCAAATACATTCTCCTCAGAAACTAGAAACTGTAGACCCAGTCTGGTAACACTATCTTAACCTTGTGGCATACCAAAACTGGGCTTGAAATTTCACAAGAAGAGACTTGTGGTATTTCAAGTATTACTGTCTCAAGAAATGCCTTGAAATTCCCGCAAGAACAGCCCTTCTTGTATAGTTTCAGCAGTCCCCCTTGCAGGAAGGTGCAGACATTCTCAAAAATAAAATTTAAAAGTTAATTAACCGTTTTCAAACCTTCTGAAATGTCTGGCTTGGGGGATAGGTTGCTCCTGGCTTGATTGTTTAGTTTGAACTGGTTCATCTTTTTGTGACTGCAGCACTTGCAAGTGGGATTCTGGAATTTGAAAACAAGATTTAGTTCCCTGTTTTTTTTTATTTTGTTTTTAAAGTCCCTGAGAGAGATTTAAAAGACCTCTGTTTTTACTTTAAAAGCACATGAACCCATGGGAACATTAGTGCATCATTAACAGAGGCAAGGAGGCGAGGAGAATCTGTTCTTTCATTTACTGTAAATCTGTTCCTCCTTCTTTTGGAACCTTTTCAAGTTTCTCATTTCCCCATGTTCTACAGTAATTGTATTGTCACACTAAAAACAAAGAAAGAGGTTGGAAAAAAAGAGCAACTTATTATAGTTTATCATCTCCATTTTGCACTGAGTTAGAAATAACATATCAAGATCCTAATCTACTGGCATCTCTGTTAAATGGCTACCACCATAATCACCCCGAAGGAATGATTTAACATCATAATTATAAAGAATCAAGGAATGATTAGAAGGATGTTTTCCTTCTCTCTAATTTTCTCTCCTTAATTCTCTTGTCTGCAATTTTCTTTTCCTTTAAAGCTTACTGTTGGGGCCCAATAATACCCCCTGGTAGAAGCAGGGCTGAAATGCTTATTCATGCTGCAGAATGATGAACATCTTTACACAACAGCCTGATAGGCAATTATGTTGGCTCAGTGTAATTTTTTTTCCTGTTTTTTGTTTTTTTTTTAAAGCCGCTTTTCTTGAAAGTGTTAATCATAGGATTTGGATTCTGGTTAGTCATCTGATGAAGGATGAAATCATAGAACTGTGGGCTAAATTTTCAAACAGTTAGTGCCTTTGAACTAGACTTTTATATCCATAGTATCAAGGAGGGTTGTGCCACAGTTGTTTTTCCCCTTTGAAAATGCTGAGCAGGTACAAGTGACTAGAAGGACAAAGAGTTGTAATTGGGGCATGACCTTGAAAATGTAACCTCAGTGGAACATTCAAAAGGACGTACATGGAAACAAGTCACATGCAGCCCCCCACAACTGCACCACAAATTGTATCTGGCAATGCTCCCATTGTATGACCAAAGCTACCTTGCATTGACTCATGAGGCTACCCATTGCAGCTGGGGACAGATTTCTTCTGGCAGCATTGTCTGCCTGCTAGAATTACGACAGGGTCATGTGGCCATCCTTAGGATGAGAGGAGGAAAAACGGAGCAAATGGCTCCAGGAATGCTACAGAAGGTGACTATATTTTCTTTACGGGTTTTACAGGTCACTGGTTACCTAGCACAATTTGTCAGAGGAGCAAAGGTACAACCAGGGACAAATCTTGAACCACCCTGAAAGGAATCAGGCAAAGCAAACACACAGAATCTAAGGTATACTGGTGGGATTTTTCAATCACCTGCCCCCCCAGGGATGCTCAGCAATAGGCGTACATCAAGCAGATGTCAAAAAGAAATGAGGAGACCTGTAGAAATGTGAAGGGGTTACGCTGGATCAACAGATAGGATGCCTGTGAGGCAAGGCAGCTCGTCATATATGTAATGGCATATACTTGGGAACAAGTAATGAATTTAACAGTCACAGAAGGAGAACACATCAAGTTGGCTGGGGTATGTCAGACCAGGGAGAGTCCCTTGGAGCATACTGCTTTCCTCATGCAATTTTAAAATGATCAATCTCAAGGAAACTACTGAGAGACAATAATCCATAAGAGAAATATATTTCCAGGGAGTGGGAGACACTGTTCATCCCTTGAGGAGATTGAGCACAATACATGATCCAAATTTCCACACTCTCTCACAGAATAGTTATACTGATGCATGCCAAGCCATCCATAAATATGTGTCATCTGCACTGGTGGCTTCTACCACATCCTGAAGGGACATGATGGTGGAAATGTAAGTCCAAGTGTAGCCTACCCCCACACCATATGAGTGGCAATTGATGAGCCTTCTGTGATCTAATATTGTTACTTCGAACTGAGGATCCTATTGTCACCTGTCTTGCACTATTTCCTTGATTTTGGGTGGCTGCTGCTGCTGCTTTTTTTTTTTTATTAAGCCATTACCATAACCTGCTGTGCAGGATGCAATCAGCTGAACAGCCCTCTGCAGATTTGCTGTGGCACTCATATGCTGTACCCATGGTTCTGTTATCATACAAGTGCAAATGCTAATTTTAGCCTTTTGGATGAAAATACACCCTTTCGGGGTGAAAATTATGGGCACAGCAATTCACCCACAGATGTAAGTGTGTCTACCGCCATGATGTTGCAGTTCTCAAAATGTAGCTTTTTACAGTGCATTCTGCATGTATGTAATCTGGGCTAATAATTTCCTATCATTCTGTATCCACACTAATTACCCTGGAATTCAGGACAAGATGCAGTGTTCAGTTAAAAGTCAGCATAGTTTCTGTGATGAGCTGCTTCTTTTCTATTCCTGCCCTCTCCTCCACCCTCACTCTGCAATTCTCTAGTTCATTTGGGGGAAACTATTAGTGCTTTGGTAACACTAATGATAACACCCATTGTTTCATGTTCTCTGTGTATATAAAATCTCCGCACTATATTTTCCACTGTATGCATCTGATGAAGTGAGCTGTAGCTCATGAAAGCTTATGTTCTAATAAATTTGTTAGTCTCTAAGGTGCCACAAGTCCTCCTTTTCTTATTAGTGCTTTTTAACACTAACAGGCTCTATTAGGAATCTACAAAATAACAAATGGAAGTTAGAGGGAAAAAAGAGGAGAGGCAAGAGAGGGAATAGAAATTGATGAAGGAAAGGAGACAAGAAAAGGGAGGCAGGAAAAGCAGCAGAGGAAGAGATGAGGAGGGCAAGTGTAATTTTAATATTTTAAAATAGCACCATTCCTCTCCTGAAAAGAGGGGGAGGAAAACAAAACCTGTGTTTGTTTTTAGTTAAATTCAAATGGTTCACGACTAAGTTTTCAAACTAAATCTCTATAAAATTCACCCTCTCACAGCACACCACTGTACTAAAGTCCACAGAATTCTATAAGCCCAAAAGATAACTCTTGAGCTACACATGTGTATTTTTTATATGAACTGTATTGTAGTTCTTTACCTACAATACATTGGAAAATATGACTAGCACTTAAATTTTAATCAAGCGGAGAGGGACTCATTATTTTAGATTTAGTTCATTTACATACTGTACATACCTTCACCGTGAGTAATTTTGTGATGGATTTTTCACATTTTGAACCCTCAAACTAATTTTGTTATTTATTTGTATTCTATACTGTCACTTTAAATGCTTTCTCCTGTGTAGAGTCTATGAACAAAGGAAATTGAGTTGGAAATCTTTATCTGGATAATTGGTGTCCACACTTCTTCTTATTTATACTGTGATAGTGCCGAAAGGCACCATTGTACTGGGAACTCTACAGTTGCAGATGAAAACATGGGTCCTGCCCCACTAAGTGTAAATGTGCTTGGGAACTCAGTATTGAGGGGTCTGTTTGGAAGGAAGTGGATTATACAGCTGTAAGCGATGCTGGGTAGAGAAAAGATCAAAGTGAGCTAGTCTCTAAGAGGTTCTTAATTCAAGCAAAAGGAAGAAATTAGCATGATATGCTGAAATAATTGCTTGTGCAAATTGCAGCCCAGATATACTGTATACTATGTGGACCTCCTTATTATTTACAATTATGGAGATTGAAGTTGGCTATTTTCTGCTACATTCTCACCCTCACGTTTTCCCTCGCATCTTCTTTGTACTGTGCTAATAGAGTTTTACCCTGATACCTTGAAAGGTGTTTTATATTACCGTTGTTTACTGGGAAATGCCTTTGTCTTTTAATACCTATGGTAGTGTAGTAGTAATCTATTCTATGTGGAATTAAAGGTATTCAAATAACTTTTTAGAAACTTTTATTTTGGGGGGCAGTCCCCCCCACACACTGTGTAGCTAAAGTGCAACAATATTTCAGCTACTGCCAAGCTGTTGAACTTGCTTTAGTGAATATTATTTAGTTTATCCTCTGCAAGTGCAGTTTTCTTTAAAAGCTGAGTTATTAGGCTGCTGTATTACAACTTTGTCCTTGTGCTATTGTAGCCATCCTCTTGGGCTTCTGAAATATTAATGACTGGGATTTGTTGTGAGACTATTTGAGCAGGGTTGCATATTGTCATAATAATGTGATACTTAATGTTGCATCCATTGGTGCTGTTGCCATTTTGTGTGTTTTACACTGTATGCTTAGTCTGCTTTAAATTACTGTGTGTGTCTGTTTGTTTATTTTGTTTATACATAGACACATATGGTATTTCCAGTAACCAAAGCACAGAGGATTGGTAATGGAAGCCTTTCCCTTCATTTTCACTACTTTGTGGGCAATCTAGGTGAGTATGTAGTGACTGAATATTCTCCTCTGGCAGCAGGCTGGTGATCTCAGTGTAGGCCCCAGGTGTTCATGTCACAAAATCCACTGTCTGCAGGCAAACTAGTTATCCTATCAGTCCTGGAAAAGGATTGAATTGTCAGAGTTTAAATGACTAAGTTCAGATGCGGTCCCTTCTGCTACCTTTCAAAAAGGGCTGAAGATTCCTGATATAATTATAGATGCATAGCTATCCTCACACAGACCATATCAGCCCAAAAGAAATTGGTTTGTGCATACGGCCTGATCCAATTTTCACTGAAGTCAAGGAAAAGACTCCCACTGTTCAAAAGTGCTTTGATTTGACTACATTGGACACATGCAGCATTTTTTATTCTTGTTTTCTTGTTAAAACGTAGAAGTTAACATGCTGGGATTTGTGTTGTATATTTTGTCATGTATATTCAATACAGGGTGTGTGACATGGCAGAAAAATGTTGCAATGTAAAAAATACACCTTGAATTTCTTGTCTTTTGTGATGACTGACACCTCTGCCCTAATGTTCCGTTAACATTCCTCACCCAATCTCCTGTGATCATGACTTGAAATGTTTACACAGACCTGACATGACAAGTCATGGACCAAGTGTTCCTATTTCTTCTGAAAAGCACCCAGCACATTTTTGGACACTGTAAAAATCAGTCTTAAGTTTTGTATTGAATATGTATTTGGTTTAGCAATAGCAGCTCTGTCATCAATATTGCTGAAGTCTGGTCACCTTCATAAATAGCTGCGTCTTATTCTATGTTATAAATTTATATTTTATTCTGTCTATATTCTTATAGTGCCCTCAGCACTATAGTGCCCGAGAACCTTTCAATGCAGTGCACTGAGTGACCTGACTAATATCCTCCACTTGTGTTTCATTCTGTCTCTCATCCTTTCCCCAGGGGGTGAATTGTGTGTGCAATATAGTCTTATGTTTTGGCAGAGTTCTTCTGTTTAATTTAATTTAATATGTTGTCATAAATATAATATGTTGTCATAAATTTAAAATCCCTCCTGGCTAGAGGAAAAATCCTTTCACCTGAAAAGGGTTAAAAAGCTAGGATAACCTCACTGGCACCTGATCAGAATGACCGATGAGGAGACAAGATACTTTCAAAAGCTGGGGGGAGGGAGAAAAAAAATCTCTGTCTGTCTGTGTGATGCTTTTGTCAGGGACAGAACTGGAATGGAGTCTTAGAATTTAGTAAGTAATCTAGCTAGATGTGCGTTAGATTATGATTTCTTTAAATGGCTGAGAAAATAAGCTGTGCTGAATAGAATGGATATTACTGTGTTTGTGACTTTTTGTAACTTAAGGTTTTGCCTAGAGGGATTCTCTATGTTTTGAATCTGATTACTCTGTAAGGTATTTACCATCCTGATTTTACAGAGGTGATTCTTTTTATTGTTACTTCTATTAAAATTCTTCTTTTCAAGAACTGACTGCTTTTTTTCATTGTTCTTAAGATCCAAGAGTTTGGGTCTGTGGTCACCTATGCAAATTGGTGAGGATTTTTACCAAACCTTCCCCAGGAAGTGGGGTGCAAGGGTTGGGAGGCTTTTGGGGGGAAAGACATTTCCAAATGGTCTCTTTCCTAATAAAATAAACCCAGATAAACGTTTGGTGGTGGCAGTGGAAGTCGAAGGGCAAAGGTAAAATAGTTTGTACCTTGGGGAAGTTTTAACCTAAGCTAGTAAAAGTAAGCTTAGGAGGTTTTCATGCAGGTCCCCACACCTGTACCCTAGAGTTCAGAGTGGGGAAGGAACCTTGACATGAGATTATTTTTTTCTCCCTCCCCCCAGCTTTTGAAAGTATCTTGTCTCCTCATTGTCACTTTGGTCAGGTGCCAGCGAGGTTATCCTGGCTTCTTAACCCTTTACAGGTGAAAGGATTTTTCCTCTGGCCAGGAGGGATTTTAAAGGTGTTTACCCTTCCCTTTATATTTATGACATATGTGCATGCTGTTTTATTCTTCATGTAACTCCTCCTTATTTTTTCTCTGGCTATTGTTCATGGTAGTACTGATAACTATTCTTGAAAGTAAATTCAAGGCTGTGATTCTGAAAGAGAATATTAGGGAATGGAAGTTTCAAAAGGCAGAGCAACTTTAAATGGAGAAAAAGAGCAGGTTTATAGTTGCCCATCAATTCTTTTGTCACTGTTCTAGATTTCCTCCTCAATAATAGTTGTATAGTTTTTCAGACTTCAAAAGTAAAAATTAAATCCACTTTAGCCTTTAAAAATGTGTACAACAAGGGCTGGATATGAACCAGAGCCTAGAGGATTTTAGCAAGGCCATATGAGAGTCACTCTTGCCTTATGAGAGTCATCTGTTATGATGGAGACAACTTACAATATGTGATTGCTTGGCCTGAATCACCAGATCCATTGTCCCTCACTATGTAAAAACCTCTGCACTATTCAGATGCCATTGTAGGCATTAGGCAGTACAACAAATACTGCAAAATGGTCCTTCCACTGTCAGTGTTGCTGTGGGACCTTTGTGCCAGGCGCAAACGAGGTCACCCACTTGCTGTGCATTTCCGTCCAGTGGCTCCTGAAGCTGGCTACCTTGTCTTTGTGAATGGGAGAAAAAGAAGTTTATTGTTCAGTGGGAGGTACATCTGCAAATGCTGTTCATTGCTGTTACCTTGCCATCTTAGCTTTATTAAAGGAGAAGACTTTATTGATGGAAGTGTTTGCTGCTGCTGCTGCTGTTGAATTTATGTCAGTGTGTATGATTCAGTCCTCTTCCAGCACAAAAAGCAGTAGCTACTTTGTAGTCAGCAATTAGTCTGGGCTTAAAGCTTTCCTACAGACAGACAGATGTATTGACAGGATTGATATTAGACAAGCTTGATTCCTTTTGTTCAGGCCTTTGCTTTTCATTGAGGCATACTTGCCTGTCAACTCGCAGTTCATCACTAGTACAGTTGTTGGTCACATTAGAGAGAGAAGCAGTAGCAGTAGTGAGAGAAGCTTTTGATCTCAAAATGGGGATGGGGGCAATTGTCTAATAACAGGATAGAAATCAAACAAGTTATAATAAGTGCAGAAACTACATGGTGTGGTGGTGGTTGTGCATCAGCTATTTATTTTGGTCCAAAGAGGTAGTATTAGAATTGGAGGACTCAGTAAATGTCTGACCATGCTATAAATTCACTTAGGCCTTGGTGCCAGCAAATCATGTAAAACATATTTTAAGCACCTGTCAAGTAGCTTTAAGTCAAGCATACGCTCAATGTTGGATGAACGCCATAATGTGGATTTGTGAAAAAGACAAGTTTAGTTTTACTTTATTTCTGGTGTGAGATTCATTTGGGAAAAACAATTCTGCCTGACTTCCCCTGTTCTTTTGTTTTAAGACCTACCCAGAATGGTGAAGTGATGCAGGTAAATTTCAGACTCCTCACGTAATATTATAATGAGTGCTCTGCATATCACTGTACATTACTGTGGTCAATCATCATAATTTAAAATGAGATGGTAGCTTGTAATTCTTATTTTGAGATCTTGCAGTGGGTATGAAAACTAAAATGGTTACTGCTGTATGTTAGATAAGCTATTACCAGCAGGAAAGTGGGGTGGGGGGAGAGAAAACCTTTTGTAGTGGTAAACACCCATTTTTTCATGGTTTGTGTGTATAAAAAGATCTTCTGTACTTTCCACAGTATGCATCCGATGAAGTGAGCTGTAGCTCACGAAAGCTTATGCTCAAATACATTGGTTAGTCTCTAAGGTGCTACAAGTACTCCTTTTCTTTTTGCGAATACAGACTAACATGGCTGTTACTCTGAAAACTGCTATATCTGTTCACCTTTAGGAAATGATATCTGGTTACTACTGATCATTCGATCAAACCAGCTGGCCAAATGGTGGCCAAGTTATTCTTGCAGTGTATTTACATTGTGACTTTGTCAGCTCTGACAGAGAACTCATTTATTTAGCTAACAACCTGATGGCGCTTTCTATTTAGTTTTTTTCATATGTGGTGCAGACATCTTACAACCTAAATTCTCTGGTGACTTTCTTTAAAATGTGTAAAAGTAGCACAGTCTTTTGATTATATTTTACTGGGATAAGGACAGAAAGAAGCTATTGCTTTTCCCTGTGCTACATTTGCCTATGTATTCATGCATGGCTTTTGCTATTCCAGCAACCTTGGGTTATTAGATTTCCACCATCTTGGCATTTCTTGTTTCAGATAATAAAGGTGTAGGCTTTTTTGTTTTCCGAGTTACCCTCTGGAGAAATTGTGCATATATTTTTTCTTTGCCATATACATGAAGTCATGGACAATCAATTTGAAAAAAGAGGAAAGAAAATGTGGCATGCATTTGCAGCTCTGCAACAAAATTATTGTGATTTCAGCTTGATAATGGGATAAGGATGCTGTGTAGGTTGTATATTAATTTGCACATGTAATTTTACTGAATGGTTGGTTGTTGAAGTAAAATATGAAAAAGATCAGTTCCAAAGGGTACTGCAGTAATTATTATACCAGTTTTCTTTTAAATGAATGCAGTCAGCCATAGTCATAGTGAGATATTAGCTAGTGGTTTATATATTTGTTGCACATCAGATCACTGATTTTTTGTGAAAGTTGCACTATGGACAGACACTTGGCATAAGCAATCATTATGAAGTCATCCACAAGGTTTGTAGTGTAACTTTGTTTGATTTTAGTTAAGATGACCAACTTCTGCTAGGCAGTATTGTTTGCTAGTCTCTTTGGTGGTCGTTTCACAGTTGCTACATACAGTAAATATGGCCTATCTTATGTTGTGAAATTTATTGATGGCATTTCTGAATGGGATGGTACAGGCTTGCTTACCGCACAGAAATATATGCATTTGTTAAAAGTGATTCATATACTTAGCTACTCTTTCTTCTTCCCTTGGTTATGGCTTGATTGGGCTTTAGAGGGTCAGGGAAAGGGCAGCTTCTCTCACACAGCTGCCTTAGCAAGTTACTACTCTAGGAGCTGAAAAATAAAATTGCTTTTTGCAGAATATGTTGTAGAATAGTTTAGAGGGAAAGAAATGCAACAATCACTTTAACTTATTTTTCTTAGGCCTTTTAATATTCTGTATATAATCTGGCTTGCACCAGCCATATCATCCTTCACTTAGCTCTTACTTTTAGAGAATGTTTTCTCAGCATTCTGAGGTCAGTGCCAATAACAGGCTGTAAACGAATGCTCAAATGATTATGCTTTATAATAAAATGGGTTACTGGTTCTGTTTGTTCATTTACAACAGATATAGCAAACTCCATGTCATTTCACCCAGAAGAGAAAGTTTTATCTAATGCGAGGTAAGGTAATTCTCGAGTTTGTTGCTAATTACTGTTTGGTCTTCATTAGCATAAACTGTTTATATTTCTCATTCCCTCTAGAAATTTGACAGTCAGACTTCAGTGAATATAAAGGCATTTCATGATGAATGGAATCTTCAGAGAACCATAATAGAATTAAACAGATTTTGGTGGAAAGGTGTAAATTCCAGGGCTAGAAGGCTTGAGAAGGAAAAAATCTTTGGCTCCCTCTATTGATTAAAGGAGAGAATTGACTGTGTTCCTACTTCTGCCAGGTCAATTCGCATATGCTGCTTTCTGGCTCCCCCTGTAGATAAAAGGGGAAAACTTAGGGGTATTCTACCTGCTGACAGGTGTAATTTGCATATATGTCAGACAAGTTCCATAAAGACCCCAAATCCAGAGTTTACATGTGCTCCAGATGCATGAACTGTGTTAAATGTATTTGTAACTGGGAAAATTGGGAAAACAAGTGCACGTGTTTGGATTTATGGCAATCATATAAAGTGGAAGTGGGCCACCCTGACATGTAAGGCATTCGCCCTAAATTGGTTAGGCCCAAGATGGATAGGATTGGGAGAGAGCAAGGATTCCTTTCGAACTTTTATCTCCACTTTCCTGAAAGAATCTTTAACCAGTCATCTTGGAATTCCATCAGCGAACTAGATGGGAGTTTGCAGGTGCAGACTTTAGGTAATTTGGTGGAGTGTTGGCAATAAACCAGATGGGAACTGGTAGCTGTGGACCAGAAAAGACCTAGTCAGGCAGTGGCTTATTTCACCCCTCCCCCCACATAGAAATGGGGTGCCTACCTTAGTGTGAAATTTTGGCTCCCCAAGTGTCTTTGTCTACAGCTCCCTCCCCCTTCCCCAGTAACTAGCACAATATCAGCAAGACATTACTTGCCACTAGAGCTGGGCCAATTATTGACACTTTGTTTCACTGGCAGTTCTGAAAAATGGAGAAAAAAATCAGTTTGGGTTGAATTGAATTTGAAAATTCTAAAAATTGGAGTGAATCAAAAATGAACATAATTTGTTGGAAGAGTCACGTTGGTTCTTGGGAAGGGAAATCTTGCCTCACCAGTCTATTAAATTATTTAATGGGGGGTCAACAAGCATGTGGACAAAAGGGATCCAGTGGATATAGTGTACTTCGATTTTCAGAAAGCCTTTGACAAGGTCTGTCTCTAAAGGCTCTTAAGCAAAGTAAGCTGTCATGAGATAAGAGGGAAGGTTCTCTCGTGGATTGGTAACTGCTTAAAAGACAGGACACAAAGGGTAGGAATAAATGGTCAGTTTTCAGAATGGAGAGAGGTAAATAGTGGATGAGGCTTTCTTCTGGCAACTAACAGAAGTTACTAGATCGCAGGCCCTGGTTCTCATGGGAGACTTCAATCACCCTGATAGCCGCTGGGAGAGCAATACAGCGGTGCACAGACAATCCAGGAAGTGTAGGGGGCAATTTCCTGGTGCAAGTGCTGGAGGAACCAACTAGGGGCAGAGCTCTTCTTAACCTGCTACTCACAAACCGGGAAGAATGAGTAGGGGAAGCAAAAGTGGATGGGAACCTGGGAGGCAGTGACCATGAGATGGTCGAGTTCAGGATCCTGATAAAAGGAAGAAAGGAGAGCAGCAGAATACGGACCCTGGACTTCAGGAAAGCAGACTTTGACTCCCTCAGGGAACTGATGGGCAGGATCCCCTGGGAGAATAACATGAGGGGGAAAGGAGTCCAGGAGAGCTGGCTGTATTTTAAAGAATCCTTATTGAGGTTAAAGGGACAAACCATCCCGATGTGTAGAAAGAATAGTAAATATGGCAGGCCACCAGCTTGGCTTAACAGTGAAATCCTTGGTCATCTTAAACACAAAAAAGAAGCTTACAAGAAGTGGAAGATTGGACAAATGATCAGAGAAGAGTATAAAAATATGGCTCAGGCATGCAGGAGTGAAATCAGGAAGGCCAAATCACACTTGGAGTTGCAGCTAGCAAGAGATGTTACGAGTAACAAGAAGGGTTTCTTCAGGTATGTTAGCAACAAGAAGAAAGTCAAGGAAAGTGTGGGCCCCTTACTGAATGAAGGAGGCAACCTAGTGACGGAGGATGTGGGAAAAACTAATGTACTCAATGCTTTTTTTGCCTCTGTCTTCACGAACAAGGTCAGCTCCCAGACTACTGCACTGGGCAGCACAGCATGGGGAAGAGGTGACCAGCCCTCTGTGGAGAAAGAAGTGGTTTGGGACTATTTAGAAAAGCTGGACGAGCACAAGTCCATGGGGCCGGATGCGCTGCATCCGAGAATGCTAAAGGAGTTGGCGGATGTGATTGCAGAGCCATTGGCCATTATCTTTGAAAACTCATGGCAATCGGGGGAGGTCCCGGACGACTGGAAAAAGGCTAATGTAGTGCCCGTTTTTAAAAAAGGGAAGGAGGAGGATCCGGGGAACTACAGGCCAGTCAGCCTCACCTCAGTCCCTGGAAAAATCACGGAGCAGGTCCTCAAGGAATCAATTCTGAAGCACTTAGAGGAGAGGAAAGTGATCAGGAACAGTCAGCATGGATTCACCAAGGGCAAGTCATGCCTAACTAATCTAATTGCCTTCTATGACGAGATAACTGGCTCTGTGGATGAGGGGAAAGCAGTGGACATGTTATTCCTTGACTTTAGCAAAGCTTTTGACACGGTCTCCCACGGTATTCTTGCCAGCAAGTTAAAGAAGTATGGGCTGGATGAATGGACTATACGGTGGATAGAAAGCTGGCTAGATCATCAGGCTCAATGGGTAGTGGTCAATGGCTCCATGTCTAGTTGGTAGCTGGTATCAGGCGGAGTGCCCCAAGGGTCGGTCCTTGGGCCGGTTTTATTCAATATCTTCATTAATGATCTGGAGGATGGCGTGGACTGCACCCTCAGCAAGTTTGCAGATGACACTAAACTGGGAGGAGTGGTAGATACACTCGAGGGTAGGGATAGGATACAGAGGGACCTAGATAAATTAAAGGATTGGGCCAAAAGAAATCTGATGAGGTTCAACAAGGACAAGTGCAGAGTCCTGCACTTAGGACGGAAGAATCTCATGCACCGCTACAGACTAGGGACCGAATGGCTAGGCAGCAGTTCTGCAGAAAAGGACCTAGGGGTTACAGTGGATGGAAAGCAGGATATGAGTCAACAGTGTGCCCTTGTTGCCAAGAAGGCCAATGGCATTTTGGGCTGTATAAGTAGGGGCATTGCCAGCAGATCGAGGGACATGATCGTTCCCCTCTATTCGACATTGGTGAGGCCTCATCTGGAGTACTGTGTCCAGTTTTGGGCCCCACACTACAAGAATGATGTGAAAAAATTGGAAAATGTCCAGCAGAGGGCAACAAAAATGATTAGGGGACTGGAACACATGACTTATGAGGAGAGGCTGAGGGAACTGAGATTGTTTAGTTTACGGAAGAGAAGAATGAGGGGGGATTTGATAGCTGCTTTCAGTTACCTGAAAGGGGGTTCCAAAGAGGATGGATCTAGACTGTTCTCAGTGGTAGCAGGTGACAGAATGAGGAGTAATGGTCTGAAGTTGCAGTGGGGGAGGTTTAGGTTGGATATTAGGAAAAACTTTTTCACTAGGAGGGTGGTGAAACACTGGAATGCATTACCTAGGGAGGTGGTGGAATCTCCTTCCTTAGAAGTTTTTAAGGTCAGGCTTGACAAAGCCCTGGCTGGGATGATTTAATTGGGGATTGGTCCTGCTTTGACCAGGGGGTTGGAGTAGATGACCTCCTGAGGTCCCTTCCAACCCTGATATTCTATGATTCTATGGTGTCCCCCAGGGGTCTGTACTAGGTTCAGTCCCATTCAACAAATTCATAAATGATCTGGTAAACAGTGAGGTGGCAAAATCTGCAGATGATCCAAAACTATTCAAGATAGTTAAGTCCTAGGCAGACTGCAAATGCTACAAAAGGATCTCTCAAAACTGGGTGACTGGGCAATGAAATGGCAGATGAAATTCAATGTCGATAAATGCAAAGTAATGCACATTGTAAAACATAATCCCAACTGTACATACAAAATGATGGGGTCTAAATTTGTTGTTACTACTCAAAAAAGAGATCTTGGAGTCATTTTGGATAGTTCTCTGAAAACATCTACTCAATGTGCAGCGGCAGTCAAAAAAGCGAACAGAATGTTCAGCATCATGAAGAGAGGGATAGATAAGAAGACAGAAAATATCACACTGCCTCTATATAAATCCATGGTACGCTCACATCTTGAATACTGCATGCAGATGTGGTCGCCCATCTCAAAAAAGATATATTGGACTTGGAAAAGGTTCAGAAAAGGGCAACAAAAATTATTAGGGTATGGAATGGCTTCTGAATGAGGAGAGATTAATAAGACTGGGACTTTTCAGCTTGGAAAAGAGACGACTAAGGGGGGATATGGCTGAGGTCTATATAATCAGGCCAGTGTGGTGAAAGTAAATAAGGACGTGTTATTTATTCCTCCTCATAACACAAGAACTAGAGATCACCAAATGAAATTAATAGGCAGTAGGTTTAAACCAAAGGAAGTATTTCTTCACACAATGCACAGTCAACCTGTGGAACTCTTTGCCAGAGGATGTTGTGAAGGCCAAGATTATAACAGGGTGGATAGGTCCATCAATGGCTATTAATGAGGATGGGCAGGGATGGTGTCCCTTGCCTCTGTTTGCCAGAAGCTGGGAATGAGCGACAGGGAATGGAACACTTGATTACCCGTTCTGTTCATTTCCTCTGGGGCACCTGGTATTGGCCACTGTCAGAAGACAGGATACTGGGCTAGATGGACCTTTGTTCTGACCCAGTATGGCCCTTCTTATGTTCTATGTTCTTATGCCCATTTTGGGGTCAAACGAGATGTTTCGTTCAACCCAAAACATTTTATTTCTGGGTCTGGTTAAAGGACTAGATTCACAAAATGTCTGGAGAAAGAGGAGGAGGTGCCTCTCCTGTAAGCTTTATAAATGGATTTGGATTTGGATCTACCTCATTGAGGGAGAGTGCTCCCAACCCAGACTACCATGTAGCCCAGGAATTAGTCTTTTTTCAGTTTTGCCTGTAGAATCTGTTCTGCTTTGTATCCGTAATAAGTCACTGGGTGAGAATGAGAATCTCCACTGACTTCATTGGGATTACTTCTGATTTATGCTAGCATAAATGACATATGAATCAGATCCTTGGAGTATGCGAGATTGGGCTGGAATCAATGTAAGAACAGGCTGTTTCTCAAGATTTCTAACGTTTCTGATTCCAGCTGGAAATTTCTCAAGAGCAGCTTCTCACTGTAGTTTGGCATTTCCCATTCTGGCCAACAGGAGAGGGGAACTATATCCATACATTTCAGAATCTCTAAAAAGGTTGTTTGGTTCTAGAAAGGGGTATAACTGGGCTCTGGGGGTTTCAATTTCCAAATCAGTTCAGCATCCCTCGTTGTAACACCCTTATGCTGAATATAATCTATTGCTGAGTAGATAATGGATGTTTCGTTTGAGTAGGCATAGTCACTCGGTTGCCAGCATTTAACTGACTTCACAAAGTGCTTCTAGATAATGGAGAAATGAAACATGTTATGTAGAACCACATTATATTTTGATTTGCCTTTGTGCACTGTGTTAGGCCCTTGACCAGTTTGGTGCAGAAGCATGGGAGAAGAAAGCAAGATAAAATTACTAATACATGGCATACTATAATAGGATTTTATAGCATGGCTGCACTAAATTTGTCAAGAGGGACAAATTTTACTTGTGGAGCAATCAGTTAGGTACTTAGTGATTTATTGGTCTGAAGGCAAGACATGACTTGTCATTTTTTTTTGTCTGGGTTTTTGGTCTGTTCCTTTTGTTTTCCCAGTTGAGCTTCACAGTCAACTATATTAAGTAAATTGGCTAGGTGATGCTCTTCTCAGGTTTCTTGTGTCTACTCTTTAGATTCTGTAGCTGCTGTGAAACCGTTTTTCTGCTATTGGTATGTTTTTAACCTGCAACTAGGTTAGTTAATGATTACAGAAAACTGACAGGAAAAAACAAAACAATACTGAGTTTTCATCAAATCTGAACAAAACTCCCAGGTTAAGTTTCATAAATTTCTTTGGGCCCTCCTTGTAAGTGTTGTTGCTGTCAACAACTCATTAAAATTGGCCTAGAGTTTAAGCTTTTTAGAATTTTTTTTAACAAAAATAGTAATCTATATACATGTTTCCATGAGATTTTTGTTGTTCCAGTGGAAACCGCTTTAACAAATAAATCTTCCTCATGCAGTATTTGAAATTCAAATATCAGAGCATTTGTTCTAGTGCTTAAAAGTCTGAAAGGGAATTTGATACAAACTAATTACAAAAGGGAAACTGAAGCCTACTTTCATTGTTCAAATTAAAAGGAGTTCCAAGAGTAAACATTATACTGTAAGTTGTGAAAGTGAATTACATTTTAAACATTCTTTCAGTATTCAATATATAAGCTGTTGTTTGTATTTGACTGGAGAGTGTCACTTGAAAAATGAATAAAAACTTACTCTCTTAGATTTCTCTCTTTTAGGGACTGTTCCAAGACCCGCTGAAGTTGAGTCCTTCCACTGATTTTAATGGGTATTCTCATGCCTTTAATACCTTGGAGCAAATGAGCTTATATGTAAAGGAAAGATTATACTGAGGGCTCTGCAATGGGCAGACTTTATGGACAAACTCACATGATATGTGTGTTAGCTTATATAACATGAAACATATTTGGATTTTAGTTCCAGAGATATTAATGACAAATCTTGTTTCAGGAGAGTGGAAATGTCACTCTGCCAACTTGGTACTGGTACACTGGTTGGTTAAAAACAGTCAGGAGACCAGATTCCAAATTATTTAAGTGAGGATGATTCATTAGATAAAAGCAAAAAGGTACAAAGGGCAGAAGTTACACATCTGTAGGATGTTTAAACTATAATCTGAAGTTGAAAGGAAGGTGGAGGGAGATTCCACTTTACCTGGAGCCCTATTAGTTCTGTCCAACTCAGATTTTCTCCTTGGGCTCTGGGAGTGTCCATGTAGCAGAATCACTGCCTTTGTAATGCTGTAATATATGCTCCCCTCCATGCCCAGCCAACTCTACTTGTACCGATGAAAAGCGCTGCTCTTCAGTGGTCTCACTAGAAATGCCATACAGCAAGTAACACCACAAGCAAAATCTCGGGCCATTGGAAGGCTAGGTTTTTATAGCAATCTCACAAAGCCACAAAGCTGAAGAGTCAGCATATTGTGAAAGAAAATTATTTCAGTATTTCCAATCCAGGCGTTCAAAAATCATGACTCAGTCTCCCCAAAATCATGATATTTTAAAAAATTAATCAGTTTGGGGTTGCTTTTATTTGCCATTTGGGTTCTGAGCTTTTAGGGTTTAATATCTTCAAGCTTTTTTCCAAAATGATGAGGGCAAGGAACGTACTGTAGTATTAATATGTATAAAAAAAGCCAAGATTCTCATGTAGTGATCTGATTTCTGGAGATGGGGCAGTAGGAAAAACACCAAATATCATGAGAGGTGACACACTGTTACTTCTTGATTTCTTAATGATATCTCTCTCTCCAGCTCCCATCCAATGTCCCCTCTTCTCTTGATGAAAGTCAAGAAAAATTAAACCCTGATGTTTAAAATTAAAGGCTGATGGTGGGTTGCTACTCAGCAATTATAATGAACTGAAAGAAAAGAGAGGATTTCAATTCATAGAGCAGGTAAATTGGTTTTCTTCTTCTATGATGTTTTTTGTTAGCTCAGGTATAAGCACAGAATTCAACCCACATGGTACTAAAAAGAAATAATGGAAAGCTTTTACCCTCCGAATTTCAGGAGCTTCACTCTCAAGGCCTCTTGCACTGGAGTAACCCTGTTCATGCACACAGAAACTATGCAAAGTCGCCACAAACAATTGACACAAAAGCTACTCAGCTGCACTTGCTGAGATGATTGTAATAAATAAACTCACGATATTTTACTCTCTTTGGATGTGTATGTGAGTTGAATTTTGCCTGGATGGGTTAAAAAAATGAAACTCCATTCTACGTCAGCAGGAGTTTTTCTGCTTTTCAATCAAACAAACAAAAACTGGAGAGGGACTAACCAATTGAAATGGCCCGTTACAAAGGCACTAACCAAATTGCATGAGAGGAATGCATGGTTTGAACACAGGATTGGACTGTTGCCTTCCAGATACAGTCCTGAACAAATACCCCTTAATCTGTGGAGAAATTCAGTCCTAGATCTGAACTTTGTGGGTCAGACTGTGACTTCTGATCTGAAACTGCAGTGGCACCTTGGTCAAGTCATTTTACCTCCCTGCCTCAGTTTCCCCATCTGTAAGAAGAGACTAAACTATTGCTAATACTTTCCTACCTACCATTCTCACTTTTCGCCCTTCAAGTCCGTCCGATATGCTGTCACTCCTCACCTTCTGCTCTGCCTATGTTACCAATCTTCTCACTGGCTCCTTATTTCCTATATGAAACTCAGACTGGTCATCCTGGTCTCGAAGACCCTGTTCAGCTTAGACTTTGACTCTGTCTCATTTTGATTTGCCTACCCAGGTCATGCTCTATGCTCTACTAATTAGCTCACCTTGTTTCTCCTTCCTATAATTGATTGTGCTTTTCCTCATATCTTGTTTACACTGAAAGCCCTTCAGGAAATGGAGCAACTGTCTACAACTGTCCAGTGTGACCTCTCCGTGAGAAAACAATGAAGTCACTGAAAGGCAGCCTGGTCCAGGCCCAGCAATGCCTCATGATCAATAGTATCAAAGACAACACATGAAAAACAAAACAGGAAAATTAATCCACTAACCAGCTGACAGTGAATCTATAGCTATCCCTCTCTGTATCATAATACTGCTCCTGCCCTCTCGCACAGAGCCCCTTTTCATCCAAATAGAGTTGCATGCTGTTCCAAGTGCCAACAGTAGCATGTGTGCCCCAAGAACTTCCAAGCATATTTAAGTACTGTGCTTATATCTGAACTAATGTTCTTACGAGGATGGTACAGCCCAGAAGGTTTAGAATGCTTCTGCCTCTGTCATTGACAGAAGCAAAACCTTCTGAGATACATTAGTGCTGCTTCACATGGGCAAGGCAGTGGTTGGAAAACAAATGGGCTCAGGAACTCTGGGAACATTAGTGCTGCTGCAGGCAGGCAACAGAAAATAAATACAGTTAAACTGTGGGGGAAAGATGCTTCATCTCCTTCTCTAAAGCTTTGCATTAAGGTGGCAGGATGTGTGGGGAGGAGTGCAAATCCAAGTTACTCCTACCTTCTCTCCCCCGACCGTTGTTGCCCCCAAATCCTGCAGTTCAACAAAAGACACCCCTGGGGTTGGAAACGCGTGATTAAGAGAAGAAACACTATAACATTTAGGACAGCATTGCAATGCACCCAGAGAAGGTTTCACATTGCTTTTTATTATTTTTGTTAAACAACCATTTTTAACACTTCTCTTTTTAAACATTAATGAGAAGATCTATTGTTATTGCTGCACAGTGTGACATCTCCGATAGGCTAAATCATCCATGGAGTAATTCTTTATACTCTGATACAAATTAAGGGCTTTAACATACACAGGAGTCTAATATTTATATATTTAGACACAGCTACATCCAGGGTCTAATTTAAACCATGATTGACGGAAAATCCAGAGTTAAAGGCTAAGATCTCAATTGTGCCTTTAAAGAACAATCTTGCATTTTGAGCAGTGAGGAGGTTCACTGCCCCAACAGGAGCTCTTGAAAGAATTGTGCTCCAACCCAGCATAATGTGTCCCAGAGCTCTTAAACCCACAGCCAGGATGCTTGTAATCCCAGTCAGTTCTGCTGACCAGTACCAGGGGCTTGTATGGCTCCGCCTCAGTGTTGGAGAGAGTCCAGCAGAGGGCAATGAAAATGAACAGGGGGCTGGGGCACATGACTTATGAGGAGAAGCTGAGGGAACTGGGCTTGTTTAGTCTGCAGAAGAGAAGAGTAAGGGGGGGATTTGATAGCAGCCTTCAACTGCCTGAAGGGGGGCTCCAAAGAGGATGGAGCTCGGCTGTTCTCAGGGTGGCAGATGACAAAACAAGGAGCAATGGTCTCAAGTTGCAGTGGGGGAGGTCTAGGTTGGATATTAGGAAACATGTCACAAGGAGAGTAGTGAAACACTGAAATGGGTTACCTAGGGAGGTGGTGGAATCTCCATCCTTAGAGGTTTTTAAGGGTTGGCTTTACAAAGCCCTGACTGGGATGATTAGTTGGGGTTGATCTTGCTTTGAGCAGGGGGTTGGACTAGATGACCTCCTGAGGTCTCTTCCAACCCTAATCTTCTATGATCCTATGATTCTATTGCATGTCTCACAGTATCTGGTGTTTTTCTTAGTCCCAGCTCATGGAGTCATATGATTTCATGAATTTCACAGCTTTTATATGTATGGAAAATATATATATATAGTAGCCCTCAAGGTTACAGAGAAAAACTTATATATCTTAACCCTGCATGCTTCTCCAACACCAGAAAGCAGATAAACATAATTAAGTCAATTTCATGATTTTGGAGGCCTTACCTCATGATTTGTGAGCACCTGGAGTTGGCAATACTATTCCCTCCCTCCTCCTTTTTGTGGTATCTGGCAGCACTAGTCATAAGCAATCCTGGTGCTCAGACTACTGCGTATTTGACAGGTTGATCAGCGGTTCCTAGGCATTTCATCTCCTCTCTTTATATATGGTCACAGTCCAGGCACATGGCAAGATTGCTTGGCATCTCCATCTGCCTGAAATTCCTTCTTGTCCTGATGGTGGTGGCATGTACTGGACTAGATGACCTCTCAAGGTCCCTTCCAGTCCTACCATTCTGTTACTTCCCCTCATCCACATTTACATTGTTGATGCTCTTTCTCTAGTTTTTCATCTTGCTTTTGTGCTTTGTCTCTTCACTCTTCCATGCACTATTTCATAAATCCATGTAGAGATTACCAAAAGGGCACTGCAAGCACTTTTCAAGCAGTAAGAAAAGGAGTACTTGTGGCACCTTAGAGACTAACCAATTTATTTGAGCATAAGCTTTCGTGAGCTACAGCTCACTTCATCGGATGCATACTGTGGAAACTGCAGAAGACATTATATACACAGAGACCATGAAACAATACCTCCTCCCATCCCACCCTCCTGCTGGTAATAGCTTATCTAAAGTGATCACTCTCCTTAGAATGTGTATGATAATCAAGTTGGGCCATTTCCAGCACAAATCCAGGTTTTCTCACCCTCCGCCCCCCCCCCCCCCCACACACAAACTCACTCTCCTGCTGGTGAGGAGAGTGATCACTTTAGATAAGCTATTACCAGCAGGAGAGTGGGATGGGAGGAGGTATTGTTTCATGGTCTCTGTGTATATAATGTCTTCTGCAGTTTCCACAGTATGCATCCGATGAAGTGAGCTGTAGCTCAGGAAAGCTTATGCTCAAATAAATTGGTTAGTCTCTAAGGTGCCACAAGTACTCCTTTGCTTTTTGCTAATACAGACTAACACGGCTGTTACTCTGAAACTTTTCAAGCAGTGTTCCCTTGCTGAGGGTACTCATGCTCTGCTCAAACACTGGAGGAGAGCTAAGTATTGAAAAGATGCAAATATGGCCCAGTGTGAGTTTTATTTAAAATGTATGCAAATATTAATAAAACATTGTTTGCCCGTCTCTATCAGTAAATATCTATATTGTTGATTCTAACTGTATGTAGTTACGTTGTTTGTTTATATAGTGCCTTTGATGTGGGTAGCAGTAGCAGAAAGACATTGCACTAAGACAAATTAAAATGAACAAATCACCAATTCTTGGTCCTGCAGGAGAACAAAATATTGAGCTTGTAATAGAGGATTAAGAAGAAATGACAAATTATTTCAGCTCAAGGTATGTTCCTACAAAAGAATTCTCAGTGCTGGCAAAACCACTATGAAAGGAAAATTAAGTTGGTTTCACACTGAATTTTAGATTAAACTGAAAAGTAGATTTTTTTTCCAACAGATCACTGTCTTTACGTCCAGGGAAAAATTATTCAAGAATCTTTCTCATGAGCCAAACAGAGAGAGAGGTTGGATGCAAATGCAAAGAGAAAACATTCATAAACAAAACTTCCCTTTACCTGGTTCACATATTGTATTTCTGGGAACTCCCAAATTCCTTATCTATATGAGGGCAACTTGCTGATTCTTGTTATGCCCATGGCAAAATGCATTATAGCTCCTGGCACCATACTAAGTGTTAATACACTCTGGTTGTTTTCAGCTATTTGAGGGAGAAAAGATATTTGCATGGTAAAATCTGACATTTTAGCACAAAAATGCCAAAACCTTATCCTGATGCAAATTTATAAATTCTATGAAACTTGTTAAATCAGCTTACAATTTTCAAAAAGAGATGGCACATATTTCCATTTAATAAATTCACGCACAAACTTGTGAAAATACCAGCTCTTCTTAGCAAATACTTGAAGCAAAACTGACATTTTAGTACAATTTTAGCAGGTGAAGCCCCTAGGCAGTAGCTCAGTAATGCCCCAGATAGCTATTATTTGAATCTGAGAATAAGTGAAATTGAGACTGGTAAAGGCCTCTGGTACTGTACTGTTGTCTGTAAGGACATGATGGAACACAAAGGTCAGCAACTCAGTGCTGCAGGCAATGCCCAATTCTACAGCAATAATATTTAGCTCTGAACTCTTACACAAGGTGTTGCCCCTTGCGTAAGAGTTTGGAGCTGGGTGAATTTTACTGGGAATAGTAAATTTGCTGACCAGCTCTATTTATATTTACTATACTGTGGAAGGACTTTATCCTTCTTGTGTCTTCACAGCTATTAATGTGCCCTATGGGATGGATTCATCCCAGGTTTTTCCATTTTGGTTTTGCTCAGTATTTTCGATCAAATAATGTGTGAAGCAGAATAATATGTGTGAGATGAGGCAGCTACTGTATGAACTTTGACACCACAGAGATTAGACTTATTTTTAACTTTGCATGCCTATGGTTTGTTAGATTTCATATTGTTCATTTTTACATATGGCATCTCAGGCAGATCTTATAAAGGTTGCTGTATTTCATGGATTCCAAGGCCAGAAGGGACCACTGTGATCATCTAGTCTGACCTCCTGTGCCGCAAAGGCCATAGAACAGGGATTGGCAACCTTTGGCATGTGGCCCGTCAGGGAAATCTGCTGGTGGGCTGGGATGGTTAGTTTACCTGCAGCATCCACAGGTTCTGCTGATTGCAGCTACCACTGGCCACGGTTTCCTGTTCCAGGTCAATGGGGGCTGTGGGAAGCAGCGGCCAGCACATCCTTCGGCCCATGCCGCTTCCTGCAGCCCCCATTGGCCTGGAACAGTGAACGGCGGCCAGTGGGAGTTGTGATCGGCCAAACCTGTGGATGCTACAGGTAAACAAACCATCCCAGCCTGCCAGCGGATTTCCCTGATGGGCCGCATGCCAAAGGTTGCCACTCCCTGCCATAGAACTTCCCCAAAATAATTCCTAGAAGCTATCTTTTAGAAAAGCATCCAATCTTGATTTTAAAATGGCCAGTGATGGACAATCCACCACAAACCTTTGATAAATTGTTTCAATGGTTAATTACTGTCAAAGTTAAAAATTTACGACTTATTTGAGGTTCCAGTTCTTGTAAATCCAACGTCTGTTTTAAACTCGCAGGTGTATGAGACAAATTCAGCCCAGTTATGACTTGAAATTTATAAAACTATTGAGATTGGTATAATAAGTACCTTTAGTGCAGAGCAGAATGAATATGCAGGACACTTATTTAGAATGAATCTTTCCTCTTAGTAATGCTACATATCCCAATGTTAGTTATAAGGATATATATTTTTAAAATCATCTGAAGTCATGGGTAGGTGATGGGTAATGTGCTGTTCAGGGTAAGAGTTGCAGATTTGGGCCTGGAGGCAGTACCTGAAAATGACACCAAAGATGTAGTTTAGATACCAAGGTGGTAGGCAACTTGTCTTAAATTTTCCAAACCCGATGAGTGATTTTTGGGTGCCCAACCTGGGATGATGACATGCTTAGCACTTTATGAAAATCAGGCTTCTTTGAGGTATCTCAAATTTGGCAACCAAAATCAGTAATCACTTTGGAAAATTTAAGTCAAATTGCCCTATCACCTTAATTTCTAATCTATATGTTTTGTTAGATATTACCACTGGGCCGAATCTGTCACCCTTGCCTTAAATAGCACCTTACTCATGAGATTAATCCCAAGTACTTCAATGGAAGTGCTTGAATAAGTAAGCACATGTCTACATGCACGCTTGCTGGGATATAAGTCTACAGTGCTCATTGACATGTCAGTGCACACTAGGAAACTTTGTGTGCAGCATTAGGGTCCACATGGACAGTCAGTGAGCAGCATGCTGGAGCATTGTAGATTTATGCCCCAGCTTGCTGTGCAGTGTTTGTGGTAGATGTGCTCTAAGATGCCACTCAATGTGAGTAATGGAGGTAGAATCAGACCTTTTAGATAGGATATCTCCAAGTACTGTCTCTGGAAATGTTACATCATTAGCATTATGGAAAGATATTGCAGAGCAGTGGGCAGCATACTTATAGGCACATGATATTTTGGGGGTGGAGTGGGATGTTTGCTGATACTAGTAAATATTTTTTTTAAATTTATTGCACACACAATTTGTGACTCCTTAGGAAAACTTTGTACAGAGCATGAACACTATAGTTATATCCTAATAATTGTACCTATAAAGAGAACTCCTTGCCCACCCTCTTGAGAAAACTTTTGATGCTGCACAAAGAGTTACAACTGAGAAGAAATAATGAAAACATAAGCTATGCATTATGGAATCCAAATGAAATACCAAAAAACCCACCTCTCGTGTTGTGTTACTTGTTCTCTACACATCCATTACCAAATATAATAGAAAATAATGGATTATCATTTTCTTTATGAACAACATAACTCTTATCCAGCTGAATAGGAACAAATGAACTAGTGTTCTTGTTCTATAAACCACACTTCAGTTCCAGGGACATATGGGTGTTGAAGTTCAGCAGCCTTTATTGACTAGCAATATTCTCTGTCAGAACTGTCTGAGATGCATAGCTAGTTATGGGGATGACAGAGAGCCTGTTTTAGGTCAAATGATAGATCATCAGCCAGTTGGTGTCAGCACTGTTGTCAGAGACCTTAGGGATTATTCTCTTTCAGGACTTCAATGAATATGTGGATGGTAGCTTGAATGAGTTGGCCTGTGCTGTCTTGGCAATGATTAAGGCTATGAGTCTGTCATATGTTCCGTGATCTTTCATGACCTCTATGGCTTCAGCCCTGGGCGGTGGGGCTTCATCTGTCAGCCTTATCTCTCCCTCAGATGGTGGGGTTCAGGCTGTCAGCCCCTCTCTTTCCCCTTCCTGGGCTGCAACTCCAACCCTGGTGCTCAGATGTCCATGAATTATTGTTTATTGAGTGCGTCCTGTCTGTGACTTTTACTAAAAATAACCATGACAAAATCTTAACCTGAGCAAGGATAGACTATCAGGATTTTATCCAGAGAGTGGAGAAAAGGGCAATATAAGACCACCTATAGGCTTATGTTTTCCTTTTGCCCTGGTTTGAATATTCCAGATACTTGGATCACTCCTTAGATGGTTTGAACATCTCTATCTGTATAAATTAGTCATCTAATTGTAACCCTTCTGCCAGGCAAAGCCAGCAGCAACCAGGGCTGGGTTCAATATCTAGGGGTTCCTTTCCATTGATACAACACAGAACTGGCTCGAGCCCCCACCCAGTAACCTGGGGAAATTACACATCACCCCTGGGTGCCTCTGAGAGGCAATACTTCCCCATTCACAAACACAGAGCCTGAGTGTAGAAAAGAAACTTAACAAAAGGAGGGGAAGTAACTCAGCGTTAATTTGGGAAAACACCACAAACAGGGTTCATAAACATAAACCATGAGCAAAAGACCCACCCCCAAGTAAGTTGGGCAGTGTCCTCTGGAGAGTTTGCCTCCCACCCTGGGTGGAGGTAAGAAGGCACCTTATTTGCTCCGCTGCTTGGGCACTCACCTGCTGGCTGCTCGCTGTGCCTCTCTGCCAGCTGCCCTGCTGGCTTCTCACTATGCTCACCAGCCACTTGTTTGCCAGCCGACCATCAGTCACCTTCTGCTGCCACCTGCCTCTCTGCTGTGACCTCTGCACATCAGTCTCTTAGTGATTTTCAGCTCTTTGCAGGCTGGGCAGAAACACTGCCCCATCTCAAGTGATTTCAGGTCTCAGTGACTGAGCATTTAAAATAACAAAAGAATGAAGCCTATTTAGCTCTTTCTTTGAACAGGGGGGAGGAATAGGTTCAACCAATCTCGGGAGGACCTGTGGAGAGAGTTTGAAATCTCCTGGCTGGGACATCTGTCCCCACCCCTCTTACTTTCACAGGGCTTAACAAGGTTCTTTCAACTGAGGGTGACCCCCCTCATTTGGGACAGGTTAAGCACAGTCCTGCTTCCCTGTATTCCTGTAATAATTACAACATTGGTAAACATATTTCACTACCCATGCATTCAGTACTAAAGTGATTTGTAACTCAACACCAACCAAAACTCTTTACTTTGACACTGCTCTGTCTGCTAAATATCTAAGCAGGGCAGGAGCAAAATGTATTTATATAAACACACCCAAAGTCTCTCCCCCTCCAGCTAGCTGTCAGGGAAGCATTCATTCAGACCCTACTTACATCATCTTTCTGGGTACTTATATAGCTCCCATCACTGTAGTACCTTGTATAATTTAGTGCTGGTATAAGGGCTTCTATCAAAGTAGTTAGATATAGAAAAGACCTATTAGTCATCCAGTTAATTTTCTTATCCTCCAATATTTTTTCTAGTGTTTCATCCAGTTTACTTTTAAATATATTAAGCAAAGGGGCTTCCTGGGAACCCTATGAGCTCTCTAATAAATCTCACAGTTGGGAAACTTTTCCTGACAGCCAAAATGTAACTCTTAATTTCATCCAGTTATTCTAGTTATATTCCCTTGTAGCAACCTAAAGGAATCCCTTTCCTTTTTGGTGTTCTCAACCTTCAAGTAGCTATAGTAAAGATGAACCTGATTTATTATGTGTTTGTCTCTAGTCGCTAAGTATTAAATAAAACAATCAGGTTGGGTCCATTTGTTTTCGGAGCTATATAAACATATAGTAAATGATAGCCCATGCCTCAAAGAGCACATAATCTAAAATCTGAGCCCTTTGTCCTATACTTTGGACAAATTTGGATCCAAATCCAAACTTTGTGGCTTGGGTCTAACTCTGTTTTGTTGATTGTTATCATCCCCACGTCCCATTCAGTCTTAGGCCACACAATTTAGTTGTGTTAAACTTCAGTACTTGAAAGGAATTTCTCTGGTCCTCTGGGTAATTTTTGTTCCTTTTCTCTGAATTATCTAATTTATCAGGCTTTTTCTGGTAATGTGATACACAGAACTGAATGCAATATTCCAGGTGTGGTTACGCCAATGCCCTTATAGAGATGGACTAGAGCTTCTCTGCTCTGACACATGATAGCTCAGTGTTTGCAGCCCAAAATTCCACTGGTCATTTTTAGCGGTTATTTCAATGCAAACTCGTATCTACATTGCTGTCCAGTATTACCCATACATAAGGTCATTTCTAGCATTACTTCTTTCCAGATCTTTCTCTCCCATTCAATATCTGTGTTCTGGATTTTTTTTTTCAAATTTATTCTCTTTTTGTTACATTCAGGCTTCTGATCTCTCCAGTTTTCTTTGTAATATTACTCTGTATTGCCTTGGATTTGCATTTTCTCCCAATTTAGTTTCATTAACATGTTGTTTATTCACTATTCCAGATAATTAATGACAATATTAAGCAAGATCTAATCTAAACAAGAGATCTGTGGTGTCCCACAGGACACCTTCTCACAACTTGCTACATTATTGCTAATATTTAATTAGCTTTTCAAGTAAGATGTTTTATGAAACATATATCAAACATTTCACTAATTCAAAACCTATTGCTTCTCCTGTGATTCCTTCATCATCTAACTAATTTTGTCACTCTTTTTCCTTTAGCCTCTAGAAGTTTAGTGATTTATCTTGCTTAATAGTACTCCATTATTCTAGTATGGAAAGAAATTTGGCATATGGACTTCTCTGGGTGGGAGTATGTGTGTTGGTGAGTCCACTGGGGTACTGTAATGGAATAATCTAATGGACTTTTAAAGCTCATTGTCTCCTTCCTTAAACTCCCTAAAGATTCACAGTGCCCCAGATCACCTTTAGGATGTTCTAATGTACCGCTCAGGTATGCCTAGTTCATCACTGATTACATTTCTAATATACTTTTCAGTGTTTCAGATCTGGCCCTGTGCATTACGTTTCATCAAAATCTTTCAAATAAACCTCATCTGAAGAGCTGGTTTGAAGCTAGGAGTCAACAAAAAGTTTTAAAAGAAAAAAAGTGTCAATCCTTGGGATGCTTCTCACCACCTCATATATTTACAAATGGATCTGCCTTGACCCCTCTTCAATTACAGGTCTGTACAGACTTGCACCAATCATATATGTACCCCTCCAGCTATGAGGAAGAAGCAGCCTAAGCAGTCCTGCAGAATTGGGCATTTTGGACAACTGAAGTGAATAGGAAACATTGTACAGTGTAGGCTGCATTAGTTCTTACAGAAAAATTATTCTTGCTTCATCTAGGGGACAGTACTATCCTTGTACTTTTGGAGGGGAGTGGAGCTTCTTACCTGCAGACCTCCAGAGGCGCTTCAACACTAGGAAGGGAAGCTGTCAGCTGCTGAGTGTTTAATTGCCTCTTAGCAGTAACAGCACTGAGCAATTCAGCAATACCTTAGACAGCACTTGGACCTTATCAGTTCCGTATGCTCCAATCTTTACATTGTTCCTCCTGTGGATGTTGGAGACTCCTGACTAGCATGGGCACTTCCTAATCTTTCCATGTTGAGTTGTCATATTTTTGGCATTCAGATACCAAATGCCAGCAGTAACCTTTAGAAGTAAGAAAGATTGACAGATGTTCCCCCAAGCCATTTATTTTCCAGTTTGTATTTTATAAGCCACTATCCCAGGGGTATATAACACTTTAGAAACTTGAAAGAGTATGAGGATTTTCTAAAGTGCTCATAAGGAGTATTGCAGAGCTGGGAGAATAGTGGTCTTAATATCTTTTTTTTAAGTATTGGTAGGTCTCCATCACTCTTTTTCAGCCTTTGACACTGGTTGTTACTGAAGTCCTGTGGAACTCTGCACCTGTGTCCCAGGTGAGGGGAATACCCTTAGAGTTTAGTAACTCTGCAGACACAATAATCAGTCATTGGAGAGCACAAGTGAGTGTGGGGTAAGTTACTAAGCATGAAATGAGTAGGGAACAGAGGTAGAGGTGTGTGTTACTCAGTAATCAATAATTACAAAACAAAAACAAAAAAAGCAAATTCCATGGCAAAAAACTTTGTTAAATTGCAATTCAGATTAAAAAAAAATCTGAGGATTGAGAGTTAAAATCCTTACAAGAATGTTACTTTTAAAAAAAATAAAATAAATATGAAGCCTTGGAAAGGAAGGAAACTCTACTTTAAGTTTAACTGAAGTAAAAAGCAAACATTTGAAAATACAGTACGAAAATGCACAGATAAGGTCACTAGAACAACCTTAACTCTGCCCCAGTAGTAATGCACTGAGACAAAACAAACTGAGACAATCTTATCCATCCATAATAACTCTAACTGCGCACAAGCTGAGCTGTCCACAGAAAAATATATATAGTCCACCAGTTCTTATTAGGCCCAGCATATGGGAAGCAGTCATTACCCACTCTGCATTAAGTGCGGTGATGAAACACCACATTACATATTAGAGGCGTGCACGTATAAAACCAAATTTTCTAAAATCCAATTTGCAAAACTGTATAAGTACGTCTTCGCCAACTTTAAGATTATATTTATAATATATATTTATGTTCAAAAACATAAATATAATTATAAATATAATGTGATATAATACATAAATATAACACACACACACACATTATATACATATACAAACTAAGAAGGGAAGGAAGATGGGGAGCTGGTATTTTTAAGAGAACAGAATTAAGGTGGTAACTTCACCTGGGCATTTCTGTACTTCCAGATGTCTGATTTTCTCCTTAGTTTAATCTTAACTAATAATTTCCTGCTTTTCTAATGCTTGATTTTTTTATTTTATTTTATTATTTTTTACAACTACAACACTCCTGTTACGCAATTTCAGCCTTAATTTCCATGTAGCACAGTGCTTTGCCTGGGAGTATAACTTTACTTTTATAATTTCTTGACTTATTAGGCTGCATCTACATCATCAGGTTAGTTTTTCATTTATTTTAATGGGAAAAAAGTCAATCTGTTAATAATACATAATGTCTTTCCGATTTCATCTCATGACTAAATTCTTTCTTGAACTTGTCTTGGTTAATTCTGAAGCTTTCATGCAGAGCAGTTTTATTCTTTCCTGCTTAATGTTTTGTTAAATGATATCTCAGCATTCAGTAGTCACTTCCTGGGCTGAATTGGTTCCATTCTATAATGTTCTGAATAATATAGATGCTGTCAATCAGACTGAAATCAATGTAATTCTCTGTCTTGCTATGCAGGTTTTTCTGTATCCACTTAGCTGGATTTTCTTCGTTCTGTGTTCTTTGAAGATGAAACTATAGTAGAAACCTATCAAACGGATAATTTGTTGCACCAAAATTCTCTCCCTTCAACAGGACTGTTCAGTTCTATATTTAAAAGAGGATTCTGCTATTTTGTGAAATTTCTTGGTTTAGCATAAGAAAAAAGGATTCAGTTGAGGTCAGGTTTTCATTGCCTTTTTCCTTGTGGTCCAGGGAATATTACCCTTTAGAGCAATGTATTTCTTCATGTCATGTAGCCATTTAGGCGTGCTTTGCTGCATTTCTGTGCATGTTCGGTTGGAACTCATAAAATATGTTCTTGTAAAGTTCTGTGTAGTTTTTTTTATAGTTATAGTATTTATTTTTAGTAGTACTAACTTCATTCATTATCTCAGCAGTTTCTCAACCTCTTGAGTCTTTTTTTTTCTTATCCCTTCCAACTTTTTCAAGATGTCACAACACCTTTTATTTTCTAGTCTGTAGGCAGATTGTAGCTGGCCTCTGGGTGGCTGCAGAAGAGAGAGGAGGGCACAAGAAGCCTCCACTTTCATGTATCTCTACACTGGATGAGTTAAAATGTGAAGACCTTATGCAAGGAGCCTGCTGCCTGCTAGTGTCCCTCTCCCCTGCAAGCCCAGGCATTAGGTAGAACCCCGCCCCTCTCCGTGTGGGCCATGGAGTTGGCCAGCTGTGGAAGAGAGCATGTTGCATCTCCTTGAGGGGTTCCACAGTGTGAACATCCATGCTCTTTACACACCTGGGAGCCTCAGGAGTTACTGTGCACGATACTTCCCAGGACCCTTGCATCGGAAGTGTGACCCTGTGCTGCCCTCAGCACAGGCCTGTTCTTTATCAGGCATGTTTAAACCACTGATTGGTAGTCATAGGTGAAAACAATCCTGCAACGGTGTATTTACCATTGTTTGAAGAGCAATGGACCGTGATTTTCAGTTGTAGATGTACTATATGAGGGAGTATAATCACTGTTTCACAGATGTGTACGCTATGGTGAGCTGTTCCTATCGTATTTAATGGTTGGATAGATATATATATTTTTTTGCATGACATATAAATGGCATAACAGAAATAGCAGCAACTTAGTTTCTTGTTTCAATGTGTTTCCAAAAGAATGCTCGTGCTACATGAGCAGCAGAGTGAAGGTTCATAGAGCTAAAGAGGCATTGCATCAATATCATTTAAATATGGTGTCATACATCCATGTCTAGCATTTATAGTAAGTCTTTTAATGACAAATTTTGTTGGAAATTGACGACTAAAACATCTAAATAGGTTAGCTTCCTGTCACGTCCTAATGACTTGCTGGAAATATGAGTCTTGTGTGCAGTACATGTTTTTAATTTTGTTTTTAGCTTCTTGAAAAAAATTTAGAATTCCTTTCCCTGTAACCCTCTAAATGCTTATCAGCATCCTTGTTGCCTACTGCAGTGCAGTTTCATATTGGATTTAAAGGACCTAGGGATTTTTTTAACAAAAACTAGAGCATCCCCTCTTGATAAGTGCAGCATGTCCCATGACCACAGCAGTTCCTTCTTGTTCCTTGTTGTTTAAAGTTGCAGTACATTTCTCTGTAGTGAGTTGTACTTGTCATTTATGAGAAGCAGCATTTGAATGATCTAAGTTCTTTTTTTGGAAACATGGCCCCTTTTGGTTTTCTGCCCTTTCCACTTTAGGATAATCTTTAAACTTGACATTTTTACTTTTATTAACCTAATCCATGTATATCTAACAAAACAATATCCGACATCTAAGGTCCATAATAATGAAACAGCCCTTCTTCCTTGGTAGGATTTTGTTTATGGCTGCCCTTTGTTTCCTGTCAGTGTAGATAGTTTGAAAGTTTTCAGTCAAGTAAGTCCAATTTTGTTCTGAGTCATGACAGACTAAAATTGAGGACATTAAATCTATCAAATATTTTAAACTGCATTTTTGAGACTAATTTGGTGTCATTTTGACCCATGTTGTACTCACTGTAAATGACTACCCAAGCTCAAGGCAATGGAGATCAGTTCCTCAGTGCCAAGGATGTATTGTACTATATACAGATCCTTTGACAAAGAACTCTGATGACAATTCAAGTGCCCAAAACTTTGTGTGCCTTTCAATATACTGTTCCCCAGTAAATGGCAACAATCGTACTCTGGCAGGAGGATAGACCAGGTAACTTTATAGGGCTAAATGAGAGAATATGCATTTTCTTAGCTACCTTGAAAAATATTTCTAGTATATTTTTCTAATGCATTTGTTATCCTTTGCCTTTAAAGTTGTCATAAATTGCCTTAAATTCAGATTTAAGAGTTACAAAAAGGGCTGCTTCTCGTATATCACATATCTGTCATGTTCAAAGATTTATAACCTACATGGAATTCTGAAAAGGGAAGAGGACACTGTTTCTGAAGACCTGCTTCCGATCTGACTGAAGTCAATAGAAGTTTTGCCTTTGACTTCAAAGGGACAAGGATCCAGTCCTTCTTTGATTAACATCCAGTTTAAAACGACATTTATGCTCAATCAGACTTAATTGTTTTTTGTCTCTATTTTAGTTATCCATGTACTTTGTTTTTTAAACAGGCAGCAGCCAGGGTAATAATTTAAAAGAACACACAAATTATTCAGGCATAACTTTACCCAAATCACTTTAGACACTGGCACCAAGGAGTTAATAAGTAGCAGTGTCTGATTTACTGTGCTTCAGCTTTTAATCAGAATAAGATACAATGTATGGTTTTCATTCAAACCGTAGCTTGAAATCGTTCTTGAAATCTTGAAATCTAGCTTGAAATCTTTGCTAGAAATCTGATACTATGGTGACGGGTGCTCTATAAATACTTGAGAATGAGCTACTGCTTCTGTTTGAATCTTGCCTTTTTCACTCTGAATGATAAACTGATTTTTTTTTTTGGCTCTGGGTGGTGTGAAAGTGGTGATTATATTTTATTATTTTCAAGCAAAATACAAATGAAATTAAATCAATATTAATACAGTGCAAAGCATTAAGAATATATAATTAGGGTCTGATCCTGTAAACGTTTACTATTGAACATACTGCTTACAATGTCTGGTTGTCACTGATGTCAATAGGATTATTTACAGTAGTGTGATCACTGTTATCTCAGACCATCAATTTTCAACATTTAATAATTGCAATACTCAGAATGAGTGTTCAGTCAGTTAGTATAATTATACTTAAGGGTTGATATTTTTGTCTGTGCATTGCTAATATAATGGATTCAGGAAGTGTTTTCCTTCTATTTTGAGAATTAGAAAAAAGAAAATTCTGGCCTTCTTCTACCTTTGGTCAGGCCATTGTTAGGTAAACTGTCCCCATCCCCATCCCCGAATGGAACACCTGACGTTTCAACACAATTCAGTCTCATGAGAATTTTCAAAAGGTTTTATTTTGGTTCCAATGAACAATGAAAGCAAATGTCAAAATCTTTAAAGTTATCATGAAATGGAATTGGCATTCTCCAGTCAGCTCTGTTTAACACACATTGCCATTTGCTGTTGGTTTTTTTGTTTTTTTTTAATTGGAAATTTCAATTAAATGTTATTGGCTATTTTTAACAAAGAATATTTAGAACATTTCAATGAGAAAATTCTAATTTAGAGCCCAATCCTATAAACCCTTTCTCAAGGGAGCAGTCCCATTGAAAACACCATTTTCTACGTAAAAGAATAAATGGACACAAATCAGATGTCAAGAATTATAACATTCATAAACCAGTCGGAGAACACTTCAATCTCTCTGGTCATGCAATCAGAGACATGAAGGTCGCTATCTTACAACAAAAAAAACTTCAAATCCAGAGTCCAGCGAGAAACTGCTGAATTGGAATTCATTTGCAAATTGGATACTACTAATTTAGGCTTAAATAGAGACTGGGAGTGGCTAAGTCATTATGCAAGGTAGCCTATTTCCCCTTGTTTTTTCCTACCCCCCCCCCCCCAGACGTTCTGGTTAAACTTGGATTTATGCTGGAAGTGGCCCACCTTGATTGTCATGCACATTGTGGGGAGAGTGGTCACTTTGGATGAGCTATTGCCAGCAGGAGAGTGAGTTTGTGTGTGTGTGGGGGGGGGGGGTGAGAAAACCTGGATTTGTGCTGGAAATGGCCCACCTTGATTTTCATGCACGTTGTAAGGAGAGTGGTCACTTTGGATAGGCTATTACCAGCAGGAGAGTGAGTTTGTGTGTGTGGTTTTTGGAGGGGGGTGAGGAGGTGAGAGAACCTGGATTTCTGCAGGAAATGGCCCACCTTGATTATCATACACATTGTGAAGAGAGTGGTCACTTTGGATGGGCTATTACCAGCAAGAGAGTGAGTTTGTGGGGGGGGGGGGCGGAGGGTGAGAAAACCTGGATTTGTGATGGAAATGGCCCAACTTGATGATCACTTTAGATAAGCTATTACCAGCAGGAGAGTGGGGTGGGAGGAGGTATTGTTTCATGGTCTCTGTGTATATAATGTCTTCTGCAATTTCCACAGTATGCATCCGATGAAATGAGCTGTAGCTCATGAAAGCTCATGCTCAAATAAATTGGTTAGTCTCTAAGGTGCCACAAGTACTCCTTTTCTTTTTGCGAATACAGACTAACACGGCTGTTACTCTGAAACCTGTCATTTTCTGAAAGTCTCCTGGAGTACTCCAGACCAGAATGAACGCTGCCTGCAAAGTAGAACTTCATAGATCATCATTTAAAGGTGCCAGAAGTATCAGAAATAATCCTTTGGTGCCACTTGCTCATATGATTGTTGAAAGGTAAGAAAACCTATTCAGTTATTTAAATGCCCTAGGCGGAATCATTATATCATATGAAAACAAAACTAATATTGAAGAGCTGAGTGAGTAATTCACAACAAATAATCTAATCAACATGGTTCTTTCCTCCTTTTCTGTCTTCCTTTTTCCAGGAGGATAATCATGTGTGGATTAAAAAAAAATCAAAACACCTTTTAAATTTACATGTGTTGTGCTATGTACTTTTATTAGAGAAGGGAAGGTCAAATACATATGTCTTAAAACATGGAATGGAAGATAGTGAGGTTTGTGGTGGTACTTAGATCTTGTGGGATTTGGTTCAATAGTCTTGGGCCAGTCACCAAAAATGCTTTGTTTTCTGCACAAGTAAGCTTTTTTTTAAACCCTGGAGGTAGACAGTTCTATTTTACTTGATGAGTGGAGTTGTCAGTCATGGTCATCACTCAGGAAATTTAGACCTTGTTTTGGCTATCCTGGCATTAAGAACCTTGAAGATAAGGAATGAGATCTTGAACTTGATATGATATTCTATAGAGGGCCAGTGTAGACAGGGCAGGACAGATCTGAGATGCTCATGTAACCCCTTAATGAGCAGGCACGCACTGCTGCATTTTGTGTTAGCTGTAGTTCTTCTTCAAGTGATTTGTACTTGCAAGCCTCCAGTGGAATGCACATAGAGCACATCTCAAAGAATTCCAATTGCTGTATGGGTAAGTAACCATTCCGCCTTCTTCGAGTGATTATCCCTATGAGTGTTCCACTGCAGCTGACTCCCTGAAAGCCATCAAAACTGATCTCCCTACAAAACATGAAACCTCCTGCCTCACATAGGACAGTGCTGTCTCATGATGGGCCATTGACTGCTGCAGAGAGGTGCAGGAGTATGAGAATGGATGTTGGCCTGCCATCCATCTGCAAGAAGTTTGGGAAACAAGCAGGAAGAATTGGAAGTCCTAGCACAGTCAAGGAACTATGGTGTGATTGGAATAACAGAGACTTGGTGGGGTAACTCACATGACTGGAGCACTGTCATGGATGGATATAAACTGTTCAGGAAGGACAGGCGGGGGAGAAAAGGTGGAGGAGTTGCACTGTATGTAAGAGAGCAGTATGATTGCTCAGAGCTCCAGTATGAAACTGGAGAAAAGCTTTGAGAGTCTTTGTGTTAAGTTTAGAGGCGAGAGCAACAAGGGTAATGTTGTGGTGGGCGTCTACTATAGACCACCAGACTGGGAGGATGAGGTAGGCGAGGTTTTCTTCGGACAATTAACTGAAGTTTCCAGGTTACAGGCCCTGGTTCTAATGAGAGACTTCAATCACCCTGACATCTTCTGGGAGACCAATACAGCGGTGCACAGACAATACAGGATATTTTTGGAGAGTGTTGGGGACAACTTCCTGGTGCAAGTGCTGGAGGAACCAGCAAGGGGCTGTGCTCCTCTTGACCTGCTGCTTACAAACAGGGAAGAATTGGTAGGGGAAGTAGAAAAGTGGGTGGCAACCAGGGCAGCAGTGACCATAAGATGGTTGAGTTCAGGATCCTGACAAAAGAAAGAAAGGAGAGTAGCAAAATATGGAACCTGGACTTCAGAAAAGCAGAATCATAGAATATCAGGGTTGGAAGGGACCTCAGGAGGTCTAGTCCACCCCCTGCTCAAAGCAGGACCAAACTCCAATTTTTGCCCCAGATCCCGAAATGGCCCCCTCAAGGATTGAACTCACAACCCTGGGTTTAGCAGGCCAATGCTCAAACCACTGAGCTATCCCTCCCCCTTTGACCCTTTCAGGGAACTGATAGGCAGGATCTCCTGGGAGGCTGATATGAGGGGGAAAGGAGTCCAGGAAAGCTGGCTGTATTTTAAAGAAGCCTTATTGAGGGCACAGGAACAAACCATCCTGATGTGTAGAAAGAATAGCAAATATGGCAGGTGGCCAGAGAAATCTTCGGTGAGCTTAAACACAAAAGGAAGCTTACAAGAAGTGGAAACTTGGACAGATGACTAGGGAGGAGTATAAAAATATTGCTTGAGCATGCAGGGGTATAATCAGGAAGGCCAAAGCACAACTGGAATTGCAGCTAGCAATGGATGTTAAGAGTAACAAGAAGGGTTTTTTCAGGTATGTTAGCAACAAGAAGGTCAGGGAAAGTGTGAGACCCTTACTGAATGGGGGAGACAACCTAGTTACAGATAATATGGAAAAAGCTGAAGTACACTGTCAAGGTTCCTCCCGCACTCTGAACTCTAGGGTACAAATGTGGGGACCTGCATGAAAACCTCCTAAGCTTACTTTCACCAGCTTAGGTTAAAACTTCCCCAAGGTACAAATTAATTTTATCCTTTGCCCTTGGAATATCCACTGCCACCACCAAACTCTAACTGGGTTTACTGGGAAATGTAGTTTGGACACGTCTTTCCCCCCAAATCCTCCCAACCCTTGCACCCCACTTCCTGGGAAAGGTTTGGTAAAAATCCTCACCAATTTGTATAGGTGACCACAGACCCAAACCCTTGGATCTGAGAACAATGAAAAAGCATTCAGTTTTCTTACAAGAAGACTTTTAATAGAAATAGAAGTAAATAGAAGTAAAGGAATCACCTCTGTAAAATCAGGATGGTAGATACCTTACAGGGTAATTAGATTCAAAACATAGAGAATCCCTCTAGGCAAAACCTTAAGTTACAAAAAAGACACACAGACAGGAATAGTCATTCTATTCAGCACAGTTCTTTTCTCAGCCATTTAAAGAAATCATAACCTAACACATACCTAGCTAGATTACTTACTAAAAGTTCTAAGACTCCATTCCTGTTCTATCCCCGGCAAAAGCAGCATACTGACAGACACAGACCCTTTGTTTTTCTCCCTCCTCCCAGCTTTTGAAAGTATTTTGGCTCCTCATTGGTCATTTTGGTCAGGTGCCAGCGAGGTTACCTTTAGCTTCTTAACCCTTTACAGGTGAGAGGATTTTTCCTCTGGCCAGGAGGGATTTTAAAGGGGTTTACCCTTCCCTTTATATTTATGACATACACAATGCTTTTATGCTTTGATCTTCAAAGACAACGTCAGCTCCCAGCCTGCTGCACTGGGCAGCACAGTATGAGGAGAAGGTGAGCAGACCTTAGTGGTGAAAAAACAAGTTAAGGATCATTCAGAAAAGCTGGACATACACAAGTCCATGGGTCCGGATCTAATGCATCCGAGGGTGCTGAGGGAGTTGGCTGATGTGATTGCAGAGTCATTGGCCATTATCTTTGAAAACTCATGGCAGTTGGGGGAGATCCCAGATGATTAGAAAAAGGGAGGCATAGTACCCATCTTTAAAAAAGGGAAGAAGAAGAATCTGGGGAACTGCAGCCTCACCTCAGACCCTGGAAAAATCATGGAGAGGGTCCTGACGGAATCCATTTTGAAGCACTTGGAGGAGAGTCAACATGGATTCACCAAGGCAAGTCATGCCTGACCAAAGTGATTGCCTTCTATGATGAGATAATTGGCACTGTGGATATGGGGAAAGCGGTGGACCTGATATATCTTGACTTTAGCAAAGCTTTTGATATGGTTTCCCACAGTATTCTTGCCAGCAAGTTAAAAAAAATATGGATTAGATGAATGAACTGTAAGCTGGCTAGATTGTTGACCTCAATTGGTAGTGATCAATCGCTCGATGTCTAGCTGGCAGCTGGTATCAAGTGGAATGCCCCAGAGGTCGTTACTGGGGCTGGATTTGTTCAACATCTTCATTAATGCTCTGGATGATGGGATGGATTGCACCCTCAGCAAGTTTGTGGATGACACTAAGCTGAGGGGAGAGGTAGATAACACTAGAGGGTAGGGATAGGGTCCAGAGTGACCTAGACACATTGGAGGATTGGGCCAAAAGAAATTTGATGAGGTTCAACAAGGACAAGTACAGAGTCCTGTATTTAGGATGGAAGCATCCCATGCACTTTTACAGGAGGGGGACCGACTGGCTAAGCAGCAGTTCTGCAGAAAAGGACCTGGGGATTACAGTGGACGAGAAGCTGGATTTAAGTCAACAGTGTGCCCTTGTTGCCAAGAAGGCTAATGGCATATTTGGCTGCATTAGTAGGAGCATTGCCAACAGATTGAGGGAAGAGATTATTCCCCTCTATTCGGCACTGGTGAGGCCACATCTGGAGTATTGTTTCCAGGTTTGGGCCCCCCACTACAGAAAGGATGAGGCCAAATTGGAGAGAGTCCAGCAGAGGGCAACAGAAATTATTAGGGGGCTGGGGCACATGACTTACGAGGAGAGGCTGAGGGAACTGGGTTTATTAATCTGCAGAAGAGAAGAGTGAGGGGGAATTTGATAGCAGCCTTCAACTACCTGAAGCCGGGTTCCAAAGCAGATGGAGCTAGTCTGTTCTCAGGAGTGGCAGATGACAGAACAAGGAGTAATGGTCTCAAGTTGCAGTGGGGTAGGTCTAGGTTGGATATTAGGAAAAACTATTTCACTAGGAGGATGGTGAAGCATTGGAATGGGTTACCTAGGGAGGTGGTGGAATCTCCATCCTTAGAGGTTTTTAAGGCCTGGCTTGACAAAGCCCTGGCTGGGATGTTTTAGTTGGGGTTCGTCCTGCTTTGAGCAAGGGGTTGGACTAGATGACTTCCTGAGGTCTCTTCTAACCCTAATCTTCTATGATTCTATGACAGCCAGGGACCATCAGTCAGCATCACTAATCCTGTTTCTGTTGTGTTTCTAAACCTGAATCCAGATTGTGTCATGTGTGGGGTATTGTCTTGGCTAGATGAGCCTGAAAGCAGCCTTTAGCTAGCTTTTCTATGAACTTGCTCAGGAATATAAAAGGTTTGATACTGGATGGTAGCTAGCCAGGTCTGATGCATCCAGGGTGGGTTTAGTCAGAGTTGATAGGACTGCTGCATGCTCAGAGGGGAAAGGAAAGATTCCTTCAGTGAATGAGGAATGTTCATGAGTAAATTGTGATTTCCTAAAAAACACATTCATTACTTAGTTTTTGCAAGCTTTTTACACTCTGGATTCACTGCAGTTTCTTACAAGTATTCAGTACTCTGTGCCTAAAATTCAAGGAGTGTTGGTAAGTCATATATCAGCATTTAGTGTATCTGGTTCCCTCAGTGGTGGAGGGCTTGAAACCAGTGGGACCCTGCATCTCTCAGGAAGGAGTAGTGGTTTAGGAAGCTGTAGAAGATAAGCAGTACCAGGGACAGGCCCACTGACAGCAATTCCGGGCGCCAGGGCAGAACAGTCAGTGGGCCCCCGTGGACGCACAAGCCGCGCCTGCGCAGACGTGGTCCGCTTGACATTTGGGCGGTGCTGTGCCTGTGCTGGCTGGCGTCCAGCGACCTGCTGGCTGTGCTGCTGGGTGTGCTCTTCCGGCATGGCCAGGGCTTCCTCATGCCCGCCTGGTAGGGTTGCCAACTGTCTAATCGCGCAAACACGAAGACCCTTGCCCTGCCCCTTCTCTGAGACCACGCACCCGTCCCCCACCTTCTCCGAGGCCCTGCCACCATTGCTTGCTCCTCCGCACCCTCACTCACTTTCACCAGGGGTTGGGGTGTGGGAGGGGGTGCATGGTGCAGGCTCTGGGAGGGAGTTTGAGTGCGGGAGGGGGTGTGCGCTCTGGGAGGGAGTTTGGGTGCAGGAGGGGGTGAGGGGTCAGGTTCTGGGAGGGAGTTTGGGTGTGTGGGGTTGGGCTCCGGGAGGGATTTTGGGTGCGGGAGAGGGATACAGGCTCTGGGAGGAAGTTTGGGTACAGGAGGGGGTGCAGGCTGTAGGCTGGGGCAGGGGTTGAGGTGCAGGACAGGGTCAGGGGGGTTGGCCTTTACCTCTGGCGACTCCCAAAAGCGACCAGCTCACCCCTCTGGCAGGTCCTAGGCAGGGGGCATAGGCACCGCACCCACAGCTCCCATTGGCTGCAGTTCCTGGCCAATGGGAGCTGTGGGGTTGGCGCTCAGGGAGGGGGCAACGCATGGGGACCCCCTCCCCAGGGGCCACAGGGATGTGCCAGCTGCTTCCAGGAGCAGTGCAGAGCGAGGGCGGGCAGGAAACTTGCTTTAGACCCACTGTGCTGCTGGCAGTGATGGCCAGGGGCCCCCAGGCCCTTTTAAATCTCCTGGGCCCCTGGGCAATTGCCCCCTTTCCATCTCCCCACCCACCCTCCATTGGTGGGCCTGATCAGGGAGTTTTAGAAAGTTCTAATTCTTTTCCTTTCTTGGCCACAAAAGATTTGCCTCAGGCATCATTATTTTAAAAAATGAGGCTACTGCAAGATTTATTGGCTGATTGCAGAGTTTAATTTTCTCTCATCAGATTCTCACAAAGTACTGTGTGTGCGGAGACCTCATTGCAGAAGGTGCAGGCAGATCATTGTATGGTTTGTTTAACTACCTCTGTACCAGGTCTCTGACAAGGGGTTTTGGTAACACAGTCCTCTGCTGTTTTAATTTGTAATGTTCCATCCAAATATATTCTGCCAAGTGCATTATTGTATCAGAAACTCCACAGTCATTGAGATAATATAACTGAATGTCTATGCATGGTCTAAGTTGTGAAGGGTGTAGTCGGGTGAAGGGTATGGTGTTCAATGATCATTCAGTGCCATGCTTAATTTGTGCCAGGGCTGAGACCTGGCACCTCTAGGGTTTGGCAGTTCATAGCTCCGGCATCTCTGGGCTTGCTGCATCAGTTATGAGTGTAAAAAAATTGTTTGAGCCCCAGCACCTCTTTCATTACAAATTGAACACCGATTCAGTGCTTATGGTGCTTGCAAAAGATCTGCTTTATTCTGTGTCCAGATCCAACTGGCTGAGCATAACATGAGCCTTACAGCACCCTGCCTGGATTCTCTGTCTCAGAAGCTGAGCTTTTAAAGGCACAGTGCCCAGTATTGCATCTTTCCCTCTGAACCAAATCTTAATAACAACAATACTTTAAAGCCAACTTTAATGTAACACGCTATTATAAATACTTATAACTAACCTCATAACTAAACTAACTAACAATGTTTCACTTTATCTGTCTCTGGACATCTGCAAGTCCCTAGTGCAGAGGTGGGCAAACTACAGCCCGCAGGCCCATCCTGCCTGGCCCCTGAGCTCCCGGCCGCGGAGGCTAGTCCCTGGCCCCTCCCCCACTAACCCTCCCCCCCGCCCAGTTATGCCACCACGCAGGCAGCGCGTCTTGCACCCACCCATCTCCCAGCCTTTCCAATAAGCCTGTCCTGCTGCTCTGAGCGGCCTGGTACGGGTGGGCGGGGGGGTTTGGATAAGGGGCAGGAGGTCCCAGGGGGCAGTTGGGACAGGGGGGCGATTGGATGGGGTGGAGGTTCGGGGGGGAGAGGTCAGGAGACAGGGAGTGGGGGGTTGGATTGGGGGTGGGGTCCTGGGGGGCACTTAGGGATGGGGGTCCCAGGAGGGGGCAGTCAGTGGACAAGGAGTGGGGGGGATTGGATGGGTTGGGGGGCCTGTCAGGGGGTGGGGTGTGGATAGGGGTTGGGGCAGTCAGGACAGGGAGCAGGGGGTGGGGTCCCTTGGGGCGGTTAGGGGCAGGGGGTCCCAGGAGGGAGCGGTCAGGGGACAAGGAGCAGGGGGGGTTGGATGAGTGGGGGGTTTCTGAGGGGGGCAGTCAGGGGGCGGGAAGTGGGAGGGGGTGGGGGCCAGGCTGTTGTGGAGGCACAGCCTTCCCTACCTGGCCCTCCATACTGTTTCGCAACCCTGATATGGCCCTCGAGCCAAAAAGTTTGCCCACCCCTGCCCTAGTGCTTCTGACATACATTTCTAGCAGGGCAGAAATGTTTTCACTTTTCTCTTGAACAAAATGTCAGCAGGTGACAACCCATGCTTCATTGGTGCTGTTCTGTAGTTTAACAGTGCCACATGTGAAGCAGAGTCTGATTCTTTTTCAGTAATGACTTTGTTATTTTGACACCATTTCCCACCAATTTGTTGAATTGGAGATAATGGGAGACAGGGGGTTACATGTCTAAATCCATATTTCACTGCAAACCGCTTGAACTCATGTCCATTTAACTGTGGCCCAGTGCCAGACATTACTATGTCAGGTGTACCAAGTCTAGCAAAAATAGTGTTGATGTGAACAATCACCTGTTTACCTGTAGTATCTTCTGGTAAGACTATCTCAGGGAAGTAAAAATAGTCTAGGATAAGTACATAAGACTTTTTTGTTTTGTTTTTTTCAGATAATGTAAACAAATCTATGCCTACTTTGTTCCCAGGGGTAATTCTTCCACTGCCACCAATATGGACTCATTTGTTTGATTTGGCCTGTATTTTTGGCATATGTGACCATTCTAAACAGCTCTTTCACCACTGCTGTTCATTTGAAGCTTCGATTTTTCAATCCCTTCATGTGTGCTTTTTAATATTTTTTTCTAATTGAAACATTATAGGGATCACTATCCTGGTACCTTCAAACCAAATCCAATCCCCTTTAAATTGAGAATGGGTCCTGGAGATATGCTCTCCCAGCCACTCTGTGCTAATAGCCTTAATTAATTATGCCAGGTCTCACTGTGAGTAGACTGGCAAGCAGAGTCCACCTTTCATTTGCAACTGGGCAGATCTGTGTGTTTTTTTTTTATCAGACGGACATGTACAAAATCTAATTCTGGACTTTGTTCCACTGCACTGCTCTAGAGAGTGTGTCTGTACCTGCCAGATCTCTCCCAATTGTGTGCAATTTGCAAATCATACAGTAGTAGCTGAAAATATAATTTCTGTGTTCTTGGGAGGGAAGGAAGGGGAAGCTGTTTTGCCAGGCTCCTTCTGGCAATGGCAGTAGGTGGTTTACGGTCAGTTGTAGCTAACACTGGCCTCCCCCTGAAAGTTTTTATACAAATGGATGAAGGCCAAAGCCACCTCCTATAGTTGAGGACATTGACTCAGTTTTTGCAAGTGCCCGGATGCATAAGCCTCTGATCTCCAGTTTTGATCATACTGTTGTAAGTGGACTGAGCCAATATCTCCTTGGGGGCATCTGTGAACAATTTTGTTTTGCACTTATTGTCATAATACCTCAAGGTGTGGGCCTTTTTAATGAACACCTTAAGTTTCTCAAACTATTAAGATTTGCATCACAAGTGCATCCCTGTTGCATAGTAGCACTCTCAGATTGTTAGATTGGGTAGCTGGATTAGGCAAAAAATTCCAAAATAATTCACAATTCAAAGGCATTTTTGTACCTTTTCCATGTCTACTGGGGAGGTCATGTTGGTGATGGTTTCAGACTTACTATCATCTACCTGTACCCCTTTTTGCCCAGGTATGTTATTTCCATTGCACTGATTTTACATTTTTTTGTTTGTTTAACTTTAGCAGTTCTGGTTCATTCTAAAGCTGTGTGGAGCCTTTGATCATGCTCTTCTGTTCTTTTTCCATGGATATAAACATCATCTATGTAATCATCAGTACTTTCTATTCCATTAAAATTTTATTGTATTTCCTGTGAAACACTTTGGGTCCTGATCAAAATCCAAAACCAGTGTCTTCAAAAGGAGGTGTTGAACATGTGCAAATGCATGCTCTGTTTTTCTAAAGGCACTTGCCAGAACCCTGCTGATGCATGAAGTGTAGAAAAATATTTGGCATCATCCATCTCCCCCAAAATTTCTCCCCTTGTAGGTAGTGGGGAAAATATTCCCTTTTTACATATTTATTTAATTCTTTTGGGTCTCTATATAAGTGAAGGGTTGAGTCTTCTTTGATTCTACAGGGACCAATGTGTGTACCCACTCTGCTGGTTCTTCTACTTACTGTGATTCTCACAGCAATGAACCTATCCAGCTCTTCTTTTAGCTCTTCTTTTAGCCTCTGCCTTAGGGTCAGAAGAACTTTCTTAGCAAAGTAAATTGTGGGGTGGTTGGACTCTTTCAGCTCTACTGTATTCTCTGTTGGGAGCTTCCCTATTCCTTGGAAGATGTCCTCAAACTCTTCTTCAATTGTTTTGGTCCAAAGCTCCTCCAAAGAGTGCACCCTTTTGATGAGATCAAGGGCTTGACATCTTTTCTAACCCAATAATAGGTGCTCTTTTCCGTAGTACTATTACAAATTGTACCTTTTTTCAAATTATTTACCCATATATTTAGTTTACATACACCTTTAGTGAGGACAAGCTCATCACTGTAAGCTCTGAGTTTCACCTGTTTACTTTCCATTACCTGTGGTTTTTCCTTTTGTGTTAAAAACACTGATTCTGGCACGCCCATGGCTTGTGCACATTGTCCAACATAAAATTAATAAATATCCATTTTACTTTCCAGCTGATCATCCATTTATCATCTCTTGCAATATTTTCCATTGCTCCTCTGAGCAATTCATCTGAGGTAGTGGTACACCATAATTCTCTTTGTCCACGCTCATCTGCTGCTTGCAAACTCTTGCAGAGTGGTATAATCCATTGCATTTCTTGCACCTTTTCCCATATACTGGGCATTGTCTTGCCTTGCATTAGTTGCCACAGCATGTGGAGCTCCGTGTGCTGTTTTTGACTGGATTCCAATTTTGAGCTCCACATACCTTTGTGCCTCAGCTCTCTTTTTCTGAAGTAGTTTGGATTGTTTATCATGTCTGCAACATTAGAGCACTGTCTACCCTTCATAAACTTGATTCTGGAAAGGGTGACTTCCTCTGCTTGGCAAATTCTAATTGTTTTGTCAAAGGTTAATTCTGATTCTTCCAGTAGTCAGTCAGTGTCTCTCTCTCTGAGTTTTTGTTCCAGATGCCAATCATGTTCTGGTCTCTTATCAGGGTCTCAGCCTCCTATCCCAAAATCACAAGATTGGCTCTTCAGCCTTAGATGAGTCACAAAGTCTAATATGATTTCACCTTATTTTTGTACTCTCTCTGTTTTGAAAAAATCTCTTTGATGTTTAATTTTTGCATGGAGTGCAATACTACTCAAATTTCTGTAATCGTTTCAGAGTTAGCCTCTTCTATCTGAGTTAACTGAAACCCATCAAGTGCTTCAGAACCAGCTATCGTCAGAAATAAAGCTACCTCCTACTGTCTTCCTTTTTTCGGGCACCCATTGCTTGCAGATACAGAGTGAAGCACTGTTTAAACCTTCTGCAGTTATGTTTCACATTTCAAGAGAATCAGTCTGTTGGGGCTTTTATCTACTCAGTTCTTTCACTCCGCGTCTTTTCTTAGTTCCTTTTCACTCCTGGTGCCATGTCGTGTTTAGCGATCACTCAGTGCTTAATATGCTTGCCATAGATCTTCTTTGTTCAGTGTCTTGCATAACAAGAACTTAACAATACCCTTCCCAGACTGGTCGGGGAAGCTGAGCCCCTAAAGGCACAGTCCCCAATACTACTGTCAGACCCAGGGCCGGCTCTAGGCACCAGCAAAACAAGCAGGTGCTTGGGGTGGTGCCTATCTAGGGGCGGCATTCCAGCACCGGCCATGCTGCCCCTTGAAATGTGCCCCTGCCGCCTCAGCTCGCCTCTTCCTGCTCCCCTAAGCGCGCCACCGCCACCGCTCCGCTTCTCCCCCCTCCCTCCCAGGCTTGCTGCGGGCCAAACAGCTGTTTCGTGTGGCAAGCCTGGGAGGGAGGGAGGAGAAGGCGAGCGGCGATGTGCTCGGGGAAGGCGGCGGTGGAGGAGCGGAGGCGAGCTGGGGTGGGGAGAGCTTCCTCTACTCCCCCCCCCGTTACTTCTTGTGCTCCCCCCCACCCTCGCTTACCTCTGCTCTGCCTGCTCCCCTGAACGCGCTGCCTCTCCCTCACCTGAGAGGGAGGGGGGAGAAGCGGAGCAGCGGCGTGTTCAGGGGAGCAGGCGGAGCAGAGGTGAACTAGGGCTGGGGGGTTGCAGGGGGGGAGGGAGTCACAGGAAGCAATGGGGGGCGGGAAATGCGGCATGCCCGGGGGAGGAGGCGGGGCCGGGGATTTGGGGAAGGGGTTGGGAAGGGGCGGAGTTGGGGGCTGGGGGGGCATGAAAAAAGTGGGGGCGACCAAAAATTTTTTTGCTTGGGGCAGCAAAAATTCAAGAGCTGGCCCTGGTCAGACCTTGTCTGCCCTGTGTAATTTCCTCTATGCCAAGACTCTGGAAGATAGTTTGGGAAACTATTATCCCAGTGATGTGTCAAGCAGTGACCTATACTCTGTAAAATACACCACTTTTGGTGTGAATATCTGACAGTATGCACTAAAGATTTGCTTCCCATAAGCAACTGAAAAAACCACATCCCTGAGCGACATAAATTACACCGACAGACGTGCCGGTGTGAACGGTGCTATGTTGGCGGAAAACACTGTCCTGCTGACATAGCTACCGCTGCTCACTGGGGATGGTTTAATTATGTCAACAGGAGTGGTTACATGGGAGATCTTACAGCGGTGCAGCTGCAGCGGTACCCCTGTAAGGTCTCTAATGTAGATATGGCCTAAATCAGGGATCGGCAACCTTTGGCACACGGCCCGTCAGGGAAATCCATTGGCGGGCCAGGACGGTTTGTTTACCTGCAGCGTTTGCAGGTTTGGCCGATTGCAGCTCCCACTAGCTGCGGTTCGCTGCTCCAGGGCCAACGGGGGCTGCAGGAAGTGGTGCGGCCCAAGGGATGTGCTGACCGCTGCTTCCTGCAACCCGCATTGGCCTTGAACAGGAACCACCAGGCCTAAATCTTGGCAACTTGCCTGTTCAAGGAAAGCAAACCCACAATGGGCATGAAGGCAACTGAAATAAACACACACTAACATTGAAATTGAACGGTTTCAGAGTAACAGCCGTGTTAGTCTGTATTCGTAAAAAGAAAAAAGAAAAGGAGTACTTGTGGCACCTTAGAGACTAACCAGTTTATTTGAGCATGAGCTTTCGTGAGCTACAGCTCACTTCATCGGATGCATAGCATATCGTGGAAACTGCAGAGGACATTATATACACACAGAGACCATGAAACAAAACTTCCTCCCACCTTACCAGCAGGAGAGTGGGGTGGGAGGAAGTTTTGTTTCATGGTCTCTGTGTGTATATAATGTCTTCTGCAGTTTCCACGATATGCTATGCATCCGATGAAGTGAGCTGTAGCTCACGAAAGCTCATGCTCAAATAAACTGGTTAGTCTCTAAGGTGCCACAAGTACTCCTTTTCTTTTTTCTTTTTATTGAAATTGAAACTTTTTTTGCAGTACTTGCTCAGCTCTTATTACTCTATTGCAGTCCCCCCTTCAGGTGGGCTTTTCATCAGTAGAGGCATGGTTAAGCCGCCTGCCCTGGGTTATGCTGGTAGACCCTGGTATTACCTAGGACTGAATCAAGCCCAGTGACAAACACCCTGGTATTGTGCACTAGCTGTTTGGGTATAAACACTAGCTGAGTGATGTGTAATGTCAGCTCAAGATGACAGGCTACAACTCAGTGAAAAGGAAAACCAGCATGTATCCCCTGGCACACCAGCAGTACATTACAGCCCTGACTTCCCTGACGAGGAACTGACTGCCTGAAAGGCCAGACAAGGGATCAATTACATTATTGCCAAACTGGCTTTAAAAAAAAAGACAAACGAGAGCTGGAAGCACCTTAAATAACACAACTCAAGCTTATCCACGTGAACCAGTTTGGTTTGTTTTTCAGTTAACTGAAGTTCACTATTTTTAAATAAAGAATTATTTAATGTATGGATCTCCGATTAGTATTTACTTATTTCTGTCAGTCCTAGGTTTTTTCCCCCCTACCCTTTCTTCCCCAATGACTTTAATTAATTTCTTCCAAGACTTATGAGGCTTTTAAAGGTGTGATTTCTTACTGGGCACATTTTCTGCAAGCTCCCATAGATTTACAGAAAGAAAGCCCGAAGTCATAGGTATTCAGGATTAGCACTGGATAGTGGATACTTTGAATCTGTGACTAATAATTATCTGTAACCACTCATCTATGACAGGCAGGGTATTTATCATCTAAAAGCCTTGAATTTTGCACTGAGTGTAAAACTTTCAGCAGCTGAGGGCTTGTTTACACTGGCAAGTTTCTGCGCAGTAAAGCAGCTTTTTGCGCTCAAACTGCAGACGTGTACACACTGCCAAGCCACTTTGTGTGCAGAAATTCCTCAGTTGCAGCACTGCAAAAAAAAACCCAGCTCAGCGAGGCTATTTGCACAAAGGCTCCAGCACTCTATTGCCAGTGTAGACATTTGATTGCTTTCTGTGCTGTAATTGGCCTCTGGAGCTGTCCCATAATCCCTCAAGTGGCCGCTCTGCTCATTGTTTTGAAGTCGGCTGCCCTGAAGACATGTGCCCCTCCCCTTTCAAAGTACCCTTTCTGACAGTCCTTGCGTGCTGTGCTGATCTGCTCCAGGACTCAAAGCAAACCATTAATGTGGAATGCTCGTGCTGTTGAACACAGAGGGGTGTGTGTGTGTGTGAGAGTGAGAGAGAGAGATTGCTGTGTAGGGAGGTGGTGGCTGATGTCGGGGTTTCCCCCTCCCCCTGCCTTAGGACTGGTTGCTTCCTGCATTCTGTCTGAACTTACAAGACAGCATTCTGACACACTCTCTGTCCCCCCGCCCCGCCCCCGCTCCATATATACACACACACACACACACACTCCCCCACTCCACTTCAGTTGAAAAGCAGCTGGCAATGTAGTAGGATGCCCATGGAACAATGGGATTGGGAAACCAGCATCATGTGACTCTGTGCCTGCCCCATGAGGCATTGCAAACCCTTTTCAAAGCACCCTGCAGCCAGTTGTACAGTGGGATAGCTACCCACAATGCACTGCTCTCTTTGCCATTGCAAGAGCTGCTAATGTGGATGTGCTCCAGTGTCACAAGGAGCACAGTGTGGACATGCAACAGTGGTTTAATTTCAGCGTTTTAATAAAAGTGGTATAACTTGTGGCACAGAAACTTCCCAGTGTAGACGTACCCAGATATATTGTTTATATTGGTAAATTACATGTTCATGGCCTGATTTATTCAGAAATCTCTTTGGTAGATGTAAGTCTAGAGATGTACTTTTTTTTTTTATGTACAAGGGATGGACTAAAGTCTCCACATTAATACACATAGGCAAATGCATTGTATTTTCTATGCGTAGGAATGATGACCTGGACACCTCTGGCATATGTACGGGGAGAGGTTTATGAAAGGAAATTTGCCAAGTTTTCAGTCTCTCAAAAGAGCAGAAATGTGCCTGGGTATAACAATCTTGTAGAAATATCTTATTAATATTTGATAGCATTTTCATTGTTTCTAACACATTCCATTAGCACTCTCCCATTTGCTCCACATGATAAGGCACTGATACAATGCATTAAAGCAGGACTTATATTCTAATTATTTCATACCAGTGTGATGAACTGTACCAATGAATGATAAGGGAATAGAGCCCTGAAGCATTTAGCTCTATAGAAATGTTTGGCTCTTACATCTGAAGTGGCTACAAGAGAAATATCTGGGTAAAGGGATGATAGCTCATGGAAGATCTTCATTAACTTCTTGTACAACACGTTCTGACACTCATGTCAGTATATGATTTTAGGGGTAGTTTTCCCAGGACTTCTAGCAGTGCAATTTCTGTTGGCTTTAATTAGTTATCTGACCAAAAAAAAATGTCAAAACAGTATGAACTGACTGAGAAAATGTCATTTTGGGGATAGCTGTTTGTTCCTCAGTGACTCCCAGTGAAAGAGTCTCAGCCTATAAGCAATGCAGCTATTTTTCTAACTTGTAGGCCTGCAATCTGAAGGTCACGGTTTGTTCTTACCCATTTGTGAATTGTCCCTGGTAACCTTGACTTTACTGCCATTATATTCACAGAGAGAAGCCATTGGAGCGTGTGGCTTGGTGCATGCCTCCTGCTCTTCTCTATCTTTCTTCTTACCCACAGTTACTGTGGAGAAGAGTAAAAGCAATACTTTGACAGTGGCAGTTTTCTGGGAACTACATCTCAATTACTTCAGTGTGTCCTACTGGCAAAAGCTATTCACTACAATCCAGATGTATTGGAAATGTGAAAGTTTTCACCACAGAAAATGGTGCTTGTATACTGTAATGTGCATCTTTGAATTGCATTAAATAAATTAGGAGTTAAACTTTGAGTGACATATCCAACCTGCCAAAAACCTGCGTTTAATTTAACTAGAGTTCAGATAATGGAAGCTCCACTGTATGATAGTGTGTCTTCAAGTTTTCTCCGTGTGTTTCATGAGGAAATGGCTTTGCTCTCAACTATTGTGACTGGCATTCTCATTTTCCTACTTCACATGCACAGTGTCTCTCGGGGGGGCTTGGCACTAGCATAGACCATGTCTTACAAGAACAGAGTGGGTTTTATTTTTTTTATTTTTATTTTTTTTTAAACACCTACCCTCCCATTCTTGATAGTTCCAACTGCCTTTCATTACATCCCATGGCAACTCCAATTGCTTATGTGTGAAAGTGATATTAGAAAAAGATTAAATCATTTTTTTAGTTTTCTTTTAATGAATTCTTAAGATGGAAACAGGGAGGAAAGATTAATGTGATCACACAACAACCTGCAGACTACCAAAAAATGCTTGCTCCCCTGATCGCTATTAGTCATGGACCAGCTTTGGCAACCATACTGTATGGGAGTGAATTTTCTTTGACACCAAGAACAGTATTGTTCCTGGGGTGAAGGAAAATATTCCTTAGTTTTTTACTGTATTCCTAAAGGCTTGATTATGAGGCAGTGTGTGTTCTCCCACAGAGCCATAGGTGTGCAAGTGTAAGCCAGTGCTACGTGCCTCCTGCTCCATTTCAACAGGTGCGATGGGCATGGCTCTGATTTCTCAGTGCACCAGCCAGCATTGAGGCATAGCAGCTGTAGTAACTTGTTACAGATATGAACCAATCACAAATTAGTCCTCCTCCTCCTCCCCGAGCCATGGGGAAACAGAGGGGGGATTGTACTCTCTGAGGCATGATCTGTTCTCTGCACTGCTCTTGTGCTGGCACACCCATGTGTCTTCCTTTACACAAGGTCGAAAGCAAAATCTAGCTCAAAATAAGCATGTCTCTTTCTAAAACAAAGTAGCTTCCAATGCTATTGGAATGCTACAGGCCTTCTTCAGTAATGTCAGACATTGAAATAAAGGCTATGAAGAGGAGGAATGTTTTATTTTCTTATTTTTCTTCCAATATAAATTCACCAAACTGTGCATAGCCTTGAATAGAATTCTTCTCTTGTAATCTGTGCCAGAGAAGTCTTTGCAGTGCTCTTGCCACAGGCCTTTATGGTACTCTCCCCTCCCACAATGGACACGAGGGAGGTGTGCAATAGAGGACAGGCAAAGTCATGTTTTAGTGCCTGCTGTGAGAACTCAATCAAATAAGATATGTTATCAGTCAGAACATTATTAATTGTTTTTCCCCCCACTTCAGAAATCAAACTGCAGCACAGATTCAGGACTCAGAGATTTCGATAGGCACCAATTTAATGACATCTTGCTGTGCTTAGTCCATGCAGACTCCACCTGATGCCATCTGTAAAATAGAGCTAATTTAAATTCAAAAAAAGAATTATCTTTACAGTAATTGGTGAAGCTATTTTTCTAACATGCATACCCTCCTCCTGCTCTTCTCCACCCTTTCCCACTCATTATTACTGTGGAAAAGAGTTAGAGCTCTACTTAGACAGTTTTCAGAGTAGCAGCCATGTTAGTCTGTATCCGCAAAAAGTACAGGAGGGCTGGTTCTGGCGGGACCCAACGGAGAGTGCCAATTCAGGACACATTGCTTAAAGCTGGGCAGTTACAGCCCAAGGCTGGGGTTTTTCCACTTCTAAGGCAAACCAAACCAGCCAAACAGAGCAGACTCTGGTCTCACCCCACTGGCTAACCACAAGTCACACAAACAATTCCCTTAGACACTCCAGTTTCCCAGTATCTCCACCAGTGCCACTCGTTAGGGGGATAAATGGTTATGAAAACCAATACCCCAGTAAAAGAAAAAAGGTTCTCTCGATCCCAAAGGATCAACCCCAGACCCAGGTCAATATACAATTCAGAACTTACCCACAAATCATGCTGTTGCCAATCCTTTAGAATTAAAATCGAAAGCTTTATTCATAAAATAAAAGAAATATAGATGAGAGCTTAGACAGCGACACTCTTCTTACCTTTGTAACTGGAGTTAAGACATTATACATTATACGACACTGGAGAGTGAAGATGGGACAAAGGACTGACTGTTAATGGAGAAGAATGATGGTAAGCAGTCACCAGAAGAAAGGAAATGGGAATAAACTCTAGTCCCTGTCATATGGCTTTAATACCCAAATGTCTAAGTAAGCCCAAATGGCAATACAGCAAAGTTGGGATTTCCTCAGTGACAAATTTCACATTGAAAAATTCAGAGTTTTAACTTTTGGAGACTTTATTTTTAAAGTAATTGTTCTTGGGTTTCCATGACCTATTGGTCTTATGGTTCATAACAATAATTTGCATTAATATAACTTCTCCTACCTGGAAATCTCAAAGTGCTTTGCAAATATTGATGACTTAAACCTCCCAGGATCACTGAGAGTCACTTTTTCCTCAATTTTACAGATGGGAAAACTGAAGGGCAAAGAATATAAATGACTTTCCAATGGTCTTCCAGGAAGATGGTAACAAGTTCAGCGCAATAATTCAGATCTCTCAAATTCCAGGTCTGTGTTTTTTAAACTCAGTATTATCCTTCCTCTTTGTGTTTCATAACATGCTCAAAAATCAGTCTTTAGAATGAAGTATGTGTAAGCAAGGGTAGGTAAATTAAATATTTCAGTTATTCAGTATCTTCCAAAAAATTCTTTGTACCATCATAGTGAGTGAGAAATGAAACCTGTTAGCTAGTTTGTATGACGGTAGTGCTAGAATATGCCATCCAATTGAAAACTGGTTATGTAGTGAACTTCTATATAGTAGTATATTGTAAATATAAAAATAATAGATTAAGAAGTTTCTCTGCCTGTGACAGTGAAAACATCTTAGAATTTAAGTTGAATTCTGAGTAGCCAAATTCAGATCTGGAGTTAAATTCCTGCACAATGGAGTTATTAAGATCAGGGATTTGATTTGAGATGATGTATAATTAAAATGGAAAGGAATTAAAAACAAACACAAAAACCCAAATAACTCTTCACCATTTGTGCTATTTACTTTTTTGCATTTCAGTCAGCTTGCCTAGTTTCACTGCCTGTCACATAGTTTTACTTTCTGGTTCTCAGAACACCTTGTTCTTAATAAAATAAAAATCATGAAAATATCTTCTTTTTAAATAAGTCAAATAAAGATAGCTGCATATACTGAGTTGATCTACGTGTGGGTGACTCACAAGCAGTGGCAATTGAAAACAATTATTGAATGACAAAGAAAGAGAAAACAAACAAATGCAACTGCATACAAATCTCAATATAGGTAGACTTTATAGTTAATCTGTACTATAATTCCTCAATATGCCTTATAAAATCCAAAAGGTGGACCCAAAACTACTTGATAGTCTTTTTTGTTAAAGAGAATACATTAAAGATTTTGAGGTGCTCAGATGCTGTGATGATGGACCTAAAATAAATAAGAAGAAAGGGTAAATTATTTTCCCATGATGGCATAGAAAGTTTGTGTCAGGGCCAGGTAAATGATTTTCACATGATCATGTAACAGAGAAGCAGTCTGAGCATAATTCAGTGTCTGGCATCATGACACTGCTAGAAATGCTGAGAGAAGCTGGCTAATATATTCTTTTAAATAAAGGATTACTGGCTTACTCAATGAACTGGGTCAGTGTGACTGTTGGAAATCGGAAGTGACATTGGAAGATAGGTGTGATGCTTCATGACAGTACCCAGGGTTGTGAGGCACCTCACTACTACCTGCCATTAGTGTGAAGAGGCCTTGTCTGTCCCTGCCAGGGGTCAGCTCCCTGACTCCACTGGTCACAGGCAACATAAAAGCACTCCCCTCGCAGTCTCTCTAAAGGTTAGCAATAGGCACATTCCAGCTCTCTGGCCCTTTGAACATCTCCCAGGAGTTCCACTGGACACTCACACGATTCAGTATAAATATGACAATTTTAATGGATTGTATTAGCCCACAACCCAGTGCCATCCCCATAATTGTACTTGTAACAGCTATTCTGCTTTGTTTGGTACATGTTTAGAGAGTATCCCTGTCATAGGCTTCTTCTGTATATTTTAAGACAGCATTTCCAACCATTGTCATTACACAAAGTAAAACTATTTCCCCTTGTTTATCCCTCCCCCCCCCCACACACACACTGTTCCTCACACGTTCTTGTCAACTACTGGAAATGGCCCACCTTGATTATCACTACAAAAGGTTTTTTTTCTCTCCTGCAGGTAATAGCTCATCTTACCTGATCCGTCTCGTTACAGTGTGTATGATAACACCCATTGTTTCATGTTCTCTGTGTATATAAAATCTCCCCACTGCATGCATCCGATGAAGTGAGCTGTAGCTCACGAAAGCTTATGCTCAAATAAATTTGTTAATCTCTAAGGTGCCACAAGTACTCCTTTACTTTTTCCTGGTGGTGATGTTATAGGAAAAATGCATAGAACTGGTTGGAAATTTTCCATCGTAACAGTCTTCTGTCAGAAAACACTGCTGAGAACATACCAGTTCCACTGAACCTTTCAATGGAAAACAGGGAACTGGCTCCTTAGGCTGCCCAAATCCCTGGGGGGGGAGCTGCCTTTCCAGGTTGCCCAATTCCCAGGCTCCATAGCTATTCAGCAGGGAAAGTGAGAGCAAGGACTCCCAAATGCTGGAGCTTCAGGTTCCTTGAGAGACTGTCTAGAGGGCTCCTCAGTTCCATGGAAGTCCATATGTCAAGAATCAGGGTCTGCAGAGGCTATAAAAGGCTGCCTGATTGGTTGGAAGAATCAACCTATATCAACCTCTTATGCCCTATACAAACAGCAGTTCAGCAGCTGGTCAAAGCATTTTTCCACAATTGTATTTTCTTCTAAGGTCCTGGATTCTCAGGCTCCCAAGGTCCTTGGCAGCAGACCTAGAGGGGTCCCTGGGCTCCTGACCTCTCAGGATCGAAGTAGCCTTCCTGTTGGCTGCTAGATAGCCCAGGCTCCTAGGTTACCTAGCTCCTAGGCAGACCACCTGCTGGGGAGCCTGGTTCTTATATTCTTTAGTTCCTCGGGGGCCACCAGGTAGCTTGCTGGGGAGCTGAGACCAGAACTGTATTAAAATTCTACTTTAGTTGTCCTGAAATAGCATTTTTTGAAAATATTCCTCCTGTTGAGAATTTTGCATATCTGACTGTGAGTTCTGATTTAGAATGATTTTTTTTTTGAAATGTGAAATTTTCCATAGGCAGATAATGCCTGTTCTCCAGAACTGTAATAATGCAATACTTATACGGATTATCACCTTTCTCCATCTATATTTTGATGCTTTGGAGCTTCATCCAAAGCTCATTTCAGACCAGGGAGTCTTTCTATTGACCTCAGTAGACTTTTGGATCAGGCCTTGGGTATACACAGTTTAATATAGCATTATTTTTTTTTACTTCACACTGCATTGCAACAAGAAGTGTGCAATATATTTGTAACAAAATGTGAAAAATAGAAAATTGTGGTTTGACTTTTAGACTGACTTAAATATTGACCCATTTTTACAAAAAAAACCAAAACCAAAACTTGACTAGAAATAGGCTCATATATCCTCTCCTAGCTGCCCCGTGACCTTCCCTTCTTCATTTCCCAGCCCCATTCAGTCTCCTGCACCCCTCAGACTCTTATCTCACCTCTTCCCCTACATTCACTTGCCTGGCATATTTTCCCTTCGTTTCTCCTCACAAACTCCTACCCAGCACATTTTCCCTTTTGAACCCCTTTCCTCTAGCTCCCCTTCACATTCTCTATCTTCCCACTGCCTCCTGTCTAGTTTCCAAATTATAGTGCACAGGGAGGGGGCTGCCATCCTCCCAGAGGGACAATCAAGTGTTATTGTCATTTAAAACAAGGGTAGGTGGCAGTTATCTTGACTAAAGCGTTTCAATGCCACTACCACAGGTGAAGGGAAATTGTGGCCCTGAGTCACAGCCACCATTTAATTCAAGGCAGCCTGTTGCTTTACTCCAATTGAAAGTAATGGGAAATTGCAGCCATTTTGAATATGAGCAAAACTTCTTGAGACTGCTGCAGGAGACCAGGAGATGCTTTAAAGAAAACACCTAATATTCTGATACAATGTGAACAGAAACACTACAGTGAAGCCAAAAATTGCCCTATTTTATACCACCTCTGCTCATTTTGTCAGACCTTTCCAACTACTGCCCAGTATTTAAACGAGACGTTTGTCAATCTTCTTCATTTCCACCTAGATGTTGCCAATATTGTGGAACCCTCCCAACTGACCAGGTGATAAGGTCATGTCTATGCAGATGAAGTGTCAGGATGAAAATATAGCCCCTCTCCTGGCCCTGTTGGATCTATATTGGAATTGGAAAAGGTTCAGAAATAGGCAACAAAAATGATTAGGGGTATGGAACGGCTGCCATATGAGGAGAGATTAATAAGACTGGGGCTTTTCAGCTTGGAAAAGAGACAACGGGGGGGAGGAGGGGAATATGATAGAGGTCTATAAAATCATGCCTGGTGTGGAGAAAGTAAATAAGGAAGTGTTATTTACTCCTTCTCATAACACAAGAACTAGGATCACCAAATGAAATTAATAGGCAGCAGATTTAAAACAAACCAAATGAAGTATTTTTTCACACAACGCACATTCAACCTGTGGAACTCCTTGACAGAGGATGTTGTGAAGGCCAAGACTATAACAGGGTTCAAAAAAGAACTGATACATTGATGGTGGATAGGTCGATCAATGGCTATTAGCCAGGATGGACTGGGCTGGTGTCTCTAGCCTCTGTTTGCCAGAAGCTGTGAATGGGCAACGGGCTGGATCACTTGATGATTATCTGTTCTGTTCATTCCCTCTGGGGCACCTGCAATTGGCCACTGTTGGAAGACAGGATACTGGGCTAGATGGATATTTGGTCTGACCCAGTATGGCCATCCTTATGCTCTGTTGAAAAATATAATTTTGCTGCTGACCTACAATGGGGTTGTGTGGGTCTATTTGGGATGCAAACATAACAGTGCTCTTTTATCTAATGCAGAGTCATAATGTATTCTATTTAAATGTATATGTTTACTTTTCATATAATTCTTTATATTTTTCTTTGGTATTTTTACTAATCATCCCAGAAATGTATTTTTGCAGGAAAGCATTTCTATTTCCAATCCATCTTCTTATTTTAGCCTCCAGTGAAGTTACAATGTTGACTTACTGACATCAAAATGATTTCCAAGAAAATGTCTGTGGTGCCATTAATATGGGTTTTGACTTCACTGCAGGAATCAGAAATTGAAGAGAAGGCTGGGATATGATGAGTAAGGGTTCATTTATTGTCATGGGAGTGTCATGTATTGCTTGATTTTCATCTTGTGAAGAAACTTGCTTGACTTTGACATTTGCGTACAAGTGGATGGATGTGATGATAAACAGCTGAACCAATTTCTTGTACCTTGAAAGCTGCTGCCAAGTTCGATCCTGCAATGCATGGGAAGTAAATGGAAAGCTATATCTCAGTACCAACAGTGTGGTAACACAAGATGAAACCAGGGAATTCTCAGTGTCAGCTTTAATTCCTCCAGCGAGATAAGGTCTCTTCTCACTTACCATCCAAGTTCTGTTTAAAAAAAAAAAATCAAGTTCCCAAGGTCAGTCATGGTTTGGCATTACTATGTTAATTTCCAAAAAATATAATTGCAGAACAAACACAGTTATAGGTCCCCATTCTGCAGTCTGATCCATGAAGGCAGATCTATGTGGAACCTTATTGACTTCAGTGTGATTTCATGTAGAGCATAAGGATCTCCCCAAACAAATAAAAAAAAAGAAAAGGAGTACTTGTGGCACCTTAGAGACTAACAAATTTATTTGAGCATAAGCTTTCAATGCATCCGATGAAGTGAGCTGTAGCTCACGAAAGCTTATGCTCAAATAAATTTGTTAGTCTCTAAGGTGCCACAGATACTCCTTTTCTTTTTGCGAATACAGACTAACACGGCTGCTTCTCTGAAACCAAACAAATCAGTTTGCAGGTTCCATATCTTAATTATTTGCACAGAAATTCTGTTTGGGGCTTTTGGCTGCTACCACAGTATAACTAGGGACACCTGAGTCCAATTAAGGGCTGCTTGTGACTTTTAAAAACTCCTTTTCTGCTGAGAGAGATGAGAGAAAAGCTTCAGCAGGGAGAAAAGGCTTGGGGAAGGAAGGAAGGTGTCATAAATATAAAGGGAAGGGTAAACCCCTTTAAAATCCCTCCTGGCCAGAGGAAAAATCCTCTCACCTGTGAACGGTTAAGAAGCTAAAGGTAACCTCGCTGGCACCTGACCAAAATGACTAATGAGGAGACAAGATACTTTCAAAAGCTGGGAGGAGGGAGAAAAACAAAGGGTCTGTGTCTGTCTGTATGCTGCTTTTGCTGGGGACAGAACAGGAATGGAGTCTTAGAACTTTTAGTAAGTAATCTAGCTAGGTATGCATTAGATTATGATTTCTTTAAATGGCTGAGAAAAGAACTGTGCTGAATAGAATGACTATTCTTGTCTGTGTGTCTTTTTTGTAACTTAAGGTTTTACCTAGAGGGATTCTCTATGTTTTGAATCTAATTACCCTGTAAGGTATCTACCATCCTGATTTTACAGAGGTGATTCCTTTACTTCTATTAAAAGTCTTCTTGTAAGAAAACTGAATGCTTTTCATTGTTTTAAGATCCAAGGGTTTGGGTCTATGGTCACCTATGCAAATTGGTGAGGATTTTTACCAAGCCTTCCCCAGGAAGTGGGGTGCAAGGGTTGGGAGGATTTTGGGGGGAAAGATGTGTCCAAACTATGTTTCCCAGTAAACCCAGTTAAAGTTTGGTGGTGGCAGTGGAAATTCCAAGGACAAAGGGTAAAATTAATTTGTACCTTGGGGAAGTTTTAACCTAAGCTGGTAAAAGTAAGCTTAGGAGGTTTTCATGAAGGTCCCCACATCTGTACCCTAGAGTTCAGAGTGGGGAAGGAACCTTGACAGATGGGCACCCAGAAGAGAAGCTGGTATAACATGGCAACACCCCAGAGGGAAGACAAGGAAAGGTATTTCCTTTTTTGTTATGAATTTGTTTCTTTGGTTTCACCAAAGAGTCCTCCTTGAGCTAAGCTGAGACCCAAGGGAAAATATATTGTAAAAAATCAATGCACATGAGGAATAAAAGCTCTCTGGAGTGGGACTGATTTACTCTAGGCCCCCATCCCCCACTGCCAGAGGGGGAAACACTAAGCCTAGCAACATGAAGGATGTGCCTTGCCAATGCTTCTCTGTGACTTGTCCTAATTGCCTTGATATAACATCAGCCCATTACGATTTCAAATGCAAACCTCTTTAATAATTAGAACTAATAGCAGTGGAAACTGAAAATTACAGGCGACATAAATTGCTTTTTGCTCAAAAGTCTGATTTTTTTTTCCCCCAAGCTTGCACCAGTATAAAAGTTTCTCATTATAACCTAAATCTTTTTAATATGCTATATTAAATTATAATTAATATAATTAGAAATAATAAAATATTATTTGCAAAATTGTTTATTTCAGTCGGACTTGTTCCCATAGAAACAGAGGAAGAAGATTCCATTTATTCATGTTTTACTGCAAATAAATGTTCTGAACATAGTGTAAATTTAATATTCCTGAATTTCTATTTCAGAAGAACATCAGGAAAAATCAATAGGAAAGTAAATACTGGATATTCCCTTTATTCCTTACAGGGAGCTTTTAGTCACGTTTGTTGTAGAAAAGAGTAAATCTGTTTGCACACCAGCAAGAGCCACAGATTTTTTCTGGTATTGATCTTCAGCAATAATGATTTTTAAGCATCGAAGAAGTGCATATGGGGATGTTCTGTGAAGGCCCGGGGGGAAAAAAACATAGAAGAAACAAGAGGCTAGAATTCCATTAAGACTGCCAGCAGTCAGCACAGCTTTCATCTTGCACAAGTACGGTAGGTTTGTGTTTGCAAAACCTCATGATTTATTTAGAATTTTAATTAAAGAAAAGAAGTTATTGGAACAGCACCTAGCATCTGCCGAGTGTGGCTAATGATTTTTACAACCTCATCTGCAGGCATTGCATTAAAGAAGTTAACCATGACATGAGACACACCTGAAGCAAAACAGTGAGGGAAAACAAACCTTGCCTGCAGCTATCACTAATACAAGAGACGGTGTCTATTTTTTAAAAAAAATCTTATCCTATTTGCATACAAGTGTTGTAGCTTCAGGGCCCAATCTGAAGTGCCCAGGAGTAAGCATCATTACATGCTGATGAGTATGTGCAGCATTTTGGCCTCTGGATGTTTCCCTGACAGGTTTTTCCAAAATTTGCATTTTTTTTTGTTTTCTTAAAGAAAAAAATAAACATTTTCATGTTTTATACAGTTAAAAGTATGAAAAGGCCTTTGATTTATTTTCTAAAATCATGTGTCATTTGGTTTTTCTATTTAGATCTCTTCCAAAATGTTGTTTCATATTTGCTTAGCACACTTCTTATTGTATTGGGAAAGGCTTCACTTAAAATGTGTAAAAGATGCAGAGCTGGTTCACAGACAGAGTTGTTTACTAACCATGACTACTAATGCACTCAATGACCACAGCTTTCCTTTTGTAAGTCTGTACTTAAGTATCAGTCCTAGTCTTTATGGCTTCTGGTGGTTTCAGAGATTACCACATAAGTAAAATATTAAAGCAAACTATGGATCAAATCAAGCTTCTCTTTAAAAAACCACCCCCCTCAGGAGTTGGCATAACAAGCAGCGAATGTTTGCTTTTGGCTGGGGAAAAAAAATGAAGTCATTCCTACAATGTTGGCTGCAATAATTAAATAACAGGAATATAATGAATCATAGACGACAGAGATGGAAATGAACTACTAGGTCATTTAGCTCACTCCCTGCCAGTGCAGGACTGTTTACTGTAGTATGTTCCAGTATAGTTGTTATACAGGGTATTTATCTCCTGTAACACTGTGCAACAGAAGGTCTGAATCTAGTGTTTTGACTCTCTAATCCAGGCTGATCCATATTTAAGGACAAGCAATATGTGTGACTGTAAGGGATTCCACATGGTTGGAGGAAGTCTCACTAACAACAGCCAGGCTCCTGCTTATTGTTAAGCGTGTAGAAATGGCCAAACATACTGTATGCTTCAGAGTTTTACATGGCTTAAGAAAATTTACAAGAATAGTATAAAAGGTCATTTGTATGACACTGAACATGTTAATGGGAAGATACTGGCTATCCTTGGATCATTCCTTTGATCACTGTGGAACATGGTATGGGTGCCCTGGAACGTGGTATGGTGTGTTTTGTGTGGGATATCACTTGCTCAACAGGTTCTCAGGTTTCTGCCCACAGCCATTCTATATTTTGGCCTAGGTAAAGAAGGAATTAAGTTTGTGGGTTACAGAGTGTCTGGGTAAAGAGCTCTGACACAAGAAAAGAAACATGGAGAGTTTTTCCATCCCCTGTTCCTTTCCAGCAGTGGAGAAACTTTTGATCACTGAAAATGACTTTTTAGTAAAAGGACTGCTCTCTTTTGGAGAAAGACCAATCTCCTTGGAGAACTGGGGCTCTCTCTCTCTCTGGCAGATTTGTTTTTTATCCCAATCCCAAGCACAGCGTAACAATGTTTTTATTGTTCTGGCACAATCCATACCTTTATAATGAGCATTTCTAGCATATAATACAATCCCCTCACACCAGGTGCCTTTTGTTAGCACGCACTGGATTTCACTTTATTATCTGTTTGGAAGACTTCAAATGCTCTTAATAATATTGCAGGCACATATTGGTCCTTTTGCAGCCGAAGTTAAAATCCTTAAACTTTGCTTTGACTGCCAGTCATTGTCTAGGCATTAAATGTCACCTAAATACTATAATTAAACCTGTTTTTTGTGTCCGACATCTTCTCAGTGTGTTGCCTTTAAATCATACTGGTATTATACTGTTGGTTTCATGAGAATCTCTTGGATTTCAGAAAGATCCTTTGAGGAAATACTTCATAGAATGGTGCATATGGCAACATTCCAAGAATTCAGCTGATTTTTTACGAGATTCTAAAAGCCTTAAAATATTCTGTATTGATTTGCAGAAAAGCTGCAGGACTTTTATGTTGCTTCATGCAACACTGCTGACAACTTTCATAGACAGTCAATGAAAAAGTCATTTGGACTCGGCTCGGAGAAAGCTGTATCTAATCTTATTGCCCATCTTGCCATTTGTTAATGTTTCACTTGGATAGCTGATCTCAGACACGCTCAGTCTAAGTGGCTCTATGATGCTTTGAAGTGGAAAAGCATTCATAGGTGCAGGTTTGGCTGCACGCTCAAGCCAAAATTATCAAATGTAGATGCGTAAATTTAGGTACTTACCGCTATACTGTATTTAGGCGCCTAAATAAAGCTGGTTTAAATTTCAATTGTGCTGAACACTCACAGCTCTCACTGAGTTTAAGGGGACTTTTAGCTATTCAGTACATCTAAAAATCAGGCAACTTTTAGTTAATTGTCTAAATATGGGGTTTTGGTGCTTCATATTAGGCAGCTAAATTTAAATATTTTGGCCTCACGGCTCGCTTTTGTCCTCTTAAAATGGGATCATGATCAGGTAAGTGACTGTGAAATTGATATCTCTTTCAGTTGATCTCTTTCCTGTGTACTCAAAGTCCTAGTTTTGTATTTGGATTCTGCAAGATTTGAAGTTGGATCTTTAAAGTTCAAACATTTGGGGGTTTAGTTTCAATCCTCCTCTATTTAGTTTGCTGAAAAAAATGTGTCTTTACTCTTGTGAGCCCTGCAAAGACAGTATATCTATGGGAGAATGAGCTTGATTCTCTTCTGGCTTGCTTGTCAGTAGAATTCTGTTTTGATTGCAGAATTTGTCTTGTAGGTGAGGATTTGTGAGCCAGAAAGAACACAGATGGATTTTTTTCCAGATTCTTGGCTCTGTCAATATCTTTGGCCATTAGGGAATTTTTTTTTTTGTTGAATCATTGTGAAATAACAGACATGGACCCATGGAATAACATTTTTAGAGTATTACAGCACTTTACGTTTAAAAGAGCTGGTACTGCTCAGGTGGCTACAGTTTTAATCCTGGATTTCATGGTTACTATGTTTGCATGTTAGTGATTTACACATTACATTGCATTACATGTTCTGGGATTGGCTTGATTACTTTGTAGGAACCGATCCTGTACAGCATGCTTTGTCCATACACTGTCTATGCGTGACTGACTCTTCACCTCATCTTATGTTTCTGGCTTATATTGTCCATTTTTATTTTGCTCTTTGTAAATGGTTCCCAGGGTGTTACCCTTTAATTTAGATATTTTAGACATTATGTTTGCAGCTTCTTGACGTATTTACCTCCCTAAAGCGGTCTCCAAAAAAAATGAAGACTCCCCCATGTCCAGTTACTTATGTCAAGCCAGGCCTACAGTTCTACAGCCACAAATTAAAAGGGAAGATAGTGAAATTCTGAAGACCAAAGCTGGTCAACCAACGGGGACAAACTTACCACAATTTTTTGTGGAATTTTATTTGGGTTTTTCACGGAATTTTACTAATGTTCTAAACATTCTGACCATCACTAGTGGGGAGATGTCCGCGAGACAAACTGTGTACTAAAATGGGGACCATGTAATAAGTCTGTGGTGCTTATTAGAGAACGGTGTTCATTTACTGACCCATTTCACCTGACATGGACCAAGGTTTCAAAAAATGAATACACCTGTCACATAACAGTGTCAGTAACTACTGGTTCCAGTGCCTACTCCGACATCATACCTTTTGTTGACAATTGTCAAGGTTCCTCCCCCACTCTGAACGCTAGGGTACAGATGTGGGGACCTGCATGAAAACCTCCTAATCTTATCTTTACCAGTTTAGGTCAAAACTTCCCCAAGGTACAAAATATTCCACCCTTTCTCCTTGGATTGGCCACTACCACCACCAAACAAATACTGGTTACGAGCTGTTTGGAAACATCTTTTCCCCCCAACTACTTCCCAAAACCTTGCACCCCACTTCCTGGACAAGGTTTGGTAAAAAGCCTCACCAATTTGCCTAGGTGACTACAGACCCAGACCCTTGGATCTTAAGAACAATGAACAATCCTCCCAACACTTGCACCCCCCCTTTCCTGGGAAATGTTGGATAAAAAGCCTCACCAATTTGCATAGGTGACCACAGACCCAAACCCTTGGATCTGAGAACAATGAAAAAACATTCAGTCTTCTTACAAGAAGACTTTAATAGAAATAGGAGTAAATAGAAGTAAAGAAATCCCCTCTGTAAAATCAAGATGGTAGATACCTTACAGGGTAATTAGATTCAAAACATAGAGAATCCCTCTAGGCAAAACCTTAAGTTACAAAAAAGATACACAGACAGAAATAGTTATTCTATTCAGCACAATTCTTTTCTCAGCCATTTAAAGAAATCATAATTGAACACATACCTAGCTAGATAACTTACTAAAAGTTCTAAGACTCCATTCCTGGTCTATCCCCGGCAAAAACAGCATATAGACAGACAGAGACCCTTTGTTTCTCTCCCTCCTCCCAGCTTTTGAAAGTATCTTGTCTCCTCATTGGTCATTTTGGTCAGGTGCCAGAGAGGTTATCTTTAGCTTCTTAACCCTTCACAGGTGAGAGGAGTTTTCCTCTGGCCAGGAGGGATTTTAAAGGGGTTTACCCTTCCCTTTATATTTATGACAACAATCAAATTCCAATAGAAAATAATACCAACTAAAAAGAGACAATAGGTGGAGGGCAGGGTTGACTACTGAATCCCCTGACAGATGAGTGGATTATTCTGCATCTTATTGAATATCTAGCAGTAAGACTTTCCCTGAACCTCCATAGTTTTCTCATCACGTGGACACTTCTTGTGGTCTATTTGGTCACTGAGGTGCATTTGCCAGGTGGATTCTGCTAGTCATTCCTGGTGGTTTTAATTCTCAGTAACTGGGTGTGCATTGCCAATAGCCTACTGAGTCTCTTTAAGAATGGAGAATGAGTATCCTCTTTGCTTTTATTTAGATTTTTCATTTCACCTTTTAGAACTGACCCTCAGAAGTAGTCATGATGTCTGGTCTTGATGAGGAAGCTATAAATATTACCTTGGCCGGTTGCCTATCATTTTCTGTTTATAATTAGGCTTGTCAGAATATGCTTTTTTATTTATTTAATAATTTTGAGAGATATCAATGTTTATTTTAAAGATTTTTTTTCTAGAATTGTCAATTTAAGTTTTCACAGTTAAGCAAAATTATGGACTGTATGCATTTTTTTCCTGTTTTTATTTATTTAAATCTTCACAGTTGTGGGAAATTATGGGAGGAGGGGAGACAATATGTAATGACAGACGTTGAGATGCAGAATGTTAAAACTTTATAACTGTTAAAACACATTTTTGACATGTGGTGTTGACGTACACAAAGCAAATATGCTTAAATCAAATTCTAATAAGTTCTCAGGCAGCATTTATCTGACTTGGCCTATCTGTACAGTTTGACTATTGATGGAAATTTTTTCATCTGTTTGTGTGTGTGTGTATGTATGGCGAAGTCAACGATTACCAACATTGACCAATACAAATCTAATTCTTCCAATCTTATGAGTAATCTAATATGCTCTCCTCCTTTCAATGGGGAAGTTTATGGGCATTCTTGTATTTCTTGTGTTCTCATTTCTTGATGTATATTTATTTTGCAGCTACATCAGGGTTAATAGCCTTTAGCTCAAGAAGCTTGATACGTATTGACAATTGTGATTTTTTTTTTTGTCCTTCTGTCTGAGTGTCTCTAAATTGGTGATACTAATTAAGCATAGTAAGGCATGTTGTGAGATTCTAATAAGTCTAGGTAGGGATTTCTTGAATCCACTAATGCTTTTTCTTATTTTTCTGCTAATCCATTTGACTGTGTATAGTAAAGGTTTGAGTTATATGTTTGAAGTAGGGCTGTTGATTAATCGCAGTTAACTCACACAATTATCTATAAAAAAGTAATTGCTATTAATCACAGTTTTAATCGTACTGTTAAACGATGGAATACTGATTGAAATTTATTAAATATTTTGGATGTTTTTCTACATTTTCAAATGTATTGATTTCAGTTACAACACAGAGTACAAAATGCACACTGCTCAATTTATATTATTATTTTTTATTACAAATATTTGCACTGTAAAAATGATAAACAAAAGAGACCGTATTTTTCAGTTCACCTTATACAAGTACTGTAGTGCAATCTCTTTATCATGAAAGTGCAACTTACAAATGTAGATTTTTTTTTTTTTTGGTTACATAACTGCACTCAAACAAAACAATGCAAAGCTTGAGTCCACTCAGTCCTACTTCTCATTCAGCCAATCGCTAAGAGAAACAAGTTTGTTTATATTTACGGGGGATAATGCTGCCCACTTATTTCCAATGTCACTAGAAAGTAGAACAGGCATTTACATGGGACTTTTGCAGCTGGCATTGTAAGGTATCTATGTGCCAGATATGGTAAACATTTGTATGCCCCTTCATGCTTCCGCCACCATTCCGGAGGACGTGTTTGCATTCTGATGACGCTTGTTTAAAAAAAAAAAGCGTTAATTAAATTTTTGACTGAATTCCTTGGGAGAGTATTGTATGTCTCCGGCTCCATTCTACCTGCATTCTGCCATATATTTCAAGTTATAGTAGCCTTGGATGGATGACTCAGCACATGATGTTCATTTTAAGAATCTTTTGCTGCAGATTTAACAAAACACAAAGAAGGTACCAATGTGAGATTTCTAAAGATAGCTACAGCACTTGACCCAAGGTTTAAGAATCTGAAGTGCCTTCCAAAATCCGAGAGGGATGAGGTGTGGAGCATGCTTTAAGACGTCTTGAAAGAACAACACTCCGATGTGGAAACCACCAAAAAAGAAAATCAGCCTTCTGCTGGTGGCATTTGGTTCAGATGATGAAAATGAACACGCATCGGTCTGCCCTGCTTTGGATTGTTACTGAGCAGAACCCATGATCAGCATGGATGCATGTCCTCTGCAATGGTGGTTGAAGGATGAAGGGACATATGAATCGTTAGCGCATCTGGCATGTAAATATCTTGTGATGCCAGCTACAACAGTGCCATGAGAACATCTGTTCTCCTTTTCAGGTGACATTGTGAACAAGAAGTGGGCAGCACTATCCCCTGCAAATGTAAAAAAAACATTTGGCTGAACAAGAAGTTGGACTGAGTGGACTTGTAGGCTCTAAAGTTTTACATTGTTTTATTTTTGAGTGCAGTTACTTTTTGTACATAATTCTACATTTGTAAGTTCAACTTTCATGACTGAGATTGCACTACAGTACTTGTATTAGGTGAATTGAAAAATACAATTTCTTTTGTTTTTTACAGTGCAGATATTCAAAAATAAATATAAAGTGAGCAATGTACACTTTGTATTCTGTGTTGGAACTGAAATCAATATATTTGAAAATGTGGAAAACATCCACAAATATTTAAATAAATGGTATTCTATTACGGTTTAACCGTGCGATTAATCGTGATTAATTTTTTTAATTGCTTGACAGCCCTAGTTTGAAGTAATATATGTAACAGAATTGTCAGAATGAGCCACTGAATTATGACCAAATATCTGTTGTTAATTGTTTAGTGAGCAAACCATGATTTACACTATTCTATGATGCTACTTGAGATATTCTGCAACATCTTAGTTTAAAATCACAGTAGAAGTCCACTAATAAGAGGCAGTTTTCCCATATAACTCAAATGTCTGTGTACCAAACGTGAAAAAAGACTAGACAGAATCTTATGTGGTTTTGGTGATTCTTTGGTATTGTTTCTTATATTTATTGCAGATTTCATATATGGCTACCTTATTTTCAATGACAGCATTTATGCCTGACCAGGATCAGACAATATGGACACTTCTTGCATTTTTCTGTATGCAAATAGTCAATATGGTTTATGGTTAGCATTTCTGACTCATGCTGTGTGGTGTTATGACACGTTTGTTGTACAGAATAACATTATATGGAACAATTTTATTTCTACAATCCCAGTTACTTTTTATGCTTATGAGGTGCTTTGACTTTTTCAGTTGGCCATGCATGTCTTGTTTGTGCATGTCAAATTTTGTTTCATAAATAGGTAGTACTTGAGTCATATTTTATTCAAACTCTCCTTCCTGCCACCATTTGCTTTCACTATTTATTGGTGTTCTTGAAAGCATATCTAATATTAAAAAAAAAAACTCCTGGGTGGACCTGTATCTCACATTTTTTTAACAAGCAATTTGCAATTTCATGATCATTTCTAAAGTCTAAGTGTTGCTTTGCACAATGGTTTCTGTAGCATAGCTTCCAGTGGTTTGTGGTCTGTTTCTAACTTGACTGCGTTCTGCCTATGAACATTTCATAAACCACTCACTACCAAAAACAATTATCAGTGATTCTTTTTCAGTCTATAAAGCTCTAAATGGCTTGAGACCTATGTAATTGAGACACCACTTCTCATCTGCAATCCTGCCACAGCTGAGATTAATGGAGGCATTCAAGCTAGAGCACTCTGAAAAGAGAGGCTGCTGCTGGGTAGAGCTGGCTGAACTGGATTTGGAATGTACCCAAATTTAACTATCAAAATATCTCACAAACCAGAAATCCTGAAAAATTTTCCTTCAGAAACACTGACACATGGTGTTTCTGAAAGTAAATGTGCTCCCCAGGACTGGCAGCTGTTGATTGATATTGACCCTCTTATCAGTTTCACAGCTGCTAAATTTAGCAGCTGCTGGGACTCCCTGGCTTTATTGGTGGCTGGGCAGTCTCCAATAAGGTTCAGGATGGTGTTACTCCTCTCCAACTTAGTCTGAAGTAGCCCAAATGTGTTGACTTTCAAGTCACACTGCACAATTCATATCTTTCCCCGGCACTTCAGGCTTTTTGAGAGGGGTGCACTGTGTGTTGTCATCTGTTTATCAAGCACTGGAATTTGTGGCTCAGTTGATTTTTTTTTTTTTTTTCTTCTTTCTCTCTCCATCCTCATTTTGGGTAACTTGCTCAGCTTACTTTTGTTTGGACTACTATAATTTGATTTTTTTAAACACATGGCAATGGTCTCTTGAGACCTGAATACATACGTACTTTTATCTATCTATCTATATCTAAAACCCTTTTTGATCCAAGCGGTTGGCCAAAGTTCAGGGCCCTATGGATTGTTTTCATTAGGAAAACAAATTGATGATGGAGTTAGGTATCTTTGATGCAATCCTGTTTATTTGCAAATAAAGTAGAAAAGTCCTATTTCCCTGAACACAGGAGGAATCAAACAAGAGGTAATTTAGTTGTTCACACAGCCTTTAGCCTGCACTCAGCCCGAAAAGCATACTTTCTAGGCTTTTCTCAGCGATATGCTCTGAAGCTGTGTCTAGTGCTTTCATGCTATATTTTCTGATTCAGTGGTGTTTCTCCTTCTCCACCCCACAGACACAACCATCTCCACCAAATACTGTCCAGTGAAAATCCTCTGTCCTCATAATTCTAATTCCTGAGCAGACTCATGTGTGTTTGTGTTTTGGGCTGTGACATGTGTCTGTGTTTTGGTTTGAGATCCCTATTGTTTGTTACTTTCCTGAATGAAGAGCCACTTTCAATGAGGTTTAACCCAACCTATAACAATATTATATAAACCTACCAACAAGCTGGCAGGATTCTGGTGTTGCCCCACCCTGTTAGTGGGTCTTTGAATCTTGCCGTGACCGATATATGATTGACTGCTGATTCTGTGACTTTCCCTTGATGTAGGTGAGATGAAGTGGGAGCAGCTTTGTTGAAGTATGAGCATGAGACCCTAGGAAAAAACAGTTTGAGGTGAAGGTTTGCAGTAGAATTTGTTGTTTTGTTGAGTTACTTTGTTAATAATGCCAAAACCCAGGAAGAGGTGTCTTGAATGCTAGAATGAGGCAGGGATGTAGCACATTCACATATGGGGTGTGTGTGTGCGCATGCACACACGCACATGTGCCTTCACACACACACACACACCATGTCATTGAATCCTTTTATCTGTGTGTTGTATTAATAGAAGTATGCAATCATCTTATTCATAGATATAAGAATGAAATAAAGTAACAGCAGTGCATATTTTGCTGTATTTTGTAGCCAGTCAGTCTGGTAATGTATGTGCTGAATAATCTCCTCAAATGCCTAATGAATACCCTGCTCATAGGCTTGAACATAAATGATTACAATAATGCCATGTTACCACAGGCAATTAACTTATACTTATTTAAGGTTTACTTTTTCACGGCCAGCAGGGATGCATCCCTCCTGGGTTGTGACCAGATGTTTTTGCATGCAGACCGTAATTTCAGCTTTTGTAACAAGTCTATGCCTCGGTGGTAATGGATCTGACTCTTTCCAACAAGCATCTCAGCTGCCATTTGGTGGTCAGCATAAGGAGAAAAATTATTTGCTGCAAATAAGGAAAAGCCAATCTGTGGCTAATGTAAATGAGTCTTCTGGAACCAGCTGGTATAACAAATGGAGTTAGCTGCTGACCTTTTCACCCACAGGGAGTGCAGACTCTTCTACCAAAGTGACAACAAAATCATTTTGGTTATGTAGTGTGTAGAGTGAGTGAATTTTGGAATCATGACAGCAGAATCATTTCACACAGTAGGTTGGGTAGAAGTGAGAAAGTCTAGTGTTAGAGCTGGTAACTGGGAGACAAAGTGCCTGAATTCTTTTTGCTGTTCTATCTCTGATGCCCAGCAGGAGCTTAGGCAAATCATATAGGGTCCAATCCTACAATGCTGCTGAACACCTGCTGTGAGGTAATAAGGGTAGATTCATATGGAGGGGACAAAGGCATCTCATTGCCACTCTTGGCACCTAAGTCCAACATAGGAACTTCACTTGCACTCACAAAAGCTCTGCTCAGCTTCCATCTAGCCCTATAAACACCTGCGATTCTGCTGTGAATGTTCCCAAGATGCCTAAATTTCAGTGGCGGGGCATGCACAAACCTACTTCAGACCAGGCACTGCCCAGCGGTTTGATACCTAACTCGCATCTAAGCCCCAGTGGAGCTCAGAAACCAGGCATTCCTCCACCTATCTTGCCTGTGGGACCTGACCCTGTAGGTGTGTTCTGAGCACACCTAAACCCACACAAAACAGCAGTAGGAGAAGAAGGTGATGGTACTTCTCCTTATAACTTGTAGCCCAGTGGTTTAGGCAGTCACCTAGGATGTGGGAGACTGGGGTTCAGTTCCCCACCCCACCACTTGATGTGAAGCTGGGCTTTGAAATCAAGTCTACCACAGTATATATGTGCCTCTCCCCCAAGGTGTAACTCGCATCTTCTCTCTGATGTTTGCTACTTGGAGTGGCTTCTCCCTTCTCCTCGCATGGGCTGGGTCCTGGGTTCTTTTGTGCAATGCCTGGTGCTTTTATCCTAAGTGAGTCTTTCCTATGCCCAGGACACAAGGGGTGCTGTCTGTTGGGGAAAATGAATAATGCTACCCCTGCTGGTAAGGAATACAAAACCCGCAGTGCACAAGAAACTATACATTTCTTCAGCACAAACCTCATCAAAGTAATGGCTCACCCAGAAATAACAATATAATACGGGGGGCTTCAGTGGGAACAGGAAAGGGGGCAAGGAAAGGGTTGGGGTGAACTCATAAGTACTAAAACATCAACAAATCAACACATTTCTCACTGCTCAACACTTCCCAATCCCTGGCACCTTCCCAGGCAGATGGCACACTGAGGATGAGTCTGGAAACAAGTGCGGCAGCACAGTGAACATTGACCTACTTAAACACAAAAGGGTCCTCTTACAGTGGCCTTGCCCCTAGGTGTGGCAGGGCCCTCTGCCGGTTCCCTGGTCTGGAGCCCTGTGCAAGTCTCATCTGCATTTCAGTAACTGGCATTGGATCAGAGCTCTGCTATTCTGGAGGCTGGTCTCTGCAGGGCTGGAACTGCCTGACTCATGCACTAGATCCCTAGAAGATCAAAGTCTCTCTTTGTGGGGAGGGGGGTTTATCAGAGACTCCCTCAGTTCTGTTTCTCAGCTTCAATCTCACAGCTCAAAACTGTCTCTTTCAGGCTGCTCCTCCCACTATAAGGGGCTGAACAGACCTGGCTCATCATTGAGTCAGCAAACAGCTTGGCCATGTTGCTGCATGTAGAAGGCTCCCCACTGGCATCGTCAGAAGTTTCTAAGCCATTCTGTCCCCACTCCAGACTCCAGTCACACTGGGCAATGATTTCCAGAGTCTCTGGAGCCATTATTGTTGTACTCTGTAGGGTTGGAGCCCCTAAAGGCTCAGTCCAGCATTCCAGGAGCTGGCAAACTCTAAGAGGAAGATTATATATAGATAATTAAATATTCAGTGGGCCAGGGGAACTTGATCTCCCACTGCCTAGGAGACTACCCTAACCACTGGGCTAAGGAGTCATTTTTATTTTCTCCCTGGCCTAATGAAAATTAAAATATTTATACACAACAGAGAGAGTGAGACCTGCCCCAGAATCCCTCATCACCCACTGTTTAGGGCACTTTTTGGGAGGTGGAAGACCAAAGTTCCATTTCTTACTTCACATCAGACTGAGGGAAAAGCTGAACCCCTGTCTTCCACAACCTGGGTGAGTGCTCTAACTATGGGGTAAAAAAGTTTATTGGGGGGGGGGGGCATGATCTCCTCCTCCTCTTCCTCCTCAGTGTTTCTTGAAAAAACTCCGAGAGAGCTCAGAGCTGTGATGCTGGACTGGAGAGAGGCGCCTGAGGCTTAAGCCACATCCCTTTCCTCAGCATTTCCTACTGGCTACTTTAGGTGGCTCAGCACGCTGGCTTTTGTGAATCCTGTTCTTAGGCACCTAACTATCCCCAGGCATTGTATATTGTACTGCATCTGCCTTGGGGTTGTGCATGCCACATGGTGGCAAGGCATATAAAAGTTAGCTGCTGCAGCACTCATCATTGCAGCACCTAAGTACCCCTTGTAAATCCCATCCTGACTGTCTTCAATTCCCACCAAAGTCAAGAGAAGTTCAGGGCACTGAACAGTTTCCCAGAGACAAAGCATTGTGTACAATCAGGTCCCTTAACTTTATGACTGAGTTTACATGAGGCTACTAATTAATAGATCCAACTCACCAAGCAGTTGTGATGCGTAATTATTTTAAAGCACTTTGAGATCCTTAGATAAAGGGCATTCTATAAGAGCAAAGTTCTATGGTATTGTAGCTCCAAGTCTGTCTCTTTCTGAAGCAAAACGATCTTAGATTAGCTGTTGTGAAAGAAATGGACAGACTAGACTTTAAAGACAAGATTGCTGGATATGTTATGCATGATCCTTAAAGGTAAAAATTCCCCTGTGGGGAACCTTTTCATAAAAGTGGGTAATTTTTTTTTATATTGATGAATAATAATCCAAGGGCATTTTGAAAGCCTCAGGTGACCTCAATTAAAATAAGAACTTGGAAGTAGGAGGCCTATAATTTAGAATGTAACAAACACAAGTCAATGCACACAATGGTGTGGTGTGGCTTTTTTCTGTGGTGTGGCCTTTTTTAGGCAAGCATCAGTGAGGACTATTATTAAAGCTTGACTTTTTTTTATCTCAAAGATCTGGGTTTCAAGTGCCAACCTCAACAGTAGGTTTTGGAGTATGTCCCATTTAGTAAATAAGAGCTGGCATGTTTCACTGCCCTCATTCAATAAAGGGTAGCTTTATTAGGGGAGAAAAAACTTGAGGAGCTTGTAGGCTCTGAGATCATGGAAAAGTTTCCGTCCCTGTTGCCACATAAAAGAAACTCTATCCAGAGAAAAACACAATTGAGCTTTCTGTGCCCACTGAAAACTGGGATAATTTGGAGTTTGAGAACAAAGCTGAGATGACCACAGATCAAGTTGTGGCCCTCATCCACACTGCCAGCTGAGCTAATACACTTCCGTGTGGCTTTCATCTCCTCAAGTCTGTTGCTCTCTGCTCACTGTTAGCTGGGGATTTACATTGTATGAGGGTTTGTTGTTAGCAGTGTTTCTTTGTGCAGGGTATGGGAACACCTAGTTTTGGTTTGGAATTTATCAAAGGTGGAGAGCAATAATGACAATGAAGGAGCTGCTGCCACTCTTTGCAGTAATGAGCGGATGCTTTGTGCCTGTGTCACTGGATGCGTTTGCTCATTCCAATTAAAGTGGCTATGGGGGAAAAAGAACAGTACTTTTCGAGATCATTGTGAAATGTTAACTGTAATTTTTGTATTACAATGTTAAGTAATGATATATGGCCCATACATTAACTCATTTCTTACTAGAGACACAGAGAAAGAGAGGGCCAAGACACAGAGATGAATGCTCCTATAAATAGGGGACCCAATCTATTCTGATATTTTTGGTACTCAGTATTTTTCTCATAGAAAATGGGCCTTGCCCGTACAGATCTACATTCATTTACTGTGTGGTATGTTTGGTAAAATTGCTTAAACGAACTTTATCAAATAGTTTTAGGCTTCAGATTTAGGTTTTCTTAAAGGGTGAATAGATGCTTCCCAAAGCCTCATAGGATTAGACATATTTGAAGGCAGTAGGAATTGCAACCATTCTGACTGGGAACATGAGGTTTAGACCCAAGATTTTAATCTTGCCACTGTCCCTTTAAATATTTCTAAAAGCCCAGTTTAAGAAGAATTGCATGCATAAGAGATGCTTATGCAATTTATTACAGGGATTTGTTGTTGTGAGTTTGGTGGGATTTCATTCTGCTTTTTTGTCACTCCCTAAAAACAAAATGAAAGAAAGCTGAAATTTACATAGAGCTGCCCACTGGAAGACTTAGAAGAGCTATGCCTTACAAGATTGCCCATGCTGCCAACGATATGCAAGGGGGGTAGTGAAAAGCAAACAGAGAACAAACTGCCTTACAGAAGAGAGTGGAGGAGCTTGGAGTGAGAAGGATTGTGGGGAAATCCCAATCCTCCCAGTTTAGTGTCATCTGCAGACTTGCTGAGGGTGCAATCCACGCCATCCTCCAAATCATTAATGAAGGTATTGGACAAAACCGGCCCCAGGACCGATCCTTGGGGCACTCTGCTTGATACCGGCTGCCAACTAGACATGGAGCCATTGATCGCTACCCATTGAGCCCGACGATCTAGCCAGCTTTCTATCCACCTTATAGTTATGTGCCCAGGCTGAGAAACTGCAGATCCACCAGCCATGCTAGTGTCCATGTATAGAAAATCCATTGTTGCATCGGGTTGAGCCAGCAATTGAGAGACCATCAAAGCTGATAGCTCCAGATTGCTCTGTGATGGCTTCTCTATGACACTCCTTCAATTAAATGTCAAGCAATTTTTTCCTGGGCAGGCTAGCTGAATAGAATGTATTATACTAACCTTGCCTTGAGCAAAGTTATACATCTGTTCAGCACGTAGTACAAAGTGGGAGGTTACAATACAAAATGGGAATGATAACTCAATACAGAAATATCCCACTCTGTCATACTATACCTTGGTTATTTGAATGCAGAAAAGGAGCTTGGTGCTATACCAAACATAAAGATAGTCCATGCCCCAAAGAGTTTACACCACAAAGGGCAAACGTAGGTAACACAGGATGCATGATGCAAACCAGAGGAGAGAGCCAACTTAGAGGTCTAGGATTTTTTTTTAAAAATGGTTAACAAGCTCATTTCATCCCACTAGCCCATTGAAGGCAATATATGTACTAAGAAAGTGTTTTGTTTTTTGGGGGAGGAGTGGGGCACATATTTTCTAGAACAGATAAATTTCGGGCAGAACTTTTTCCAGGAAAGAAAAAATAAATTAAAAAGTGTATCACCTCTTCTTGTGGAATGTACAAATCGTTGCAGGACAGCAATATGCTAAGCCAGAACTGTCGACATCTTTAACTCTTGTAATGTATTCAGCTAGTTCAGCAGAGCATATTGCTACCAGATTCCATTTGAAAATGGGTTAATATTATGCAGTATTGTGTACTGAAGCTATCAGTTCTATGTAAATTCAGTAATCGCGTTATGTGAAACATCTCATTTGCCTGAGTAGCCAGAGGAAGTAAATGTATAAAACCTTTTATTCACACTAAACATTGGTTTTACATTATTCTGAGCAGCATGAAACCTACCAATCAAGCTGAAATAACAATTCACAAAACAAATGATAAATGCTAATATATGGATCATGTTCAGGTCTCACCCTTCCTCTTTCCTCACTTGTTGTTTTCTCTCTATCTTGTCTGACTAGTTACCACCAGCCAACCAGAAAGAAAGGGAAGCCATTCCCTTTGTCAGTGCTACTCCTTAGGCCACTGGCATGATGTTATATTCTCTTCATCCCTTTCCAAGGGAGAAGAATGAAATATGTCTCAAGAGTGGCCTGTTTCAGTTGAACCGGGGGTAGTACTGCCTAGAGTAGAAAGCATTCTGTCACATATACCTGATCTGAGTGAGATTAGAACACATGGGTGCTTCAAATGCTAGAAGTCACGGAGAACTCTGGCCATTGCTGGAGCTGAAATAGGAGTAGCATTGGTGGGTAAATATCATAGTGTAAAAAGAAAAGGAGGACTTGTGGCACCTTAGAGACTAACAAATTTATCTGAGCATAAGCTTTCGTGAGCTACAGCTCACTTCATCGGCTGCTACTCTGAAACCTATCATAGTGTAGCTACATTCATTGATTGAGTCAGTCAGGAGGCAGTGTATGTTGAAATGTACTTTTTAGATCCTGGAGTCTTGACCCTCTTCCTGAACTCAGCTATCCCCAGTCAGAGGGCAATGAAACAGTCTCTTACGTTTCTAGACCTTGTCTCGACTATAAAATTAAGTCGACCTAAATTAGTCAAGATACAGCCATCTTAGTAATGACTGTGGTTTTTCATGTCCCCATTAACTCCTTCTGTTGGCAATGCATGTCCTCCCCAGGAGCACTCCCACCAATGTAACTGACAGTGTGGTGCATTGTGGGGCACTGACAGCCCAGAGCCCCACCACTGGGGCTGACAGCGCAGAGTCCTGCTACCGCCTCCCAGTGAAGGACTCGGGCGGGGGGGGGGGGAGGGGAGAAGGAGAACACAAGCCTGGCCACCGCAGGAACAGGGCTCCAGGCCCTTTTCCCCCCACTCCCATAATCTCTCACTGTGATGCAGAAGTGGGGCATCAGGATATCAGCTCCAGTGATGGGACTCTGGGCTGTCAGGCCCACCTAGAGCTGACAGCCAACAGGCGATACAAGTACTGCAGTGTCTACACAGACACTGCATCGCTCTAACTACATCGACCGAAGTGCTACCCCTCTCGTGAAGGTGGAGTTAAGTAGATGTAATGGGTGATTTACTTTGGCGGGAGCACCATTGTAGTGTAGACACTTACTTAAGTCAACGTAAGCTGCCTTAGATCATCCTAACTCGAGTATAGACCAGGCCTAAGTATTCCTATACACTTCGTAGAGCTCTTGGGTGATCCTCAAACACCTTAACACTGAACACAAGTCTTTTTTCTTCTTCTTCTTCAGAACCAGGTGTAACAGAGGCCAATAAATTAGTACTTTAATTTTTTACAGCAATCCTCCCAATAAAAACCATCCATTACTGTGACATTATCTCAGAATGCAACTGAAGAATTAGAGTTCCCTCTCAATAAAATCATAGGAAGATTACCAAGGCAGACAGGCTGTCCTAAATGATATATTCCAGACTGGTAAAACAATATTTGTTTCTACCATTACTTCTCTGAACCAGGCTAATAGTTCAGGTAACTCCTTTTTAAACATGCAATTTGTTCCATAGTGTGATGTTTAGGAAACAGAGGGGAACTAAGCTAAGTAGATAATACTTTAGATTAGTGTTCAAATATGCACTTGCTTTGCATTTAAAAAGACAATTAGTGCTTGATGCTACTCTCCACCTCCCACAGAGGAGGGGGGAATAAATGAATAGGTCCCTGTTTATTTTGAGGTGCCTCAAATCCCTCCCACTTGAGAGATGATTCTTGCTGGAACTCTTCAAGTGTAATCTACAAGTTATTTGGACACAGTTTCTCCTCCCTCACATGGGTTTCTCCATTGGAGAGGAAGGTAAGGTCCCATGTTAAATAAATGTCAGTTGATTATTAAATACATATTATTGAGGATTGTATATATTCCTGGTATAAACACTTGGAATATTACATGCAGTTTTGGGCTGACAGATTGGTAAGGATATAGGAAAAAAAGAGCAACAACAAAGAAAGTCTACAAAAATGATAAAAGGATTAGCAGTAGAGACACATGTGGAGAGACTGAGGGAATAAAATTTATATACTCTAGAAATAAGAGTTCTCAAGAGTGACATGATCAGAATCTATAAGTATCTTCCAGGTAACAATATAAATGTGGGAAGGGAATTATTTACACTTTCAGAAGTTGCAGAATAAGGAGCAATGGCCTAAAGCAAAGGAAGGAAAACCTAAGTTAAACAATAAAAAACAAAAGCAAAAATACTGCCACCAAAAATTTTACTGTAAGAGCTTCTGGGCAGTTGGATAGGCTGCCACAGGAGATGGTCCAAGCAACATCACTAAAGCTCTTGATGACCAGGTTACATAAAATGTTAGTGGGAATGATTAATCCCTGTATCAGTTAAATGACATATACTTACAATTCAGCAAAACCCAACACTTGAGATTTAACAAAACAGTTATGATATATTAAATACTAATTGATTACTAACACCTGGCAGTTGAAAAATTAACCGTCATGGAGCTGATATATAGTACATCTCCTTCTTCATCCCCCCAGCCTCAGCAGATAGTTTTTAATAATCTATTATTAATTAATATGGATTTATGTCCTGTTAAACACAAATGAAGAAGGTATTTGGGGACCATCATTTAAAACATAACTAATAATTTATTTTGTTACTTAAAGCAGAGCTCATTTAGGACCATGCAGTTTTTTTCCCCCACTCTTTATCCCTCAGGATGGTAGTAATGACTAATGAAGGAAAGAGAGTAGAAATTCATAGTAACAGAATCATTTTCTTCCTGGTCAGGTTTCAAAAAAAATTCTCTCTCTTCTAAACCTCACGGAACGTGGTTGTGATTAAGTGAAGGATTCAATAAGACAAAAAGCTGTGACTGCCAGAAGGGGAATTTTTGCTGTAACTAATGGCACTAAGCACTGCAAGAGTCTGTTAAAAGTAAACCCACTACTTCTCTGTGGAGACAGCTATACATCAAGAAAAGTGACATGGATGGGAGGCTGAGTAGAAACTGCTCGTGGAAAAATTAATTCATATCATGGAGTCCTATATGCACACTGGATTTGCAGAGATGTAGTTGCAGGTATAGGTGAAATGCCTTCAACTGCTCTAAATGCTGCCACAAGATTATTTAAAACAAAACAAAAACTTTGCCTTTCTATAGCCACTCCCATCTGAAGATCTCAAAGCTCTACTACAAATAATAAATAAGCCACATGCATACCTGTCACTTTTGCTATTAGAGATGGTTGAAAAACAAAATTTCTATCCAACTGGAAATTTCAGTGTTTTTAAGAAAATTCTGAATCAGAACTAAAATCAAAATTTAAAAACATGTTTTTCCAGAACAAATTGAAAAAACCCAAAGTTCTGGAAACATCAAGAAGTTTTTTATAATATAACATAAAAGTCTAAACAAAATTATAGTTCAAGTGAAACAATTTTACCCTATCAAAATGAAACATATTAAAACATTTCTACATTATCAAAATGAGAAAGTCACAATGCTTCATTTCAATACTTTTCCAATGAAAATTTAATAAACATCAACATCATCCAATGAAATGCTTAGATTTCAAATAAACTGAATTTTCCAGTGGAAAACTATTCAGTTGAAATTTTTTTTTCATGAGTTCTGGTTGCTACATACATTTTGACTGCTGGGAAAACTAAGGCACAAAAGATTCTCAAAGTCACACAATGAATTGGTGACTGAGGCAGAATTATAAACCAGAATTCCTAGTTTCTAGATCTTTTACTGTAACCACGAGACAACAATCCTACATATGTATTCTTTCAGGGATCTCCTACTCCTCATCTGCAAAAGAGGTACATTTTATTGTCCAAACACACTTTTAATGTAGCAGGTATCTCCTATTTCAGTGTTTCTCAAAACTTTGGATTCTCTTACCTGTGACTTTTAACAACTCGTTTTTGGTAGAAGGTTGCACACAGTTGGTTTCACTTTTCCAGAGGGGTGGAAGAGGGATCATCTTTCAAAATTCTGGGAAACACTGTCCTTTTTCCTACCAGATAATCCAGTCAATATTCCTCAGGTGTTTTTGGATTTTAGGGAGGCAAATACCTGTTTTGGAAATTCTTATTTAAGCATTGTTACTGTTATGTTAGGGAAAAGGAAGCAAAGCTCACACTTGATATTCTTCCTTTCTGGAGAAGTGAAGCTACAGATCTAGCAAAAAGATTTTTTTTCAAATGTTCTGAGAACCTATCAGTTAGGAGCTTCCATAGATATTCTATTTTTTAAGATGTACTGCATCCTTGTCAGTGTATCTGGAAATACTGACAATGTCATAAATACTTTTCACCTTTGTCACTGATCTGATTGTAGTTAAGGTTTGTAGTTGGTATTGACTGAAAATTGATACCAAAATAAATGGCTGCTCAGTGGCCTACATTAAATGAACCTGCTGTCTCCATCTACTTACCAATGTGCATATCACAAAATTATAGTCACAGTCAAGTGGTCTCGCCAAAAGTGGTATATTTTGATGTGGAGTGGAATATTGCTTGACACAGCAGGGGAACAAGTTTCCAAAAACCCAGCCCCAAATCCTAGCACAGAAGCAATTAAGAGGAGCCAGACAATGATCAGACAACACATGCCCACACAACCATTTCGGTTAATGTCTGTGAGGGTGATAGAAAATGACAAGCAGTAAATACCATTTGCCTGGTATATTATGGCTGGAATGAGATAAGGTACTGCTTGACACAATAGGGAAAGCAGCTTCCTAAAACACCTTGCTGGAATCCTGCCACATAAGCAATTAAATAAACTAGACAAAGATCTGTCCCTTTCTCGCATGGGACTATGTCCTTGAAACATTTACCTTCTGTGGATGTAATGAAAGAAAATTACATTTAAGACTTGCATTCAATCAATAAATCTTATAGCAGTCTACTTTTTATATGTATGATTCCTTGAGTAAAACCTGAGTGGCAAAGAAAAGGTTTTATATTTTAAAAACACCCTAATCACGTTTAACTTCTTCCTAATTCTAAACTGAGGGATTCTGAACCACGTGATATCTCAAACTCTCCTCTTGATTAAAGCTATGCTCATCCAATCAAGGAACAGTAACATCATTTAACTTATTGCTATTAATCGCAACTAACCAACCCAACTCATTTCAAACACAAATTGTTTGATCATGCAGAATAAAAATTAACTCACAAAAATGTGTTGAGTAAATTTGAATAACTGAAAACATGAGAAGTAATTGAAATCCAGTTGTTGACACTGTGCAAGCAGAAGTAGTCTAAACTCATTGAATGTATTATTCACTGAAAATTATTCATATATTCATAGATTATAAGACCATAAGGGGCCAGTGTCAGCATTATATCTGATCTCCTGTGTAAATCAGGCCATGAAACTTCCCTGAATTAATTCCTGTTGGAACTATAGCATGTCTTTAAGAAAAACATGCAATCTTGAGTTAAAAGTTTCCAATGATGGAGAACGCAACACAACCCTTGGTAAATTGTTCCAGTGGTTAATTACCCCACTATTAAAAATGTGTGTCTTGTTTCTAATTTAAATTTGTGTAGCTTCCACTTCCAGCCATTGAATTGTGTTATATCCTTGTATGCAAGATTGATCTTGCTGGGAGTCTCAACAGAGAGGCTAAGTACTGAACAAGCCTCCTAGTGAAATCTGACTGTCACTGATAGAGTGGGGTGGATAAACTGTACCTGTTTTGTGAATAAACAAAACTATCAGCCTCCAGGGTTTTCAGCATAATACCATTCACTAATAATTTACCTAGTTTCTCTCTACATGCTACGTCCTGGGATCTGTTGCGGGCTAGTATCAGCTGTACTATTGTTCATTCTCCAAGTGCAGATAATTCATAACAAAGGTAGCAACATCCTTTCATCTTCTCTGGTTTCCAGGTTAAAATCAGCTGTGCAGATCCTGTACAATATGCAAAAAACAACTTCTGGCTGATACGTGTTTATAATTATTTTTATTTGTTGAGCCATAGTTTTCAGTTTGAATGACTTGATAGAAGCTACCCGTGGAGCAGAAATGTTCTAGCTAGGTGTAAGGGGACTGTTGCCCCCTTACTAACATTCTGTGGGGGTGTTTCAGTTGCTAGCTCCCAGTACTAAAAGGGGAAGGGTCTATGGGAAATCAGGACCCTGAGACTGACAGTCCCCCGGAACAATGGGGAGAGGCCAATGCTCCAGGTCAACCTGATTGACAGGGCGGGCAGGCGAATCAGGGAGAAGGAGACCAGAGTCCCAGGCGCCTGAAATCCAAGAGACACCAGGTGGGAATAGCCCACTGTCAGGGGAAGGTCGAGTGGGGACAGAAGGGTTTCTACGGCTGTCCCTAGGAAAAGGGCCTCATGTCAGCAGTGAAGAAGAGGGCCCTGATGATGTCAGTGTATTTGATGACTTCTGCGGCCGAGCTTTCGGGGACTGCTTGACAGTGGAAATAACCATAGCAGAGGTGAGAACCTGCTGTTTGATACACGGGCTCAGAAGTCACCACTATTTCTGAATCCTATTTCCGAAACTACTTAAGAGAGAGATCTGACCATGCATAATACCCGATTTGTACAGCTAACAGCAGCTAATGGACTTGCTATCCCTGTTGTGGGGTGCCTTGAAGACGATGTAGGGTACATGGGTTAAACAATCCTCGGGAAATGCTTCTTTATCCTAGAGGACACAGCTTCAGAAAAAACTTTAATGGAGACCAGAGTACTGGGAATTCTTGGGATGAATATTATAAGAGAACTGAAAGAATTACTGTGGGTAGGAGAAGGAACCCAGGAAATGAACCGTCATGGGTGGCCTAAGAAGGATGCTACACTGAAGCGGGTACTGGCCCAGGTGGAGAGACATTGATGTTTCCTGGGTCACACAGGACAAATTGGCTATGTTAAGGTGGCAGGAGACAGAGTGGTTATACCTCCCTGGAGTGAGAAGATTATTGATGGGCGCTGCCGGATGCCAAGTGACCTTGATGGATACAGAGTACTTGTCGAGCTGACACCTGGGGCCAGTCTCCCTAATGGGCTACCAGTTGCAAATGTACTTGCTCATGCCAGTAAAGGAAAAGTGCCAGTCAGGCTATTAAACTCAAGTGAGAAGGTCATGAAGTTGTACCCCTGAACCAGGGTGGCAGAGGTACACCGACCGAAGGAGTGGTACCGCCAGTGAGGGTGGCCCTGGAAGAAAATGGGGATGAGCTATGGGTGACAAAAGTGGAAAAAGGAACACAAGCTATCACATCACAAGTGTCACCCAATGGAGAGCTACCCATTCCAGTCCAAGTGGACCTCCAACAGTTAACCCCTACACAAGCCAGCCATTTGTGGGCGCTACTGGAGAAACATCAAGATGTCTTTTCCAGGGATGAGCGAGACTTTGGTTACACCACCACAGTGACACACCAAATAGCCACTGGAGATGCTGTTCCAATAAAACAGAGACACCGATGGATTTCACCACGAGTGTTCCAGGAGGTAACAAAACACATCCTGGATCTAGTGACTCAACATGTCCTTAAAGAAAGCCACAGCCCCATGGCATCACCCGTGGTGATTGTAATAAAAAAAGATGGTGGGGTGCGATTTTGCTGTGACTACAGGAAACTGAATGAGGAACGCACAAGGATGCCTACCTGCTACCCCGGGTGGAAGAGTCACTGGATGCATTAGGAAGAGTGTTTTCAACCCTCAATTTAACTTCTTGTTCTTCCACTGCAACCTGGAAATAACCAGACCAGGAAAAGACAGCAGTGACGACTCCGTTTGGGCTGTTTGAATGGACATGTATGCCATTTGGCTTGTGTAATGCACCTGCTACATTCCAGACACTAATGGAGGGGGTGTTGGGAGACTATATCCTAGATACTTTGCTGATATACCTGGATGATATTGTATTTTCCAAGGATTTCGAGAGTTATATGGAAAAATTGGACTTGGTTTTCACACGATTGAAGGAACACAGATTGAAACTGAGCCAAGCAAGTCCTGCCTCCTGCGTGAAAAAGTCAAATTCTTGGGCCATGTGATTTCAAAGGATGGAATCCAGGTAGATGAAGAGAAGACCAGGACGCTGGAAAATTGGCCAGTCCCCAGGAATGCCAAGCAAGTGTGGCAGGCTCTAGGTTTCATGAGCTATTACAGATGATTAGCTCCAAAGTTTGTGCACATTGCTGCACCCCTATATGGACTAGCGGGCCAACCGGCCCAAAAGAAGGGAAAGGACCAATGCTTTGTGTGGGATGATGCCTGTCAGACAGCTTTTGACGAATTAAGACATCGGCTGATGTCACCACCTGTCCTTGCATATCCCGACTTTAGCCTGCCATTTATAGTGATAACTGATGGAAGCCTGCATGGCCTATGTGCAGTGCTCAGCCAGAAGCAAGAGGGGGCCGAGTGTGTGATCGCATATGCGGGCTGAGGAGGTCAGAAAGAAATGATAAGAACTACAGTGTTTTTAAACTAGAACTGCTGGCCTTGAAGTGGGCTATCACTGAAAAATTTAAGGATTACTTAGTGTACTCTAAATTCACGGTAATGTCAGACCACAATCCACTCTGATATCTGGCAACAGCTAATTTAGGTGCAATTGAACACCGGTGGGTGGCCCAACTCGCTGAGTTCACTTTTGAAGTACAGTATAAACCTGAAGGCAGAACGTTAATGCTGACACCCTGTCTAGATTGCCTCTGGAGGAGGAATCAGAAGAGGGCGAGGATCTGGAGAAAGACTTCCTAGTCATTCCTGCAGATGTTGTGTGGTCGTGTTTGTGGCTAGAGAATCCAATGCCCAAGGACAAAGTGATGGTAAAGGATTCAGTACAAAACCTGGTAAAAGGGGAGAGCGCAATGATCTCGGGATACTTATGGGAGGAGATTCAGACTCTGCAATGAGAAGGTGACGTTGGACCTGTCTTAGTGGCAGTCACGAGCCGAAGAAGGCCAGACCGGAGATTTGGGGCCAGATACTCCCAGTCTAAGAAGCTAGCCAGACAGTTGGGAACGACTTAGATTACACTGTGGAGTGCTGTTCCGGGTAACATATCATCTCCGAGATGGCAAAGAAGTGTGGCAGTTAGTGGTGCCTGTGTCACTATGCAGTCAAGTTTATGAAGCCAGGCATGATCATGGGGGGGCATTTTGGAGACAGGAGCACTGTTGAGGTGATGAGGAGAAACTATTACTGGCCCACGATGGGTAGTGACGTGCAAGCATGGGTCCGTCAGTGCAAATGGTGTGCCCTAGCCAAGGATGTGTTTCCTCCCAACCGAGCCCCTTTGACCTGTACTAACGTAACTGCCGCAATGGAGGTTCTAGTGATGGACTACACACGGCTAGAGAGATCTTCAGAGGGGTATGAGAATGTACTGGTTCTCACAGACATATTCACCCGATTCACTGCCGCAGTTCCAAGTAGAAACCAGACGGCACGGACCACGGCTGAAGCCCTCATAAAACACTGGTTTGTGTACAATGGTTGTCCAGCATGGTTACACTCAGATCAGGGGAGGAATTTCGAATAGGAGGTGATATCTGAATTGTGTGAGCTGTATGGCATAGCCAAAAGCCGAACACCACCCTATCACCTTCAAGGAAACACTCAGTGTGAGAGGTTTAACCGGACAATGCATGACATGCTAAGACCACTCCCGCCTGAAGAGAAACGAGCCTGGCAGGAACATCTCCCTGAGCTGGTGTTGGCCTATAACAGCCATGTCCATTCATTGACAGGTTACGCTCCTTTTTATCTCATGTTCGGGAGGGATCCCAGGTTGCCATTGGATATTCTGGACAGAGAGGGCCCTGAGGAGGATGAGGTGACCAATTTGGATGACTGGGTCAAAGGTCACCATGACAGGCTGAAAATAGCCTGTGAAGTTGCTCTCAATACAACTAAAAAGACAGCCTAAAGTAGGAAAAGGACTTATGATCGCAAGTCCAGTGGGGCTCTCATCAGGCCGGGTGACCATGTGCTAGTTCGTAACCATAGACATTGGGGGCGTAATAAAATACAGGACAAGTGGGAGTCAAATCCCCATGTTGTAGTCACTCACAACAATCCCAAGCTACCAGTTTACTCCATCTGGCCTGAACGAGGAGGTCCTGAGAGAGTAGTACATAGGGACCAGCTAAAACATTAGTTTTAGTCTTAGTCCAGTCAGGGACCATAGGAGGCATAGATCAGCACGCCCTGAGGAGACAGAAACCAACTGGGGGGATTGGAAAGAGTCCAGCGGAGGGCAACAAAAACGATTAGGGGACTGGAACACATGAGTTATGAGGAGAGGCTGAGGGAACTGGGATTGTTTAGCCTGCGGAAGAGAAGAATGAGGGGGGATTTGATAGCTACTTTCAACTACCTGAAAGGGGGTTCCAACGAGGATGGATCTAGACTGTTCTCAGTGGTAGCTGATGACAGAACAAGGAGTAATGGTCTCAAGTTGCAGTGGGGGAGGTTTAGGTTGGATATTAGGAAAAACTTTTTCACTAGGAGGGTGATGAAACACTGGAATGCGTTACCTAGGGAGGTGGTGGAATCTCCTTCCTTAGATATTTTTAAGGTCAGGCTTGACAAAGCCCTGGCTGGGATGATTTAGTTGGGGATTGGTCCTGCTTTGAGCAGGGGGTTGGAGTAGATGACCTCCTGAGGTCCCTTCCAACCCTGATATTCTATGATTCTATGGTTCTAGTCCCACAAACCGAATACAGAGGGAACAGAGTGGGGCAAACACAAACCCTAATGAAAATGGCCAAATCCCTCAAGCTGACCCAGTATTACCCGAGAACAGGGAAGTAGAAAATATGAGTAACAAACCCCCAGTTTTAAGGAAGTCCTAAAGGGCTAATAAGGGTGTACTTCCTGTTAGACTTAGAGATAATTATGTTATTGGTTCTATGTAGTGTTTTAATCAATATTGTTATGTATAGTATGAAAAAGTAGATGTGGAATGTTAAATATGTTAAATGTTCTTTTAATAATTGTTAATGGGTTTTTGATATATGATATGATGTGGGTATATGGTGTTACTATGGGGCCCGGATGTAATGGTGTGAATATTGTGGCTGTGGCAGAATTTTAGCAAGGGGGAATGTAAGGGGGAATGTTACCCCCTTACTAACAATTCAGTGGGGGTGTTTTGGTTGGCTAGCTCCCAATACTAAAAGGCGGAAGGGTCTATGGGAAATCAGGACCCTGAGACTGATAGTCCCCAGGAACAATGGGGAGAGGCCAATGCTCTAGGTCACCCTGAATGACAGGACGGGCAGGCGAATCAGAGAGTCAGGAGGCCAGGGAGGTCCCATCCTCCGTGTGAGCTGGATTTGCCTGGGTCAGACAGAGTGGGGCCGAGCTAAGGAGAAAGCAGGGGCCCAAGCTAAGCTGGGGAGCAGAGCTGTGCCAGATCCAGAGGGACCAGAAAAGCAGCCCAGAGAGAGCAGACCCTGTCCCGGGAGCAGAGCTGCAGCCCCAAAGCTAGAGGCACAGCCCAGAGAGAGCAGACTTGCCCTGGGAGCAGAGCTGCAGCAACCAGAGCCAGGGGGGCCAGAAAAGCAGCCCAGGAAGCAGGTCAGTGCTGGGAGCAGAGTCACAGAAGCAGCCTGCAGAGCAGCCCTGTCCTGGGAGCAGAGCTGCAGCAACCAGAGCCAGAGGGGCCAGAGAAGCAGCCCAGGGAGCTGGAGGCAGAGCAGCAGCAGCAGCGCTGAGCAGAGTGGTGGAGCTGGGGCTGGAGCGGTCCAGAGCTGGGTGCGGTGAGCAGCTGGGGAGACCGAGGGGGACCCTGGGCAACGGGCCCAGCACAGGGAGAGGCCTCAGCCAAGGGGCTCTGCAGGCCAGGCTTGGATCATAACCCCGACAGGGCGGGGGCGACACTGGGAAGAAGGGTCCTACCACTTAGAGCCTGAGAGCGTGTGGCCACCACCAGAGCGAGCGTCCAACCCACAGCATCCCTACAGCACAGCCAGGCCTGAGAAGAAGGCCTGGGACTGACAAGGAACAGACTGAACTGCCCGGACATTCCAGAGACACTGTGATTTCCCTGCCACAGAGCGGGTTGATGTTTCCTTTAACCTTTCCCATTTTCCTTATTCTTTTTAAAATTAATTGTTGATTAAATAACTTGCATTTGCTTTCCATTGTATGTACTGGTCAGTGGGTCAGAGAAGTGCCCAGTGCAGAGAGAGTACCCTGGAGTGGGGACACCCTAGCCCCTGTCCTAGGTGACCACAGCAGGGTTGGGGGTCAAGCCCCCCAGGAATCCTGGGCCCAGCCTTGTTGAGGTTACGAGGACTCTGCCAGACAGGAGAGTGGAAGGGGAGTCCTCAAGGGCAGGGAGGCCACTGGGTAAAGGACGTGGGAGCGAGGACTCAGATCCTTGCCCTAGCCCACTTCACCAGGGTAGTGCAGAAGCCAGGAAAGTTCCCCACAGTAGTGGGGCTATTCCCCCGCTTACATAGGTACTGATGTACTTCACAGTGAGTACAATCACCAGATGTGGACTCTGCTAATTAGTTAAATCTGAACCACAAATATCACAGTTCAAGTTTAAGCTGTGGTAGTTTGCAATGCTACATACTTCGTGATTCCATCTCCGAATGTGGAGTCTGCTGATTAGTTGCAGCAATGCTTTTATCTGCATAAATGCTTTCAGGAACACCAAAGAATATTCCATCAGTGCAGCAACAGTTTGGTATAGTTGCTGTAGCAACTGTACTTCACCCATATCCTCCCCAAGCAAAGTTCATTTCAGCTGTAGGATGGCACGTTAATCATGAGAGGAGTGGTTAGTTCTCCTGGTAGGAAGGGATACCATTCAGTCTCACAGTCCTTGGAGAAAGAGAAAATATGTTAATAGTCTTTTCTTGATGAGAGAGGCTTTTCACTGTTTTGAAAAAGAGAGATCATCTCATTGTTAGGGTTCCTGTTACCACTAGTCCTCTTATTGGGATCCAGGAAGTGGGCGGGCTCGCCCGCCCACTGCTAAAGGATCCCCCCCCCAGCCTAAGGGGGTGGGGGGGTCCACAGGACCTGGAAAACCAAGTACTTACGGGGGGCAACTAATGAACAACAGGGACGGGAGTGCGGTCAAAGGGTCAAACGAAGGGAACCGGACGGGGACACCGAGCAGAGTACCCCGGACAGAGTGTGGTAGGAGCTGAAAAACCACAGATGTACTTCCTGAGAAAGACCATAATATGGTAAATGTATGGGATGTCCCTCTTTGTGATATCTGGCTGCTATGTATAAATTATATTGTCAGCTTTGTCTTGTTTGGGATTTTTTTGACACCAAATGGAATGATAAAATGCAAAATTCCCAAGTATCAATCTAAGAGCATTTTATTTACTCTTACTTTTCTCCCTTGCCTTTGCAGTGTCAGGATTATTATATCTTTTCCTTTAAAAGGACTGGCAGCTATGTAGGTCATTTTCTCACAGATCTGTCTAAACTGACATGAAATGTGTATTGGCTGAAAATTTGTCTTCTGGCTGTCCTGATAGTGTCAGAAATGTGCTTACCTGTTCCCTAGAGATGTTCCACTTCAATATGAAAATGAACTTAGTTGCTCAGCTTGTCCAGTGTATCAGCAAATAGACATCTTAAATTGATAAGAGCATTGAAATCTTTTTTCCTTAAAACAAAAACTTTGGATTACAGCAGCACTTGGATTCTAATTGCATATCCCTCTCAGTTCTCTTTCCAGCTATCTAAAATTATTTTTTTCTTCTCTATTTGGGTCGTGTATGCACCTCATAAAAAAAGCTAAATTGTCATTTACTGTCTCAGCACTTTATAGAGACTAATGATTAATAAGGTCAAAGGTTTGTGTGTTTAGCCCGTGAAGACTTCACAGACTGAAACTGCATGCTGCCTCAGGGATTCAGAATTTCAATAATCTTTTATTAGTCTTAGTGCTGCTATTATTATGATTATGGTTATGACCCTGTTCAAGGTTTGCCTTCTGATGAGACGTTCTCTTCCCCTGCTGGGATGCTCTTGAAGTGTGCTCTAGGGGTTCGCATGGGTACTGTGAATGAATGAAGCATGAACAAGGACCCTTTTTTCTCAGTCATGTAGTCCCCGTATCCTCACTAGTGTTTAACTTGTCTCCGAGTTATTGAACAATCCTTTTGTTAAGCTTATTTTTTTTTTTTGAAGAAGGAAAAAAAAGTCCTATAACCTTCAGCAGGACAAATATTGTCACAAAAAATGAAAAAGTGGCTGCTGGTGCACTGCTCCTCTTTTTATTGTACCAGCACAAGCAAGTTCAGGTGATGACTTCCAGAGAGAATTGTTCTCTACCCTCTTTTCTATGCAAATAAAAATCACAAACATGTTGCAAAGATTCAAACATTATATTTTAAAAAAGTGGCTAATGATTTATTGATATAAGGAACAGCACTGTGTAAGGAGAGTTAAAGTGTGGGGAAACATAAGGACAAAGCAGTGACATTGTGCTTCAGGAGTTATGGATGAAGCCCTGTCTGAGCTTCTGAGAGAGAGAGAAGTTTAACAGGTCCAGCTTAATTTTCTGACACTAGAGCAAACAAACTTAATAGACAGCTTAACTATTTTTAGCCGAATTTGTAGCCTTGATTTTGAAGAACATGACTCCAGATTTTTGAAGATATTTAGGCACCTAAAGATGCAAATAAATACCTAGTTCTATTTACAAACACTCCTAAACAGGTTAGGCAGATAACTCCTATTGAAATATCTTCGTATATCTGGCCTCAGATCCCTGTCTCACCACACACAGACCAGTGTCTCCATCATCCATTTTCCCCAGATAGACCCAGATCCAAAGCCCACCAAAGTCAATAGGAAGTTTTCAGTAAACTTTCATTGGGATTTAGATTGGACCCATAGTGAGAGACCTCTTATAGCCAGGGACTAAAGTGTCATTGGCAGGCTTTGCTACAGTCTATTTTGAATTAAATTCAAAAATAATTCTCATTATTTAGCGGTAACTATTGGAGGTGATTGTGGACAAGTCCAAAAGCAGTGGACCTGTCAAACATCATATCTTTTTAAGTTTTAATTTTATATTTGAGGCTAACAGCGGATGGTTTGACCCACAGTCTGCACTCAGGAAAATCTTTCTCTATTGGACGCTCAATTTCTGGCATTGCTGTATCATTACACAGTCAATATGGTTCTTTGTCATACATTCAGGTGTCCTCAATGTGTATAAACATCTAAGATATTGGGTGAAGATGGTGTTTGTAATGACCAGAGATTAGAGTAGCAGAATTTCTCTAAATGTCTTTCTCTCTCATTTTGTGTACCCAGACCATTTTCCCCCATTATTTTGTGAGAGCTTACAGCTCCAACTTTCACATTCAAGTCCTACACTACAAGGGTGATATCTTTAATTAAGAATACATGAACTTCTGTCCCAAATGGGTTTGAGGTATTTGCACAGACGAAGGAGGCGAACAATCTCAATGAACTTTGTAATAAAATGAAAAGTATTATGCTCAAAACTGCCAAATACACATTCTGAAAAGTCAGTGTTGGGCCATATCATGTTGAACTGAGAAAGTGATTGAACTGGTAGAAAAAACAATGCAAAGTTAAAGCGAATGGTTTGTAGATGTAAGAACATAGGAGAGAATATAAGGAACAGAGCTGACAGACTCAAAGGCAGACTACATGAGAGAAAAATGAATATATAAGCACAAAATGAATGGAACTGAGAATTATAAAGACTGTAATAATACAAAAAGTATGTTCACAGTGGTTAAACTTCTTACCAAAAGGTGTTCTCTGCCATCAAACATAATCAAAGATCATGATGGCAGAGTCCTCACTGAGGGGGGTGATATTAAATGCATGTGGAATTGGTACCAGGTCAATCTATATGTCTCACTAGAGCCACTTGTAATACAAGATGACAGAAAAGTGAATATGGAGCTGCAGCCATGAATCCTCTGAGAGGAAGTGGTGTGTGCTATTATGAAAATGAAGAGTGGGGAACATATGGAATAGATAACATGGCTACAGAATTGCAACTGGTGAAAAACCTAATTTTTTCCATGGCAATTTTTTCCATGGATGTGAATTGTGGGAAGTTCATGTTGCTGACAAGAAGAAAATTGAAGCTTTTGAAATATGGTGCTGGCTGAGACTCTTGCCTATCTACTGGATGGGAAAAAAATGACGAATGCCTATGTTAGAAATATTATTTGAGAAAAGCATACCCTGAAGTTAGAAATCAACAGCTGCAAACTTATATATTTTGGTCACATAAGGTGCAGAGATGGAAATAACCTTGAGAAAGTTATTAGGGAAGGTATGGTGGAGGGTTATTGTAATAGGAGACAACCAAGGAGGAGATGGATGAATCGCATGTGGCAGATCACTGTAATGTCAGCTACTGAGTGCTTGAAGTTAAATAGATTATGAAGGCTTCTGAAAATTCTGCTGTGATGTCACGGATATTTAGACATGAATAATTGGATTTACTTACTTATTGGAAGTGACAGATAAAAAAGCTGCACTGAGATCAGATACTGGGGATGACTCACCCAAAGTCTTAGATCACTCAGAAAAATTCACTAGCTAATCTTTTTTTCACCTTTGAAAGACACAACTCAACCACAAATTATTTTTTTTCCCAAGACCTCCCTCTCTCCCTCCTTTTCTCTCTAAAATACTCCTGTGGTACCATGAGGGAGAGGCCATCATAGCTTCTGGACAAATACATTATTGAACTTCTTGATAACTTTTAAAAGGTACACACACTTTAGACCCAAAGGAGATACTCCTAGAAAGCCATCCTGGAAGTTGTCTGACTTCTAATTTCCAAAGTGTGTGTTACACTATAAAGCAAGCTTAGCTATGCCTCTTATTCATTGCCATCCTTCTGTTCTAAACTTGATCAGAGTTAGATATTGCATTAACTCAGGTGTAATTTGTTTGACTGTGTGTTTAAATTGGTGTCTCTGCAGATGCAAACATTTGATTTTTCTGATCACCAGCAGAACAAAGGTATTTTTGGTGTGTAGAGTCAATTTTCAGTCCTGGGAATTAATGCTTTGATAACCCCTCCCTGCTCTGCTTCTTGAACAGAAACAAAGTTCAGTGAAAAGGAAAGCCTGCAAAATCCATGCCACCTATGAACGGGGAAAGTGCTGTAGTGGTGTTGAATTATATATTAAGGGCAAAATTTCTGCTTATAAACTCTCAGCTCTTTTTGGTAGAGGCTATGGATTCTCATCTTGTAGAGGTGAAATATCGTATGTCAGGAGGGCTGTATGCTTCCAGGGGAACATGGGTCAGAGAGGTTACAGCTATAGCCCTTGAAAGGATGAATGATGTGCTTCCCTTCACAGTAATCTGCCTCTGCTAGTTGATGCAGCTGGGAGGAACAGAGTAGTATCCCTGCTCTTGTCCCACCATTTGGGAGCTACCAGTTCTAGTCTTGAGCAGTTCTTGTGTGAAGAAAGCTCAAGGATTGAGCCTGTTAGTACTCCTGGGGCAAGAGTTAAAGGGTGGGAGAAGGGAGGCCTCTTGAGCTCTCTTTTTCTCCCCCCCCCTTCCCACCCGCTAACCTACATACCTTCTCAGGACTAAACATTAGAGCTGTGCAGAGGAAGAAGGTCTTTTTAAGGAATGATTTTGAGGGTGGCTTCATTCCAAATCAGAGTGAAAACTGAAAATATCCAAATTCTCTATGAAGGAAAATTTCATTGTTCCCCTTTGGGATAGTTTAAAATGTTTCACTTTTATTTTGACTTTTTAATAATGGTGTATTAAAATATATAATACAATATTTCCAAATGAAAAGATGTTTCAAAATGAAAAATCAAAATGGGATTTTTTAAAACTGTGGGAACCATTTTTCCTTTTTCCCCCCTATATGAAATTCAGGCAAAATTGACCCAATATCAGGAAGCATTTCAACTTCAAAGGAAATGGATATTCCAATGGAATATGGCTCCACTGAAGTTTCTCCAACGAGTTCTCTAGTCCTTAGAAAATACTGCAAAAATAATAAGTGTTCATCCTGTAGTAAAGGTGAGTAAAGTGAGAGCAAAGGTAATGGTAAAATGCACAACAACACACAGCTGTTTGCTTGATCATTGTTTCCTCATGATATATAAAGACAGTTTGAGAAAGCTGCTGCATCTGCCCTCCCTCCCCAGTTGTTTTTCTCCTACTTGATTTCCACTGTAGAAATATCCACAAGTCTCACTCTCTTTAGTGGGAGGAGTCTTTGGAATATTACGGTCACTCTGTAGCTTCCACTCTTTTCACATTTTGGGTGAAGGGGGAATGGGGAGGAGGAGTTACCTTTGTTATCTGTATTGCCAGCACAGACTGGCATTCTTCAAGATCCTTGGTATAGGGATCCTCGCGCATTTGTTAAGATGTGTGAGGGGGCACACCTTCACTCTAGTAGTGCGGAGGCTAAAGCGTTCCTATGGGCTCAGCCAGCACTAACCAGACATCAGTTAAGCTTGCTCTAAAGGGAGGAAGCTTAAAAGGGAAAGTCTGCCACAGGAAGGGGCGGTAACTAGGGGACGTCTGCTGTGCCTGGGAGACAGCTGGCTGCAGGGAGAGGTCAGCAAAGAGGAAGACAGTCACAGACATTGCCAACCCTAAGACTGTTATGGATCTGGTATAAAGCGGGGATTACCAAAAGGAGGGGCTGACTCCAATCAAGGAGACTAGAACCTGCAGATAAGCTGAACCTGAAAGGGGTGACCAAGTGAGTGCTTAAGAGTCTTTTTCTTTGATTTTCCCTCTCCCGGGGGGAGGAAGAGGGGAAGGAAATGTCGTTTGTTTTGTTTGGAGAATCTCTTGTATGCCACAAGAAGGGGAAGGACTCTGTAAGCAGCCCAAGTCGTGGTCTGGACAGGACTTGGGTGATCCCATCCACCACAGTGTGTCTCCTCCTTCTTTTACACCATCCTTAATGCTGCCTACCCCAGAGAGAAGGTTGGACTTTCAGTCTGTCCTCCACCAGGCATCCATTTTTGAAAACATCATTCACCTTTTGCAAGCTAGTCTGCATGTCTTGGGGCACAAAATAAGCTCAAGTGGCCCGGGTTAGGTGTGAATGTGGAAGAGACACTGGTTAGACCTCATGCATCACTATGCTAAAGACTATTAGTTTGCAATAGTGCAATGGACATGTCAGATTGTGGAGGGAATCAAAACCATGCTACTTCAGTCATGTGACAAGCATGAAAGAAAGTTGCTTTCCTCCAACATTGAGCAAGGAACATTTATTAGAATAGGTTTCAGAGTGATAGCCGTGTTAGTCTGTATCAGCAAAAAGAACGAGGAGTACTTGTGGCACCTTAGAGACTAACAAATTTATTTGGGCATAAGCTTTTGTGGGCTAAAACCCACTTCATCGGATGCATGCAGTGGAAAATACAGTAGAAAGATATAGATAGATAAATAGATAGATACAGAGAACATGAAAAAATGGGTGTTGCCATACCAACTCTAACAAGACTAATCAATTAAGGTTGGCTGCTATCAGCAGGAGAAAAAAAACTTTTGTAGTGGTAATCAGGATGGCCCATTTCAAACAGTTGACAAGAAGGTGTGAGTAACAGTAGGGGAAAAATTAGCATGGGGAAATAGTTTTTAGTTTGTGTAATGACTCATCCGCTCCCAGTCTTTTTTCAAGCCTAATTTAATGGTGTCCAGTTTGCAAATTAATTGCCGTTCGGCAGTTTCTTGTTGGAATCTGTTTTTGAAGTTTTTTTGTTGAATAATTGTGACTTTTAGGTCTGTAATTGAGTGTCCAGGGAGGTTGAAGTGTTCTCCACTGGTTTTTGAATGTTATAATTCTTGACATCTGATTTATGTCCATTTATTCTTTTGCATAGAGACTGTCTGGTTTGGCCAACGTACATGGCCGTGTATATATACCTACTGTATTTTCCACTGCATGCATCCGATGAAGTGGGTTTTAGCCCACGAAAGCTTATGCCCAAATAAATTTGTTAGTCTCTAAGGTGCCACAACTACTCCTCATTCTTTTTATTATTAGAATAGTCTCCTTAAAGTTGCTCTGTTCACTCTCTGCTTCACGGTAAATCTCTGTCTAGAACCTTAACCAGGTCCCTCCTGCCTCATTTCCTGCTACAAATACAAAGAAAAGGACACACATTCTCTCCCTGCCTCTTCTTCTCCCCTCAGCTGATACAAAGCCTGAGGCCAAGCCAAAGCATCTGGGTACATTGTTAGCCTGCCTTCAATTGAAATTCATTTGAACTTGGAGCAAGATCCTGTAAGGATAGAAGCTCAGATTTACACCAAACAAAATAGTATATGTTTTACAAAATCATGGAGGAAAAATTACTGCTAAGACCATAGCAAAACATTTTATAGGGTAAAAGTAGGAGCAGCTTGAGTCTGACCTGGGAGTCCCCATTATGCACCACATGTTTTGAGATAGATCACACAAGATGAGAGCAGGATGGGGACTAGGGAAGACACAAGCTGCAAGGTACCATTGTATGTATGACATATCGGCAACACATCCATTTTATTGCATTCTGAAGTGTCTCAGAATGCAATCTGTGTATTCATGTGCAAAAATGACAAAGCAGACTAGAAAGCTATTAGGGTTGACAGTGCAATGCATTCTTAAGGAGATAACATTCCTGTTATCATAGTGGAATAATCTACCAGGAACAAAAGTGACTCTCAGGAGCCAATCAAGATTCCATTGTGTTCAGCGAGCATTGAGATGAAACTCTTAGAAAACGAATAGTGCTTTAAAGAGGAACTGAAATACTCATTGGATGGGGAAGCTGTAATGATTTGCAATTCATTTTGATATGTCATTCCAATCGCAATTGCAAATTTTAGCAAAATTAAAATGAACAAAACCTATCAAAATTAGCAAAACCTAGACATTAAGATTTGTATAAATCTGCTGCTAATGAAATATTAGTTATATAATTAGAATGTTAGTTGATTTAGCTTTCATTATATGCGAGATAGTCTTAACAAGAGATCCTCATGCGCACCATAAAGTGGAATATTGTTTGTCCGAGCACTTTGAAATAATTTTTAATACCAGATTTTTATTGCACTGAGTTGTACTTAAGTTCCAAAATATGGCTCTCTACTGTCAAGCTTTTCAAATCTACTCTACCTACAAATGAATGAAGCAGAGTATTAAGGAGGTCTAGATTTCTGCCAGGTACGAACTGAAACATTTTGCGGATTGACCAGTTCTTAAAAAGTTTGCTTATCAAATGGCAAAGCCGTCTTGTTTTACGGTGACTTTTGCACTGCTTTGGTTCTCTGACAGCTTTTCTTCTCTGACACTTCGCTGATGTATGAACTTTGTGTCTCCCCATTCTGACTGATTTATTGCATGAAAGGCTAGGCAACTGGGAGCTCAAGGAGGCTGCTGTATATGGTAGTGTGGAGTCAATGAAGTTCAGAAGGAAAGGATACTATGATAACATGTTTTAAGGTAGAAATGGGACCACAAAGGAATAAGAGTAAAGGGACGGGGGCCTCAAAGCTGCAAGAGAAAATGTTCCTCTACATGGCTTGGGTGAGGAACTCCTTGTCCCAGTCTCTTCCATCAGGCTTGCAGCCGTGCACCCCATCTCTTTTGCTTCTCGTGGGGGAGAAGCTGTATTTTTGTTTTGTTTTGTTGAGAGGACTTCTCCCAACTTGCAGCCACCAGAGAGCTGTCAGCTGCTGCTGCTTTTACATAGGGGTAATGGACGTGGTCTGGAGGGATGTGATGTAGGAACAATGAATGTATCTGGACTTTAGGGAGATCTAAGGGAGTTCCAAAGCTAAAGTGGAAAAGCAGACCAAAACCTTGTGTTGGAATTGGGTTTGGTAGTGTTTGTTTTTAAACCCCTCCTCCTCTTAAATTGGGAAGGATTTGGTAAAATGAGCTGGCTTACCTGAGCACATCAAACTTTCAAGTGCATAAATCTTGCTAGGTGCCTCACTGCTCAATTCAAAATTCACATTTAGGTGTCTAGATCCTGTGGAAAACCTCTTAAAATTTCCATTTAGACACTGAATAATGCACAGAAAAGGCTAGTTAAGCACCTAACCTGTTTTGAAAATTGTTAGGGGCTGTACAAACAGAGCAAAGAGACAGTCCCTGCTCCAAAGAGCTCATAATCACAACATAAGACTAAGAGACAACAGATGGTTGTAGACAGAGAGAGACAAAGAAACAATGAGGCAATACTGGTAAGCAGTGTTCTCCATGTACCAGTCGACTAATCATCATCAAGTTTTTGTGGGTAACATGGAAAAGGAGAGTTTTTAGGAAGGATTTGAAAGAGGACAATGAGGTGGCTTTGCACATGTTTATGGGAAGTTCCTCCCAAGCATGAAGGGCAACATATGAGAAAACATGAATGGGTTTGTTTGAAAACTTAACAAGTGAGAAATGGAGGCTGACATTATGGGCTTATTGGAGATGGGAGTTGACATTTCTATCCTGAAACAGGGATGGTAGGCAGACTGGAGATAGGCATGATGAGCCTTGAAAGTGAAGACAAGCAGCTTATGTTTGTTGCAATATGGATGAGGGAGGCAGTGGAGGGATGCAAAGACAAGGGAGGGCATGGTCAAAGCATTGGGCTAGGAGAAGGACCTTTGCCACAGCATTCTAACTGGATACAAGTAGAGCAAGACTGCATTTGTCAAGGTCAGAGAAAAGGATGTTGCAGTAATTGAGACATGAGACGATAAGAGCCCTTACTGTGTGGATGACTAAGAGAGGCCATATATTAAAGATGTTATGCAGAAAAAATCTGCATAATTTTCATCTAGAAGGAGTCTACGTTACACTCCCACCTGTCCCCTTTGTTGTCAATATAAAGTACTTAGGGCAAGGGTTGACTCCCTGATATTTCAGTGAGCCTTCCAGACCATCCCAATTAAGTGTCTCGGGGCTGGAGGCACTCCTTTCTTCATGGATTCCCTGGCTTTTAGCTTCTCAGCAAATCCTAAACAGCACTGACGATGATGCTCCTTTTGTATTTCGTCTCATTGCCAGCAGGATGGGACACAAACAGTGACATAGTCAGAAGAATGTAACTGAAAATTTGGCACAATATAGGAAAATTATCCTCTTGGATCTACATAACTGATCTTGACTCCAATGTTCTATTTTCCCTTAGGATATAATCCCACTCTCAAACGTTTAATTTGGTTTTAATTGGAGTAGGATCAGCCCCTAAATATACGAGGTTAAGTCCTAGCCCCATTAAAGTCAATTGCAAAACTACTATTGATTTTAAATGTGCCAGGATTCCATCCCAGGAACTTCCACTGACTAAACTGATGTCAGTGCGCCTTACTCTCATTTACAATAAGGCACCTTTACATTATTCTGTCAGTATAAAAAGGCCTTAAAGTGGCTATAAATTCCATTTATATCCATTTTAAGGCACCTTTAAACTACCTGAGTGGTGTAAAGGGGCCATTCATAGTGTGAAGGAGAATCCGGCTCAGTGACAGTAGTGTACATGCAAGGAGCAAAATATTACAGTCCAGAGCTGGTGTGTGGATCTGGAAAGATAATGTTGCTCAGCATCATGTATAATGCACATAAGGCAGAGGTTCGATAAACACTATTTACCTGCTGCACACAATTTCTTGGAAACAAATGCTATTCAGACCCCTCTGTGAGTTTGATAAATGTTTTGTTTACACGTTGATGTGTCAGCTCTTGCCTCGCTCTCACCTTACCATGTAAATAAAACATTTATCAAACTTAGAGATTTCTGAATAGTTGTTTTTTTAAGCTAAGGAATGTTCTGCAGCAAGTAAACACAGTTGCCTAAGTAATTAACGTCACAGTGTAGGCTGGACTGATGAGGTCTTGATTTGGCTGTTGCGTGCATGCCTTAATTTTGTTTAATGGCCTTTTTATTGATTTTTAGTTGCTTAAATCTTCATGCATCTGTTATATCTTTCAAAACCAGATTAGAGGTATGAAGGGGAAACACGGGTGGTTCTTCCCAGAAGTATTTTGTCATGGAGCACAGTCAATGGGAAAAAAAAAACAACAACCAGGGGAGTACATGCCAGATGACCAGTTTTCAGAGAGAGCAGTCTTCATTCCCTTGGAGCACTCGCTAGTTTTGGGAAGAACTATGGGTACTGTCCTACTCCAGTCCCAGCTAGCTCCCCTTAGAGTATCCAACATTGCTGGTAAGCACCAGGATTCCTTTGCATCTTGTGTTCAGGGAGTGCAACCTGACCATTAATTCATATTTGGTTTGCTGTAAACTGCTTAGGATACAACAGAAGATAAGAAATAGATAAATAAAATTACCATTACTGTTATACTCTTATAACCCTGCCAGAATAGGAATTTCTACTCTAGCTATATTCTGCAGTGCTTTGTCTAGTTCAGGTTCAAATGACCCTCTCTAATGTATCAGATTATATATAATGGCAAAAATGCATTGTAATCCTCCATTTTAAAATGTTGGTTAGTTGTTTGTAATATTTTAAATATATATTTTTGTTAACACAGATATTTGGAATGTTTAGCTCAAACATACTGATATTTTACATAATATAACATAGGCTTATATTAATCAATCCATATGGACATAAATAGGACCCAAGGGGTTTTTCAGAATCTGTTGTCTGAAAATTGTTTACCTATAAGAGCACGTGAAGAGTTAGGAGAATATATCCTAGTGATGTCTGATAAAATAGGATTTGTATAAAGTAGATTTTTTAGGATTTTATTTATTATTTGTTTTGTATGAACATAAAGGGAAAGCCCTAATCATTTGTCACTTATAAAAATACCATGGGATTTTTTTTTAAGAGTCAGGTTCCAATTCTGAACAGTATATTCTCCCTATATGTCCTAAAATGTCCCTATAATTTTCAATGGATAAACTATATTCCACTTCCCCTCCTAAAAGCTAGTCTGGCATGATTTGGCTTCTGCCTTCCACCTCTGAGGTGGCAACTTTTCCATGGGAGGAGAGCAATTCCGATATACACATGGGGTCATATTTCTATACTTGCTGAGCACCTGCAGTGCCAGATGACTTCAATCTAATTGAGATGTTTTTGGTTAAAAAAGGCTAAAGAAACATTATGTTGTTGTAGAAATGTATCTTTTACAAAAGCTGCCTTGCTGTGCACGTGTCTAGTTCATGGTTGATTCCAGCACTTACTCAGATCAAATGATTGACTGAATGAATATGATTTAGTCCATTTCAAGGGTCATCTTCACAGAGGTGTTTTTAATATAGTTTTAATAAAAAAAGTAGGTTTGATGCAAAATTTGCAGCCTGCTCCAGTTGACACATCTTTGTGCCTCATTGTTTATTGCCTCTTCACAAGGACAATATTGATAGATAATGTTTAAAATGAACAGGTGGAGAGATCAGTTCTGACTAATGACCTGCCAACCAAAAAATAAAGCTGTTGATATAGGGAAATAATACCAGATTTGTGTCAATAAAAACAACTGAGAGCTATTTGTTAAAATTTTACTTACTGATATTTTCTTTCTGAAGTTAAGAAAAACAATAACTAACAAAAACAAATAGAATTGACAATTATTAGTTAATATTTGACAAGCACTATCTGTCAGTCGTTCCATTGTTAGATCTATTGTTGACTCCCTAAGTACCCCAAACTTGTAGGCTCTTATGTCTGTGAATTTGGTGTTTATGAATATAATAGAAAAAAGAGAGAAATTCGAAGCACAGCATCACTTTACGCCAACTGCCAAAGAGCCTTAACAGCTAGAATTTAAAATGTCAAGTATGAACAATGCTGGATTACAGAGGCCTCCAGAGCTCCTTTGTATATGACGGGATAAAAAGCTAGAGAGGGAAGAAAGAGTAAAAAGAAAATGGTGTGGCATTCCATCCCTTTACAATATAATATGTGGTCTCTGAAGCATTCTTATGTTTCTCTGGAGTCTCTTTTGACGGTCACCTATCAGACACTTGTGTCCCTGATATATAACAATGATCACGCAGTATTGATGAACAATTGTAATGCTGGAGACCATTGAATCTTGAATCTGCTGAAGTTATATTTTTCATTTCTGCATCCTGTGTGCAGTCACTTATCCAGTCTGTCTCTCTCATCAATCATATTTCATATTCTCTGCTCTCTTCTCCTCTCCCATAGTCAGCCACTTTTGCTTATTGTGGTTTTTTATGAATCATTTGAGCCCCATGTGACAAAGTAAGGGAGTAGGAATAAAATCTGATTGTCTGATTTAATGAATATCTTGTGGTGCTGCGGTGGTAATTTCTTGTCTTCAGTTATTGCAGTAAGGCATTTGCCAAAAACCTGGGAGAGGAGCATAACTGATAGCTTCTAGAGCAGGGGTCTCAAAGTCCCGACCCGCGGGCCATCTGCGGCCTGAGAACCTCCCCACTGCAGCCCACAGAGGAGAGACGGATGCAGCCAGGCTGCCGGCTGTCTGCTGCAGGCGCCGCCCCCTTCAGCTCCCATTGGCTGGGGAAGAGGGACAGAAATACCATCACTGGCTGCCAGGCAGAGTCAGTGTCACTTTTTTCCACAATGAATATAAACAAGTCAAAATACCGAACACAACTATCTGATCCACACCTTGCTGCAATCCCGAAGGTTTCAACTGCCCAGTCACTGAGGCCAAACATCAACAAACGGACAGAACTGAAGCATTGCCAGATGTCTGGCAAACACTAAAAACTCTCTGGCAGGCAAAGAATTGTATAAAGTTGTATGCCAACTTTATTATTTCTAAGAAATTTGAAATAAATACAATATACATGTTTTCTTTTCTGAACGCCATCTTCAGTGACATTATTGGCCTGCTGGGAGGATTTGAGGACTAGCACTGGCCCTAAGGTAAACTGAATTTGAAACCCCTGTTCTAGAGGCTTTTCCCTTTACATTTTACCTGATACAAAATACTTCTTCAGGTTGTTGTGAACAGTATTTAAGTCCACACCATGGAGACATTGGGCCACTTTCTATTCAAATACAAGAGTGTAATGGCCAGATCTTCAGCTGGTGTAAATCAATATAGCTCCACTGAAGTCATTTACACCAGTTGAATACCTGATCTTGTTTGGAATAATGCCAGCATCTGGCCCATTGGGTTCCAGTCTACATGTGGGTACATCTTCCTCTTGTGCATTAGTTTGAATTACTATGTTCCCTTGAGCACTATGGCTTGAGTCTCCCAGACTGGGTAGACAGACTTGCACTAGCAGGACTCAGGTTAGAACTACCAGCGCTTGAGCTAGTGCACTAAAATTAGCAATGTGGATGTTCCAGCTTCAGCTGGAGCTCAGGTTCTCAACCTATGGGGTCAGGTGGTCTTAGGAGCTCAAGCTTCCCTAAGCCGGAATGTCAATATTGCTATTTTTAGTGCACTAGCACTAGTCTGTCTACTTGGATTGGGAGACTTACTCCCAGCTTCAGTGTAGACATGCTCTAGGCAGTTTAGAGAACAGTAATGGGGACAACAAACTTAGATTCATAGATTTAAAAGCAAGAAGAAACTGTTGTAATAATCTATTCTAATGTCTTGCATAAGTCAGGCCAAAGAACTTCACTCAATAATTTCTGCATCCTCTAACTTTTGTTTGAGCTACAACATATATTTTAGGAAGATATCCAGTCTTTATTTAGGTTTCAGAGTAGCAGCCATGTTAGTCTGTATCTGCAAAAAGAAAATGTGTTAGTCTCTAAGGTGCCACAAGTCCTCCTTTTCTTTTTGCAGTCTTTATTTAAACACTTCATGTGATGGCAAATCCATCGCATCCCTAGATCAGTTGTTCTAAAGTTCCATTTGTTGTTCCATATTATTAAACATTTGCACCTTGTTTCTATTGGAATGTGTTTAGCTTCAGCTTCTAGATCATTGGATCTTATCATGCCTTTTTCTGCTAGACCTAAGAACTATCTACTATCAGCAATCTCTTCCCCACCTAGGTACATGTACACCTCTTAACCTTCTCTTGAATAAACTAAATAGATAATGTCTTTAATCTCTATGAGGCATGTTTTCCAGACCTCCACAAATTCTTGTAGCTCTTTTTTGAACTCCTTTTTTCAATTTTTTCTGCATCATTTTTTTTGAAGTGTGGACAACAGAACTGTACACAGTAGGAGTATTGTGCTGGGGAAGATTGAACAAATCTGTCCTATACTCCCAGCTCCCCAATAAATAAATAAATGACACCATACATTCGATTTTTGCATTTATTAAAGGTTAGTTGTCCATCCAGCTGTATGGATTTTTCAGTTGTTAGGTTGTGCCAGATGGCACCATTCTCCTTAATCTCAGTAAAACTTTACATTGAACCCATGGAACTACATGTAATCTACTTAAATATAGCCAACCTTAAGTCTCTCTCATACCCTGCAGGCAAAAGCTCTCTGTGATTTTGGAGACACCATAAATGTCAGTGACATCTCTGGTTTCATTTAGGAAAAATAAAAGGAACAGTTGTAGACTTTTTCACTGTGGAGAGTGCCATTAAAATTGTAAAATAATCACCAGGGATGGAAATAGAACTGGTCTGACTCGGGATAAGAATCTACTACAGCTGTGAACTACACAAGATCCTCCTCTAGTTCAAAGGATGGAGGCTCATGCTGATGAGCTAAGTGTTGCTAGACTCAGATCTACACACTGTTGGTGGCCCAAAGAGGGTTTTCATGGAAGTGTGTCACAACTGATTTTGTCACACTGTTATTCACTATTCCTCCATCTCTTCAGAGCTGGCCCTTGGGGCCTGTGAAACATGCCACCCAGCTGCTGCTGATGGTGGAAAGAGAAGGAAATTGTCTACAATTCACAAGAATGCATATTCTACTCTTCAAGATAAGGAGGCCTGGAGCTTTGACTCAATCGAATTCTCCAATGAAATAATTTCCTAAAAAATTGTGTGGAGAAAATGTACAAGCTTTTTTGTCTTGTAGCAGAGAAGTTATGTTCTAGCTCAGAGTTCTCTCTGGTGAAAAAAGTAGTAAGTTAATTTCTGTGGTAGTCTGACTAAACTTATCTTGCTGACCCTCAACAAATGCCCTTCATATCCCATGCATAGTGGTTCGATCTTGGTAGACAGGAGTTGATTTGGGGTTTTATGGGAAAGATGTTAAAAAAAAAATGTTTTGCAGGCCCACTCCAAAATGTGAAGTTTGGCTCTGCAAGAAAAAACTTTATGATGCCAGCTGATCAACTTGCAGTCTGTAATATACTTACACTCTGCTGTACTTACAATCCTTTACTGCAGTACGCATACAAAACCATGTAAGCGGCTACGTTTTGATAGCAGTCTCATTTTCATGCACTGCAAGTTTCTAAACAACTAAAACAAATAAGTACAAGCAGCAATTGCCTTTGATGATAATTTCTGTCCTGAAAACTCTTGTTGCTTTAGGGGAGAGAAAAGTTTTGAAATGTATTTTTTCTTCAGGGAAAAGGATGCATTGGTTGAACAAAATATATTCGATTAATCAGTCATAGGAACTGGATATCCTGAGGCTCAGCCTGTACTTCCTTTTCATTCCATCATCTAGCATTCAGTTTTATACTGAGGCTGTCTAATTCTAACATAGGCTTTCTGAGCAATAATTATCTTTTCATTTACCCAAACAGACTTGCAGGGCAACTTCAGAGAATTGTTGAACACACATTTACCTGATGAAACCCACGGTTTTTTGGTTTTTGTTTTTTTTAACATTTCAGACAACAGTAAAAGCTATGTTATCTGGCACTTTACCAACCGGAAAGCTCTAGAAACCAGCATTTCTGATATCTCCAGATACAAACCTTCAATAGGGTTGCCAGGCTCCCTCCCTGGCTCTGCGTGGCTCCCCGGAAGCAGCGACATGTCCCTGCTGCTCCTAGGCGGAGGAACGACCACAGGAGCTCCATGGGCTGCCCTCGCCCCACCCTGAGCACTGGCGCAGCAGCTCCCATTGGTCGGGAACCACAACCAATGTGAGCTGCGGGGGCGGGGCAGCGTGCTGAGCTGCCTGGCTGTGCCTTCACCTAGGAGCAGCAGGGACATTTCACTGCTTCCGGGGAGCCGCTCGAGGCAAGTGCACCCAGATCTGGCACCCTGAGATCCTTCCCATGCCGCACTTCCTGCACCCAAACTCCCACTCAGAGCCCACGCCCCACACCTCCTCCCGCACCCCAGCCCTGAGTCCCCTCCTACACCCAAACTCCCTCCCTCCATTGGTAAGTATAATTCTTAGTTAACTGGAATTTTTGACGAACCAGCACCCCGCATTTCCACAACATGCCGGATGCTCTTACTGCATTTCTAGTTAGTATTTTAGGCTACACTTTGTTAAGTACACCATTGTTACTCAGTAACTTTGTATATATCACATCAAGACGCCAGTTGTATTAAAAGGCATTAATACATCCATTGGAGTCTGATCCTACTCCCATTGAAGTCAGTGGCAAAAATCCCGTTAATTTCAATGAGAAATGGATTGTGCTCATACAGTATGTGGAAATTCACCTCTGTCCAGAGAGACAGCACCGGGTCTATTTTGAAGCTCAAAGTAGTCCATGGGCCTTGTACTGTCCCTTTGTACAAAAGTGAATTTTACTCATAGTGATCAAAGCAGATTTTTGGCAAAAATTTTCAAGAAAGCCCACTGGAAGTAGGAAAAATTATGATTTTACTAATATATTGACAGCCACAAACCCTCCCTCGTCCCTGAGCTCTGAAGCTACCAAAAAGATGGACCCGGAAGTCAGCAAAATGATTTAAATTTACTCTTCAACTTAGGTAAGTCTACCATTTCAATGCAAGTACAAATTGCCTGGTATTTGTTTTTAAAACTTATGCCTACATATCCTGCTCCTTGAATCCACTTCCATCCTGTAATTTAGTTTGATGGAGCTCTTCTTGGGAGAGATTATGTAATGAAATGCATGCTTTATAATGTGAAAGAAAAGATAAGTAATTGGTTTTAAATTATGTAGATATAAACCACTGCCTGTCAAACTAAAACAATATAGATTGCTGCTTGTCAAGAAAGGGGGAAAATTGTCTGTGTGGCTCCTTTACCTGATTAAACTTTACAAAATAACCAGAAAAGCATTTCTGCTGGAGAAATGAAAAGTTACTTTTTTAACTTAATTACATATCAAGGCTAAATGGCTTACATTTGTTTCTAAATAATTGTGATGCACAGTTAACAAAAGATGTTAAACCTATAATTTTCAAAAAATGTAATGTGGATTCCTTAACTGGATTTTAATTGTTTTACACACATCCTTGAGTTATACAGCTTGTCCTGGAAATCCACATGACTTGATTTTTTTTTAAGTAGTGTAAATCGAAGGTATAAGATGCATTGGGCTCATTCTTGTAAACATTACTAAAGTTTTGAGGGTCCATGTGTGTACACAGATGTGAAAAATGTTGTTATAGCTTATAAATGAGTAACTCAATCCACTCATTCTACATTCCATTTAAGTGCTGTAAAAGAAAAAGATCTGAACTTATCTGAGTGCACAGAATCCATCATCTGTGGCACTACAATATGGACCATATTCAGAAGTGACATGCCCAACTAGGCCTTACTTATTGTTATACTCTACTGTTAGTGCTTTCCATCCTTCACTTCCATTCCCTTGGTTGTAACTAACACCAATATAGATTATTTTACATCCACTTTCTGGTATTTATCTTACACCACCTTACATATCACCTATGAATTTGGCCTATTGATTTCATTGCATCTGTGACAGCAAACTAAGGGCCTGATCCAAAGCCCATTAAAATCAATGAAATCTTTCCATTGACTTCACAAACCTTTGGGTCTAGCCCTAAATGCTGTAGTGGGGAGAAGCTGTTTTCTAATGGTCTTTCTGAAGATTTTGCAGATGGTCTCTCTGCAGATTAATGGTCTAATGATCTCTCTGCAGATAAATACCCAGGCCCTTGCATGGAGTGAGCATGAGGACTGAGATTGTGGCCTTTCCTCATGTGCAATTGAAAAGATAAGTAGTTTTGAGTTTAGAAAGAGCCTTGGGATATGACAGTGAGGAGAACCAGCATTGCCCCATGTATACCCCCGTTATGGACCTGTGTGTGTGGACCTGGGAAGCATAATCTGATACTGCAGAGAAAAAAGGAGACTAGTAGGAAAATATAAGAAGCCCAATTCTACTCCAGGCTTGCTCACTGTGTTTCTGGGTACAGGCTTCAATGCTATCTTGAACAAGGCCTTAAATGAAAGCAAAGACAGAGTCCTTTCTAGCTATGGCTGTCTAACTTGGGGATGGCCTGTTCCACACATTCTCAGGGCTGGATTGGGAACATTTTTTTTAAAAGTTTTTAGAGAGTTTATCCAAGTGAATGGTGAATTCCCCCAAGAATCAGTCTAACTCCTTCCCTTCCACAGATGTCATTGAATCAAATGGCGATGACATCAGCTAAAGAAAACAGCTGCAACATTATTCTCTGAAAGCAATAAAAACAAGTGCAGAGTATTTCACTTACGGTGAAAAAATCATATGCACAACTACAAAATGGGGATTAACTGGCGAGGTGGGTAGTACTGCTGAAAAGGATCTGGGGGTTCTAGCAGGTCACAAATTGAATATGAGTCAACAATGTAATGCAGTTGTATAAAAGGCTGATATCATTCCTGAGTACATTAACAGGAGTGTCGCATGTAAAACACAGGAAGTAATTGTCCCACTCCGCTTGGCACTGGCGAAGCCTGAGCACGAGTTCTGTGTCCAGTTCTGGGTGCAACACTTTAGGAAAGATGTGGATAAAATTGGATAGAGACTAAAGGAGGTCAACAAAAAATGATAAAAGACTTAGAAAATCTGACCTAAGAGGAATGGTTAAAAAAACGGGGCATGTGTAATCTTGAGATAAAAACACTTAGGGAGGGGACCTAGTTACAGCCTTCAAATATGTTGAGGGCTGATTCTGAAGAGGATGGTGGCCAATTGTTTTTCATGTCCACTGAAGGTAAGACAAGAAGTAATAGGCTTAATCTGCAGCAAGACAGATTCAGGTTAGATATTAGGAAAAACTTTCTAACTATAAGGGTAGTTAAGCACTGGAATAGGCTTCCAAGGGAGGTTTTGGATTTCCCATCTTTGGAGGTTTTAAGAACAGGTTGGAAAAACACCTGTCAGGGATGGTCCAGGTTTACTTTTTCCTACCCCAGTGCAGGGGGCTGGACTTCTTGATTTCTCTCTAAGTCCTTTCCTACCCTACATTTAGAAAAATAGAATAATAGAAAAGTAGAACTGGAAGGGATCTTGATAGGTCATCTAGTCCGGTTCTCTGCACTGAGGCAGGACTACGTATTATCTAGACCATCCCTGACAGGTGCTCGTCTAATCTGTTCTTAAAAACCTCCAATGACTGAGATTCCACAACCTCCCCGGGTTATTTGTTCCCATGCTTAACTACGGCTATGATTCGGAAGTTTTTCGTAATGTCTAATCTATACTTCCTTTGCAGCAATTTAAGCCCATTTAGATGATTCCAAGCCTTACAGCTCTGGACCAACCTCTGATTCCACTGTTGAATAATGATGTGCTTTCTTCCTGACATCCCTGAATTGAAGAGAGAATTTTTTTTTAAAAGAGGATTTGGATTTGCTAACTTGTCTGTTAGTCAAAGTCCTCCCAGCCTTTTTTCCTTGAGCCTCTTCATCCTCTGATTCAATCTTGAAGCTTTATGGGAGCATTTCTCTGATTCCCACTGCAGTAAATTCCTTCCTATCCTGTTTCTGGTATTATTTCCAACCAAAATATTCATAGCCCACTTATCCCTCATACAATACTTGAAACAGTGGAAAATTTGCAAGGTTAAGCTTCCTGAGAGAGAGAATTTGGTGGTCTCAAGCTTGAACTCTGGAAAGCAGTGCATCCCCTCAAGACAATTCTGGCAAGAAAATTGATGGGATGCTTACAAAAATTCTAAAATTATTCCTCTTTGTCAGTGCACTCTTTATAAACCCAGTGTTTTGGCAGGACTTATAATGCCCTAGCACGTCTGTCAATTATACTCAGATTTTGCATACCAAAAAATTATGATGGAATAGATGGTTTATCGATCTGTCAGCCAACTTCCAGCATGATTCTATCCAGGGTAGTGTTGAGCAACTAATGCCATAGATTAGAGTACTATGGCTGTGTCCTTGAGTTTCAGCAAAGTCTCGGATGATCACACTTCTCTTCAAAGTGGGTAATCTGTTTGGAGATGCCCTCAATCAGGAGCTCAGAGATATAAATGAAATTAATGGGCAGCAGGTTAATAATAAAAGGATGTTCTTCACACAGCGCACAGTCAACCTGTGGAACTCCTTGCCTGAGGAGGTTGTTAAGGCTAGGACTATAACAGGGTTTAAAAGAGAACTGGATACATTCATGGAGGTTAAGGCCATTAATGGCTATTTGCCAGGATTGGTAGGAATGGTGTCCCTAGCCTCTGTTTGTCAGAGGGTGGAGATGGATGGCAGGAGAGAGATCACTTGATCATTATCTGTTAGGTTCATTCCTGTTGGGCACCTGGCATTGGCCACTGTTGGTAGACAGGATACTGGGCTGGATGGACCTTTGGTCTGACCCAGTATGGCCATTCTTATCTTGTCTAAACATAAAGGGATCCTTCTGTTTTTAATAATGTTCACAGGTCCAGTTCCTACAAGGTGTCCTCCATCATCATCCATCATCTTGAAGGCTCCCCCCGGACTGAAATACTAGAAGAAAACCCTCTATGATAACCCTTTCATAGCCTATCCATCAGAGAACACTTCCTACAAGGACCGTTCAGAAGAGCAAGACATTTCTGATACAAAACACACTTTCTTCTACCTCTTTTAGTGGTTCTTCATTGACGTGCTGGGAGTCCAGCACCACGGGCAACTGGCTTCTCATTGTGTGTCCAGTTCCATAGCTCTGGGGTCTAATAAAACCAGCAAGAAATTGATACCTTCGGACATTAGCTTCTTATTGTAGATTACTTAGTTTCCCTTTAAAATCCTCTTAGGAGATCTACCTGGGTTTTGAAACTACTTTTACTATGGTTTTGTGCAAACATCTATCTCCTAGATTTGAACCTAAAAGCCTTTGTTTTGTAGACATTACCTTCATTTAAAGGTTACTCTAGCAGCCTTATCAGGCAACCCCACTTATCTGGTAATCCATTGGGGTTAAATATCTTTTAGAACAATTCCATTGTTCCTCTCCTCTTTTCATTTGAGGCCAGAGGTTACCCACTCCAGCTATTTTCCTACCACAAAATCAGGTTCTGAACATACTTGGTATTCCATGGATGTATGCATGGGGCTTAAAGAACAAGGCCCATTAGATCTTCTGACAGGCTTTGGTTTCTATAGCAGTGAAACGAGGCTGCCAGTTTCCAGGTCCACTGTCTCTGAATAGTTTAGGAGGTATATCTACAAGTTTCCCATTAGAAGTCTAATCCCTCAGGAGCTGGAATCTCATTTCACTAGAGCTACGGCTTTATCTGGACAGAGAGAGGAGAAGGTTCATTGAAGGCAATGCTTCTTACCTGTTACAAGGGCTTTATGAAGCTGAATTTGGTGGGCTAGAAGAAGTACACATAAGCTCCATTATATATGTCCAACATAGAGAACCAGAGAAATACTTAAATTTGTCCTATTTCACATTGATGTTGAGGAAAACTATTATAAATAGCAATAGAGAATTCTGATCATTATTTTACCTAAAATGAAAACTAATTCATGAGAGTATTTTTCCTATCAGAGGAACCAAAAAGCATGGAAAACCACAAAAGCATTTACAAGGAATTGCAATGAAACAGCAAACAATTGTGAGTTTAGCAAGAGTCAATGGGAACATATCGACTTTTAATTGGGCTTCTAAACAAAGAACTCTCCCAAATTTTCAGTTAAAAGTTAATCTGACTTTAGAAGGATCCTTAAAGAGTCCACATAATTCTGAACTTATTAAATGTAAAGTAAATTTATTAAGGAACCATCTAGTGACATATTTTATTCCTTCCAGGGTTAAAAAGGCAGATTGCAGCACAGTAGAACAGTCCATATCCAAATGCAAGGTCCCAAATATACTCAGCATGGTGGAGAACTGCCTGGCTCAAATGGTCAGATGCTGCAAATGGCAGAAGACAGGCCATTTTGTTGTTGTAGAAAGGGAGTGAGAGAAGTTAAAGCACAAGAAAATGATAGTGCATCGCTGTCTTGGATAACTTCCTGGGCATATGGTTCTAACTGGTCATCAGAAGTGAAGTCAGATTTTACATTTACATTGAAGTCAGATTTTAAATTGATATAGAAACTGATGACAAGTGTGATATAATTGAATCTAATTAATCCGTCTCTCTTACTAAATCATTCTTAGACTGTTCAGGAGGAAAAGTTAACTGCATGGGAAGTTTCTAGCCAAAAGTTAAGTATAAAGATACCAATTCAAAGTTGTGCTGTAAGTTTTCAGTGGTCCACAAATTAACAACCTGTTATGAGTGACAAGGCTGTGGCATTTGGCATGATACACGACTGGAAAGTCTCTTCTCGTGTTTTGGGGGAAATACAGATAGGACTAGTATGTTATTTCCCACTCAAGATTAAATCAAAGATAGTTCAATTTCTTACAATGTAGACCTGGCAAGAAGAATTTCAATTACAGCATTTCCTAAGACAAGTTAGACATTTCCGAACAGACAAGTTAGACTGAATGTGGGGTTACAGAAGATAATAGAAGCTGAAGAGTGAAGACAGATTTTCAGACTTCAGTGGAATGTTTGGATACTCAGCTCTGTTGAAAATCAGGCTCACAATGTCTAAGAAAAATGGAGCAGTTTCTTCAAGTATTGACTTGCAACAAAACACACTTTGAGAAGTCCTTTATCCTTTCAGGATGAACAGGTACACTTTTTGCTGCCACAGGTTTTTTGCAGCTCATGAAGCACCAAGTTATTAATTTTAATGTAACCATATGAATGATAATATTTCAGCAGATATTGCTAGGCTCTTTTACCTCTTCCAGAGGAAAATAACAGCAACTACAGCACCTGGAAGTCATAGTCACTCACATATAGTGGTGTATGACCAGACAGTTTAGTGTACTGAAATAATAGTGTGTATAGGCCTAATGCCAATACGTAAGTGCTTCTTTTATCAGAATCAATTTGACTTCTTGGGAAATTGTATTAGTGAACAGGGAGTAGGCCCAGAGCCAGAGGAAGCAAAAGCTATCAGGGAAATGTAGCCTCCTGAATTCATCTAAGAAATAAAAAGATTTTTACATAGGATTCACAATCCAGTAGAGCTGGTTGGGAATTCTTTTAGCAATTTTTCCCTCCGTCAGCAAATGACAGTTTGTGAGAACTGGAACTTTTGGCAGAAATGTATTGGAGTCAATGGTCCAGGATGGTCAAAATGAGAGAAAGCAACATCCCAGAATGGGCAAGAGCCTAGGGCATTCATATGGGAGATCTAGGTTCAAGTCTCTTCCCCAAATCAGATAGTGCAAGGATTGAATGTGGATCTCCCCGTGCTAGGTGAGTGCCCTAACCACTGGGCTACTCTGGGGTAGGTTTTTGTTGCTCTCATTTTTCATTTTTTTTAAGAGCTCAAGTTCATTTCAATGTGAAACAAAATCAAATGTGGAACCACAACACTTTTCACAAAATGACCTTCTTGTTTTCGGGTTAGCCTCTTTAACCCAGCTCCTGAAAAGTAAAAGCACCTGGTATTGCAGCACCACGCAGAAAACAAACATTCATCAGAGTGAAAACTGTGAGTTACACTAGTACTTTCCTTCTGTGATGCCATGAAGGATGTTTGGATGTAAGTGCAGGTGTCAGTAAGCCTGGATTGATGGTCAGCCAAAACGGGCTGTATACAACTCTAGGATGCTACTGATACTAAACTGTGTTATGTGCTGATTGAGATGGAGCGCCTGGATACAGTACGGGCATGTGACAAAATTGAAAAAATGTTTAGATTGCACTTAATTTTTGACTGATAAACTGGTTACATGCCTGTGTGACCTAAAAGCATCCTAAAGCCAGATGGCAAAGGGCTGCATGGTATGTACTAGTAAATCTCAGCTGGCCTAACCAGCTCAAATATACCTTATCCTGCTATTTATTTGAAAGGTGTCTTGTAATATATCATTTGAAAAATAACACCACGTTGGTCATTAATATCACTGCGAAATGTATGTAACAAAACTGTATTAGAAATCATGGATACTCTCTGATACTGTGTGGTACAGTCTGTAAATAGACAAAGGAGGCAAAACAGGGTTTGCCCAGGCAAAGGCAAACACCCCTTTGGCTCAGTTGCAGATCAAGCCAGGTATGACCAGAAACTGAGAAAATCAGCTATTCATTTGCATGAGAGATGTCAAGATAATTTGTATTGTAAATCACAGGAGACTTCAAAAATTAACGTGGCTTTGTCTTCCTGGTGAGCACAGAAACCTGAGCCCCCAGAAGGGCTTCCTAACTTTGAAGGCAAAGATAAACTTTGGGGATATAACAAACTGCTGAAAGTCTTTGGGGCATCCATCTCTTGGGAGAACAAAGTACTGGCTCTCCTACTAAACTAACTGGGGAATGCTGACAACTTGGTGTGAGTAAGATACAATGTTAGGCCAAGCTACATCTTGCTAGAAAGTGTGTTATTTTTGTTTTGTGATAACCCCTTCATATCTCTTTCACTCTTTCTTGAAATCATTTAAATCTATGTTCTTTGTTAATAATCGTATTCTTTGTTTTACTGCTGTATTAAGATGGTGTGTAACCCTTACCTCAACTTAGCTAACAAACTGTTGTGAGTACTGGCTCTTTGGATGCAGTGAACTTGGTGTTACATCTGCAAGTGTCCAGTGAGAGGGACTGGACACTGCAAAAGACACTCGTAACTGGAAGGATTGTTGGGGTCACCCTGCAAGGAGTAACTGGACTGGTAGAAGCCATGGTGAGACCGTTGTGCTGTGAGCATGATGCTGGTGTTAGGGGCTCTGAGTCAAAGCTGCACAGCACAGAGGCACCCAGGGCTTCAGGGGAGGTGGTGACAGAACTCATTATTGGCCTAGGTGAACCCCCAAAGTGTGTCAGCCTGAAAAAATGGCAAGGAAGTATTCCAATAAGGTGTCAAAGAGTACTGTTGAGCAATCTTCAGGCCAAGGCACAAGCCTGGCAAGGCCTCGGTATGGTAGTTGTTACTAACCTGTCTCGACATCGCTGAATATTATTATTTTCAGATTATTTTTAAAGCAGCGTCCAGAGGCCCCAAGTGGACTGGGTCTCATTATAGCAGGCATTGTTCAAAGTCATAGGTAGATACATTCTCTGGCCTGAGGAGCTTATAGTCCAATTTGAAACAAGATGCAATAAGGGAAGGGAGAGGAAATATGAGGGTAATAAAGATGAGATCATATAATTATATTAGTTAGTTGGTGCCCTGTATTGGTTTCAGGTATGTAAGTGGAACTCAGTAGTAGCTTCACGAGAGTCCGTGCAGTTACACCAACGTGAAACTGATATGAGGTCAAAATCAGACCAAGTATTTCAGATGTAATGATTAGACCAATGGGCCAATCCCCTGGTTATATACTGTGTGTGTGTGTGTGTGTGTGTGTGTGTGTGTGTGTGTGTGTGTCAAAATATTTAGCAAATTCGTAGAGACAATATTTTAAAAATCACAGTAACATGCACCTTAACCTCTTGTGCCACTCACAATTTAAGACTAACTCTGCATTCATTTGAGACACTTTACAATAAAATGCATAATTAAGTTTCTCTCTCTATAATACTTGTTTATTAATGGAAAAGTAAAAATCATCATTTTTGCATGTTATCTTCATCTGATGGGAAAACCAGATAAATGTAACTTAAATGCATTGCTATACGTTAGCCCAAATATGAATGTGCACTCTTCACGTAATGTGCTCACACAGAAATAGGGAATTGTTTTCACATCTCATTTCCTTAGCAGATGAGATGGAAAATTAATTCAGAAACAAAATTGCATAAAATATTAGAAGATTACTTTTTCTTATTCTATAATCAAACTTTTTTTTGAAAAGTAATGAAATTGCTGATAAAGTAAAGGTTTCACAGCATAGATCATAACCTCAATCAACCTTCCTGACCAAGGTAGCATTAGGGCAGGGCAAACAGCAATTTAATATTCACTTCATGATGTATTAGTAAATCTCTTTAACACCATAATTAGAATATGGCTAGTAACAGGTCTGTTTGTTATCTGTAAAGGAGAAAAAATAATTGCTCTCACTAATTTTCTTATAATTTGTGTTCTTTTGTATCCATCCACACTCTACCAGAAAAAGTAACCAGGAATAACGTATCCGCATGCAGGGATGACTGTTTGAAAACTATGTTTAAATAGTTTGAATACAGTTTAAAAATCCTCTGTGGATGAACCAAAAATGAATTAGGACAGTTTTTTGTCGGTTTTAAAATAACCTTTTTCCAGCCTATGTATGTAGGTCTGTATCTGTATGGGACTCCTTTTCTTACAAATTTTTGTCTCTGGCAGCCTCACAAGTGGAGCAATGGTGGCTGATTTTCTCCTAACTACTGTGTCATTTAAATCTTCTCTTGAACTGCACAATGGTTGAAATACCAGTGTCTTTTCTATATTAGTGCTCTGTATTGTCACCACTGATTGAGCTGCATTGGTGGTATGGTAGCTGTGAGAAATATTAAGAAAGAGACTCTGGTGTAGCCCTCTCAGGGTGTGAGTTAAAATATGTTTTTGTTGTGTTTTTGGTTTTTTTGTTTTTTTAACAAGTGTCCTATCATGGCTTTGGCTTGATCCATCCTGGCCCTTTAAACCACACGAATATCTGGTTTAGTGGGAACTGTGTTTGAACCATATTTAAATTTTGTTTTCAAACATAGTTTCCCTGTAAGTGTAGATGGGGCAAACACCCCCCCACACACACACACAAAAGAAGAGAAATAAATAAAAATGTATTTTACTAAATTTTTGAATTTTTAAGGGGCCTGATTTTCAGAGATGGTCAATGTGGCCTCCTTTTGTATATTTGCACTTTTGTATGACTCCATACTCACATCTCGCTTTCTGTGCAGTAACGCCTGCTCATGAAATTGAAAAGCTTCCAAATCCTGGGCAGGCAGGTCTTACATTTGCAAGTTTATGCGCTGATGTTTGCTAATCAGAAGAAGGGCTAAATCCATAAGAAATAATTTATAACATACTGTTCCCACCAGATCTAAAAATTTAATCTACAGACAACTGAAATGATCTCATGAAAAAGCCACACAAATATATGAATTATTTCTCTCACATAAAATTTGTTAACTGCAATTAAAATATGAAATAAAGCAAACCTTATTTAACTAAAACTTAAATATCCAAGACACTTATTTACCTGAAAGAAGTAGTGTCATCCTGTGACGGCCATTACAGGTCTTTCCCCGGATGGTGAATGTTAGGTAAATGTATTCAGTTAATATTATTTTATGTATGGGGCCGTAGGGAAAGTAAAACTTGTAGCTGGACGTGAAACAGATATAAAACAACTGAGGACCCTGTAAAGGGCCCTTTTGGTAGCTAGGAGCAACCACGGAATGTTTGTTCAAATTCTAGCTGTTGCTCAAAGACCAATGAAAGAGGGAGTTGAGTTTTACTTGGTAGTAGGGGTTGTTCTAGGTCCTGGCTGAAGGTTCCAGCAAAGAACTCTGAATTAGCTTATCATTGGTTTACCTGAAATGAAGAATGTAATCAAATCTGGAGCAGAGCTGTGGTGATTAGGTAGTCCAACACTGACCTTAGAAGGGTCCTTGGAATAAGGGAGCAAAGCAAGGAGTTACGTGAGGTGAAATTTGCAAGTGAGAAGCTTGGTGGTGATGTGATAACCCTGTAAAACATCCCAGAGCAGGACAGTGGTACTCCCAGAGGGAAGCCTTGCTGTGCCAGGAAGTGTCTTGGAACTTTTATGAGTGAATTTACAGCTTCTGAGATCCTAGAACTGAGGCAATCTAGTATAGATGTCCCTAGTTAGGCTCAAGACCTTAAAAAGTACTATTAGTTGGTACTTATAGAGGGCTCTGGATTTTTGCTGATTAACCATTTCAACAGCATCAGGGGAATTTGTCCAGAGGAATGATGGGCATTTTCTTATGTTTGCACAAAAAACCCTATGAAATCAACCTGCAACTTCAGAGGACATCTTTCTCATTCAGCCCGGAGCTCCTGCAAAATTTCCTTTTAGGTGTACAGAACCTGGCTCTGCCATATCATCACTGGGTAGCAAGATATTGAAAAGTCCTCCACTTATCCAAAACCCCATCTAAGTTATGTTCATGTCCCCATCTCATTTAGAAAAATGAAGTCTGATTGTATTAGGTCATGGACAATTTTAGAAAAATCTTTCAGATAGTTGTTACAGATTAACACTTTCTCCTCCTTAAACCATATACTGAACTTGTCTATTGTGTCATCGTTGAACATGAAATGATATGGTTGGATCTTATTTTTATTGGATTTATTTTTTTTAAAGCTAACCCTGTTAGTTTTCAGATCTTCAATGGTGAAGGAACTAGCAAGATTCAAGACCACCTCTGTGTGCCTTGTCCTCATGGTTATCTGTGTTCTGACACTACAAGCTTCTTAGATATTTTCCTGCTGTGATTTAGATAGGCAAGTGACTGAGCTTTCATGGATCTGTCCTCCCAATTTAAAAAAAAAAACCCAACCACTCAAAACAATATTTTTTCAGATGTGTTGGCTCTTGTAGTCAGACGGCCTCTTTGTAAAATTCACCTCCTTCCCACAGGTACACTTTTTAAAAAAAGAAACCTCACTTTATGGTTTTTAAAATACCATATCATTTTACCATCTCATGTTCAAGGTGTCTGTTCTTATTTTTAAGGCACTTAATTCTATGGAGCCAGGATACCTAAACCAATCAACTCATGTTCTGGGAAATGATTGCTGTTGTTAACTTCGGTCTTCTGATACACTGTGTGCAAATACGAAGATTATTTGAACAGGAAATAAAATGTTCTTGGTGAGGTCGCTAGAAGGAATCAGACTGTCCAGAAAGACTCTCTTGGATGTTCCAGGTAAGTAAATCCATTTTTCTTATGTTTAAGTATTTAAAATCAGTGTCATTTAATGACTTTGGGATGGATTCTTCCAAAGAGAGCATGGAAACAATCAGCAACACTAGGTAAATTAGCTCCATTTTGGGGGGATTAAAATAAAATCATCCAACAAGGGGGAGTTTTTCTGTTTGTTAACATGTTCCAAGGACATTTTGTTGGCTAGCTTGTGACAATTATTATTATTAAATCACTTCAAGTCATATGTGTGTGGCGGGGAGAAATGCTTGCCATCTAACAGTCTAAATCTCTTGGATTTGAACTAGTCATCAATGTTGCAATACATATCTCTGCCATTGGCTCTCATTTGCTGTTGTAAAATTTGCCTGATTTCATTTTTACTGTCTCCTTCTAAGATTGTGTCTTCCTCCTACACTATTTCTAGAGCCTATGCTCTTTGCCTCTACTTTTATGGTCCTTCTCCTCTCTCTGTCTTACAGTTGGGTAAAACTACACTTCCAATACATTACATTTTGCAATACATAATGGGAAAATCCTGAGAGGTATTGAGTACCAGCAACCCTTGTTGATACTTATGTCAGTGGGAATTGCTAATGCTTAAGGCTATATTTTAGTCAGGGGTATATAGTAAAAGTTGTGCACAGGTCACAGCCAGTAAACAGTAATTCATGGCCCGTGACCTGTCCATTACTTTTACTATATACCCCTGACTAAAACTTGGGAGGGTGGCCTGGGTACTTAGGGGAAGGGGCGCAGGCGGCGGCGCATGGCCTGGAACCCCCAGTGGTGCCGGGGGGGTGGGGAGGTTGGCAGGGCTGGCAGGCTCCCTACCTGGTGCTGCGCCTCCCTCCCAGCAGCAGCAGAGTTTGGGTGTGGGCAGGGGGTTGGGGAACGGGATGGAGTGAGGATCGCTCTGGGCGGTGCTTACATGGGGGGGCTCTCCGGGAGCAGCAACATTCCCCTTGCTCAGCTGCTAGGCAGATGCGTGGCTGCCTTCACCTGCATGCACCACCCCCGCAGCTCCCATTGCCCATGGTTCCTGGCCAATGGGAGCTGTGAAACCAGCGCTCTGGGCGGAGGCAGGGTGCCAAGCTGTTTGGCCATGGCTCCGCCTAGCAGCTGAGCGAGGGGCAACTCACTGCTTCCGGAGACAGGTAAGTGCCACCCACAGGCCACCTCACCCAGTATGGTGCCCCAGCCCCTTGGTCCCTCCAACACTCAAACTCTGCTGCTGCTCAGGGAGGGCGGGGGGCACGAAATTGCCCCATCAACAGCCGGTGAGACCAGTGTGGGCCTGCCTGAGCTGCCCCTGAGCCAGGCGCACTGGCCGCTGCAGAAGTCATGGTGGTCATGGAAAGTCATGGAATCCGTAACTTCCATGACAAACCCATAGCCTTACTAATGCTCAGCATTTCAGAATTCGGCATATTATATTTTCTGCAAAATTGAAATTTTTATATGCAGTCTTTTCTTGACAGCAATGTCAGAAGCCAGGAAAAGTCATTGTAGAAAGATGTGCTTGCTGTATTGAGACTGGAATAGGGATGGTTGATACCAAAAATATAGTGCATTTGCACTGCACACCCCATTGATGATACAGAATCATTGACTGCATCAGTCACATGGCATACAGCTAAGTATCTAAAGAACTTCTCTATCAAAAGGTACGTCTTAGTATGGAGCCTAATACAACCCCAGGGAATAGAAAACAATCCAGAGTAGGTGGTTGGTTTGTTTTTTTTATTTGGTCTTTGTACTGAAAGATTTACAAGACAGGGTCTTTCACAACCTTTCACAAAAGAGAGGACACTCTCTGTATATTTGATAGGATTTTAGGAGAAAAATATTTTTGCTAACTGATCTATTTCAGGTTTCAGAGTAGCAGCCGTGTTAGTCTGTATCCGCAAAAAGAAAAGGAGGACTTGTGGCACCTTAGAGACTAACCAATTTATTTGAGCATAAGCTTTTGTGAGCTACAGCTCACTTCATCGGATCTATTTCAGTAAATATCATGAAAGACTCATTTGAAAATCATCCCCTACAGGTATAAGCTCTAAAAAATAATTCAGTAACACAAAACAGTATACTAAATCGAACTGACCTTCAAAATGGCTTTAGAAATTCATTTGGAATACTTGCAAAGGTGAAATCTAAATAAGTATATTAATTGGTGATAACGTATGTATTGTGTAAAGGAGCTGTTGTGGCTCTTATGTGCACCGTGACTCATTAATCTCACACATTTTTAGCTCATAGGTTGACGCATTATTTAGTCTTCCCCATACAGAAAATGATTTGTCTAATGAATTATACAGTACTGAATCTGCACTGAATCAAACCTTAGAACTGTTTCAGTGTTAATTTAATCTGCCTTTGGAGCATCATACAATTAAATAAGGCAAAGGTGAATCAGAGCTACATTGTTAGTAAGGCGGAAACTCAGCAGGTATCTTGCTATCTAGTGGAACTCTAAATGAAAGAAGGTTCACTCTAAAAATCAGAATCTGTTCATTTAAAGTACTGCAGCATTAAACAGAAAAAGAAATCAGAGGGCATTAAAGTTAGGTTGGAAATGTGCTATTCTTTTAGTTAGACTTTCTTTGAGACTTTGGTTGGAGATGTGGTTGTTTCCTGGTATTCCAGTCCCTGTTGTCTGAATTTCACCTCTTTAAAAAGCAAACCCCCCAAACCTTTCATTTGTCTTTTCATATATATGCACAATAATAAAACAAACAAATAATAGAAATGGTTTACAATCCCTCACCCTTCCCTACCTCCCAATGTGGTGATATCTCCTAGAGTAAAACATTATAAATTGTATATGCAATAGATGTCATTCACATTCAGTTCAGTATCCATCTGTTTTGTACATCTGCATCTTAATATTCAAATCCAAATGTTAGATTCTTTCCTTGTCTTCAGTCTTTTTGGTAAGTCTTCCAGTAGATCACTTTCTGTACTGATCCCAAACCACAAAATCTCTTCCCTTTCTGGTGCTTATTCAAATTGGTTAATATATAAAAAAAATTGTATACCTATAGGTGCTTCTGTTTGGTCACAGGTAACAGTCTTTATTTTAGTAAAGGGATTCCAGATTTTTAAAGTCTAGCTTGTGCTTGTTAGTACAGCACCAGGTTTTGAAGTGGTGTGCCTCAGATACAATCATCTGAGTACAGTTCCCACCCTGATTCCCCCCTTGTCTGCAGGATAGTAATTTCCAGTTGATCCATATCAGCAGCAAATTTCAGTACTCCTTCCTAGTGCTGGCTGAGATGTGCTGGTGACTGCATTCAAATCTAGATATCCCTCCTTTGAAGTCATAGAAAGCTGAGCTTCCTGAATGCTTTTTCCCAGTTATTAAAGTTGTTTAGATCCAGAGATGGTTAGATAGACTGTGGGGCTTGTCTTTTTAATTAGTACTGGCTTGAGCTTCATTTTAGATAGGGATCATTCCGTGTAGTCTATTTCAATCTGGAGTTTATTTGGTCGTCTTTGTGACAAATCAAAAATAGTTTCAAGATGACATACCTAGCAGTAGGCCTTTTTGTTTAGAAAATCACGCCTGCCTTATCGTTGTGTCTATGTAGCTTTTACCCTATGCCGTTTATCCCATATACCAGATACCGGCAACCTTTGGCATGCGGCCTGCCAGGGTAAGCCCCCCGGGTGTGGGCCGAGGGATGTGCTAGCCACCACTTCCTGCAGCCCCCATTGGCCTGGAACATAGAGCCATGGCCAGTGGAATTGGCGAACGGCCGAACCTGCGGACACACCAGGTAAATAAAGCGGCCCAGCCCGCCAGGGGGCTTACCTTGGCGGGCTGCATGCCAAAGGTTGCCGATCCCTGCCATACACAATTCACTAATATGTAATGCATATCTTGTAATTTTTGTTTGATATGAATTTTGGCAAAGTTTTTGGGGAAAAAAATATAATCCCTGAAGGATATTCATTTTGACACTAGCTACCTTGCCTAAATGGAATATTGTATATTTCTTATAATTATTGAAGGATTTCACAGTATGACATATTAATGAGGATGTCAGATTTTGGTGATAAAATTGTTCAAAATTATTTGAAATTTGCATCCCTAAATTCCTTATTGAAAGTTACCCCATCAAACTTTTTTTCTCTGATTTTGCTCATTTATATGACATGGGTTTACCCCTAACATTTCTGATTTACTATAATTCCTTTAAAGTTAGAGACTCCTTCAAATATTTAATTTACTCCAAAAGTGCTGGGAAAGTTTGTTGCTGGTTAGAAGCAAATACGCTGCATCATCTACATAGAGGCATGCTTTTCTCTGACAATAGTAGCACCTTTTTCATTATTTTAATGTGATAAGCAAATGGTTCTATTTCTATGGCAAATAACTGTGATAAAGAGCTCTCTTGCTTGCGTTGGAAGCAAAAGGTATTAAACAAACTGTTGCTTGGGGTTTGAACTGCAGGCCCAGATCCAAAGCTGGTATAAATTGCCATAGTTCTATTGAAGTCATTGGAACTGTGTCAGTTTACACTAGCTGAGGAATTGCTCCAATATATTTCTATGCATCTCAGAAGATGGCCTTTTTCAAGGCATTACTTGGGTCATATAATTCCATTCAACCCTGTCAAAAGCCTTTTATTCTCGTTGTACTCTGTCTTGTAATTTCACTTTTTCACCAGTTAGGATACTCTATTATTAATGTCCCCTTGTGACTGCTCTACATGTTTCCAAGAGAGACCCCTTATGTATTATCTTTTCCATTCCATTCAAATTAGCAAGTAATCAGAGAAATGTAAGGCTGGAAGGAGATGTTATCTTGTCCAGCCCGCTGTACTGAGGCAGGATCAAGTTTACCTGGACAATCCCTGACAGGTGTTTGTCTAACCTCTTCTTAAAAATCTCAGTGATGGGGATTCCACAACCTTTCTTGGGGAGTCGATTCCGGTCCTTACCTATCCTTATAGTTACAGGGGTTCTTCTAATATCTACCCTTAATTTCCCTTGCTGCAGATTAAACCCATTACTTCTTGTCCTACCTTCAGTAGACATGGAGAACAATTGAACACCATCCTCTTTGGAACAGCCCTTAATATATTTAAGACTATTTTCATTTCCCCCCTGAGTTGTCTTCTCTCAAGACTAAACATGCACCATATTTTTAACCTTTCCTCAGAAGTCAAATTTACTGATCATTTTATTATTTTTGGTAGTTCTCCTCTAGCTTCTATCCAGTTTGTCCACATCTTTCTTAAAGTGTTGCACCCAGAATTGAGCACAGTACTCCAGCTGATACCTCACCAGTGCTGAATAGAGTGGGACAATTACCTCCTGTGTCTTACATAGAACACTCCTGATAATACACCCAGAATGGTCACTTGAATAGTTTTAAAATAGCACAGTAGCAGGAGAATTATGGTGTCATCACTGAAATTGGTTCACATAAGCCATAGGAAAGACTATATGTTGATTCTGCAGAAAAAAATAAACAAATGTAAGTAGGTTAGGCTAATGCTCATTTCAGATGGCCAGAAGTGGTGTGCATGATGAACACTCCTGCTGTGAGTATCAAGGCATCCTGTAATGTTTTCTGCATATGGATTACCTGAAGAGATCATTTCAGATTATGATCCTTAATTTCTCAGAAGCAATTCAGTAAAGCACACTAAGGAGTTGATCCTGTAAGGAGTTGATCCTGCTCCAGCTGGAGTCAATAAGAGTTCTGTCATTGACTTCAGTGGGAGTAGAATTGAGTGCTAAGTCTGCTGCTTACCTGCCAGCATCAAATGGGTTGGCAGAATGCTTTGTGAAGAGACTTGAAAAGACCATAAAGAAAACATCAGCACAGTACCCTGAAACACTGCAAATTTCCTGGTGCCTAATATCTCTCTGAAAGTGCCAGTGCATCATTTCTAAAATGTCAGTTATAAACTACATTTGATTTGCTGGACCAGATTACCAGATTTAGCAAAAGTATTGGCTGGAGGAAAAGAACAGAGTAAAGAATAATTTAAAAAACCTCCTAGGATTTAATGCTAGGTTTCTATGAAATTACAGAGGAGAAAGGCATTGGGAATAACAACATACTTTGTAGAAATAAGAGGGGAAATAATGAAGAAACCTGTTGATTGATTGATTAAACTGTTGCAAGATAAAGACCCAGAAAGGGGAAGCAGCTCTGAAATTGCAGCTAATGGCAATGTGATTACTAGAAAAGAAAATGATTACTCTTTTTATCAGCCTGAAGAGGATGTAAATTATTTTCTTGAGGATATGAAAAAGTTGCATACTGTTTCTTTCCATCTGTAATAAAAAGCCAGGCAAGAGAGAGGCTGTAAATATTCTATGCAGAAGCTCTGCAGTGAAGCAGAGTAGATTTAGGGTTAATATTCTTTTCCTTACTCTAATTAAATTCCTTGTTAAATGTTTGAATAAAATGACTTTTCCTGTGACTCTCCTACCATTGTCATCTGACATATGGTGGATCCAAAGGTATAAATGAGGAAGAGCAGGTGCATGTTCTCATAGGCATAGCTGGCCATAACATTAAACGTAGATCTCCCATAAGACTAAAATTATACGTAACAATTGTAGAATTGTTGGTATAGTTGACTGAACAAAGATAATGTCATTCAGTTTTCTGCATACTGCATACTTTATATGAAGAGGCATTGCCTTCATTTCTGCTGCAAGGACAGCGGTGAGGTGACTGCCATTTTGTGTTTCAAGTTCAGATGCAGAGTGTGACTTACTCTTTTCCTCAATCTGAAATAGTCATCTACACTGAAAAATACTAGATTTGCTCGTAGTAGTTACTGAAAAAAATTGCTAGTTGCTCTGAAGATATGAATACAAATGTTAATCTAGCGGATGAATTGCTGGGTGCAGATAAGGAATCAACGGAAGAGCAGATGCTCAGTTTTCCATCATGGCAAAATGGACAGAGTTATTTCTTGTGGTTGTATGGTTGGAATGTGTTGGCTGGCTGGTGAGTGAAACATAATCAACTTTCCTACTCTTCATTAAATTACTGTATATACTAGTAATAAATCTCTCATTTTCATTTGAACTTTTTTCCTTAGTGATGTTTTAATAGCCTCAAAACTCATTTGAAGTGTCATAGTTTAAAAATCTGTGCACTATTCTAAAAATGCAGGCAATACTATTCAGTAGAGCTGAGAAAATAACTCACAGTAAATAAGTTATTTAGTGAACATATGTTCTTTTTCTGCTCTAGAAATATATGTGAGTAGGTCAGTTTCCTATGATTTCCACATAGGCTTATCCCCACTTCGCTATTTCATGACCTGCCAGATCATGAGATATTTTTTTTTACTCTAGTTGTAAGTGTAGGTATGACTTCATATGAAGATTAAAAAAAAAGTATATGGAGAGATGACCATTAGTTTCTCATTCATTCCACACTTTATCCTTGTTCTTGAAATGCACAAGACTGTGGGAACGAAAGCTAGGAATAGTCACATCCCCTTTCCTTCCCCTGCCCCGTGTTCATGTTCCAGTAAACTAAAATAAAAACAAATTATTTTTTCATATGGTCTCTCTGGTTCTTCCATGGTTTGGTTCAAACATTTGTGTTGCAAGATTGGGGCCAGGCTCTTTTGGTGGCGAGACGGTTCAAACTCACCCTGCCTTGACATTCTCAGTACCAAGGCCATTTAGAGAGTTAGCCGGTGCAATCTCCTGAGAGCAATGACAGTTCCATGCTAGTGTCTTTGCAGGCACTCTATGTTAAAAGAGGCATGAAGGAGATTTGGCTATAAATGTACCCCCACTCTTTTGTTGCTGGCTACCAGACAGGTGCGCATGCTGCGTGGCCTTAAAGGGATGTAACAGTAGCTGCATTCCTTCTGTGCACTGTGGAGATTAGAGAGGCATGGCACTCTAAACTGCCCCCCGTGCATTCCAGTGTTTGAGAGCCATGAATAAGCCCTCACTGATGGCCTAAGTCTGATAATGAGTAAATTCTAAGGAAAACCAAATTATTTAGTTTATGCCGGCGTTATTACTGTCATAAATAGATACTAATCAGGGGTGCACTGCAATAGACAATCCCCAGCCACATGCTGATGTCATGAATTTGTAAAATGGACAAGCACAATAATGGGTTTCTGCCATGCTACATTAATTACCCATAGGCATGACCTGTAGAATTTTGTAACAGTTTATCCATATATTTCTCTGGCAAGTAACCCTGGACTTTGTGGCAACAAATGCACATTTCTGGGATGCATTTTCTTATTTCCACTGTGTGGTAACGATTAGTTGATAGAGATTAGTAACTGTACTGAGGTAGTCCATATTCTTAAAATGTGGTGGTGGTAGTACCACCCACCTTTTAAATTTTGTCCCAGTATTTAGGGCACTTACCTTGGATGTGGGAGAGACATGTTCAATTCCCCTCCACCCCCGCCTGAGGAGGAGAAAGGATTTGCCCAGGGATCTCCTTAGTGTAAGCGGGGGAATGGCCCTGCTATTGTGGGGAACTTTCCTGGCTTATACAATACCCCGGTGAAATGGGCTAGTGAAAGGATCTGAGTTCTCACTCCCACTTCCTTTACCCAGAGGCCTGCCTGACCTCAAGGCTCCCCTTCCACTCTCCCGTGTGGCAGAGTCCTCGTAACACCAACAAGGCTGGGCCCAGGATTCCTGGGCAGGGGCTCAACCCCCAACCTTGTTGTGGTAACTAGGGCAGGGGTAGGATGTTCCCACTCTGGGGTCCTCTCTCTGCACTGGATGCTTCCCTGACCCACTGATCATTACATACAGTTCAAAGCAAATACAATTTATTAAACAGCAATCAATTTAAAAAATAAGGAAAAAATGGCAAAGGTTAAAGGAAAACACATAACCCTGCTTTGTGGCACAGGGACATCACAACCAGTGTCTCTGGAATGTAAGGGAAGTTCAGTCTGTTCCTCACAAGTCCCAGGCCTCCTCCTCAGGCCCTGGCTGTGCTGCAAGGATGCTGCAGGTCGGACACTTGCTCTGGCAGTGGCCACATGCTCTCAGGCTCTAGGTGGCAGGACCCTTCTTCCCAGCATTACCCCCACCCCATTGGGGTTACAATCCCCCTCCAAGTCTGGCCTGCAGAGCCTCTTGGTTGAGGGCGTCTCCCTGTGCTGGACCTGCTGCCCAGGGTCCCCCTCTCTCTCCGCAGCTGCTCACCGCGTTTGGCTCTGGACTGCTCCAGCCCCAGCTCCAGCTTCACCACTCTGCCTCAGCACGGCTGCTGCTCTGCCTCCAGCTCCCTGGGTTGCTTTTCTGGCCCCCCTGCTCTAGTTGCTGCAGCTCTGCTCCCAGGACAGGTCTGCTCTGTGGGCTGCTTCTGTGACTCTGCTCCCATCACTGACCTGCTTCCTGGGCTGCTTTTCTGGCCCCCTCTGGATCTGGCGCAGCTCTGCTCCCCAGCCCAGCTTGGGTCCCTGCTCTCTCCTTAGCTCAGCCCCACTCTGTCTGACCCAGGCAATTCCAGCTCACGCTGAGGATGGGACCTCCCTGGCCTCCTGACTCCCTGATTAGCCTGCCCACCCTGTCAATTAGGCAGACCTGGAGCTCTGGCCTATCCCCATTGTTCCTGGGACTGTCAGTCTCAGGGTCCTGATTTCCCATTGACCCTTCCCCTTTTAGTACTGGGAGCTAGCCAACCAAAACACCCCCACTGAATGTTAGTAAGGGGCCAACAGTCCCCTTACATTAGGAAAGTGCCCTAAACACTGGGCTATGGGATAATCTGATGTGGGGCTCCCTCAATTTCCCCTGTTGAAGCTGTTTCACTGTGGATAAATAATTAGAGTGATTGTAGTAGGGGGACCGGGCACTGGATCTCTCACCTTCCAAGTCAATGCTCTAGCCTGGGGATTAGAGCATTCTTCTCACTCCCCCTCTCTTTGGGCTAATGACATTTATGTATTTATCCAAAGTGCACCAGCTTCAACAAGAGCTGTGAAGGGAACTCCCACATCGAAATATCCCATAGCTCTGTGGTTAGAGCACTCTCCTGAGAGGTGGGAAACTTTTCTGTTCAAATCCTTTCTTCCCCTCAGGCAGAGAGGGGAAACCTGAACCTAGGTCTCCCACATGCCAGGTGAGTGGTTGAACCACTAGGCTAAAAGGTGGGCATGTCCTGCTTAATTTTGAATGAGGTTCAACCAAGTAGGTGGCCTCTGACTACACTTATTGATTCAAGCCCAACAGGTGAGTTAGGTAGAGGATCATGTACCTTCCTCCTGGTTTGCTGCTCACACTGGGGCTTAGGTAGGAGATAGGCATCCAGCTGCCTAGAGTGAGGCAGCAGCGTGCATGCTCAGAGGCAGAAACTGTGGGTGTGTCTACAAAGCAATTAAAACCCTGTGGCTCTCCCATTTCAGCCCCCTAGTTTGCAGGCTCATGAGGCTTGGGCTAAAGAGCTGTTTAATTGTGGTGTAGTTGTTCGAGTTCAGGCTCTAGGACCCCCTGGGCTGGGCCTGAGTCAGCTGGCACAGGCCAGCCACGGGTTTCTGAGTGCAGGATTAGCCTTGTGTGCCTAGGGAACTTTTACCCTGAAAACACAGATACTGAGTGAATTTAGGTACCTACAGGATTAAGTGGCAGCGAAGTGAGTTTTGTGAAACACAGTGGTTTCTAAAACTAGGACTTAGGCAATTAAATGAGGGGTTTGGGCATCCGAGTACCTTTGCAGATCTGGGCTTAAGTCAATGGTGAAAAACTCAAGTTCTGGGGAATTTCATTTCGCCCCCCTCTCCGCCCAATATTGAGAAAGGAAATTGGAATGAAAAGCATGGGGGAAGTAACATTTAAATGATACCATAGAAACCATACTTTAAAAATAAAAACATGCAGGCAAGGGCCTTGTGACTTGAAGGGCAAAACAATCTATGTCATTCTGAGTCATTTAAAATGAAGGGTGAATTATGTAAAGCAATGTGGTCACTTTCAGATTCAAAGCCAGGAGGCAAATGCTACTGATGTAGGTTCATCTGCTTGCTCTTTATTCCTTGTTGATGGCAGGGTTGATTTGTTAGGGTTCTTTACTGATTGAAAAAGGTTCAAAAATGTGATTCCTTCCTCTCAACAAATGTGTTCTGTTACAATGTAAACTATATCTTACTGTTGAGCTTTCCTGTTTTTTGACTTTAACATAGACTGCATGTTGCTGATGTCGTGAGCTGATCAGATCAACAGGTGGCAGTGTGGCATGAAATTAAAACAAGGGAGAGGTTCAGAGTCAACATCATGTTGACAAGATAGAGCAGGGGAACCTGGTGGTAGGATTGAAAAGAATGAAGGGCTGGATGCAGGCTGACTATAAACTTTTACTCTTGTCAAAACCCAGTCAAACAGCAGTTCTATAAGATAACCAAATAATATTGTCTGGAAAGTATGTGTATGTTTGTGTTTTACTCTGGGTTAAATCCTGAGAGGTTCTAAATACTGCATTAATGTTGATGGAATAAGTGGGCCCAAAGAGTCAAAAGTGTTGGCATGATCCTGAAACTGTGCAATAATAAACATTGTCATGGTACTAAGCAGTGTGAGGTCTCTACATACCACATCTTCAACCGTATTTAACAAACACCATGACATTTAAAAAAAAAAATTATTAAAGTTCCAAGGGGAAAAAGAGTTAAAGTATTAAACCTTTTAATATCCATTTTCCCTTTAGCTGTAGAAAGTCATTAGAAGGACACCTCCCCCCGTTTGACAGTCTTTTTGATGGCATTACAGGTAACCGTCCTTTTTGGGGAAAAAGAAAAATTTAGTTGAGCTGGGCTGGATCTGTTATTGCTGCTGTTATAATCCAGTCCCATTTCCTAAAAGAAGGGGGAGGGATAGCTCAGTGGTTTGAGCATTGGCCTGCTAAACCCAGAGTTGTGAATTCAATCCTTGAGGGGGCCATTTGGGGATGTGGGGCAAAATTGGGGATTGGTCCTGCTTGAGCAGGGGGTTGGACTAGATGACCTGCTGAGGTCCTTTCCAACCCTGATATATTATTCTAAACAAGACAAACACACAGAAGAGGGGAGAGAAAACAGCAAAGAGAAAGGTTGTGAAAGTGACTAGGGGGAGAGGCTGTTAGATATTTGATTCTGACAAATAAGGAGAAACTGGTTGAGAATTTGAAGGTGGAAGGCAGCCTGGATGAAAATGATCATGAAATGATGAGTTCATGATTCTAAGGAATGGCAGAAGGGAAAACACAGCAAGATAAAGGCAGACTTTAGCAAAATCAGAGTTGGCAGGAAAGATCCCATGGGAAGCAAGTCTATAGGAAAAACCTAGTTCAGGAGGTTTGGCAGTTTTTTAGAGAGACATTATTAAGGGCATGAGAGCAAACCATCCCAATTAATAGGAAAGATAGAAAGTATGGTAAGAGATCACCTGGTCTTAGCCAGGAGATTTTCAGTGACCTGAAACTCAAAAAAAAAGTGGAAACTAGATCAAATTACACAGGATATAAAAAAGCGGCGCAGGCCAAGGGACATGCTGGCTGCCCTTCCTACAGCCCCCCTTGGCCTGGAGCAGTGAACCGCAGCCAGTGGGAGCCGCGATTGGCCGAACCTGCGGACGCGGCAGGTAAACAAACTGGTCCGGCCCGCCAGGGGCTTTCCCTGAACAAGCGGCGGACTGGCTTTGAGAACCACTGGCCTAGATGAACATACTATAAGGTGGATGCACAACTCATTGGAAATCTGTACTACGAAAGTAACCAGTGGTTGACTGGAAGGACATATTGAATGAAGTCCCACAGGGATCTGTACTGGTTCCAGTTCTATTCAATATCTTCATAATTTAATAGGATAATTGCATAGAAAGTACACTTATAAAGTTTGCAAATGATACGAACCTGGGGGTTGCAAGCACTTTGAAGTTATATGAAATCAAGCCTTCAAAGAAGACACTTGTGTTGCTTAGCCTTCTCTTTTTTTTTTTATACCCAAAGTTCATGTGCATCTAGTTCTGGCACCTCTTCCCAAAGACAAATTTGCTCTACTGTCTGAAGAATCTTCTGACTACAGAACCCACTATCATACATATTCGTTTGAAGAACATCAAACAAAACTTCTGTCATTTCAGATGTGTCACTGTAGAGGCAGAGGAGAAACAACCTGAAAATCATCAAGTATGGTCTGAAAACCCTTGGCTGAGGAGAGAGATTGAACATCCCAATCTGCTGGAATTTCACCATGCTTTTGCAGAGTTTGATCAGAGCTTCTCTGCCCTGCTTAACAGTTTATCCAAGGCTCAAATGAAAATTCCACCTTGTGGTACAAACAGAAGGCAGTCTCCATTTAACTATGTTTCAAAGAAGTTCAACCCACCTTGGAGATTGAGAGAAAAATGCAGATATTTTCTTAAAAATTTAGAAGGAATCTGACATTATCTGACACTGTTTGCTTCAAAACAGACGACAGGATTTAAAACATGGTCATAGCAATGAACAAAAAGTACACGGGGGAATTTTTCACAAATGTGATGCTGAACCTTAACATTACTGCTGCACCAACATACATCTGAGCTACCAGCCTGTCACTGAATTTAAATTTCTAGTATGTCTTCAACAAGCTGGCTAAGGCCAGCTGCAATTTGATTTACTATCATCTATAAAACAAAGCATTTTGCATCACTGTTCTTTGTCACATAATGCTGAGACTTATTGGCAATATCTGAGATTTCATCAAGTAAAATAGCAACAAACAATGCTTCCTCCACTTCTCTGGCAATGGCATTAAGTTGGACGTTACTTGACTCTGGCCTATGGGCTGCCAATTAATTCTGGGGCACACACTGCATACATGAACACCACACCCCTGCACTGGGTTCCTTTTTTTTTTTCGGTTTGATGTGGTCAAGACATCTCTCAGGATTAGGACAAAGAAGGTCTGATGGTGTTATGGTAGATCCCAGAGTCCCAGGAGACACTGGGGATAATAATCATTAAAGTAAAACTTGCTCCTTCTTCCTTTTTCAGTCAGCCAGCACCCTCATCTGTCCATCTCCTTCACTGATTTTCCTCTCCAAAGTCTTTTCTTTTAAGGACCTCAAAAGGCAGTGATGGGTAGAATAACCCATCTCCTCATTATCTGGTCCATCAATTGGCCTAATTTTGGCACACCACTTTTGGTTCACTGATGGTTCCACAATTGTCTTGTTTATCAGGCATAATCTTAACACAGTCCTTGAGTTATCTTAGAAGGCCTTTTTGATTAGACTAGTTCAGTCCATCTCCCTTTTTGCACCTTTTCCCCAAACATTTATTGTTGTGTCATTTGGAACATTTTGTAAACTTTTATCCACTTCCCTACAGTAGAGATCACAATTTGAGATACATGAGTAGGCCCAATTATTACAGCAACATTCACAACTTAATAGGAGCAGCAACTGTTCAGCATCCTCCTATTATCTCAGCTAATTTCTACACACATCAATGCAAGAGAAGGGCCTAGTGCCTGGAAGGAGCTGAGCTAATGAGTAAAGGAGACTTCAGTCCTATTTGGTACAAAGGTGTTAAACATTACAGCTGGTAGGGAATTTTCCAGTGCTGCAGTTTTTCATCCAAAAATGATTTGTTGAAAAAGAAACTGCAGAAATATATCAGTTGCTGCTAGAAGGTGACTCAGGTCTGGAGGGAGGGAGGGACCGAGCATTAGTTACATACATTGGAACAGGCAATAGCCTGGTGGTTATGCCATACACCTGGGGTCTGAGCAACCGAGGTTCAAGTCCCGATTCTCCTTAATTCAGAACAGGGTCTTGAAACTGGGTCTCCATAGATAAGTGCTCCAGCTACTAGCTATAGTTTCCATCTCTCCTGCTATATCTGTAATAGGGTCAGCACTCACCTCTCATGAGTGCCCCCTTGTCTCTGGCCAATATATCTGCAATCACAGTTTTTTTCATGGAGTGGGCACCCACCTCTTGTGGATGACCCCCTTTCTCTTGGTTAGGTGTGAGCCTGCTTTTCTTTTTTGGCTTACATCAGGGTAGCACCTGCCTCTCATGAACACCCCCCGCCCCAGCCACTAGTTCCCTTGGCTGGTCTTCAGTAGCTCAGCCCTCCAGCTGAGCAGCACACTCTGTCCCCCCTTCTGGAGTATACAGTCCTGAGTTCTTATCACAGCCTGGGTATGGGGCTGTAGCTCTAAGGCTTCTTCCCAGAGGCACTGCCTTCTTCAGACACCTAGCCAGGGCCCATCTTGGTACCCTCAACTAGTGTATTATTCAACAGCCCTCCCTGGGCTTAGTCTGCTACCAGACTGGCAGGGCCCTCATCTGGTCTGGCCAGGTTTTATGCTCAGTCTCCCAAGCTCAGCCTGCCCGCACTGACCTTTTGATGGCTCTGCTGCTATTCTATCCAGACAGCCAGGCACCCCATCTTTGGCAGCCTCTGCTGGGCTCAGTTCTGTCTGGTGAGCTCTTTGAGAGTCCTGCTGTTCATCTAGCAAGCCAGACACACCATCCTCCCTCATCAAGCTCCACACAATACCTGAAGGTACACCTCTGCTGTTTGCCTTTTATCTGGCTCTTCTGGCCCTTTATTGGTCGCCCCAGCAGCCCTTCTGATTGGCTGCTCTTCTGCAGCCACTGTAGGCTGCCTGGAGGACTTCTTGCTGCTCTATTCTGGGACAGGATGATGCAGGGCTGAGAGGCCTCCAGCAGGGGGCCTCCGGGCTTAGCCCACTCTGCCACACAATTACATATTCATGAGGCCAGAGAGAGACTAACTCTGTAGATCAGTGTGGTTAGGGCACCTATGTGGAAGACCCAGGTTCAATTCCCTAACCAAAGCACTATTGACTATAGTGTTGTGGATCTCTGACCTTGTTGCAAAAAATTTTGAAAGGCCTCGTTTTTGTCCTGAGGTAGAATGGGAATTTTTAAAAAATCTTGAAAATTCTCTCCTGGGATGGGAAAACAGTTTCCTGCCCAGTAAAACTCAGACAAAATTTGCTATTGAAATAATATTCAGATCTGGATATATTCAGATTTAGATATATTTAAGAAAAATACAATGTTTAAAATTAACACTGGGGCAAGTTGGGGTTAGCAGCAGCAGCAACAGAGAGTTGCATACAGTTTATGCCAGGATGCACTTTTTAAACCTCAATACTATATTAAAAAAAGAAAATAATGCTGCTAATGTATTAATATATGGTATGTATGAAGATCCCTCCCAAACCAACAGGTTTACTCCCAACCCCAAAACAAAATGAACTAATAATGAAAGAGGTAAACAGGAGTTACTTGCAGTAGTACAGTGACACACAGCAGTGCTGAATCAAATGACTCAAAGCAGCCTACAAAATTAGGCTTAAAACTGGACTTTTAAGATTTAGACATAATTCTGGGCATGCACTTTTTCAGGTTGCTTTTGAATATTGGGTTCTCTGCATCCCTATGCAAGTGCTCCTGCTTCTAAGAGGCATGCAATCGCTTCTGCAGTTGTTAGACGTATCAACAATAATAAGGAAAACCCCCAAAAGTCTAACCACCCCACTCCAAAATACAGGGTATAAATCATCCCCTATTATGGACAAATCACCCCCAAACTGTATATAAAATCCCTCTAAACTATATTTGGCAGGAAGTACTTTGGCAAAAATTAAACATATGTCACCCAGACTAAATACCGTAATCAGTCCTTCAAACTAGTAAAGACAAAACAAATTCCTCCCAAATTCCTGCACAAAATACACAAAAGTACAAAAGTCCATCTTCCCCATGCCCTGAAATTTAGTGTTCCAGTGAATCCTAGTACATTGTGCTTTCTATATAAGCAACTTTATATGATACTTTACAGTCTCTGTGCGAGTATAACTCATCATTTGTATGCTGAATGAAAAACTGCTTGATAGAGCAAAACCAAAGTGGATTCATTGTTACATGTCTGTGGAGAAGGACAATGGGGGCTAGTAGGGGCCTGATTCTCATTGACACTGAGGTCCCTCTTACCAGCCCTGGCGGTGAAAAATGGCCTTTTAAACTGGGTGTTTAAAGGCTCGTTTATATTGCTGTGGCAGTGTAAAGGGGTCTGAGCATATGTGAGAATTCAAGTCTAGGTCACAACAGCAGCTGTGAATGGAAGCACAAGTGCAATGTGGATAATGCTAGAAAATGGAGATCCTTATGAATGCCACACATATGACTGTACTGGGAGCACAGCATCCCAGCATGCCAGAAACAAGTTGTGCCAGCAGTGTATATTATACTCCTGACTTCCACCGTTCATTTGGAGGAGGACGATGACAAAGGATGATCTAGTGAGACATCTTAGGAGTCATTAACTACATAACAAAATTATATGCTGGAATTTTGACCTCAGATGAGAGGTCTGTTTGAACCCAGCTGGTAGAATTTATAGTCAAAACCAGCGAGAGAGAGGCATGCTTCGAATAGCCCAGTGATTAGGACACATGCCTGCAAAGTGGGAAGCTGAAGTATATCTATACTTGGAGGTGAGAGTGTGATTCCCAACTAGCATACTAAAATGGTAGTGTAGCCACAGGCTATCCACCCCAAGTATGTACCCATGGGATCTTGGCAGGTTCATACTTAGCTATCAGAGTATGTCTGCTTGAGCTGGGAATCACAACCCCAGCTTCAAATGTAGATGTAGCCTCAGAATCAAGTCTCTGGTCTGAATCAGGAAGAAGAGGGACTTGAACCTTGGTCTCCCATGCCGACATGAGTACCTTAATGACTGAGCTATTCTGGGTAAGCTGACACTCACTCTCTCTGGTCTTGACTAGAAATTGCATCCTAGATTTCAACAATTCAGCATTTTCTGATTAAAGAATTTGTCAAAATTTTCCTGGCCGCTCTAGTTGCAGTCTCTGTCAGTGAGCTTGCTGTTGTAGGGAGGTAACTAAACTTTAGATGAAAAGTGGACTAAGATTATAATAACAACTTCACACTGGGAAATTCAAGCCCAACATCAGTTACAACTGCAGCAGTGGTATGCCAGCTTTGGGAGGTACACGTACTCCAGGCAGTGGCCTAAGCCTTGTGTCATAAATATAAAGGGAAGGGTAACCACCTTTCTGTATACAGAACTATAAAATCCCTCCTGGTCAGAGGCAAAATCCTTTCACCTGTAAAGGGTTAAGAAGCTAAGATAACTGCGCTGGCACCTGACCAAAATGACGAGTGAGGAGACAAGATACTTTCAAAGCTGGAGGCGGGGGAACAAAGGGTCTGTCTGTCTGTGTGATGCTTTTGCTGGGAACAGAACAGGAATGGAGTATTAGAACTTGTTAGTAGGTAATCTAGCTAGAAATGCGTTAGATTTCCTTTTGTTTAAATGGCTGGTAAATAAGCTGTGCTGAATGGAATGTATATTCCTGGTTTTGTGTCTTTTTGTAACTTAAGGTTTTGCCTAGAGGGATTCACTATGTTTTGAATCTGATTACCCTGTAAGGTATTTACCATACTGGTTTTACAGAGGTGATTCTTTTACCTTTTCTTTAATTAAAATTCTTCTTTTAAGAACCTGATTGCTTTTTCATTGTTCTTAAGATCCAAGGGTTTGGGTCTGTGTTCACCTGTACAAATTGGTGAGGATTTTTATCAAGCCTTCCCCAGGAAAGGGGGTGTATGGCTTGAGGGATATTTTGGGGGAAGACGTCTCCAAGTGGGCTCTTTCCCTGTTCTTTGTTTAACACGCTTGGTGGTGGCAGCATAGGGTTCAAGGACAAGACAAAGTTTGTACCTTGAGGAAGTTTTTAACCTCAGCTGGTAAGAATAAGCTTAGGGGGTCTTTCATGCGGGTCCCGACATCTGTACCCTAGAGTTCAGAGTGGGGAAGGAACCTTGACACCTTGTCTCTCTGTGGCTTCTGCAGCTTAAGTTTTGATAATAAAATATAATGATGATTAATAACAATAGCATAATTTGGAATTTAGTGTCATGTGACAAAGTTCCTCCTCTGCCTTGGTGGGTCCTGCGCTTATTGGCAGATTTGCTCACCTCAGTGGTTCACGGCAGCCCTCAGTTTGGCCACTTTCGTAGCTCAAATTTGCCTTTCACTCAGTTAGCCTCATCACTGGCCAACATGGGGAAAAGGAAGAAGAACGATCCCCGAAGTCTCTGCTGATCCACCTAGTGGATCAGGGAACAGGCCAGAGACCTTCCCTCTGGTGGAACCACGGTCCAGTTCAACTCCTCTGGGTTCCAGCCCAGGGCCCTGTGGATTGCAGCTGTCTACCGTGGCACTACTTGTGTGAACAAGTGCTCACCAACTTGAGTAAGAGGTGCCCAGTTAGCCCCAAACCAGTGAAACAGGAGGCAGTTGAGCATGCAATTTCAGCAGCCAGAGGTCACCATTCTGACCGTAATGCTGAGTGCATAAAGCGCTCCATTGCATTCTGTTGTGTGCAGTTTGTGGTCCTACATAAATCCCCCTGTTACTTTAATCCACCCTACCACAAAGTTTCACAGAGAGAGGAATAACCTTTTTCCCCTCACCACACAGAATTTCCAAAGGGGATATTTCAAGTTGATTCTAGGAGTTCTTCACTGTGTGAAATTCTTACAGCAGTTGCTAGTAGAGTCTTTTGCGAAAGAGCAAAACAAACTGCTTCCACATTTAGACAGGGTAGAGAAGGGACTGAGAAACGGGCATAAAAGCATCTTAGTGTATCTGACTATCTGGGTCAGATTCTCAGTTGCCCTGCACCTTCAGTAGTCATATATAGTAGTGCAAAGTGGAAGTGATTTACTCTTTGGATGTACTTCACCCAGGGTGCAGGGCAATTGTGAATGTTGTCCTCTGAATCTGAGGACTGAGTCTAAATTGGGTGGAATGATCTTAAAATACTTGGAAAGAATCCTGTACTTTGACTGCTACCTTAGCATGCATGTTCTTGAACGCTGGGAATCAGTGCCATAGCTGTGCTAGCATAACCCTGTCTTTTAGATACAGCCTATACTGAGAAGGGATTTTTCTTTTGGTATAGGAACACCGCCTCCCCAAATGGTGGTAGCTAAATTGATGGCAGCATTCTTCCATCAACATTGCTACATATACACTAGGGGTTAGGTTGGCATAGCTATCTCATTCAGGGTGGTTATTTTCACACTGTGTTGACCTAACTTTTAAGTGAAGACCACGCCTTAGTATTTGCAAACATTTTGCTTCCCATATACAGCCAATGTTCAGGGTGTCTGATTATTTTTTTATTCAGGTGGTGCATCCTTAATATTAAGTTATGGACACATCTCAAAATGGACAACCTGGAAAATGAGGGTTGTCATATATGCACTTGTCAAATTTTATAATTTGTATGCCTGCTAAAAGGTGAAATTATATGTACAGCAGATACACCCAATATGGCGTTAAATCATGACAAGTTGGGTTTTATTGGGCCATTAATACCTGACTTGGGTGTGTGTTAAGGTCTAAGCTGTTTTATGGCTCCAAGTTAACCTTTTTTTTTTTTTAAATAAACCCACCACTGAAAGCGCCCATATGACCAAGCAACTGCTGCTCTGCATGGCAACCAGGAGTGGAATTAAAGAGAAACACCACCTCTTCTTGTGGATAATGCCCGTTCCACCCCCTGCAGCACCATCCTATATGTGTCTGTGAGTTTAACTTTGACTTTAAAGGGCTCCTGATTCAACTCTTTTAAAAGGAAGTTCAATTCAAAAGATGCCAGGGAAGCACTGTTGGAGGCAGAAAGGAAGGTAAAGGAGAATAAACTCCAGGGAGAATTAAATGCAAGCAGCTTTGGCTGCATTTTGAGCCCAGGCCTAATTATTTACTGTAATATAAATCCTTGATTTATCTTAATTCAGTTGTAGCTTTACACAATCAATAAATAGCAATACAGCACTTTGCACTTGTACAGCAATTCTCTGAGGATCTCAAAGCACTTCACAAATACAGGTCCCACCTGCAGACTCATTAGCCATTTCTGGCCATGGTTCCTCCTCTCAGCAGAATGAGTTACCTATTGCAAAACAGCTTTGTTATTTCAAGAGAGGTAGTGGTGAAATGTGCTCTTCACCGTCATTTCTTTTCAACCTTCAGCACATAGAAGGTCTGATTCTTCATTGCTCTGTGGACCATTGCGGTAGTGTAAGTTGACCATAAAGGCAGTAGATTCCCTTCCCCCTCCTCCCCCCGACACACACACTGGGAAATGTAGGGATACATTGGTGTCAGGAAGGCTCCAGCCAGCCCCACAATATGGTAGAAAGATGGCAAGAAGCCCTCCCATATCCATTCCTGTGGTGAATTGTGTCCAGATTATGTTTAAAGGGAGAAGAGACAACTGAACATATTTACTTTAAACAGAATTTATATTGCCTCGTTTGCTTGATTTAGGCACAAGCTTTACAGAGACAGCATCAGCTAACAATATCTGTAGCTCTAGGTCTCCCATTCCAAACATAACACAGTGATTAGGTTTTACATTTCCTGATGTTTTGGTTTATTTGTTTTGATAGTAGGATAACTTTCATTGACATAGTGTCATTCTGACATTGATTTGCATTGACACGGTAATGTGGTCTTATCATTTTGGCATTGTAATAGCATCTCCTCGGCTTTCACTGACACTGTTTAGAAGATACAGGGCTGCATGTTTCCCCCTTCTATGCAAAAACCCGCAGAAGGGGAAAGTTTGGCCAGAAAAATCTTCTGCATATCTCTTTCCAAAGTTTCCTGCTGAGGAGCTGCTGGAGAACAAATGGAGCAGGAAGCTCCATTGCTCCATCTGTGGTCTAAAACACAGAACTCTACCAGTTAAGATTTCAAGCATCACAGGTCCAATGTACTTATCCTTCTGCCTCTATTTTACCTGCTCTTCCACAAAAGAAGTTTAAAGCTGTACCTCTGGATCTGGACACTGAGCTTGTGGAGTGAGGTGTACCCATGGATCCACAAAGTCCATGGGTTTAGGGGCCCATCAACATGCAGTTTAGAGTGTGCCATAGATGCAGGTGAGAAGGATGTAGCATTGATAAGGCAGGGATCCAAAGTGCTCTGAGCACTTGGATTTGTTTTGGGGGTCCTTTGGTTGAAATGGATCCCATTTAGTCTCAATCCATCACTGCCCACAAACCCCTTTTAAAGTGGAGTTGTATTCAGGAGTTATATGTACAGAGGAGCTGGTAGTAGCTAGTTTGTGGTATATGCCCTACCTGCTTTTCACAAAAATGTAGTCATTTTGCTACGCTTTGTGCTAGCTAACACAAAGCAGCATGGGGTCATTAGTGTGTAAACCTATAAAATATTGTGAAAAGGAGGCATGATTTCAAATGTTTCTTTGTTGAAAAACAAATTTATTATCCATGTGCACAAAATCATTGATCTAAACTATTTCTCAGCTGATGACTCATGACTCCCAGGAGGGCCATGAAAAACTGTCAGGGATTTGTGAGGCACTGAAAATGTTCTTACAATCTAAAGCAAAGAAAATCTTGCCCCCCCACCCCTCCCGCTCTCTCTCACACACACAAATTATATAGATTTACCATTATCACTGATACTGTAGAAGTGAGAGTAAATATGTAAGTGTAAGGTGATCTTGAAAATTTGAGTTTGAATAAGGCGTTGCCATCCTAAAAAGGTTGAGAAATGCAGCCTTCGACTAACCCTTTGGAAAATCCTATTATCTAAAATTTATCATTTTTGTCTCTGAAAGCTCAGCAACTAGTCTGAAATCAAGTCTGAACTTTAGTCCTGATCCTGCAAGTTGATCCACCTAGGCAAACCTTTACACCCTCAAAGAGCCTCATTGATGTTAAAGGATCTCTCTAAAGTATCAAAGTTTATCCATGCAGATCACCCTGCAGGATCAGGACTTATTCTTTTGCTGCTTTTTGATTTGGGAGGTGGGGGTGGGGGGCAAAATTAACTTGGTTTAGAAATTAGCAATTAGTTTTCCTAAATTTCAGAAACTGGTGCAGAACAGTGCGACTGTTTAAGTTTAGCTGAATTTGCTGGAGTTAAGTAGTTCAAAACTTTGTCAAGTACATTGATGCAAGATAATGTTACATTGTATTGCAGCTTAGAGGCACTGGAAAATAACCACAGAGGCCCTTATTCTCTTCTGTCTTATACCTATTCTGAATTGGAGTAACTCCAGCGGCTTTATAATGATGAATATGAAGTTAAAGAAACAAGCCGCCAGAACTCAAGCTCCCGAAGTAACTTTTAGTAGAATAAATAGAGTTAAAATGTGCATGTGGCCCAACAATTTGTGAATGAAGTTTAATAATTTGAACCAAGTAAGATATTCATATTCCCATACCAGTACTGATAAGGCATAGACAGTGGTAGCAGGTGCATCCATTCATGGCCCTTCACCTTGTTATGTTAACAGTAGTCCACTAATGTTTCATGTAGGTCATTGAGGATGGTAATGGTTTGTGGTCACAACCAATTTAGGAATGATTCAGTGATTTCTTAGAAGCGAAAGTCTCCATATTGCTGAAGAGCTAAGAGGATGCTCTAGTGAGCCCTTTGCTAAAAGTTGACATTTTAGTCCCGTGAAGAAGAATCTTAGCTTTTGTTTTTTAAAGAAAGTTTCTAATTCTTTTCCTTGGGAGGATAGCCTTGAAAACCCAAAACCAATGCAAACAGATCACTAGGCTTGAAAGGGATAAGCAGCTGAGCTCCACTTCTTCAGCAAGTGGCTTAGGCGGGAGACTTAAAGATCCTATGTATGCACATGTTCTCATTCTTACTATGTAATCAGCTTGCTAACCTGGTCCAAAATCCATAGGTTAGCCTGTTGCACAGTGTTGTGATCATGGTGGATAGGAATTGATGATAATGAGGCGTGGTGAGTATTAGCAAAACATTAGCTTCACAAGCCCACACAAAATTTTTAAGTCCAGTTCTGCTCGTTACAAATGTCAGTCCCCTCCTGGTGTCAGGACAGAACTGACTGGTGTTCACTCAGGGATATATCATAGTGAGCCCTTGTACAAGTGTAAAAAAAGGCTTAGGCCATGAGGACCCTTTCTGCTACTCACTCTTTTGCACACTTCATGCAAAGAAAAGGAAAACTGCTCCCTGCATGTTGCACTTGGGAACACACTTTGTTCCACAGGGGACATGGAGGAAGCAGCCCAACGTAGTCTTCAGGCAGCTGCTGCACGTAAATGTGCCTGACATTACAGTAGATGCTGCAAAAGACACTTCCATCCTGCTGCATGTTTCAGGTGCACCACAAGTAGCCATGCTGGACACAGTCCTCACATACCAACGCACACACTACTAGGCACTCCAGCAGGAGACGAAGAGATGGGCCTAGGAAGCTCCTACACTGAGTTGGGAGTCCTGCAACATAGATGCACTGCTTTCCCTCCCAATAACTGCTTGCAGGCCCCAGCCCAGGGTATGAAGAGCTGGTACAAGGAGGGAGCCATGTTTCCCATATCTCCCGCAAACCACTTCTATCACCTAGAGGAAAATTCCTCCTCCTCCTCCTCCCACCCACCACATCATTCGGGGAGAGCTGACCTGGCTACCCTATCAGCCCATTGACACCATCAAGAGGAAAAACTCCACCATGTAAGATACACTCACTCACCTCAAAAATATATAGGAAATGTAGAATCACATTAATGTAGGGCTAGAAGGGACCTCAGTAGGTCATGTAGTCCAGCCCCTGTGCTGAGGCAGGGCCAAGAATACGTAGGCATCTTTGATAGGTGTTTATCCAACCTGTTCTTAAAAAATTCTCTAATAATAGGGTTCCACATTTTCCCTTGGAAGCATGTTTCAGTGCTTAACTATCTCCATAGTTGGAAAGTTTTTCCTAACATCTAATCTAAATCTGCTTTACTACAGATTAAGACCATTACTTCTTGTCCTATTGTCAGTGAACACAGAGAGCAATTGATCACAATCCTCTTTATAACAGCTCTTAATGTATTTGAAGTCTGTTATCAGGTCCCCCCTCAGTCTTCCTTTCTCAAGACTAAACATGCCCTGGTGTTTTCAAACCTTTCCTCATAGGTCAGGTTTTCTAAACCTTTAATCATTTTTATTGCTTACCTCTAGACTTTCTCCAATTTATCCACACCTTTCCTACAGTGTGGTGCCCAGAACTGGACACAGTACTCCAGCGGAAGCCTAACTAGTCCAAGTAGAGTGGGACAATTGTCTTCCATAGGAAACACCTGTTAATACCAGAATGATAATTGCCTTTTTTGCAACTGCATCACATTGTTAACTCATATTCAATTTGTGATCCACTGTAACTCCCAGATTCTTTTCTGCAGCACTACTGCCTAGCCAATTAATCCCCATTTTGTAGCTGTGCATTTGATATTTTCTTCTTAAGTGTAGTAGTTTGTACTTGTCTTTATTGCATTTCATCTTGTTGATTTCAGACAAATTTTTCAATGTGTGGAAGTAATTTTGAATTCTAATCCTGACCTCCAAAGTGCGAGAAACACCTCCCATCTTCAGCTTTTATAAGTATAATCTCAATTCCATTATCCATTAATGAGAATCTTGAATAGTACTGGACCCAAGAGAGATACATTCTCCCAATTTGACAGCAAACCACTGCTAACTACTCTGAATATGGTCTTTTAATCCATTTTGCATTCACTTTATATAAGTTTAGTCTGGGCAACCTTTCACTAGTTTGCTTATGAGAGTGTCTTGTGGGACTGTTAAAAGCCTCACTAAAATCAAGATATATGACACCTACAATTTTCCCCATATCCTCAAGGCCAGTAACGCTATCACAGAAGCAAATTACATTGATTTGACATGATTTGTTCTTGACAAATCCATGTTGGCTATTAAAATCTATTATCCTCTAGGTGCTTATTAAACAATCAGTTTGTAATTTGTTCCAGTATCTTTCCAAGTATTGAATTTAGGCTGACTGGTCTATAGTTCCCTGGGTCCTCTTTGTTCCCCTTTTATAAAGATAGGTACTATATTTGTCCTCCTCCAGTTCTCTGGCACCTCACCTGTCCTCCGTAAGCTCTCAAAGATAATAGTTAACTGTTTCAAGATTACTTCAGCTAGTTCCTTAACCTATTCACCATAAAGTGAATTTAATCAGGCCCTGCCAAATTGAATAGATCTAGCTTATCTAAACATTCTTTAACCTGTTATTTCCCTATTTTGGCTTTTGTTCCTTCCCCCCTTGTTGTTAATATTAATTGTGTTAATTATTTGGTCACAATTAACCTTTGCAGTGAAGACTGAAGCAAAATAGGCATTAAACCACTCAGCCTTCTTGATGTTATCACTTATTAGCAATCCTTCCTCACAAAATAGAAGACCTACGCTGTCCTTCATCTTTCTCTTACTCCTTATGTATTTAAAGAACCTCTTATTGCCTTTTATATCCCTTCCTAGGTGTAACTCATTTTGTGTCTTAGCTTTCAGATTTCCCCCCTACTTTACTTTTGTACTCATCCTTAAAAGTTCGTTCATGCTTCCTCTTTGTGTAAAATTCCGTTCTGATTTTCAGATAATTAAAGACCAATATTAGCCTCTTACACAGAAAAGAGAGGAAGAATAGTATCATGTTATTTCTTATTCTGTGTGTATGAAAACTATAAAATCATTTCTGATTAAATTTGCGGATGACAAAGAGTGTCAGAATAGTAAATAATGATGAGGACAGGGCACTCATACAAAGCAATTTTGATTACTTGGTAATCCAAACAAAATGTATTATAATACAGCCAAATGCAAAGTTATATATTTAGGAATGCGGAGTGCAGGTCAATCCTGCAGAATGGGGGACTATCTGTATCCTGGAAAGCTGTGACTCTGAAAAGAATTTAGGGGCCACAGCATAAAAAAGCCTCTCACTGTGATGCTGTGGCAAAAAGGACTAATATGATCCTTGTATGTATAAACAAGGGAACAGTGAAGGTGATTTTACCTTTGCATATGGCATTGGTGAGACCAATACCACCTCATTTTGGTGATCACATTTTAAAAAGGATGTTGAAAAACTGGAGAAGGATCAGAGAAGAGATACAAATTCATCTGAGTGCTGGAAAAAATGCCTTACAATGAGAAACTTGAGCTCAATCTGTTTAGTTTATCAAAAAGAAGATTAATAGGTGAATCAATCAAAGTATATAAGTACCTTCATGGGGAGAAAGTATTAGGCAATAAAGGGTGCTTTTTCATCTAGTGGAGAAAGGGCATAACAAGAACCCATGGCTGGAAGCTAAAAGCAGACAAATTCAAATAAAAAAATAAGGCACAATTCCAGACTGATGGATTTGCATGGGGTGGGGAAAGGTATGCAATTGATGGATATTTGGAGGAAAGAATCCATGGAACTGATGTATTGTTCTTATGGTGTGGAGAGTGTGGGGATGCCTGGGCAGAGTAATCCAGCAAATGTTGCATGTATCACTGAAAAAAGGAAGTCGTTTTGAAGGCGCTCCTTGCTAAAATATTGGCAGCACATCAGTGCTACATATGTTATTAATCTTTTACTTCTTTTCCGTGCCACATTTGCTAGTTATTGAAGAGGTTTGAATTTAAACAAGAGCTTCTTCCTTTCCAGCCCATCTTCTCTTTTATTTATTCTTTTTTAATCTGTGAATGTTTTATGCCACTTCTACAAATGAGAGGATATTGCACTCTCTGTTACCTCTTTGTGGCCTACCTCTTTGCTTAGATTCACAATGAAACATTGCCAGCTGTGCTGATAGTTTGTGCTTTGGGCACCTATCTACTAGAAACTGGAGAGAGCTCACCAAACTGCTTTCCCATGACCATCAACTAACCAACCTGGGCTGGATTTGAACTGGATCTTGCAGTCCAAATGCTCCATACTTCGCTGCTTCATATAACATTTGCTCTTGCAGTGAAGTAGCACTGAAATTGTGGCATCACATTCATTTCTGTGGAAGAAGTCTAATGCTATAACTACAAGAATCATAGAATGATAGAATATCAGGATTGGAAGGGACCTCAGGAGGTCGTCTAGTCCAACCCCCTGCTGAAGAAGGACCAATCCCCAACTAAATCATCACAGCCAGGGCTTTGTCAAGCCTGACCTTAAAAACCTCTAAGGAAGGAGATTCCACTACCCCCCTAGGTAACCCATTCCAGTGCTTCACCACCCTCCTAGTGAAAAAGTTTTTCCTAACATCCAACCCTAAATCTCCCCCACTGCAACTTGAGACCATTACTCCTTGTTCTGTCACCTGTTACCACTGAGAACAGTCTAGATCCATCCTGTTTGGAACCCCTTTTCAGGTAGTTGAAAGCAGCTATCAAATCCCCCCGCATTCTTCTCTTCTGCAGACTAAACAATCCCAGTTCCCTCAGCCTCTCCTCATAAATTATAAGATTGTGACTTCTCAGCAGACTTGATCAACAGAAGAAGTAGGGCTGTGAGAGATAATACTTAGATTAGGGCTGTCAAGCGATTAAAAAAATTAATCACGATTAATCATGCAATTAAAAAAATTAATCACGAGTAATCGCACTGTTAAACAGTAATAGAATAACATTTATTTAAATATTTTTGGATGTTTTCTACATTTTCAGATATATTGATTTCAATTACAACACAGAATACAACATGTACCTTGTTCACTTTATATTTATTTTTGATTACAAGTATTTGCACTGTAAAAAAAAAAAGTATTTTTCAATCCACCTAATACAAGTACTGTAGTGTAATATCTTTACCATGAAAGTTGAACTTAAAATTGTAGAATTATATACAAAAAATGCATTAAAATAAAACCAAGTACAATTTTAGAGCCTGCAAGTCGACTCAGTCCTGTTTCTTGGTCAGGCAATCATTCAGACAAACACAGTTGCTTACAATTTGCAGGAGATAATGCTGCCCACTTCTTGTTTACAATGTCACCTGAAAGTGAGAACAGGTGTTCTCATGGCACTGTTATAACCAGCATTGCAAGGTATTCACGTGCCAGATGTGCTAAATATTCATATGTCCCTTCATGCTTCAACCACCACTCCAGAGGATATGCATCCATGCTGATGACAGGTTGTGCTCAATAATGATCCAAAGCAGTGCGGACCGACGCATGTTCATTTTCATTATCTCAGTCAGATGCCATGAGCAGATAGTTGATTTTCTTTTTTGGTGGTTCAGGTTCTGTAGTTTCTGCATCAGAGTGTTGCTCTTTTCAGATTTCTGAAAGCATGCTCCACGCCTCATCCCTGTCAGGTTTTGGAAGGCACTTCAGATTCTTAAAAGGTGCTAACTTTGACATCAGAATGTGGGTAGGAGTTAACCAGAGCCATTCACAGTTGATGAGTTAGATAAGGCCCTTAACTCCATCAAGCCAGGCACAGCGCTGAGCTATGAAAACATCTTGCTAAAATTCCTCAAGCACCTTGGACCAAAGTCATCACAGTGGTTTACTAACTTTTGCATACGTGTCCCTAATAAGAAGAAGTTACCATGCATTTGGCATCAAGCAAAGATTATTACCATTCTTAAGCTAGGCAAGGACCCCTCCAACGTGTCAAGTTACCACCCAATATCCTTGTTTTCAGTGTGTTTCAAGATGTTTGAGCATTTTATCCTCCAGTGAATCGCTCCGGATGTGGACGATGTTTTGCAGGTTGAACAGGCAGGGTTCAGGAAAGGATGCAGCACCTGTAATCAAGTAATGGTCTTAACCTCCTGTATCAAAAACTGTTTTCAACAAAATCGAAAGATGGGAACCATCTTCTTGAATTTGACCTCCACCTGTGGCACAGTTTGTCTCAGAATCCTTTTGTTTAAACTCTCTCAAGTTGCCCCATGTTGTGGGTCGAAGTAGCAGAGCTCTTTCTCCAAAACAGGCAGTTTTAGAGTACACATGGGCAGCTGTTGTAGCTCTTGGAAGTGTCAGATCAATGGCCTTCCTCAAGGCTCAGTTCTTTCACCTTTACTGTTCAAGATGTACCATCAACAACCTGCCAGCTATACTCTCGCACAGGTTTATCTATGCCAGCGACATCTGCTGCAGCTACCAAGCTCAGTCCTTCTCAGAAATTGACAAAATCTTGAATGATGATATGAAACTCATGGTAGATTATTGTAGTCGATGGCACCTGCAGCTGAGCTTTTCCAAGATGGTTTCTAATGTATTTCATCTGCGTAATGCAAGTGCAAGCCATGAGTTAAACGTTTTTCTCAACGGCCAAAGCCTGCACCCAGACCAGATGTAGGAAAAGGACTCTCCCCTGTCTCAGATTAAGAGGATAAGAAATGGTGAAATTTTTTGTATTCTCCTTCTATTCTTCTATATTAATAACAGTAGAGTATCTTGTTAAGTCTATACTCTCTAGTGATACCTAAAGAAACCATATTTTACATTTTAGCCATGTAAATTGGCCTACTTGAGATTAGAAACAATAAACTTTAAGCAATTGCTTTTGATCTTCTAAGCTTGTCCCTTTTGGACCAGTCCATTCAAACAGTAATAACCATACTCTTAAAAGTGTCTTAAGGACAAGTGTATCCTTGGAAGTGTGATAACTGTGTTGAGTACTAAAGAATTAAGAGTTGATGATTGTAAGTAAATATAATAAATTTTATTAATTTGTACTGTTCCTTCATATAATTTCCGAGCCTCAAATCCAGTCTATGATGATTGCTTTCAAGTCTGCACTGTGTTTCTATAGTACACACCTAGAACGTTGGTTGTGTCTACAGTTGAGTGGTGAACCATTGACTCAGTGTGGTATCCAGTGTGGTTCTGGGTGAATTAATAAATTGTTGGTTGGTTAAGAATAATCAAGTGTCTTGATATGAGAAATTCTGTTCACGATAAAGGTTGACCTGAAAAGAACCCAGCATTAAAATTAGTAAGCTAATGCTCCCTGGACTCAGTAAAAAGGGATTATCTATTCTATATTGGCACTTCTCACATTGGCAAAACTAGTTTGTTTGATTCAGATTTAAAATCTAACCCGGCAACTTGTCAAATTTATTAAAATTGACCCCCTTTCATGCTCACTCGAGAAAAAGTCATGAAGCCTGAATTGAGGAGGTAGTGTAGGGAAAGGAATGTAGGGAGAAAAACAATAACCTTGCAGTTAACAAGATGTGTACATACCATCACTGTGGTCAATTGACTGGTAAATTGTATCCCTTTCCTCCATCTTTTATCTGTCTTTGCCTTTTAGATAGGGCAGGAACTATGGGCCTGATTCTCCACAGCCTGATACCATTTACAGTCTCTTATCACTGTGCAAAATACTATAAAGTACTACCATTCCGGTTTGGTAATGTTTTATAATCTGCACAGTTATGAATGACTACAAGGAACAGGATAACGCCCTATCTCTTTCTCTGTGTTGATAAGCACCTAGGGCCAGATTTTCATAGTGATTTAGGCACCTAATGATACCGATAACCACCTATTGGGATTTATAAAGGTGCCGAACCTGATTATCCGGATTCCTTTTGAAAATCTGGTGGCTAGAACTCTATGGGTGCTACCTCAGTCTAAAGACTAATGAAGAAGACTGGCCAAGTAGTCTGTTACATCAAGTTTGTTAAGGCATTAAATTTCCTCTATAGAAAAGCCAAAGTTCTTTTCATCTTGTTCTTAGTCCATAAAGGAAACTAGACATGTTATGCTCAGCCCAGCCCTCTGAAAGTTAGTAAGGTAAGAAACTCTTCTCTGCATGAGCAAGCAGTGAAATATTGAGGTTTTTTAATTACAAGAATGTTAATATTTAATGTTAAAATTAAATATATTGTTTAAATATTAAAGTCTGTCTTTGAGTTGTTAAACCAACGCAGGCTAGAAACTGGTCTTTTACTTCGACTTCCATGTGGTCAGTGTTTCAGAGCACAGGTAGTTTTTTGTAATCCAGATGATTGCTACCTGTAGCAGGCTCTGAAAAGCAGTTATTTAATTAAAAAGCATAATTTTCAAATACATTTAACTGCTTATTGTGATGAGAGAGAGCTTTTTTCCTTTCATACTTCCATACTGCTAAATTGAGCAAAAAGAGAGAGGTTTACCTTTAGGGCCCTGATTTAAGAAGGTATTTACAAACATGCATAACTTTAAGTTTGTGGCTCCTGGCCAGCAGCTGCTGTTCTCTGGCTGCCCAGTTCTGAAGGCAGCACGGTCTCCAGCTACAGTGTAGAAGTGAGGGTGGCAATACACCATATAATGCCATCCTTACTTCTGCTCTGCTGTTGGCAGGAGCGTAGCCTTTGAAGCTGGGCTCCCGGCCAGCAGCCGCCCACCTTGAGGCCCAGCACCTCTTTCATTACAAATTAAGCACTGGGGGGCAGCTGGCAGTATGTTCTGTGTGAGAACTCCAGGATTCCAGAACATGCTCCCCACCCCTTGGTCCTAAATAGCCTGACTTTGATGACTTTCTGGGCAGGCTGCAAAAGACACCAGTTGGATAGGGTCTTTAGAGAAGGCTGAGGCTATGCTTAACTAGATAATGGAAGGGGTAGGTGGAAATAATTATTTTAATGCTGCTGAGGTTTAATGTCATTGTATTTATTACATGACTCTTTATATTAGGGTATCTACATCCTTGGATGATCATCTTTATTATTTAAATCTAAATAAAGAAATAATCGGTACAGCATTTTCACAATACCTCCATGATGTGCTATGGAAAGAAGTCATTCTCACATGAAAAGAGAGAACTTCCTTCTAACTCCCTTCCACCATCTTCAGTCACTATTCAATGTCTAGCAAACCATTTGGTCTGAATCTAGAAGGTACTAAACAGAGTCTCTGTGGCATCAATAGAATTCTTTCCCTTGCCATCATGTAAGTAAAGAAAGATAGTTGAACTTCAGTTGAATAGAATCTGATGTGCAGATTCTGGCAGTATCAGCTGCATGTATTGATTTATGTATTTATAGGCAAGGTAAAATTATAACATTTGCCATCTGAACCACTTTAGGCTGGGAATCAGTATTTCTCCTGCCTAGGCACCAATGCACAATCCTCACTGTTGATCTGAAGAGTTGCTATGTATAAAGTTTAGCAGATTGTATCTGCGGAGAATGGAAAGAGAACAAAATATTATCTTATTGTTTTTCTTCCCCCCTTTCCCCTGATGAGATAACATTATTCAGATATGGTAGGGCAACAGGATTTTGTGGATTTGTTTATTCTGACATTATCTCTGAAATTAGTAGAGGTTTGAAAAGATAAAGGGTGTGGGGGATGAGAGAGAGACTCTTACCTGCTATTATCTGCATTGCTTTGTTCACCAGTGTGTCTGTAATTTATTAGCCCAGTTAAATGATTTTGTTATACTTTACTTCGCTGCTGGCTTTTGAGCAGTCCAAGTCTTCATTTGCTCCCTGAATATCAGTGTTCTTTCTTTTGAGGAGATGTTTCTTTGGGTCCATAGAGATTTAGCACCCTGAAATTTAAGCAGCTGGAAACATGGAAAGTTTGGCACCTTCATCTGAATTTTATCTGAAGTACTGCCTCCAGTTAACAGCGGTAAAATGTTAATTTAGTCTTTGATAGAACATATTAGCATGATAACTCACAGAATAGTTTTGGTATGCTAATTCTGAAATAAAAATGTGTTCTGATTAATGCGTGAATCAATGTGAAAACCACCGGATGCCTGAAATGACAAAGCTGATCAAAGCTGCCAAAATTGTGCAGTAAATATATTAACAGCAATAGATGCAATTTTTTTCTGCCAGAAAATGTGTGAAATTTAATTATAAGTGGAATCCACTTATATAAGTAACTCTGAATGCATAAAAATGTGTGCCCTGTTCTTTCTTTGATACATGTGTTACTGGGTACTGTTGACATGAATTTCATAGCTAATTTTTCTAATGGGTTGTTAAGACGTCTAAGATGCTTTAAATGAGATCCTGACATTAAGTGATTTCTTCTGTCTTTTGCTAGTAAGAGTTCAGAAAAGAAGTTTCATTTAGAGATTTTTGTGATAAGCAAATGAAACTACTGGAGCAAAATGTTCTTGTCTGCTGCCCACTGTGATTGGAATAGTTTATGTGAATTGTGTGGGTTGGCACAAAAATGTTTGACAGAACTTGCAGTAGATCTCAATAGAGCAATATGGGAGGCATCCAATTTCTGGCACTTTCTTTCTTTCTTTCTTTCTTTCTTTCTTTCTTTCTTTCTTTCTTTCTTTCTTTCTTTCTTTCTTTCTTTCTTTCTTTCTTTCTTTCTATTTCAGTACTTTTATTTTGTATCATTATTATTTAAGAGTCAACAATGTACTTCACTGTACAGGCTGCACAAATAAAATTAATCTCCACCTTGAAAAATATACAGTTTAAAAGCCATACATAGAAGAAGGGAAAAGATGAGGAGGAGTAGTAGGAAGCTCATAATTATTCTCTAAAATACTATTTTAAACTTAGGTTTTTCATTAACATTAGCTACTAGTTATGTAGAAAAACCTACCACAGAAGATAATGGATTCTGTGGAAAACATTAAGCTTCACAACATGCCTACAACAGAAGATAAGGAAGTACTATACCCCTTGCAGATGCATAAGTGGAAGTGCATATGTAACCCACGTATCTAATAGGGAGATATTTCTTTAAGAGATCTATTTGGGGGCGGGGGTAGGCAGATGCACAGTTAGCTCTCCACACTCCCACATTTCTGGAATTGGGTGTGGTAGTTTTGGGTATGTTCAATAGTTTCCCTGTCACTGAACTCAGACTTCATGAGGGCACTAAGGGTTTGTCTACACTGACATTCTAAATCAGTGCCACTGCAGTGGTGTCGATTTAGCGGGTCTGATGAAGATGCGATAAGTCAATGGCAGAATGCTCTCCCATTGACTTCAGGACTCCATCTCCCTGAGAGGCGAAAAATAAGTCAAAGGGAGAGCATCTCCCATCAACATAGCATGGCCTAGACACCGTGTTAAGTCGAGGTAAGCTACGTTGCTCAGGGTGTGTGTGATTTTTTCACACCCCTAAGCCACGTAACTTACAGCCACTTACGTGGCAGTGCAGACCAGGCCATAGTAAGGGCAGCTGCTTTGCAAAAGGCCACGTGCACTGTGTGGGTTGGGAGAAGCTGAGCCCAGGAGCAGAAAGCAGGCTGTTTTCCCTAACTCTGAAGCATTTTGCAGAAAGTTAGTGATATTGTTAACCCATCAACAGGGAAGTCGTAGCTGTGTTAGTTATAGAAAGAGGAAATTGGGAGGGAAAACTAATTTTTTTTATTTTAATTGTATGCTTTGAATGTTGTTTGATTTTAGCCAAACTGTTTTTCTTAACTTGTCTCAACTAGTATGATTCACCAACTTTTCTTTTATTTAAGTGCGATAATGGGGAGTCATTTATTTTGCTATTCTCAGTTTTGTATTTTTCTTGTAATTTTTTTTTAAAATCTGTATACTTAACTGAGTGGTTGGCTAATTGGTTAGCTGACTAGCTAACTGAGTTATTTCAGCAGCAGAGGAGGAAGAGTCTGCATGGATTCCAACTGAAGATTTCTGCAAGCACGTGGAGGGAAGATATTGCTTTTGACTCATCAGACTGGATAGATTTGGTGACCAAAGATTCTAGCTGAGACTCAGGTGATCTTCCCCTAAGCTTTTGGGAACTCTGAGTTTCTTCTCACTGTGTTTCTGTGGAGCCTGACCTGTTTAGATTGAATTTGTTTTCTTTATAATATATGTGGCTTGTAAAATAGCCATGTTTTGGTGTAAAAATTAAGTTATTAATATTTGTGTCTTTATCATAAGATTTTATAAAGTTGGTTCTTAAGAATTAAGTTACTTTGTTTTGTTCTTTTGGACTTGATTATGGGGAGGTTGACCCTGTGAAATCCTTGCTGAAAATCCTCAGTGACTGAATTCTGTGTCTCCAGTCTGTGGGACTTGGGGGTTTTAGGCACTGGAGAATGGCAATGAAGTAAACTCTAGCCCACCAAAAGATTATACCTATAGGGTAAGGCCTGATTCAGGAAAGCATCCCTATTCAGGAAGGGCACATAAGCATGTGCTTAAGTCACATTGATGTCAATGGGACTTGGGCAGATGATAAAAAGTGTAGTATGTACTTAAGTGCTTTATTGAATTGGTCCCTTAGCATAATGCTGTAGGTAACACAGTGAGACTCAAGAATAGAAACCAGGAGTCTTGAAACAACCGGGACTTAAAACTCCAGCTCCTCTAAGCACTACAGCACACTGCATCTTTAATAAGTTTCATGAATACCTTTTATTTCATCTGACAAATACTAGGTGAACCTTATTAGTGACATGCTAATACACATACATACCATTAGATATATGATATATAATTTATTACAAACTAAGGGCCTGATGAGCTTTGGAAGAGGCTCTAAGAGCCCCATCCTGCAGTTCACATGAGTGCAGTTATTCTCACTCACACTATCATGCAGGAGTAAGAATAAGGAAGAGCTCTGTTCTGCCTCTCCCTGGGCTTGGGGAGCTCAGCTGGTGAACAGCTCCCCGTCCTCAATGGTTGCTGAAGAGAGGACTCACCAGGTAGAAGAATTTGAAGTGGTAGCAGCAGGAGGAGCTGGTGCCTGTTTAAGGAGTTTCTGGGGCTTCCAGCTTTCCTGACAGTATGTGGAGAAATAGCAGCCCCTAAGAACCTGACAGGAGAAGCAGCAGTTTCAGTTGAGGAATCCCTATCTGTCTTTTGTTCAGTAAAGGATGATTTGTCTCCCCACTAGTAGGAGTGGGAGACCCTGCCACCAGCTCGTTTCCCCTCTCACCTCAAGGGTGAGAGGGAAGAAAGAGGATACATACCCACCCTCCTCCAGTCTCCAGCTTCCACTGTTCTCTGAGGGAAAAGACAGGCCAGGTCCCATACTAAGGACAGCTTTCTTTCTCCATCTTGACCCTACATAATGGCTGAGGGAAGGGGGAATAAATTTTGGAGAGGTAAAGGAGGGAAATGGGGGCTTGGGGAAGAGTGACTAGGGAACATATAAAAAGGTATGGGAGAAATTACAGAAGAAAAAAGAAAGAGGGTAGTAAGATAGGGTTGGATAGGGAATAGAAGGGAAGGTGCTATGGTTAGGGAGATAATGGAAGAGGATGGAGATGTAGGAGGGGAATGGAGAGAACAATCAGCCTTTACTTATGTCAAAATTCCTGCTTCCTAGCCCTAGATGAGTGATTGACAATGTCAAGGGGGTGTACAGATGGGATGAATTGGGGAAGGAGGAGAATGGAAAGGGAGGGACACACTGAATCAGTTGACTCAGCATGTAACTATATGTGCATGAATTTGCAGAACTGGGCCTTTTGTCAAAATAGATTTATAAAAGGAAATGAGGCATTATTCATAATTCTATATATTCTAGTACATTAAACATATATATCTAGAAACAAAGATCATATCCAATTAAAATTCTCTTTCTTTCCCCTCAAATAATTTGAAATCCTTTTTATATTTGTAAGCAGATTCAGGATGAGCTCCACCCTGACATCTGGTGGTGAGTTGTGGCAAGTTGTGGAAAAGAACTTCAGGGGCTGATCTCATTTGCATAGGCACACCCACCCCACCTAGCATGAGCCCATAGCTGCCCAGATGGTCACTTTGGCTGCTGTGGGATCCCCAGTTTCTCTGTTATTGGGGCAGGAAGAATAAATTGTTATTATCCTGATTATGTGAATCAAGGACAGTGGAACTGTACTTAGCCTTTTGTTATGATGGAGGGACTCGCCATCAACTAAGTAGCACTTGCTAGGTAAGGGACATGGGTTCCAAAACTCAATGAATTGAGAGAGGCTGGGGACAGGTATTAATATCTGGTGGTATGGGCCCCTTGGTGAGGGCCTTATATGCTAATTGCATTTCCTCCTCTCTCCACTGTGGAATATCAGAGCTAATTTTGATTCTATTAGCAGTCTAGTTACAGGCTGCTGAGCTGAATTCACTTTGGGCCAATGGTGCACCAGCACTGAGGCTCCCCTACTACAAGCTGAAATCATAAAAGAGCTAAACTTACTAAGAGTTGAAATCACTGAGTGTTGTGTTAAGTAGTGGGGGAGCCTGAAGATATATTGTGGAGCAGTTCACGGTATGGCTGGAGTGGCTCCTGGGATGGCAAGCAGAGCAGCTCGTGGGGATGACTGGAGTGGCTCATGGGACAGCTGGCAGAGCAGAGCGATTCGTGGGACAGCTGGCGGTGTGGAGCGGAGCCCCATGGAGAGGTGGGGCAATCAGCTTTGGACCATGTAAGATGCCCCTTAACCGCCCCCCCCCCAATCTCCATCTCCACCCAGGTTGGGAGGTAAAACTCTGCAGATAAACTTTTGAACTCTGGTGCTGCACTAACCAGGGGCAGAGACTTTTGGGTTGTTGGACTTTTGGGACTTTGGGTGACTTTGCGGGACTCAAGAACCAAAGGGAAAGGACACGCCCCAATTTGCTTGGGGTGGGTTTTTTGCTCATGGGTTGTGTTATGAATCCTGTTGGTGGTGTTTCCCCAACATAATGCCACATTGTTTCTCTCTATTATTAAAAGGCTTTTGAGTCAAATACTTCTTTCAGCTCTTAGCCAACTACCTTAGCTGTAAATATGGTCCATGGTTCAAAGTGAAGAAGTTGCAGGAACAGAAGTACTCCATCCACAACCAGCTGCCATAGGTGCTTCACTGACTGGCTCAGTTCAGTCTGTCTATTTAAAATTACTTGTTTAATCCCACAAAGCAACCTATCCATTCTAAAACATATTGAGTTAAAATACCCTTTCCAATAGTACCCAAGTATTCCAAGGTCACTGGGTTATTAATAGCTGGCTTTGCTTTGTATTTAAAATGCTAACTGCGCTGAATGACATCAACCATATTGTTTTTCAAAATGAACTCATCCAGGCAGCTCATGAGTTTTATTTTAAAACCAGATTCCTGGCAAGTTCTCAAAAACAGTGGAGCTGACAAGTCACTGGATTTGGAATTGATGGTGAATGTCATAGAAGATTGAACTTTTCCCCATTAACTTGGTTGCAGTTCTCCCCACAGCTAAACTGATTCATTTTCATAGCATATACTGTACATGAGTTTGTTTTTCTTTTTGAACTGCTCTTTGGGACTGGTATCTTTTTTAAGTGTCTACCACCTCCCAGAGTTTCCCTTTATTGTTTGAGTTTAGGTGTCCTGAACTACACACACAATAAGCAGGAGGCTCAGCTTCCAAACCTTACATGTCTGCTGACATTCATCTGAACATCTGTAGTAGGCAGAACCATTTATGCCAAGTCCCTTCTCCCCTTTACTGGGGCTCTGGCCTCCTTGACTCCTCTGGGCTCATGGATCCATTACGCGAAGTCTTTCTCCTGCAGCAGATGCCACCATCACTCCATTTGGTGATTGTTCCACAGTGCACAGAAGAACAGGAGTCAAAAGCTAAATTCTTGAAGGGTAACATCTGGGGTTTGAAGGAGGATATTTTGAGGAGTAGCCATCCCTTCCCCATGTATGAACCCATATCCTTTGTTGAAGTCCTGTGGTGGGGCTTCCTTGGGACAGTAAGAGTGATTCCCCAGATGTGACATTCCCCTCTTCCATGGGGTTCTGCTGGGTTTTTATCCATTGACTGCACAGATGGAGTGGAGGATCTGTCCAACTATACCCCTGTGGCTGAGCCCCGCAAAAAATTATCTGTTTGAGGGCTGTTAGATTCATTAGAAGCACCTTGTGTTGCGCAACACATGTTCTTTGTAGGTACGGCACAATCCTATCTATTTTCACATTCTACTCCCACCTGTTCCCTCCAGGTGATTTCTAACTGCAATCACCATCTCTGACAATGGATGGCTCATCTGTCAACAACTGACTTCTGTAAGAGGTGAAAGAAGAAAAGCTGCCTGTGGAAGGGGATGTTTCAATAGTAGTGGATGAATAGAAAGAGAATCTGAATGTCTTAGTGGATGATGTCAGTGTCCACTTCTATCTGTGCCAGAGTTGTGCTATTCTACATACTCTGGGTCTGATTGCATGGATCACTTCCATCCTGTGCAGCAGGGATGGTGGGATGTCTCCAGGACATGGTCCCCACTGGCACCACAGAGCACTCCATGGGCTTGAGGATCCATGGCTTACTGAAGGCTCCCCTTGAGCCCTGTGAAAATTCAGGTAAAAGATGAATGTAGACATCTATTATGCTCAAGAGGAAACCTCCTGTGTGGGGTGGGTGCTGGGGCAGACAGAAAGTCAACTATTGCATGTCCCAGAGATGGCACAGGGTTCTGGGTTGGTGCAGGAGAAGAGTTGTTGCCTGTTTTGTATGGCGAGGCCAATGCTGTCGTCTCAAAGATATCCTTGTGGAGCTTTTCTTACTCACTTTATCCCCTGGGATGAAGACCCCTTTTTCTGAGTTGGGATGCCCTGTAGCACCCTCTTTGGGGCCAGGCATGGTGCTGCCAGTGCTCCCTGACTTAAACCACAATTTATGACCACCTGCTTGAAACAGGGTGGCCTCTACCATAAGCTAGACATTGGTCTCTAAACAGTTAACTAAAGATAACAACACTCAAAATGTGGGTGTCTGTGCCTTTAATCAAACAACTAAACAAAACTCCAAGGCAAGCACTTAGATGCAATACTTGAAGGCAAGGCCCTGAACTCGCCCTGGGGTTCCAGGCTAGTACTGAGGAGCTCTTCCTCTGTCCCAGTCTTATGCTACAATGTCCCTGAGAAGAACAGGCAAGACTCCTTAAGTGGTCTGCTGGCTCCTGGTCAGTGTCTCCTCCTTGCACTTCTAGGCCTCCAGATGGGAGTCTTGTTGGTGGCTCAGTCTGAATGGGATTTCCTTGGTGGGGGGATGGGGAGGTGGTGTCTCAGGGTGCCAATGCCTTCAGAAGGGGGTTGTGGAGACCTGATAGACCCTGTTACACCCTTCCTTTTTGAAAGTTGGATGATTTTGCTTCTTACTTTAAATAAAAAAGTAAATCTGTAAATGGACTCCTTCCAAACGTGTCCTTATTTATTATTTCTCCAAATTGCTGGTTATAGACTTTCTTTGCAACATTTATACCCATTGAAAGCATATGGAACCAAGGGTCCAAAAAGAGCTTTACTTCCACTGAGCTGCGTTAATATATATGGTAAAAAATGAAAACATGGACAAACTCCAAATATAAAGCCTTCAGTATCATACCAGCCATGCATGGAATTGAATAAGTCACAAAGGCTGGAATGGAATGGCACTTGAAGGGGGTTGTTAGGCTGCCCAAATTCTGTTTGTTCCCTTTGTCACCTGTGAACAATGTTTCACTTCAATTACTTATTTTTCCCCGACGAAATCAGACAACTCTTTCAGAGCAAAACTTAGCTTTCTCCCCCTCACTTACCCATATTACCTGAGAGAAATGAGGAACTGTATAACAAGCTCCCTATGGGATGAAACTCCTTCATAACTTCTGAGTGAACAAAAGTTCTTTGAGACCTTACCGCAAAATCTCCTTTTACTGCTTAAAAACAACTGATAGATTAAAGGCAGAATACAGTAACATTTCCAGCTGCAGATGTGTTATATGTAGGCTGCCTTTGCTCTTGACTAAATCTTTTTGTTAAAAAGTAGAATTTAGTAGATTGTAGTGCTCTTGGAAGTAAATGACAGAAAACAATGGGCTAAAGTCAAGCAAAGTGGTTAAAATGTATTCACCCCTATGAAGAAAGCTGTCACAAGGCCAAAGAACCCCTTAAATATGGCTTAATGGGGGCATAAGAGTCCATCCACTGCCCCTATGCTGGGGTCCCTGGGCACTCTTAAAGTGCAGATCCTGTGTCTAGCATCCCCTCCTTAGAACTTAGACCCCATGACCCAACTGCCTAGTTCCTGGGGCTAGTGCTGACCTCTCAGGCTGCCTCATAGTTAAATATAGCATCTCCCAAAACTCCAGCCATGTGGGCACTCCAAGGTTAACTTTTCAGGGCACATGGTAGGTGTAGCACATAGCACACAGGCAGTCTTTACACAGGATTCTAAAACACTCTTGATCTTTACTTAGTGAGAGAGTACAGAGATTTAGGAAACAAGAAACACCCTGAATGCAGTCATCCTCTTTCAGGGGACCATCTGAGTTTAGACAGGCAGGGTCCCCTGCGCATAATTGGGATTGTGAAGCAGCTTCCTTCAGTATAAGCTGGTGAAAATGACTGAAGACCCCACATAGAGCAGCTCCTGAGACTTTTTAACCTCCCAGGCCTTCCGTCAGGGGATGCCGGAATCAGCCTCAAAAGGTGATCACAGTCCCTCACCTGGTGATGTCATTGCAAGACCACCTCTCCTCTGACAAGCCAGTTTTCCTGGTTTGGAGCCAATCTATCCTAAACAGATGTTTGTACTGTATTTGAATAGAGGACCATCCTGAGTTAATGAATTGCTCTTGCCAGCCCTCTATCACTCACTACCTCTTGTAGTTCAGTCCAACAGAGAAGACCCAGGGCTGCACATTCAAAATGCAGCTTCATAAAGATACATACAGAGGGTCCATAATCTCACATAGAATCCATGAGTTGTATAGATAGATTCCACAAATCACCACAAGGCCTTTGTTTTGGCCTCCTGCACAGGAGTGTGACCAGATCCAATGCAAAGCTGTGCACACAGCTTGCCTTAGAAGTATCTTGGATGGAGATAGGCAGACAGTGTAAGGAAATGGGTGATGGTCTCATATGACTCAGCCTGCTAGATACTAAACCAAGATCACTAAGCCTTTAATCAGGTGGCATGAGACATACTGTCATTTTGACCTGCCAGAGATAGCGATCATAGCATTTTGCCTCATTTTTCCTATTCCGTATGGGTGTATGAAATATTCCTGGGGGAAATTGTGAATGAATCTACAGCTTTTTCGGTGAGAAAGTGTTAAATGGCTAATATTATGGCACAGCATACTGCAGTCAGTTTCTAGTTGTTTAAACTTCTTCAAGCATCTGTTCCCTGGCATTCACATAGCTCCAAAGACTATTATGCTGATAGTTGTTTGTCAAAGCACAAAGGAAGAGATTATAATGCACAATTTAGACAATAAAATAAGGAAAATTATGACTAAACAAATCATACATAAAACTGGGACATCAAAACATTCCTTGGAAAAAAATGCAGTTTTAATTTTCTCTCGAGCCCTAAATCAGTTGTGCATTATTTCTTTTCATTATGCAAGATACATTTTCCCCTTATTTTTTATACATTTCTCTCACCCCCTTCCTCTCCTGCTCCCATGTCAAAGATAAATATTACTTGATGCTGTATAACCTCACCATAAAAATATGCATTCCGCCTTTGAACAAATGCCATTTTTTGTCCAGTTATTGGGATATGAAAAAAATGATTGTCTGATTTAGATTCTGACATATTCATTGAAAAAAAGCAACTTATCTGAAAGTCAATGCAGGTGTGTTTTAATTCAGCCTAAAGTTCTGAGTGTTGGCAAGGGGCTTCCTAGAAATGATTATATGAAGTGTATGTCTGAATCGAGTGGAGGGATCTTATCCTTGTTATCTTCATTTAAGTGTAACATCACTGATTCTTTTTGCTAAAAATGGAGATCCATGATATATACAAGATGACAGATCCTGCAGTTTTGCCTCTTATACAGCTATAGGATGGGACAAGGTGAATATGTTTTGGGGATGCAGTGTGAAAATGTCCTTAATTTTCATATCTGCAGTGCACCTTCTCTGTGCTGTTTACAAAGAACAAAGGAGTTGTAGCCCTTTATGTTTTTTTTTTAACCTGGAAGCATTCAAGCAAATACTCCTGCAGACCTTATTCAATATGGTTCACACAGTATAGCTTCTCTGATAAGCTATTCTCATTTCAGAAAGCATTAGAAAATAATAGCATCATAGGGTTGCCAACCATTGAGGTATTCAAATGAGGTAAGAGGTGTTCTGTTTTTTTTTTTAAATCGCTCTGCTTAGCTAAAGTCACATGAGGAAGAGTGTATATTATAGGGTACAAACATTAAATTCAGCCACTGGATTTGGGGACACCACAAATTGCTTATGTTTCCCAGTTGGTAGGCACAACATGTAGCATTAGCAAGGAGATGATGAAGTGTGCAGCTGTGCACAGATGCGTAGTGAAATTTTAAAAGCATACACTGACATTTTAGGCACACTGAATATTAAACAGTCAGCTGAAATTCCTGTTTCTGCTGCCCAGAACCAGCACTTCATTTTCTTTTATGTGCAATGCCCTTTGAAGCAGTTTTAAAGCACAGACTCGAGGTAAGTGTGGAAGTGGATGGCTGTCATATGCATATATTAGCGGGGGAGGAAATGATAAGATATGCAAAAAGGAACTTTTATTGGAGACCAACTGAGCCCAACCCTTACAGATTCAGCTAGGCAGCGAGGCTACCCATTGACCAGTCTGGTAAAGCTGCAGCTTCTTGTCATGTAATAAAGATGAAGCAGGGCTCTGGATGGCATATCAAATACCAGGTGTTGGAACAAACTGATAAATTAAAGAGGCGCAAGTCACTATGGGATTGATTCTGTTCCCACTGAACTTTATGGTAAAACTCCCTAGCACCAGAGCCTAGGACACTCAAAATTTCTACATGAATTTGAGACTGCTAGCCTAAGTTGCTGTCAAAAATATGCAATCTCATTAAAATCACCACTGCACTAAACTGTAGCAAAATGTTCAAAACCTAAAGAAATGAGGACTGGCCAGTAAGCCTTTCTATAAAATATAGAAGGGATAAGTCAGTCACAAACTTGATTAGATTTAGAATGAATCTTCCCCTGTCCACTATGGATTTCCTTTCATCTTCTTCTGAAGCATCAGATACAGGTCATTGTCAAAGACAGGACATTGGGCAGGATCCCCTGGGAGGCAAATATGAGGGAGAAAGGAGTCCAGGAGAGCTGACTGTATTTTGAAGAAGCCTTATTGAGGGTGCAGGAACCAACCATCCCAATGTGCAGAAAGAATAGCAAATATGGCAGGCGGCCAGCTTGGCTTAACAGAGAAATCTTTAGAGAGCTTAAACATGAAAAGGAAGCTTACAAGAAGTGGAAACTTGCACAGATGATGAAGGAGGAGTATAAAAATATTTCTCAAGCATGCAGGGAAGTAATCGGGAAGGCCAAAGCACAATTGCAGTTGCAGCTAGTAAGGGATGTGAAGGGTAAAAAGAAGAGTTTCTACAGGTATGTTAGGAACAAGAAGAAGGACAGGGAAAGTGTCGGCCCCTTACTGAATGGGGGAGGCAACCTATTGACAGATGATGTGGAAAAAGCTGAAGTACTCAATGCTTTTTTTGCCTTGGTCCTCACAGATGAGGTCAGCTCCCAGACTGCCACACTGGGCAGCCCAGTTTGGGGAGGAGGTCAGCAGCCCTCAGTGGTGAAAGAACTATTTAGAAAAGCTGGGCATGCACAAGTCCATGGGGCTGGATGCAATGCATTTGAGGGTGCTGAGGGAGTTGGCTGATGTGATTGCAGAGCCATTGACCATTATACTTGAAAACTCATGCTGATCAGGGGAGGTCCTGGATAATTGGAAAAAGGCAAATATAGTGCCCATCTTTTAAAAAGGGAAGAAGGAGAATCTGGGGAACTACAGGCCAGTCAGCCTCACCTCTGTCCCTGGAAAAATCATGAAGCAGGTCCTCAAATAATCCATTTTGAAGCACTTGGAGGAGAGGAAGGTGATCAGGAACAGTCAACATGGATTCACCAAGGCAAGTCATGCCTGACCAATCTGATTGCCTTCTATGATGAGAACTGGCTCTGTGGCTATGGGGAAAGTGGTGGACGTGATATACCTTGACTTTAGCAAAGCTTCTGATACAGTCTCCCACAGTCTTCTTGTCAACAAGTTAAAGAAGTATGGATTCGATGAATGGACTATAAGGTGGATAGACAGCTGGTTGGATCGTTGGGCTCAACGGGTAGTGATCAACGGCTCAATGTCTAGTTGGCACCAATATCAAACAGAGTGCCCCGGGGTCGGCCCTGGGGCCAGTTTTGTTCAACATATTCATTAATGATCTGGATGATGGGATAGATTGCACCCTCAGCAAGTTCGCAGATGACACTAAGCTGGGGAAGAGGTAGATATGCTGGGGGGGTATGACTAGGATACAGAGGGACCTAGACAAATTAGAGGATTGGGCCAAAAGAAATCTGATGAGGTTCAACAAGGACAAGTACAGAGTCCTGCACTTAGGATGGAAGAATCCCATGCACTGCTACAGGCTGGGGACCGATTGGCTAAGTGGCAGTTCTGCAGAAAAGGACCTGGGGATTACAGGATGAGAAGCTGGATATGAGTCAACAGTATGCGCTTGTTGCCAAGAAGGCTAATAGCATATTGGGCTGCATTATGAAGAGCATTGCCAGAAGAATGAGGGAGTCGGAGAGAAGGCTTTGGATTCTTTGACCATGGGATGGTGTTCCATGAAGGAGGAGTCCTGGGCAGAGACGGGCTCCATCTTATGAAGAGAGGGAAGAGCATCTTTGCCAGCAGGCTGGCTAACCTAGTGAGGAGGGCTTTAAACTAGGTTCACCGGGGGAAGGAGACCAAAGCCCTGAGGTAAGTGGGAAAGCGGGATACCGGGAGGAAGCACAGGCAGGAATGTCTGTGAGGGGAGGGCTCCTGCCTCATACTGGGAATGAGGGGCGATCAACAGGTTATCTCAAGTGCTTATATACAAATGCACAAAGCCTTGGAAACAAGCAGGGAGAACTGGAGGTCCTGGTGATGTCAAGGAACTATGACGTGATTGGAATAACAGAGACTTGGTGGGATCACTCACATGACTGGAATACAGTCATGGATGGTTATAAACTGTTCAGGAAGGACAGGCAGGGCAGAAAAGGTGGGGGAGTAGCACTGTATGTAAGGGAGCAGTATGACTGCTCAGAGCTCCGGTACGAAACTGTGGAAAAACCTGAGTGTCTCTGGATTAAGTTTAGAAGTGTGTGCAACAAGAGTGATGTAGTGGTGGGAGTCTGCTATAGACCACCGGACCAGGGGGATGAGGTGGATGAGGCTTTCTTCCAGCAACTCACGGAAGCTACTAGATCGCATGCCCTGATTCTCATGGGTGACTTTAATTTTCCTGATATCTGCTGGGAGAGCAATACAGCAGTGCATAGACAATCCAGGAAGTTTTTGGAAAGCATAGGGGACAATTTCCTGGCGCAAGTGCTAGGGGAGCCAACTAGGGGGGCGCTTTTCTTGACCTGCTGCTCACAAACCGGGTAGAATTAGTGGGGGAAGCAAAAGTGGATGGGAATCTGGGAGGCAGTGACCACGAGTTGGTTGAGTTCAGGATCCTGACGCAGGGAAGAAAGGTAAGCAGCAGGATACGGACCCTGGACTTCAGGAAAGCAGACTTCGACTCCCTCAGGGAACAGATGGCCAGGATCCCCTGGGGGACTAACATGAAGGGGAAGGGAGTCCAGGAGAGCTGGCTGTATTTCAAGGAATCCCTGTTGAGGTTACAGGGACAAACCATCCCGATGAGTCGAAAGAATAGTAAACATGACAGGCGACCAGCTTGGCTTAATGGTGAAATCCTAGCGGATCTTAAACATAAAAAAGAAGCTTACAAGAAGTGGAAGGTTGGACATATGACCAGGGAAGAGTATAAAAATATTGCTTGGGCATGTAGGAAAGATATCAGGAGGGCCAAATCGCACCTGGAGCTGCAGCCAGCAAGAGATGTCAAGAGTAACAAGAAGGGTTTCTTCAGGTATGTTGGCAACAAGAAGAAAGCCAAGGAAAGTGTGGGCCCCTTACTGAATGAGGGAGGCAACCTAGTGACAGAGGATGTGGAAAAAGCTAATGTACTCAATGCTTTTTTTGCCTCTGTTTTCACTAACAAGGTCAGCTCCCAGACTGCTGCGCTGGGCATCACAAAATGGGGAAGAGATGGCCAGCCCTCTGTGGAGATAGAGGTGGTTAGGGACTATTTAGAAAAGCTGGACGTGCACAAGTCCATGGGGCCGGACGAGTTGCATCCGAGAGTGCTGAAGGAATTGGCGGCTGTGATTGCAGAGCCCTTGGCCATTATCTTTGAAAACTCGTGGCGAATGGGGGAAGTCCCGGATGACTGGAAAAAGGCTAATGTAGTGCCAATCTTTAAAAAAGGGAAGAAGGAGGATCCTGGGAACTACAGGCCAGTCAGCCTCACCTCAGTCCCTGGAAAAATCATGGAGCAGGTCCTCAAAGAATCAATCCTGAAGCACTTACATGAGAGGAAAGTGATCAGGAACAGTCAGCATGGATTCACCAAGGGAAGGTCATGCCTGACTAATCTAATCGCCTTTTATGATGAGATTACTGGTTCTGTGGATGAAGGGAAAGCAGTGGATGTATTGTTTCTTGACTTTAGCAAAGCTTTTGACACGGTCTCCCACAGTATTCTTGTCAGCAAGTTAAGGAAGTATGGGCTCGATGAATGCACTATAAGGTGGGTAGAAAGCTGGCTAGATTGTCGGGCTCAACGGGTAGTGATCAATGGCTCCATGTCTAGTTGGCAGCCGGTGTCAAGTGGAGTGCCCCAGGGGTCAGTCCTGGGGCCGGTTTTGTTCAATATCTTCATAAATGATCTGGAGGATGGTGTGGATTGCACTCTCAGCAAATTTGCGGATGATACTAAACTGGGAGGAGTGGTAGATACGCTGGAGGGGAGGGATAGGATACAGAAGGACCTAGACAAATTGGAGGATTGGGCCAAAAGAAATCTGATGAGGTTCAATAAGGATAAGTGCAGGGTCCTACACTTAGGATGGAAGAATCCAATGCACCGCTACAGACTAGGGACCGAATGGCTAGGCAGCAGTTCTGCGGAAAAGGACCTAGGGGTGACAGTGGACGAGAAGCTGGATATGAGTCAGCAGTGTGCCCTTGTTGCCAAGAAGGCCAATGGCATTTTGGGATGTATAAGTAGGGGCATAGCGAGCAGATCGAGGGACGTGATCGTTCCCCTCTATTCGACACTGGTGAGGCCTTATCTGGAGTACTGTGTCCAGTTTTGGGCCCCACACTACAAGAAGGATGTGGATAAATTGGAGAGAGTCCAGCGAAGGGCAACAAAAATGATTAGGGGTCTAGAGCACATGACTTATGAGGAGAGGCTGAGGGAGCTGGGATTGTTTAGTCTGCAGAAGAGAAGAATGAGGGGGGATTTGATAGCTGCTTTCAACTACCTGAAAGGGGGTTCCAAAGAGGATGGCTCTAGACTGTTCTCAATGGTAGCAGATGACAGAACGAGGAGTAATGGTCTCAAGTTGCAATGGGGGAGGTTTAGATTGGATATTAGGAAAAACTTTTTCACTAAGAGGGTGGTGAAACACTGGAATGCGTTACCTAGGGAGGTGGTAGAATCTCCTTCCTTAGAGGTTTTTAAGGTCAGGCTTGACAAAGCCCTGGCTGGGATGATTTAACTGGGAATTGGTCCTGCTTCGAGCAGTGGGTTGGACTAGATGACCTTCTGGGGTCCCTTCCAACCCTGATATTCTATGATTCTATGATTCTAAGTGATTATTCCCCTCTATTCGGCAGTGGTGAGGCCACATCTGGAGTATTGCACACAGTTTTTTGCCCCCCACTACAGAAAGGATGTGGACAAATTGGAGAGCGTCCAGTGGAGCACAACAAAAATGACTTGGGGGCTGGGGCACATGACTTATGAGGAGAGGCTGAGGGAATTGGATTTATTTAGTCTGCAGAAGAGAAGAGCGAGGGGGGATTTGATAGCAGCCTTCAACTACCTGAAGGGGGGTTCCAAAGAGGATGGAGCTAGGCTGTTCTCAGTGGTGGCAGATGACAGAACAAGGAGCAATAGTCTCAAGTTGAAGTGGCGGAGGTCTACATTAGATATTAGGAAAAACTAGTTCACTAGGAGGGTGGCGAAGCACTGGAATGGGTTACCTAGGGAGGTGGTGGAATCTTCATCCTTAAAGGTTTTTAAGGCCCATCTTGACAAAGCCCTGTTTGGGATGATTTAGTTGGGGTTGTGTGATGTTCCCCTCTGGTGTTATCTGGACCGGAGATCTGCTAGGACACTGCAAGCCTTGACTCTGGGAGCCAGCCTTACCCTGCTCTACTGTGAGAACTCCCACTCCTGGGTTGTTCACACACAGCCTCTGGCATGTAAGCTGCTCCTTGGATTGTGCAACCGAATGTCACTAGCCAATATTTCCAGTCCCAGATACAACCCAAGGAACCTCCGTCTTGCAGTGTCCGGTAACGCCCGCTGGACGCTGCAAGCTTATATGAGTTTGTCAGTTTAAGAAAGAAATTGATATGTACCAGACTTGTTATCCGATAGGGAGTCTCTGACACACTTCAAACCAAACACACTGCTTCATGTAGAATTAACAAACAGATTTATTACCTACTAAGTTAAATTTTAAGTGATTATAAATCAAAGCATAACAAGTCAGATTTGGTCAATTGAAATAAAAGCAAAATACATGCCAAGCTGATCTTAACACTTTCAGTGCCCTTACAAACTTAGATGCTTCTCAGCACAGGCTGGCTGGTTGCTTTTCAGTCAGGCTCTCCACTTTGATCAGCACTTCAGTCGCTTGGTGTGGTGACTATAGGTGTAGGAGGAAGAGAGAGAAAGAGCCTGGTAAATGTCTCTCCCTTTTATCATGTTCTTTCGTCCCTCTTGGCTTTGTGCCCCCTCCCCCGCAGAGTCAGGTGAGCATTACCTCATCACAGTCCCATACTGACCAAAGGAAGGGGGTGACTCGCTTGAGAGTCCAACGGATCCTTTTGTTGCTGCCTAGGCCAGCGTCCTTTGTTCCTGTAAGACTGGTCTGGGTTTGCCCCTTACATGCCCTGAAGAGGTGTGAACTGCCTCTCTGCTCTTGGAAAGGTTTTGCTTGCTCTTACTTTAAGCCCTGAGGATACGTTTTCAATCCTCATAGCTATATACGTGAAATTATATCCTATAACACTACTGTAACAACAATTACTATAACATCACTATAACAGCAATGCTCAGTGCATCGTGAGCCTTCCAAAGACACCTGACATGACAAACTTTGTATTGGATAGCACACAGTCATTTTACAAGGATGAACATGGGGATGCTGGGTGTTCCCCCGAGGTACAGAGTGTCACAGGTTAGTCCTGCTTTGAGCAGGGGGTTGGACTAGATGACCTCCGGAGATCTCTTCCATCCCTAATCTTCTATGATTCTATGATTGGACTAGATGACGAATGGTCTAATCTACTATGACAATTCAGCTCATATATTCCTGTGATAAATTTAAAGTCTCAATTGTTTTAATGTACAGATTATGCACAGCTTCTCCAGCCACCAGATGGATGACTCTGATAAATATGAGGACCACTGTAATGACTTGCAACCAAATATATGAGGGAAGTATCCTGAGAAATGGGTGAGTTTGGGCATTCCTTCCTTCTGATAGAATTTCAAAGGAGAAAAACTTGGAAGAAAATCATTGACGCATGAGACAGGGAACAGTTAGAAAGTCTCCCGGTCCTGTGTTGGGGGTGGGGGAAAATCCCTTCAAAACTGTTAAATGAACAAGTCTGGCTGGCTGGCTATCATTTAAAGAAGTTAAATCAGACTGGCCTCTCTAGATTGTAATTCTCACATAAAATTGCCCAAATTTTCATTTAGGAACATAAGATTTGCCATGCTATATCAGCACAATGGTCCATATCATGGCCTAATGCTTGCTGCTTTGAGGCATTGTGTATTTGTGTCTTAGAAAAAAGGACCAAATTCAAGAGATACTTTTTTGCAAGGAATAATTCAGTCAATTCATTTTACATTTGTGAATCAATCCCAATTTCTGAAATGTGTTTAAGTATTTGCCGACTAGTCTGGCTGAACAGTTCTTAAACCGTAGGTTGTTCCCAAACTGTTAAATGTGACTGATGCCATTCATATTGCTCCCTGCTCAGATGACTGAATCTTTTAAATCAGGGGAATAATGACTGTTGAACTATGAATAGTGAATACTCTGCTGTGCACATGAATACCCTTGTTCACAAGTGAGTATTCACATTTGTCCATAGAACAGCCATTCACCAAACAGTCAAATACATTTATACAAATGTTAGGGCATGTCTACACTACAAAGTTAAGTCCACATCCAGCCTCCACAGTAATTCAGTCAGTTGTGCATGTCCACACCTGCACATTGTGCCAATGGAGTGCTCACTAGTAGTGCTTGCATTGAAGCATACAGCAGTGCACTGTGGGTAGCTATCCCACAGGGCAACTAGCTGCAGGGGGTTTTGGGAAGAGCTTGCAATGCCTCATGGGACAAAAACATTGTCTCAGGGGGGCATGAGAACATGACTTCAACCTCCCATGATGCAGTCCCCCCCCCCCCCCGATATCAACAGCAAACAATCCATGTTTTCTCATGCCTTTTTTCGAAAGCCTGGCTTAGCCACACATATGCTACAGCCCAAGAAGCATGGACCCCACTCAGCTGTACACTCTTGTTGTGAGCATTACAAACGCCTTGCGTCTTATCCTGCAGTATTTGCAGAGCCGAGACAGGCGCTGCTGCCATGGAACTTTGCGATGTCATTCAAGCAGCCCTGAGGCAAGCCATGAAACGAAACAATTCCAGGTGGCTGCTGGCAGTCATGAAGCAGCTAAACGTGATGGAATGCTGCTTCTCATCCCTGGAAAAAGCATGACTGATGGGGTTTCATAGTTATGCAGGTATGGGATGACGAGCAGTGGCTGCAAAGCTTTTTTATTCGCAGAGGTGGAGTGATTAAGTTGACGTTACAGGTAAGTTAGGTTGTCAGAGGGACCTGGTAGTGTAGATGCATATGTTATTCGGTTGACATAAGGTGACTTCTGTCACCTAAGATAGTAGTGTAGACCAGGCCTAGTGAACAGCATCTAAAAGGGGATGTGCAAATCTGAATGACTGTTTCCTAGCAGCTTTTGCAATATTCAGCGTGCTCTTCTAGTGAGTATATTCCATGTGGGATTTGACACCAAGAATTAAAAAAAAATTACTGTCCTTATTTGGTATAAGCCCTGACTTTCACTGTATTTTGTTTTGCTGACTGTTTGAAACCTTCCAAATTCACATTAGCTGTTTGATGGACCCAGGCTTCCAAAATATTTTGTAAAAATGCTACCCATTTTGTGATGAAGAATTAGATAAGGCTAAGAATTTATCAGATATCCTCAATTGTGTTATGCTCCACACCAAAACCAAGACTGTAATCATCACGAATAGAACTTTGGAAAGCACCTTTTTTTTAACTGCAGTGATTACTTTCATTGGCATGCAAGTCCTAAGCCCATATTTAAACCTTTATAGTTCGACTACATGGGGGGGAATAGAAGTGGGAGTGCAGAGATGCCTGTGGCAAGGTCTGTGACCACACAGCATGGAGTCATAATCTCTTCCAGGGAAAGCATTGTGTTTTCTCATAAGTCAGATCAGTTTCCTCACCAAAACACCAATAGTTAAAAAAGCTAGAGACCCTGACCTGGATGATCCACAAGCCAGGAAAACCAGTCTGTAACATTTCATTTTATTTTGCTGTCAGAAGTTCATTGTGCTTTCTATTAGTATTCACACCATGATGCTTTGACCCAAGCAACAGAACTTGGGAACTGTCTGCCTAATTTCCTCCTCATCTCATTTACTCTGGGTGGAGTGAGAGGAGAACAGTCAGCTGCTTCTTCTTTCCATGCCTTTCAGGATCCTATCTTCTTCATTCCTATCATGTCCTCTGGCGTGGCTCATAATACGCTCAATGTGCCTAAGAGCTATCACTTTGAGGATGTATTGGATTTCTTTTCTTAGAAGACTTAGAAAAAGATCCCCACAGTTCAAATGTAGAGCATTTCTGTGAGCTGATGCAGAAAAGATCACTCTTCTACTTAAAGTAATGGAGACGTTTGTTTGTTTGTTTGACTGCCTGTAGTTTACTTCAGTTTAGTTTAAACTGATTCATCAGTTTCAAATCACACCTTTAGTTCAAATGACACAACTTTCTTCTGTAGACAAGGCCTTAGATCTCTAGATTGAGCTGAATGCATTCCATAAAGTACTGAGTTTAGGGTCTCAAGGATTTCATCTTTCAGTTATTTCATCTTTTCAGTCAGCTGGGGGGCAATCAGATGTTAACTAGTTGCCTGTTACCCACATTTTGGAGTATTTTTTTTAAAGCTTTGGATCCTCCCCCTGTTACAAATATAATTCTGCTTGTATCTCGTTACCAGTGAACATGTGTCCATCCCAAAGGAGTCTATCTCAACCAAAGGACTCCACTTACTTCAGAATTTGTTCATCCTGTCACATAGTCCATCTGAATTCCTGCACTTGGCTCGCAGTCTTTTCCATTTTTCCGTCTCTAAGGGAGGCCATATAAAATTGAAATTGACTGCCCCCAGTTCAGATCATCTTGAATCAGACGAAAGCTTGCTTTATAGATTCATAGATTCATAGATATTAAGGTCAGAAGGGACCATTATGATCATCTAGTCTGACCTCCTGCACAATGCAGGCCACAGAATCTCACCCACCCACTCCTGCAAAAAAACCTCTCACCTATGTCTGAGCTGTTGAAGTCCTCAAATCATGGTTTAAAGACTTCAAGGAGCAGAGAATCCTCCAGCAAGTGACCCGTGCCCCATGCTACAGAGGAAGGTGAAAAACCTCCAGGGCCTCTTCCAACCTGCCCTGGAGGAAAATTCCTTCCCGACCCCGAATATGGTGATCAGCTAAACCCTGAGCATGTGGGCAAGACTCACCAGCCAGATATCCAGGAAAGAATTCTCTGTAGTAACTCAGATCCCACCCCATCTAACATCCCATCACTGGCCATTGGGCCTATTTACCAGGAATATTTAAAGATCAATTAATTGCCAAAATCGTGTTATCCCATCATACCATCTCCTCCATAAACTTATCGAGTCTAATCTTAAAGCCAGATAGGTCTTTTGCCCCCACTGCTTCCCTTGGAAGGCTATTCCAAAACTTCACTCCTCTGATGGTTAGAAACCTTCGTCTAATTTCAAGTCTAAACTTCCCAATGACCACTTTATATCCATTTGTTCTTGTGTCCACATTGGTACTGTGCTTAAATAATTCCTCTCCCTCCCTGGTATTTATCTCTCTGATATATTTATAGAGAGCAATCATATCTCCCCTCAGCCTTCTTTTGGTTAGGCTAAACAAGCCAAGCTCTTTGAGTCTCCTTTCATAAGACAGGTTTTCCATTCCTCGGATCATCCTAGTAGCCCTTCTCTGTACCTGTTCCAGTTTGAATCATCCTTCTTAAACATGGGAGACCAGAACTGCACACAGTATTCCAGGTGAGGGCTCACTAGTGCCTTGTATAACGATACTAAAACCTCCTTATCTCTACTGGAAATACCTCGCCTGATGCATCCCAAGACCGCATTAGCTTTTTTCATGGCCATATATTTTTATATATATAGTTTATAAAAATAAATGTAGCAGTTATAGGTTTATATTTTTTTTCTATTTTGGAGGGCTTTGCATCATTTTCTCTGAAGTAGTGGTGCTGTGGGAGGGTGGGGGGAAGATGATGTTGGCTGTTTCTCTCAAAGGCTGACTGTTGGGGATGAAATGTCTCAGAGAGAAAAAAAATTAAAGAATTACAGGGTTTTTCTGCCTATGTTCATATGCAAGAGGAAACTACAGCACAGTACAGTAGTAATTGCACAGCAATTTCTGTGTTCTCTCTCCAGGCACTGGGTAGAGGATTTTCATTGCCTATGTAATTCCCAAATTGCTGTAAGGATTCCAATTCTCAGTGCATATCCTTAACACAAAACCAGGGCTGAAATTCATTTTTCAAGTGGGTTTTTGAATTGCGGGTTTGAAAGCCAAGCACAATTCTTTAGCTACAGTAAAGCACTGCAAACAGCAATGTGATGTATCTGAACTTTGTCTTGATCTCTAGAGTAGTTCTTACTCATGCAAGTCATCCTGTTGCAATGACTGTCTGTAGGACCCTGTGGGAGGAAAGGTTTGTAGAATCAGGACCGCAAATCAGCAAAGAGATTTTGACTTACAAACAGATTGGTTGTTTTTCTTTTCCCTTTTTGTCTATGAATACGGGCATAGCAGCTACCAAGTTTGTTTTCCTATCACGATGAAAGCTAAACCGATAGCAAAGGCAGATAACTCCTTAACGAAGACCAGAAGAAATCTGAAGTTTCAAAGAAGTTTCTGTACAGCTACCATTTGGGAGTTTAGGCACATGCAGCTGATATGATGGGTTTTTCTTGCTTTCTTTTTTTTTATGTACATGGTTCTTAATAAGAAGAACACTTACATAATGTAGCATCCTAGCAGGATCTGTCCTGTTTGGACACACTGAGTGTGGATTTTGTAACAAAACAATCTATCATAGGTAACTTAGCTTACAAGAAAACTACCTTTACCAAGACATGCTCTTCAACAGAATTTTTCATAGGTTTTTATTCTGTGTGCGTGCACTTGATATCTTGGTGCCATTTCATTTCCCTGTTCACTGCCATAGACAACTATTAGACTGTATCTGGGCCCAGGGTCTGTTACTGGGAGACACTGTACACCCTTAACTCCTGTTGGTATCAGTAGGAGTGGACCTCACAGGATTGGGCCCTTATTTTCAGTCTGAATCAAAACAAAATATCCAAGGAAAGAGTTTATGGCCACAACCTATTCTTTGGGTCTCACTCTCACATGCCCTTTGGTATGCAAAATAAGCCTGTGTTAAGGGAGCCTGATGTCATGCTCTGGACAGCATTAGTAGGATGATGTCCACCAAAAATACACTCACTAGCTATGGTGTCAGCACCAGCTGCTGGCTAAAGAAAAAAATCATAATGTTCAATAACAATGGAATCTGTGATAGCCTGTCCCTTCATGCTCCCGCTCCCTCTTCCTTCTATTTGAAACGGACTATTCCAAGACTACTAAGGACTGTTGCAAAACTTAAGTACACAAAGTAAGTTTTGCAATTCCAGTTACATTCTAGTACCACCTTGTTTCTTATTTTGATTTAATGAAAAACAAGCCTATCCAGAGCTCTGTGTATGAAATAAAATACAATTTAGTACTAATGCCCAAAATATAAAATCCTCCACAACTCACTAAAACTAGGTCTTGCCCGCTATCCAACTCAATGCATTTTCCCAGAAACAGCCTGGTAGAAAAGATGCGCTTTGTTACCCGAATTGATGCTCAACAAACTCAAGCTTTGGTGGAATGATGCGGGAGGCAAATTCCAGAATTCAGGACCCTTCACTGAAAATACTTTGCCTATAGCCCTTTCCTAAGTAAAAAAGCGATCTGTTAATTCAGGAGTCTCAGGTACTATCAGCTGTCGCAATATTTACTGGGGAGGGAAGCAGTCTCTGATGTACGTGGCCTCTAGCAAACCTAGAGGGATGGTCTTTTTACTGCATTTTTGTACAGGGCATAGCACAATGTGGTACTCTGTAATACAAATAAATAATAATAGTAATTTTAAAAAGTGAAACAAAACCTTAAATTCCATCTGGAAATTGACTGGGAATCAGTGCTGACTATGGACAGAGCTGTATTTATTCTTTACTTTTTGTATTATGGTAACACCTCAAGGCTAGATTAGATCCTCATTGTGCAAACTTATAATTAGGGTTGGCCAGAAAACAAGACTTCCGTTTCACAAAAAATGTACAGGGTTTGAAATTAATTTAAGGTCCTGTGAAAATTTTTATCAGAACAACAGACTGCCGTCCCAGTAGTTAGGGGCACTTGCTCATTCAGGCAGACAAGGGGTCTTGAACCTGGGTCTTCCACCTCCCAGGCAAGTGCCCCAATCACTGGGCTAGAGAGTCAATCTTTCCTGCTCTAGCATTTTGTATTAAAAATGAATATTCATTGGGCCAGAGAATGAAAGATTGACTCTATAGCCAGTGGTTATGGCACTCACCTTGGATGTGGGAGAACCAGCTTCTAGTCCCTACTCCAGATCAGAGGTGGGTCTCTTTCTTTCTTTTGCTTTGTCCAGAAATTCCATCCTGGACCTGCACAATCTCCCTGAGGAAAGTTCTGTCAAAGCCAGTGTGTTTCAGTGAAAAGTTTCAGTTTTGACAAATCAGCATTTTCTGATGGAAAAAAAATGTCAAAAAATTCCCAGTGAGCTCTCCATAAAACAAGATGACAATCCTGGCCTCGAAGATCTTACAATCTATATGCAAGAGTGTACATAACAAGTGGATAAAACACAGAGGGAAAGAACAAGGAAACAATGCGATAATTCTGATCATCATGAAAAAAATTGTTCACAGCATACCAGATGCTTAACCATTCTCAAGTTTTTGAAGGCACTGCAGCAGAGAAGAGTTTTAAGGCAGGAATTTAGAAGAACCATAGAATTATAGTGTTTAAAGGCAGAAGGGACTACCAGATTATCTAGTCTGATCCCCTGCACATCGTAAACCACTCAACTCCACCTGTTTACTCCTGTATTGAGCTCAATAACCTGGATTAGACTAAACTATTACAGCCTCAGGAGATAAAACAATTGTATACCATCGGCTGAAAATAGGAGGTACTGAGGTGCACAAATGCCCAAAGCCCATGCAATGGCAGGAAATTGATCTGGCAGATAACCTTAGCAAATGACCTATGCCCCATGCTGCAAAGGAAGGCAAAATGAGGATGGACACTTAAGATGTACGTGCTGTCTGTGAGAAGTGACACTAAGCAAACAAGCAGCCATGTTTTCGTGCTGGCTGTAGTTTCTGGGTGTTCTGACGGTGTAGCCCAGTATGATGGCTCCAACAGTAGCTAACAAATACATTGGAGTAATGGACTATAATAAAATAACTTGCAGAGAGAGGATATTCCTTCCTGTTGTCCCCCGCCCAGTTAGTTGATGGCTTATATCCTGGAGGTTAAGGGGATAGCTCAGGTGGCTACGAAGAAACCATAGTGTTGAATAATTTCAAAGGTCCACTGCTCCCTCCTCCACCTCTTTCTGTGCTAAATGAGGGGGTTAAGAGATAAGATCAAGAGCTGTTGTGGAACTAAGAAGAAGTAAAGAGCATTGTGGAAAACAGAGTATTACTATCTGTGCCTTTTTAATTTCACAGCAAACATCCTTCCTCTCTCGCAGGAGAGTGGTATCAAATCTGACAGTAACTCAAAACAGGGGTCAGAGTGGAGCGTGAGTGTTTGTACTGACTTTGGGTCAAGCCCCAAGCCTATTGTAGAGGAAGAGTGTTTGTGTCAGTTTATTTATTTTAGGAAACAACTATGGGAGCTTCCTTGAAAGTGTGTGACATTTGCTTGGCTAGCAATATACAAAAAGCTGCATGCTTACCAGTATTTTGGCTCAAGCAGCAAGCCTTTTGTGGAATATTATTCTTGTTATTATCAATGGGAATGGACAGCTTTCTAACACCTTCTTTGAATGTTTTCCAAAACAGTCTGGCTGACTTGGAAATGTTCAGTAATATATAACACTTAGATGGATCAGCAGCTGATACATCTGTAGAGCCTGGCACATGTCAGTTTCTTTACTTAGGACAGTCTTGGGAAAGGGACTATTGTCCACAGCAACGCAGCACAATTCAGGAGCACTTCAACAGATGTGACAGCACTGGCTAGGGATACACCCCACATGTTTCACCTACTACCTGATATCGCTCATCAATGACTTCACAGAGATAACAGAAATACACTACACTTCTAACCAATGCAGACACAGATCAAAAGTTGTCACAAAAAAAGAGAGAGAGAGAAAGAGAGGACATGCCATTATTCTCTTTCTCCAGCTTCTTTGAGTCCAAATGAGTAACACTTTTTATCTCTTCTTTTATCTCTCAGGTCTCTTGTTTCTCTATATAATTTCCAGGCTGTGGCAGCTTTACCATATGCTGGTGTGATAATCCCTCTTCTGACATTCATTGTTTTGGGTAATACGTTTGGTATCAAATGCTCAACTCCAAATTTGAGGGCTCAGTCAGTTCATGTTACGCAGTTCCCTGCACAGGTTTGATTGTACATGCTTGTATCATGGGCTGGGCTTTACAGATCCAGCCTATTTCTGCTTACAGGTTTTCATATTTTTCCAGGTTATAAAGGCAGGTGAAACTGTGTTTGGGAAGGAGACAGAATTTACCCCAAATGGGGTTAATTTGATAGGAGGAAGACTCTATCAAAAACCACAAGTTACATTTTTATTACTGATAAATGAAGGTTACTGCCTGAACAAGTGTTTCTAGCAGACCTGGTGAGGGCTGAAAAAAACAAATACAGTCATGTGAACTGAAATGCAGGTAGCAAAGTGATAGGGTAAACTGTGAAGGAGCTGGAGAAAAGATAATCTTCAGTGACATTTTGCTGCCCGTAGAACGTTAAAATTTTACTCTGCCATCAGCTTTCCTGTGAATATAAAAGCAATGTCAGCAGACATTTCAAAACAAAGTCTCTGTAGTCAGATGCTGTTTTTCGCTATTTCTCTGCTGTTTCTTAGCCCTTATTTTCCTCCTAGCATTTCTAGGCATAGATACAGCAATTTCGGGAGGTGGGCAGCGCTACTATACCAGATTCTTCCTGGGTGGAAATGCCAGCCCTTCCACTTTCTGTTCTTCTTTTCTTGCTCTTGCTCTTCATCTGCAGTTTAACATCCAGTCTATCTGTAAGACATACCTCTCACATTAAGCTGATTTACACAGATAGGTTGGTGCCACAGCATGTGTTATTGCAGGGAACTGAGCCAGTATACTTAGATTGGTAAAACTACCTCACAGATCCTCTTCACTGAATAAAGCAGTTTTTTTTAATCCTATTATTTGTTCAGGAAGATGGGGGGTGGGGCAGGGGTAGGGTTAAATATTTTTGCCAGCAATTTCATCCAGCTGTGACACTCTCCATCTCCTATTTTTCCTCAGCATCTGGTTCAAACGTTGCACTGACCATTTAGAAGGGGCTGATCTTTCCTTCAGAAACTATAGAAGACTGTAGAAGGTACTGAAAGGTGCTGAAAACTGCATTCTCCCCTCTGGAGTTCATGGCTTGAGTCTTCACTGCTTTGCCACTTGTCTACTCATTTGCATCTGTGCAAAGTGCATACAAGACATTACCACTTTGCACAGGTGTGCATGGTTACACTAGGGCAAGGCAGTGGAAAAATGATCTCCTGAGAGTGTCACCTCATGCTGCTCTCCAGTCCCCTTAGCTGTAGAAGCAAACAGCTAGGGGGAAGGGGCAGTGACCCCTGGATCTTTTCTATTTAGGGCAGCATAATGTCTCAAGGGCTTACTGAACTGACTAAGAGCCAACTCAAATAAAAATGGGCAGTCATAGAAAGCCAAGCATAATTTTTTAATTATGGCTTCAAGACCCAAAGTCTGTGTACTTAAAATATTCACAAAAGACTTAAATCTAGTATCTTTTGTATGCTCTTCATGGTGATTTAAGCATGTAACATCAGCTCACAGTTTCATTGAGAACAGATTTTAGCACTGATATGTGTTGAAATATCACTTAGCCTTTTTAGAGTCTGCCTAAGTGTTGTTTTCTTCTTAATGCTGAATTGAGTACTACTTGAGGTTTTCATGCAATGTGACTGATGTATTTGTATCAGCTGGTAGCTTACATACCAAACCATGCACTCATCCGCTCCAGATGAAACCATTTTCAGTGCCTACACACATTGAAATGGCGAATTATGTTCTTCAGCAATGATTACTTTTTTTTTTATAATGCATCTACTTTATGCATCCCATTCCTTACAACTGTCCCATAACTTATTTTGCTTTTCTTAATAATAAGTAATGTGCCTGCAGTCACCAAAGTGACCATTTAGGTAACTGGCAATTTGTGTAGTTTTGCAATTAATCCATGAAGTTAATTTCATTTTGTAATCAGCAAATGCCTAGTCTGAGCCAAGTCCCATGCTTAAATATTTAAAACAAGATTCTCCTTAAATGTAGCCTTTCAGCATTTAAATCATGGACTTTTTTGTCTTTTAAACTGAATTTGTTTTGCCTCTGACTTGTATAAAATTCTGGAATGTTTTGTACATTTGAAAATCACATGACAGACACTGAGACATTCAGTGGAAATAATGAAACCATGTTCTTCCCAGCATTGAAGAACAAACCCTGCCACCTGGGCCACGGATACACATTGACTCCTTGCTCACTGTGAGGGGATTTCTGATCCTGTCAGAGACACAGCAAGATCCCCCATTCTAGCTCTTTAGAGGTTTAAACCATTGTGCAAGCCTTCAGAATGTGGTTTAATAGTTGTCATGACATGGCAAGTAAATAAATACCTTGGCATACCGCCTAGAGCCTGTCACATTGCCCCTGTTGCAACCTCCTGTTCAAAATACAGTGCTCTATTTACATAAAGTTAATTCCGAGGAAATCACCTGGGACATGTTTAATTTTCCTACTCTGTGATGTCATCCAGATGAGCCCTACCTTCAGTGACCCCTGCAGAGAGCATTAGGCCCATGTCACTTTGGGCTTTGTTGATGCCAAGGTAGTTTAATCTATACCAATGTGCTGTGTTTATCTGTGCTAAACCAGCTTAAACAGCATTTCTTTCTCTTTCCACTCTTTCTCCTAAACCCCAAAGCGGAGAAATTCGAACTGTTCACTGAAACTTTTCACAATCACAAGAACTTCCAGACAAGAAAACGTCTGCGGTGTTGTCTTGTTTGTATTCTTTCAGTGTTCCTGCTTTCTTGTCCCTGCTAGGTAAAAGAGTGGAGTTTGATCCCTACATTCTAGAGGTTACCATTCTGAAAACATTTCTGGGTATCTAGCTAACAGTTTTTCTCTTTCTGGATGAGATTATATCAACTTTCTTCATCTTCTGTCTCTCATACTCACTCACACAGATTTAGGTCACTCTTACTTTTTGCCTCTCCTCACACAGATATTGGGTACATGTAGACTTCCCAAGCTTATGTTCACTGTATTGATTTCTTGGGTCCAGAGGAGGGGAATCTATTCTGACCTAGGAACGCACTCAAAGCCTGGAGCTTCTGGATGCCTTCCCTCTGCACCCTGTCTAATGCACATATTGCTCAGGATGGACAGCGCTTCCCAAGGACATTCCAACAACCCTCAATTCTCCAGGTTTCAGGGTAGCAGCCGTGTTAGTCTGTACCCGCAAAAAGAAAAGGAGGACTTGTGGCACCTTAGAGACTAACAAATTTATTTGAGCATAAGTGTTTGTGGGCTACAGCCCACTTCATTGGATGCATTCAGTGGAAAATGCAGTGGAGAGATTTATATACACAGAGAACATGAAACAATGGGTGTTACCATACACACTGTAACAAGAGTGATCCGGTAAGGCGAACTATTACCAGCAGGAGAATGGGGGGGGTGGGAGTGGGGAAACCTTTTGTAGCGATAATCAAGGTGGGCCATTTCCAGCAGTTGATAAGAACGTGCGAGGAACAGTAGGGGGGGAAATAAACATTGTTTTTAAGGTTGTTTTTAATTCTTCTTTCTCTGGCTTATAGTGTTTTATTAGTTCTCTGGTTTTGTCTCTCCTGAAAACTTACACAAAGATTTACAGTAGTACACTATTTTATGGTTGATTAACATGTACTACTGCCCCCTAATTTTCTGCCCCACATTTCTAATATAAGAATTTCCACTTGAAATATATGAATTAACTATGAAGGATGGGAATAAAACCAGGTGTACTTCACTCCTGTAACAACAGAGAGGTCTCCAGAAATGAAATTTCTAGCTGGTATCTTGGATATATAAACTGTTTCCAGGTGCAAAAGTCTTTTCAGGAGTACTTCTTCGCTTGTGCCCTAAAGCCCATTGACAGTATTGTATTGTATTCAATTGTAAATAAGATTATTAGTTTCCACTACAATTAACTCGTTTTCCTCCTCAAAGTAAACCGCGGACATTTATCATTTAGAGTTAAGGTTGAAAATAGCTTCCAGCTATAACCTCAGTTTTCAACCACGATGCTAGTTTCCCAAAGACACCTACTTCTCTGAAACTTAGCATGCCATATCTCATCCCAGGATACAGTTTTTTGGAGTGTGGTGAGGGGTTTCATAAAAATCAGACAAAGGGTTTTAAAATACAAATGTAGTTTATTTTTTAAATATTCTGATACGCTTTTGGTTCATGAGAGCTCTAACAATGACTCACTCTTAGAATTTCACCATTGTTTGTTTTGTTTTGTGTTTATTTTATAGGCCTTGTTGAATTAGATTTAAAATCTCTATTTCTAATTAAATAAATAACAGTAATTCTTCTGTGAATATATCCAAGAATATAGTATCATTTCTGAACATAACAAGGGTAGGAATGGATGGGGAGCATAGTTTATGTCGGATGGGAACGTGTAAATTTACACAGAAAAAAAGTAAGTTAAGTCACTGGTATGACAGAAGTGGATGCATATATATTAACTGTCCCTTTCCAGAATGTTACACTTTTTGATTTCTGAGGTAAAAGGATTACTTTAGAAAAATTATAATACATTTCTTATACAGTCCAAAATGCCATTAGCCTTCTTGGCAACAAGGGCACACTGTTGACTCATATCCTGCTTTCCATCCACTGTAACCCCTAGGTCCTTTTCCGCAGAACTGCTGCCTAGCCATTCAGTCCCTAGTCTGTAGTGGTGCATGGGATTCTTCCATCCTAAGTGCAGGACTCTGCACTTGTCCTTGTTGAAACTCATCAGATTTCTTTTGGCCCAATCCTCTAATTTGTGTAGGTCCCTCTGTATCCTATCCATACCCCCCAGCATATCTACCACTCCTCCCAGTTTAGTATCATCTGCAAACTTGCTGAGGGTGTAATCCACACCATCCTCCAGATCATTAATGAAGATATTGAATAAAACCGGCCCCAGGACCGACCCTTGGGGCACTCCACTTGATACCAGCTACCAACTAGACATGGAGCCATTGATCACTACCCACTGAGCCCGATGATCTAGTCAGCTTTCTATTCACGTTATAGTCCATTCATCCAGCCCATACTTCTTTAATTTGCTGGCAAGAATACTGTGGGAGACCGTATCAAAAGCTTTGCTAAAGTCAAGGGATAACATGTCATAGAAGGCAATTAGATTAGTCAGGCATGACTTGCCTTTGGTGAATCCTGATCACTTTCCTCTCCTCTAAGTGCTTCAGAATTTACTCCTTGAGGACCTGCTCCATGATTTTTCCAGGGACTGAGGTGAGGCTGACTGTCCTGTAGTTCCCAGGATCCTCATTCTTCCCTTTTTTAAAGATGGGCACTACATTAGCCTTTTTCCAGTTGTCCAGGACCTCCCCCGATTGCCATGAGTTTTCAAAGATAATGGCCAAAGGCTCTGCAATCACATCTGCCAACTCCTTTAGCACTCTCGGATGCAGCGCATCCGGCCCCATGGACTTGTGCTCGTCCAGCTTTTCTAAATAGTCCCGAACCACTTCTTTCTCCACAGAGGGCTGGTCACCTTCTCCCCATGCTGTGCTGCCCAGTGCAGTAGTCTGGGAGCTAACCTTGATCATGAAGACAGAGGCAAAAAAACCATTGAGTATGTTAGCTTTTTCCACATCCTCTGTCACTTGGTTGCCTCCCTCATTCAGTAAGGGGCCCACACTTTCCTTGACTTTCTTCTTGTTGTTAACATACCTGAAAAAACCCTTCTTGTTACTCTTAACATCCCTTGCTAGCTGCAACTCCAAGTGTGATTTGGCCTTCCTGATTTCACTCCTGCATGCCTGAGCAATATTTTTATACTCCTTTCTTGGTATTTGTCCAATCTTCCACTTCTTCTAAGCTTCTTTTTTGTGTTTAAGATCAGCAAGGATTTCACTGTTAAGCCAAGCAGGTCACGTGCCATATTTACTATTCTTTCTACACATTGGGATGGTTTGTTCCTGCAACCTCAATAAGAATTCTTTAAAATACAGCCAGCTCTCCTGGACTCCTTTCCCCCTCATGTTATTCTCCCAGGAGCTCCTGCCCATCAGTTCCCTGAGGAAGTCAAAGTCTGCTTTTCTGAAGTCCAGGATCGGTATTCTGCTGCTCTCCTATCTTCCTTTTGTCAGGATCCTGAACTTGACCATCTCATGGTCACTGCCTCCCAGGTTCCCATCCACTTTTGCTTCCCCTACTAATTTTCCTGGTTTGTGAGCAGCAGGTCCAGAAGAGCTTACATACAATGCAGTTCTTTTTTAGACGTGGAGCATATCTCCAGTAAAATCTATTCAGTGCCTTACTGTCTCTGACTGAATAATATATTAGATGTAGCTCCTGCCTGCAGTACATACCCATGAAATTAAACAAAAATATTACCTGGTATCAAAATATAATAGATACCATATAGACAAGTAAATGACACGGGCCCTGCACAGGTGCACTTGCAATCTAAAGTATAGGGGTGGGTAAGAGAAGGCGAAATAAAGACACAAATTCCAGTGATAAACTTATATTTAAGGCCTACCAAATTCACGGCCATGAAAAACGTGTCACAGACCATGAAATCTGTCTCCCCCCATGAAAACTGGTCTTTTTTTGCTTTTACCCTATACTATACAGATTTCACAGGGCAGACCAGCATTTCTCAAATTGTGGGTCCTGTCTGAAAAGGGAGTTGCAGGGGGGTCACAAGGTTATTTTAGGGGGGTTGTGTTATTGCCACCATTACTGCTGGGCTGCCTGAAAGCGGAGGCTGTTGGCTGGGTGCCCAGCTCTGAAGGCAGCGCCCCACCAGCAGGAACGCAGAAGTAAGGGTGATGATACGATATCATGCCACCCTTACTTCTGCGCTGCTGCCTTCAGAGCTGGGCGGCCAGAGAGCGGAGGCTGCTGACTGAGGGCCCAGCTCTGCAGGCAGCAGTGCAGAAGGAAGGGTAGCAATCCCATACCATGCCATCCTTACTTCTGCGCTGCTGCTAGCAATGGCTCTGCTTTCAGAGCTGGGCACCTGGTCAGTAGCTGCCGCTTCTCTCCAGCTGCCCAGCTCTGAAGGCAGCACCGCTGCCGGCAGCAGCACAGAAGTAAGGGTAGCGGTACCACAACACCTCCTACAATAACCTCGCGACCCCTCCACAACTTCTTTTTGGATCATGACCCCCTACAATTACAACACCATGAAATTTCAGATTTAAAGAGGTGAAATCATTAAATTTACAATTTTTAAAACCCTGGGCCATGAAATTGACCAAAATGGACTGTGAATTTGGTAGGGCCCTACTTATATTTTTACTGGGCTGTGTCTTTATCACGGTGATTATGCATGTGGTTGTCAAAAGTACTCAGTGCTGGCCTAACTTTGCTACCACTGAAGTCAATGGGGGGTTTTACTATTAACTTTAATAGAACAGAGTTAGAAATCCTGCCCTACTTTTTTTTTTCAATAAAAGTTATGATGTTAAAGGATTAAAGTGAAGTTAATGGTTTCTGCATGTTCTCCCAGCTCTACAAATCAGTTAATAGAATTAGTGGGGCTACTGAAGATGTTAAGGTGCTGTTCCCTGATTCTTCTGGGAGGGGAAGGCGAGGGAGGAACTGCTGGGGCCCTTATGTCCCTGAGAAGATGCCTACATTGGTGAAATTTGCAAACCCCCAATGTAGACATGCCACAGGGATGTAAAGTGGGATTTACAGCAGTGGGACTTAATCACAAAATCACTGGAGTTACTGGTACTATATTTACACTGGTGCAAATGACTGTAAGGTAGACAGGGCCTTACATTCTCTTCACTTATGATTTCTAATTGCATTTTAAGTGGACTATGTAGTCTCCTATATTCTGAAATGGGTTGTTAGTTTACTGGACTGGAGTCACTGTATCACATTGAGCTGGGTTTACTAATCTCAGCAGGACAAAGAACAACTATAAATATTACACCCTTGTGTCTTTCCCTTGGTTTCATATGTGTACTCTTAAGAGCATAGGATAGTGGTGACTATCCACATTTTTGAAAACACCTGAATACAAACAAAGATCCGTGGGCCTTATGCGATCATCTTTAAACAGAATTGTCCCCTGAAAACAACTGCAGAAAAATCAGTGGCACATTATAGGCCGGCATAATTGATAAGATCCCATGGTGACACTATACCATGGCGGTGGGAAAGGAGGGGGAAGTCATACTGCCTGAAATATCAGGAGAAAAACAATCAGATTGAAAAACATGTTCATAAAAAATTAGGGTGCTTGTTGTTAATATGACTGTGTAGTATTTGGAAATTGAATGTAGATGGTTATTGTCCTACCATTATTTGTAAAGACAGAAACAAAATCTAACTCAGATTACTTTAACAAATTTTGCTGTTACCACTGCACTGAATACGGAAACCCTGGATCACTTTGAAATATTTCCACAGAAAAGCACATTAGACCTTAATGACTACACACTAGATGATGGAAGGCACTTAACTTTATCTAGCAAAAAATGTTTTTTAATGACTTCATTTATTCATTTTTTTAAAAAAACAGTAAAGTTACCATGTTATAATCGCCCAGAGATACTCCCGGGTGTGCTGTTGAAAGGTAATTTCCGTGCACCTAAGACTTCACACTGTAATAGAACCTGTTGTGCCTTTCAGCTTAATCACATAGTGGCATTTAGAAATCATTCATTCTGGCAGGCAAAAATGTCTTGCAATAACACCATTACCACAACTTTCATTTTTATAGCAAGCTTTACTATCGAGGCAAACACATCCAAGTACTCTACAAAACATTTTAAGTACATAACAGTCGCAAAATCAGTGAACATAGCAAGTCCCCTGTGAACAAGCAGTGCCCCTCATATAATAAAAGTATCTCACTTTTTCATAAGGAGTTATTATTGTTATAAAACATGCACATGTTTTTAACTTGCCTACAGCTTCCTTTTCTAAGCAATCTTATTGAATCAGGACCTCTGAGACCAACATTTAAAATACAAGGTAGCAGTTTATATCCATTTTTGGGCTAGTGAGCTGATGCCAAAAGATCAGATGTTTTACAGGAAATCAGGAATAAAAGGTGTCTGTAGCAGATCACTAATCTTTACTGGGGTTTACTAAGCCTATCAGTGTAAAGAATGGTTTTTGGATATTGTGGTTTTTCCCTTAATTCTGTAAGTGTATTTCTTAGAGCTGGAGAAAGACGCAATCATCCACACTATGGAAAACATTCAAATACTGAAATGTCATCTTGTCATGAGTGATTGAATGAAAATGTCCCCCAGGAAACAAAAGTATATGTAATTTATTTAGGTTTTGGTTCTCATTTAAAAAGCCTGAAATGGTCTGGGTCCTGCACACCACAAAAACAACTTTTCTATTAATGTATTTCTGCATCAGTTTCACGATACCTAGTCACTCGAACTATCAGTTCATTGGTTTGAACTGGCAGCACAGGGTTCAATGAGGAGTCCTTGACTCTTGGAACTCAGTTCCCCACTTGGTTTGACAGAACCCCTAAGCATGTTGATCTTGAGGGCATATTGTAGGGCCTATGTATTGTGCCAAGCTTTTGAGAAGGGGGTGAGCTGATGGGAATGTATGTGGGTAAAAGGGCTGTCGTTAATCCTGATAGACTAGGTGAGTGAGGTGATACTTTCCTCTGGGTTGATTGTATATATTTGTACATGTTGTGTGGTACAGTCACGTAGGCTGAAGGAGGGCTATTTTTTGTAAGTGAAACTAAATACATAAAGTATGCAAATATTATAGAAATAGCATGTTTTACATGTATAGATATATTCAGGAGTGAATTTGAAAGTAGCTTCTTTCATATATTCTAGTCTACACAAATATGTAACACACACAATATATATCACCTACTCCCTATGTACTTGAAAAAAACATGCCCTTTCCACATGGGGTGAAGTGAAGCTGTTTTCTTCTCTGCCAAACTGAAAACGCATCCTGAATCTCTCTCCAAGATGAACTGTAATGGCATTTGGTACAGTTATTAATATATTTAAAAACACCCCTCAGGATATTTTGTTTTATGTTGTTTTTATAGAACTATAATTGTACAATATTTCCACCATTTCCCATTTTAAGAAAGGAGATAACATCCCCATTCCATTCTGTTTTGTCTGACAATAAAAATCATTGTTACATTTTGTGCTAGAACATGCATTGGTTATGCAAATTTCCCTCCTTTCAAATGCAGTTTAGAGGGTAGAAGAACGTCCAAAGTAAGACTACACAGTCAAGGTAGGCAAATTTGGGGGCTGGCCTAAGAATTTTCAATGATTTCTTGATCTCAATAATACAAACCAAAAACTTTACTAACAGTACTATAGATCTAGCATTTTGTGTCTGATTCAGGGAGATTTAACCTAAAATTTAGAGTCTGAATCCAGATCTGCATTTTGAATCCCCACGAAGTATGGGGGTATGTTAATGAAAAGTTTTCATTTGGGCCTATCTCTTTTAAAAACAAGTCTGAATTCAGTAGTCATTGCTAAATTCTATAGATATGTGTGCTTGCACTTGCAAACTGAGTTTCCACACCGAAAAACTGCAAGGTGCAGATTTCCTGACCAAATAACCTCCTAGTATACACCACACTAAATATATAATAGCTGATAAAGAATTCTGCACAGTGCAAACCTTGCCTTAAAATCAATAAAATTGTTGCCTACAAATCATATAGGTCACCTAATATACAATATAACTTAAAGCTAGTACCTTCATCACTCTTATATTGCCTTGAAATAGACTCTGCATTGAGTCAATTTTTTAAAAAATTCTGCCTCGTAATATTTGTTAGTCAGAATTACAGGAGATGTGAAATATCTTTCAAAATGGAAACTTTGCAGGTGTAATCTGATCACTGTAAATGAAAACCAATGGTCTGACAACTGAACAAAATTATATTATGGTAAATAGAGAGTAGGTTTGGCAATGGCACCATGATAGATAAATAAAACCGACTTATCTGACCACTCTAGGCAGTGATTCCTATGTCAGAATTCCACGATATATGTGCATGTGTATATAAATATCTTAGGTGGGTCTGAAGGCAGCAAATAATGGTAAGGTAGTCTTTCTGATTTAAGTCTGTGCTGATCATAATGCTAAATACAGAGTAATATGACTGTCACTCTTCGCCAACAACTGTAGCTGTTGCAGTGATCATTTTTATTAAACTATATATTCACTAAAAGTGAGGGGAAATCTATGGGCATATTAGTTTATCACACAAACATTAACATTAACTATGTACAACAAAGCAGGATAGGATCCCTCTAAATATCTGAATATGGACTGATGTCATCCTGATCTTGTTCCTCTGAAGCTACTCCCATCCCCTTCTGTATAAGCAGCTATCATGTTGAAAATAACTTTTCCTCCATCCAAGGCCAGGCTCATCACAGATTGGTTTGTAAGGGGCACTTGAACAGAAAATTACTCACATCCTTCCTCAGCTCAGAAACCAAGCTCCTTTAATAGTAATGCCCTGTATCGTTCCTCAATGTCCAGCTGGAGTCTCAATGCTTTAGAACCTGGAATTGGGCCAAGAAGAGATCATAGGTTTAATATTTTAGACTGAATTGATTTTCATTTCATGTCTCATCTAATTACCACTAAAATTGCACATTTACTGCACATTACTGCTTAATTGGAAATCAACATTCTTCAATATTATGGATATTAACATCAGACATTTTTCCAACGTTTAAATATTTTAACAGTTATTTATAAAATGTAACATTCATTTGGAATATAAACTCTTTTGGGCTTCATAACTTGTCTTTATCTATGGGTCAGATCCTGCAATCTGACCATCCCACTGAAGACAGCATGGCTCCACACAAGCACATAGGCCTGCCCTCACAAGTGTAGTTGCCAAATTGGAGCCTAGATTTGTGGAGCACTATGTCAATTTATGGGGCCATATAAAAGGTTAGTTATAACAACACTACTAAGTGTTTGCTAAGAATGAGCAACACAGTTTAATGATGTTGAAATGTTTTAACTGTTGCCAAATAACAGTTCAATGCAACAATAAAAGGAAAGTGGAGTGGTGGATGGGTGGAAAAATTCTGTGCTTCATTCATTATTTCATTCATTGTATACTTTACAAGGAATCAAAGGGAGAATTTAAATAGCACAAAGCAGGATTTTAATGTAAATTAGGACATAAATACTGGTGCTTTACGTCTGATAATGTACTAAATTTGGCTAATACCTGTCAAGCTGTGCTTTTAAATGTTTATATAATTCACTAGGACTTTCTGTGAATGCTCTAACATAAAACAAAAGGTGAAGAAACACACATAATAAGGAAGAGTTAGAATCCCCAATATTATTATAACTTATTATCTAAATATGTGATGGGCACCTCAAAGCACAGATGAAGACATAGATCCTGCCTTGAAAAGTTATACTCTATGGCTCTGTTACAGCAAAAGGAGCCACGTGAGCAGACCTTTGTGCCTGTGCAGGACCCCCTTGAACTCAATGTGTTTGTCCAATGAAGACAGCACCTGGGCCTTGATCCATGATTGAAGGCATTAGGTACCACAGCAATACAAATAATAAAAACAAGGCTCTGCAAGGGGGGCAGTGATCCACCAAGTTGCAGAATCAAAGGCCAAGGCACCAATCCTGCAAACGTTTACTTGTGTAAATCAGTGGGACAGGTCATGTGCATACACATTTGTGTGATCAGAGACTTAGTTAGGGCGACCAGATGTCCCGATTTTATAGGGGCAGTCCTGATATTTGGGGCTTTTTCTTATATAGGCACCTGTTACCCCCATACCGCCTGCCCTGATTTTTTACACTTTCTGTCTGGTCACCCTAGCCTTAGTTATGTCATACATACAACTAGAAGATTTCAGTGGGTCCTCGTGAGTATACATAGACACACAGGCACATAGACATGTAAACATGCACCATCCTCCCTAATTATGTTTTTTAAACTGAAATCAGTAGTTAATTGGCTCACTTACTTATCAAAGATGAATCCTAAATTAAAATCTCAGCTTTCATTTAATATTTTCCTGAATCGTTTGGGAACCTCTTTAATGAAGCAGTTTCACCTGAGGTTGTTATTTGAATACTAACTTGTCAGTATCATACTGGGTTTTTTTCCTTACTATGTGAAGTTTGCGCTGCCACCTTCCGCACTTCCACATTATAGTTTAAGTGCCCTCTTTAGGGTTTTTTTTTTTTTTTAGCCTGTGTTTGTTCTTGGAATTGCATTGAACCCTGTTTTTTTTTGTTTTTGTTTTGTTTTTGGTATGAGCATAAAATCTTGCCTGAAGGTTAATTTTTGTCACCTGAGAGAAGATCCTTAGTTGGTGTAAGGTGTCAGAGTTCAATGGAGCTCTGTCATTTTACACCATCTATGGTAACTATTGTAAAAACTTTCTATTTCATTCCTTCTTTTTTTGTGTGTCTGGCTGTTTATTCCCTATCTTCAACTTTATAATTCTCCATCCCTGCATTCTGCATTTCTTAACCATATTTGTTTCTTAGCTTGTTGCTGTGAACAAACACAAACACACAGCATTCTGCCATATGACCATTTAAAGTTACATCCAACTGACCGCACACTACTGAGATAATTAACCTGCAAAACTGTGTCCTTTTATCATTAAAAACTATACATAAAAAATGTTCTGTCTCCTGCAATGAAAAGAAAAATTCACACTTGGAGACATTGGAGAATTTTTCTAATTAAATGCAGATTACAGCTTTCCTTACAGCCACATAGAAGCCATTAATCCTTCCAATGGCAGCTTCTTCTCAAAGGTGGTGGGGAGAGATGGACACATGGTTGGCTTTTAAAAACACACGTTTTTTTCTCTGTGAAAGACTTTAGCTTTGATAAATTGGTGAATTTATCCTAGTTTTACTGAAAGAAGAAGAGGAGCTTAGGCATGTTAGCCCCAGCACTATAAGAGCCTCATTATTTCCTACAGATGCTTTATCACTAAGCAAGATTTTGGGTCCTGATGCCTCCAGGGGGTGAGGTTGTGAAATGCTACATCTTTAGTATGAGTTTATAGATCTGTGACTGTTACTATAAGGTCAACCATTGTCTGCTGAATAGGCCGCTGCTCTGGACTCCGCTGAGCCAGTATCTAATGAGGCTTCTCAGGCTTCCCACTGTGCTGGGTTTTTATTAACTGTTAGGGCTTGTCTACACTGGCAACATTTAACGTGGCTTGTGTAGTCGCAGCACTAAAAAACCTACCTCCATGAGGGGCTTAGCTACCAGCACTAGGAGCGCGGGTCCCAGCGCTGGCACACAGTCTACACTGCCACTTCACAGCGCTGAAACTTGCAGTGCTCGGGGGGAGTTTTTTCACACTCCTGAGCAATGAAGTTGCAGCGCTGTAAAGTGCCAGTGTAGACAAGCCTTTAGTTGCTCACACATTTAAGAGTCATGGCCATAAAAAGTATGTTCATTTAGAATTCTCTATATGCCCAAAATGACACTAAGAGTCAGTCGTTTAGGCCTGGAGCCTTAATGGTATTTAGGTGTTTGACTTCCATTGAAATCAGTTAGAGTTAGGCCTCTAAGTACTTTTGAGGATCTAAAGATATGTTTATAAGAAGAGCAGCCTTGTTCAAATAGAGGTAAACACTGAAATAGGAATTTATAATAAAATTACCTTGATATCAAGTTGCCTGGAGAGAAACCACTCCTGCAGGAGGGCAGCAATACACTGTGCTAGCCTTTCCAATTAGGAAGGCTGTTTGTATCTACACCTGAAAGGTTAAAGGGGAAGCAAACAGACAAAATGTACAAGACGGAGAAAAGACCACTGAAATATAATTGTACGCCAGGGACTAAGATAATGTAAACAGTTCCACTTAATTATAAAGAGGACATTAGCCTTGGAAGGTCAGTAAAACCCAAATGCTCTTGTTTCTTTCCCCAGTGGCTTCCCTTCTTTGGTTAGGCTGACAACTTTAATATTAATGAGAAAGGTGTTCAAATCTATGTTTTGGGACTAGGCAATTGTAGCAGTGGGGCTTCTGAATGGAGATACTGAACACAACCCTAAAGGCATTTAAATAGCACCAGTAATAGATGCAATATTAGCTAGAATACTAAAATTCCTGTGGCTGCTAATGAGTTCCTTGGTTACTTTAAACATATGAGAATAAAAAACAAACTCTGCTTAACTGATTGGGGAAAGATGGAAGGCCCTAAATTAAAAAGTGAAATCTTATACCATGGAAAGTTTATCAAACAAGGACACCAGTTTCCAGACCTTATTACAAAAAAAGACAGTAAAGGGCCTTTCAGAATCCTTCAAATGAGTTTTCTGTCAGCAGAGGAGATGACCAATGAAGAAGTTCTCCACAGGGATATGGCCATCTAGAGCTATGAGGGAAAACACATTAGACTAATATGTTTTTGGCGACTGGATCACAATGATTAGCTCATCCTGAATAATACAGGCCAGAGAATTCCACCTAGTAATTCCTCCAGTGGAGATTATTCTGCCCTATTACGCAAAGCCCCAGTTTAGGAAAGCACTTAATCATGTGCTTAACTTTAAGCTTGGTATTAAGTGCTTTTCTGGATACTGATTCTGAAGGGGGTGTAAATAAACACTAATTGTCATCCCTAACAACTTTTGTCGTACATATATTTTAGAAAGACATATGATTGTGATTTAAAGACAAGAGCTGGTCAGAATTTTTTTGATGAATCATTTTTTTCATCAAAAATGCTGATTTGCTGAAACTGAAACTGTTTGAGAAAAAGGGGCTGGGTTTTAAAAAAAATCCCATCTTGAAAAAATGTTGAGGAAAGTTTCAAAATTGTTGAAATGTTTCATTTTGATATTTTTGAAACCCAAAGTTCCTGTTTTCCAGTTTGAAATTCCAGTTTGTTTTCCAGTTTTTATTTTGTAATTTAAGCTAATTAGACTGAAAAAAGGTTAGAAAAGGTCAAAATCAAAATTAAACATTTCAAAATGATCAAAATGAAATGTTTCAAATGACCTAAAACATTTCACAAATATTTTTGAGATTTCATCTTTTTGTCCAAATGGGAGATAGGAAATTTTTTTGAACTCTTTAAAATATTGATGGGATGGGAAAGTTGGTTCCCAGCCAGCTCTATTAAAGAGACTCCATATGATGGCAAATGTACCGTTCAGAAGTTCTCTGGGCTGTTATTTACTCTTTACAACTGTTCTATCTTTATATAAGTCTTGTTACAGACTTTCAGGTATTTACATTGGCATGAGGATTATTGTATCCAGAACATTTATTACTGAACACTCTCCTTTGGTTCTTCCTTCACTATATGTAAAATGTCTATCAAAGATGCAGGAGATATGGTATTAATATTATGTCATCCCTCCTGCTGTCTAACTGTATGAAAATGTGTTGTTACTGGTTCTAGTTCATATCCATTTAAGTGTAATACTTAGCAACATAAAGATAGGTTTCCTGAATAAAAGAAATGACAAATGAGGGGAACACTTGATACCTAAGAAGTGCCCAAAGCCTTCCTTTTGACGAGGTGGAGGGTTCCTATTTCCTGCTTCATGTTGCCTCTTACAATAATACTTAGCACTTATGTAGTGCTTTTCATTTTCAAAGCACTGTAGAAACATTAACTAATTAATCCTCTAATTAGGTGAGTAAGTATTATCTCCATATTACTTTCTGCCAGAGAGGTAAGGAAAAATAGGTGACAGGATTTTAAAAGGAGGCTTCAGCCTATGTGTATTTGTGGATCTTTGTCTTACATATATCCCAACAACCAGGTCTCATCTAGGGTCACACAGCAAAGCAATAACATGCTACCAGTATTTATGTGACCTTTGTTTTTTCATAGGTCAGCAGAGATTGAAGGATACAGTTCCTTTCTGTGCCCCCACCCCCAGCATTTATGGCCAACTCCTCTCTGTTGTATCTTCCACGTTCATAAAGTAAGCATATTTAGGATGTACAATTAATTTTACTCTAGACAGAGTCTTGTAGCTCTTACCTTCATTATTTAACTCTTCTTCTTCCCCTTTAAAAATCCTTCTTTTCTTCAGACATGACAGTGCTATTCTTTCCCCTGGCTAAAAGTACAGGTGATTAGCATCCAAGGCTGTTCTAAGATGGAAAGTGAGTAGGTGGAAACTGTCTCCTCTATCTATCTCACCTCTTTCTCCATTTCGCTACACTCACTGCCACCCCACCCCTCCCCAACCCCCATTCCCCTAGCTCCTAGAGGTCAAGCATGCAACAATACTGTGTATCAGATTTTAACAGTCCTGGTGAGTTACTTCAGGTTACTACCCAAGTATAATCCTAAAACTGATATCCTTTGGAGCCACAATGTTAGGGTGACCAGACAGCAAGTGTGAAAAATTGGGACGGGGGTGGAGGGTAATGGGAGTCTATATAATAAAAAGACCCCAAAATCGGGACTGTCCCTATAAAATCGGGACATCTGATCACCCTACACAATGTTGATACAATGAAATATAAATAAGTAGTCATTAAACAACATTTTGCAAGTACTAGTTTGAGGTGTGCTCACCATTCCTTAATGGCACAGTATTGCATGCCTTATTCTACAGAAGAAGTGTATGTGGTTGATAAAGGGTGGTGAAGATCTTGTTACAGTGAAGATCAGTGAATTTATCGCTTAATATGCTGTGTGGGTGCTGGATACAAAACACTGTAGAGCGACCTAATTTTAAAAGGATGGGTGCACAGCACTTTTGAAATATCAGGCTCTTCTAGTGTGTCTTATGTTGGATTCCCAAAAATTGAAGAATGAAAATCAGTAGTTGTTTCTGAAAATTTTGACCATGATCCTTGCTCCAAAGTGATGACATTCTAAATTGGACAAACTATAGCATGTAGATAAATAATACACCAGGTGACCAGGAATTGGAAAGTCCAATCAGAAATTAGCGTAGGAGCTTTATTTTATTGGATATTGACCCGATATGCAAACTTTATAGTTGCCAATGGTGGCAGAGCGGAGGGGATGGCAAGTTCCTTTCAGCCACTCAACATCTGAGTAACTAGCTGCCTCTTATTGAGCAGGACTGCTGCGTTTCACTCCAACCCTATCCAGAAATACCTCCTGAATGATAGCCAACTGCCAGCAACTGCTTTATTCCTCCCTCTCTCCCTCCCTCCCAGGGCACAGTAGGTAAGTGACTGAACCGTTTCCCTCCAGATAGCTTAGCAACGGCTTGAAACCCCCTCATTTCCCTGGCTAGCAGCTGAGGCTGTCAAGAAGTGTAAGGGAAGACTGTAAGGGATCCCAGTAGCAGTGGGATGGAGGGACAAAGGGAGAGTGAAAGGGAAAATGAGTCCATTTCAGTGGGGAAGGAAAGTGGGCACAAAAAAGGTCCAGCTTTTCTCTGTTCTGTCACCTCCAATTCAAACCTTCTCTGTAAAAGAAGGAGATGGTGGCAATGCAGAGATGGTAGCAGCATTTCCTTTTTCTATTGCTCTTGATCACTCTGTGTCAGACTTCTCACAACTAAACAATTTTATACCATGGAAACTAAATAGTTTTTAAACAAAATCATATATGGTATATAACTCACTGCAAACATCCATGAGGACGTGCAGCAGGTAATTTATACCAAGAAATTAAATATGTCCCTGCTCCAAAGACTTTACAATAAAGGGAAGAGTGGGTACAGTACACAAATAGTTTATGCTCTCAGAGACACAGTGATTCATGAGATTGGTGCTTTGTCACAAATGTAATGGAATTTTGAAAATTTAAAGGCTGAACTAGCAAATCATTCCTTACGGAACTACTCAAATGAGTGAGTATTATTCATGTGAATATAAGTTTGCAGGAGAGCGTACATACCTTTTAAAATAACTAGACTGCAAATAATTGGTAAAATTTCTGTTTTTAAGAAAAGAAAAAAACCCTGTAAAAACAATCCAATTAGTTGGAAAATCTTTGCCTTTTTCTACTGTTTGTTGAATGACCCATGATAGGTTTGTCACTCACTCAGCAATGTAGTTGTGAATAAGGCATAGAATATTCTATTTCAAACTCCCTTGTCAAAGTATATACAGCTTTTAAAAAAACCAACAAATCCTCCACTGCCCCTTCCTTACCTACAGTAATAACAGAATTTATGATCAGATGAGGTTTCATCTAAAAACATGAAAGGCTATTATAGGCCAAAAAAAAGCACAAACCAGTTTCCTCCCATTAAAAAAAATAATAATAAATGGCAAGAAGAAACTCTTTCTTTAAAAAATAATCACTTCAAAAAATCCTTTTAAGAAATAAGAATTGTAGCATACACAAGATAGACTAGACAAAAGCTTTCAGCTGGAACAATGCTATTTTTCAAAGCAAATTAAAGGAACAACTACATGAAATATATAGCACTCATATGTAGAAGTAGTTGATCTGATGGCTTGCTTTTTAATGGACTTTTCTAGTAGCCTGTCAAGACTTTTTTGCCTAGGATTTTTCAATTGTCTAGTCTCTGAATCTCTCCCCCTCCCTTGCTGCTTGTTTCTGCTATGGTGATTGCTGAAAAACTTTCCTATTCCCTCTAGATATACCCTGTTCCATCTAACCCACTCAGATTACCTTAATGGATAGAGGAATAGTTTTTTTTTAAAAACGGGATGGATTTATCATTTGAGGGGAAGACATATAAACCCAAGTCATTGTAGTCCATAATTTTAAAGAAGACAAACTTGAATGAAATGAAAATGCTGAATGTATGGGAACCCTGTGACGAGTTCAGTCACAGAGACTCCACTCAAGACTGTCACTCGATGAGCTGGGATACCACTGAGAACAACCCTCATGCCAGAACAGGTGCCCCTCCACTCCTGTCTTGCTGAGTTAGACACTCCAGTCCTCTCTAGCACAGACCCAGAGATTGGGCCACGCCTCTCTGCAGTTCACTGAAACTGAGATTCACTCAGCCCAGGGGCTTCTCAGTAAACAGGGACATTTCCAGTGTCCAGTGTTCAGCCTTTCTGGGTGTCTGAACCCCAAATAAATCCATTTTACTCTGTATAAAGCTTATACAGGGTAAACTCATAAATTGTCCACCCTCTATAACACTGACAGAGAGACATGCACAGCTGTTTGTTCCCCCAGGTATTAATCACTTACTCTGGGTTTATTAATAGAACAAAAGTGATTTTATTAAGTATAAAAAGTAGGATTTAAGTGGTTTCAAGTAATAACAGACAGAACAAGTATTGACATTATTGACATAAACCGTAACTGTATAGACCATTGTTGCAACCACTGTTACATATTTGCAGCAAATCTTGTACAAAGGAGGTCACATAAGATGTCCTTTAAAAGGTTATGCTTTACTGGTTATGATTATGCTATCTGTATGCATGTATCATTTCTGTATTTGAAGTTATAAGTATTGGCGCTATACTGTCTGTATTTCAAACTTGTGCTATGCTTCTGGGTGACACCCCAGACAATTTGGTGCCAGCACTGCCTAGCCTGCTTGATGGCCCATTAAGGACCATCAGCTATACAACTGACCCATTGAGAGAATGCAGATACACCTTGTGACTCAGCAAGGCATGCAGGGACATGCTTATGGACAGAACGCTAAGGCTTTTCCATGTGCTGGGTAGCTTGTCTTTGGAACAAAGGAAGACAAGCCACATGGCAAAAGGACTATAAAAGGCAGCTGCACCTCCTCCATTTTGTCTTCAATCCTGCTTCTTACTTCTGGAGGAAACTTGCTACAAACTGAAGCTTTGAACAAAGGACTGAAAGACCCATCCCAGCTGTGGATGTACTCCAGAGACTTGATTTGAACCTGTAGTTTATTCCATCGCTGCTACAAGCCTGAACCAAGAACTTTGCCATTACAGTATGTAATTGATTCAATTTAACCAATTCTAGCTCTCATCTATATTTCTTCCTTTTTATGAATAAACCTTTAGATTTTAGATTCTAAAGGATTGGCAACAGCATGAGTTTTGGTTAAGTTCACACTTGTATATTGACCTGGGTCTGGGGCTTGGTCCTTTGGGATCAGGAGAACCTTTTTTCTTTTACTGGGGTATTGGTTTTCATAACCATTTGTCCCCATAACGAGTGGCTACTGGTGGTGGAAACTGGAGTGTCTAAGGGAATTGCTTGTATGACTTCTGGTTCACCACTGGAGTGAGACTGAAGTCCTCTCTGTTTGGCTGGTTTGGTGTGCCTTAGTAATAAAAGACACCCAGCTTTGAGCTGTAACTGCCCTGCTTTAAGCATTGTGTCCTGAATTGATACTCTCAGTTGTGTCCTGCCAGAGGCAGCATCATTACAGTCACCAAGCAAAATAAAGCAAAAACACACAAGCCTAAGCCTAATACATTAAGAAACTGATTACAGGTAACATCTCACCCTCAGAGATGTTCCAATAAGCTTCTTTCACAGACTAGACATCTTCCTAGTCTGGGCCCAATCCTTTCCCCTGGTACAGTCCTTGTCAGTTCCAGCAGACATCTCAGGTGGTAAGCAGGGTTTTTTTTTTCATAACTGGCAGCCCCCTTTGTCCTGCTCTACCCCCTTTTAGAGCTTTGGCACAAGGCAGGAACCTTTTGTCTGTGCTTGTCCCCACCCCTGCCTCATCAATGGAAAAGTACAAGGATTAAGATGGATTCCAGTATCATGTGACATGGTCACATGTCACTGTAAGACCCCTAGTCTCCATTCTTCCTGGGTTGTCCCAAACATACACAGGAAGATTTTCAGGTAAATAAACCATTTAAAACCAATTGTCCTAATCAATGGGAGCCATCAAGATTCTAAACCACCATTAATGGTCCACACTTTGCATAATTACAATAGGACCTCAGAGTTATACTTCATATTTCTAGCTTCAGATACAAGAATGATACATGCATACAAATCAGAGGAATATATTCAGTAGGTTATAACCTTTGTAATGATACCTTACAAGAGACCTTTTGCATAAAGCATATTCCAGTTACATCATATTCACACTCCTAAGCATTTTTCCATAAAACATATGGAGTGCAATGTCACAAACCCCATACCTTTTAACTCATAGTATGTTGGCCACAACTCCAGATCATATTTATGGAGTTGGAACTTGCATATATGTGTTGAATTCTTAATAGAAGGACTTCTTATAAATGTTTTCTATATATAAAACTATTGATATATATGGTAACAGTATTTTGTACTACTATTATGTAATGCCTTCTAAACATCAGTTTGGGGTGGTAGGCCTGTGTTGTTATTCTTGTTGACAGATGGGAAAACTGTCACAGAAGTTCTCAGGTCACAAAATGAGAGCTGCGAATAGAACCCTTAATTCTACTTCTGCTTGTGTGGCAGTAATCAATGAACATGCCAGAGCAGATGGCAACTGGAGAGGGGAATGCTTATTTGGAATGAAAATCTGAAAGTGGTAAGGGAAAAACTGCAAACCCAAGCCTATTTACCCAAGAGTAGTAATTACAATAGTGAATGTGTGGTAAATATACAAGTACAGGAGAGACAGACAGTAATATCCCCCTCTCTGGATACACCTATGTATCCAGCTTTTGAAAGGAATATTTGATATGCAAAATCAGGCACTGCAAAGTAACCTGAAAAGTATAGCTGTGCGGTGAGTTGAAATGGGGAGTGACATGTACTGTATCTGGAGACAAGAGGATGGGTCTCGGATACACTGACTGACAAAAGCATCAGGGAAAAAGGAACAAGCCGAGCAGTGAGAATGTATGCCCTAGAAATATACTATTTTGATTTTGCCCTGTAATGACCTCAGATGGAATCTTACTAGATTAGTGGTAGAAGAGTTTAAGACTAGATGTGCTCCGCCTACCATTTATTTAGTTTAAATATGTTTCTCTCTCTCATCAAGTTTTGTTTTACTATAAGCAAGGAGATTTTAAACTCTAGGGAATTTCATGACGCCCATCACAAAGAAGTCAAACAACATTTAACATCAAAGAAGAGATAGAGAAAGAAAGGTGTCTGGAAACTCCCCCTCTCCGGATTCTCATACAAAAAAGCATGGACTAAAGAGTCTTATCTCCATTAAATGAGTTACATTCATGGCTTTGAGCCTCTTCATAGTGTCATAGAGTTTAATGCCAGAAGGGACAACCAGATTATGTAGCCTGCTCTTGTGTATATCACAGGCCACCAACACCACACAGCTCCCACACACTAAACCCCACAGCCAAAATTAAATGAAAGTATTACAGCCCACAGGAGATTAGACTATTACATGTGACAGGCAGAGAATAGGAGGGACTTAGGTGCACCAGTGCCTGAGGGCCCTACAATGACACGGAAATGATTAAGTGAGATATTCCCAGATAATCCTGGTAAGTGACACACAACCACATGATGCAGAGGAATGTGAAAAACCCCAAAGGGAACTGCAGTCTGACCTGGAGGAAAATTCTTTCCTGATTCCACATATGGCAATCAGAGCCTGAGCATGCAAGCAAGAACCAGCCAGCCAAGTACCCGAGCAAGAGAATGGTCGGTGTCACCTCAGAGCCCTCGCCTGTCCCAACTCTAGCCGCAGCCATCTCTGAAGGTTCAGAGGAAGGCGATAAAAAAAACAAACAAACCCAAAATACATATGCCTGATGCATAATAAATGCTTAATGATTCTAAATGAAAAATGAGTTTAAGGTGATGCCCCTCAGAGTTAGATTTCTGTTGAAAGAAAAATATTATTGAACTGTCTAAATTGTTAGCACATGATGTGTTCTATATTGTGGTAATTAATAAGTTCTGCGATGGCAGTTTTTAGTTTTTAAAAACTCTGGAAATTTTTCATTTATTTGTGTGCCCATTTGGGTGAAATTTGGATTATCAACTAATGCCATGAGAATTTTGGTGAGAATATGTTTTTGTTTCCACATCTTATTTAGCCAGCTATCTTCTAGGAAGGCTCTTCTATTTTATTGTATTGTCTGTCACATTCTCCATTGTTATAGGTTGGTTGTTTTTCTTTTTAAGTCTAAAGGTTAGACTTTTGGACAGAATACTAATATTTTTGTTCAGGAATATTTTTACCTCTTAAAATTCTTCATTTTGTCCTCTCTCGCTGTATTCAAGCATCTTCTTTCTTGCATGTAAGTTCAGTTTGAAAAAAAAAAACCACACAGTTTATGGCAGCAGACTCAAGAGCAACACATAGACCTCCAAGGGAAACTCTGCAAAGGTGTGGAGAGGTTTTTAAATTCCTAATAATCAGTTTCAAAAATATCACTGCTGGGTAACTGGTGTGTTGAAAATTCTGCACTGGTTTATTCTTGTGGAGCTACAAAGGGTGAAGTTCTCTTCAATTGCATGATTCTGAGGAGGTTTGTTTACAAGAAGAGCCCATTAACTGGCCAGGATTCCAGAATAAATCTTCTTCTTAAACAGTATCAGGACTGACACTTCATCCTTTGGTACTTTCCCATTTTGTGTTATGAACAATTCTGTGAAACACTTCTGGGTCAGGTGCTGAGCATCTTTTCTTAGTATGCTAGGAAATCATTCAATTTCCTTTCCACAGAGTATTCACGTTTTCTTTAAATTGCAAGGATTAGTAGGGATGTTTGCTAACAACAACAACAACAACATAAAAATAGCCTAAAGGTCTTTTCTGTGAGAATTTTTGATTGGCTGGAATATTGACCAAGAAGATTTTGTTTTCTTGTGCCTCATCTTTCCTCATTTCAGTTTATTCAACATGCTACAGCTAAAGTCCTCTTCCTTGCTCACTGCTCTGAATCTCCTCCAACCCCTCTATTTGATTCTCTCTGCTGTCTTTTTATCTTGGTCTGCATAAAGATTAAGCCCCTCCTTATCTTCCAGGCCCTGCAGAGTGCTCCCCTTGCCAATGTCTCTGCTTCTGGCTGCTACTTTGTCTCATATATTACTTTGCCAGTCCTCCCCACCTTTCAGAGAGGATTGTCTGCTTCTCCTGCCTCTGCACGCTTTTTTCAACAGCCTGCCTCCCTCTGAGAAGCCAAGAAGCTTCATATTCATCCTTCAGATGCTTCTTGAAAACTCACTTCAGCACCTTCCACCACTAATTGTCTGCCTCTCCACTCTTACCTCATCTCATGATCCTTGAATTAAGCACACTGCACAGTATAATAACCAAATACTAAATGTATAAACTAAAGAAACCTTGGGGTTAACAAGGCATGTGCCCAGCTCAACTGATCGTTAACTTTGTTTTTGCGTTACTGCCCCTTCATCCCCCCCCAACTCACTCCAACTCCTTTGTCTTCATTTGTTGCACACAGAACAATTATATTTAAAATATTCAGGGTTCAAAATCAAGAACGCAAAAGTTAGGAAATACCAATAGTGAGATTGGCTGTGCAACTTTAATTTAACCCCCTTGTGTGTAATGCATTATGGTACAGTCTTTAATGACCATGATCACATACTTTTTTTTCCATAGGATCCCTGCCTTATTCAGTGCCAAGGATAGACAGTGCTTACTTAATGAACAACTATTCGGTATTTTGTTTTCTCCTCATTGTCTAGTGTATGGCCCTAGGCCGTTTTTTCTGCACACTAGTCCAACCCTGCTCTGAAGAAAGAATTATTTATTTCTAGGGCTATTGATTAATCACAGTTAACTCACACAATTAACACAAAAAAAGTTAATAGCGATTTTTAAAATTAATTGCGATCAATCACAGTTCTAATCACACTGTTAAACAATAGAATACCAATTGAAATTTATTAAATATTTTTGGATGTTTTTCTACATTTTCAAATGTATTGGTTTCAATTGCAACATAGAATGCAAAGTGTACACTGCACACTTTATATTATTATTTTTATTAAATATTTGCACCGTAAAAATGATAAACAAAGGAAATAGTATTTTTCAATTCACCTCATACAATTACTAAAGTGCAATTTCTTTATTGTGAAAATGCAACTTACAAATGTAGGGTTGTATTTTTTTGTTACATAACTGCACTCAAAAACAAAACAATGCATAGCCTACAAGTCCACTCAGTCCTGCTTCTTGTTCAGCCAATTGCTAAGACAAACAAGTTTGTTTACATTTATGGAAGATAATGCTGCCCTCTTCTTATTTACAATGTCACCAGAAAGTGAGAACAGGTATTCACATGGAACTTTTGTAGCCGGCATTGCAAGGTATTTACGTGCCAGATATGCTAAACATTCGTATGCCCCTTCATGCTTCAGCCACCATTCCAGAGGACGTGTTTCCATGCTGATGAGGCTCAATACAAAAAAAAAAAAATGCTTTATTTAAATTTGTGACTGCACTCCTTGGAGGAGAATTGTATGTCTCCGGCTCTGTTTTACCCACATTCTGACATATATTTCATGTTATAGTAGTCTTGGATGTTGATGACACAGCACATGTTGTTCATTTTGAGAATATTTTCACTGCAGATTTGACAAAACGCCAAGAAGGTACCAATGTGAGATTTCTTAAGAGAGTTACAGCACTTGACCCAAGGTTTAAGAATCTGAAGTGCCTTCCAAAATCTGAGAAGGATGAGTTGTGGAGCATGGTTTCAGATGACTTAAAAGAGTGACACTCCGATGCTGAAACTACAGAATCTGAACCACCAAAAAAAGAAAATCAATCTTCTGCTGGTGGCATCTGACTCAGACTATGAAAATGAACATGCGTCGGTCCACACTGCAGTGGATTGTTATCAAGCAGAACCTGTCATCAGCATGAACGCATGTCCTCTGGAATGGTTGATGAAGCATGAAGGGACATAGGAATCTTTAGCACATCTGGCATGTAAATATCTTGCAATGCTGGCTGCAACAGTGCTAGGCGAATGCCTGATCTCACTTTCAGGTGACATTATGAACAAAAAGCAGGCAGCATTATCTCCCACAAATGTAAATAAACTTTTTGTCTTAGCGATTGGCTGAACAAGAAATAGGACTGAGTGGACTTGTAGGCTCTAAAGTTTTACATTGTTTATTTTTGAATGCAGTTATTTTTGTACATAATTCTACATTTGTAAGTTCAACTTTCATGGTAAAGAGATTGCACTACAGTACTTGTATTAGGTGAATTGAAAAATACTATTTATTTTGTTTTTTACAGTGCAAATATTTGTAGTAAAATAAAGTGAGCAGTGTACACTTTGTATTCTGTGTTGTAATTGAAATCAATATATTTGAAAATATAGAAAACATTCAAAATGTTTAAATAAATGGTGTTCTACTATTGTTTAATCATGATTAATTTTTTTAATTGCTTGAATGCCCTATTAATTTCCCTTGGGATTTTCTGTGGTGCTCATCACTGTAGTATCGGAGTGCTTCACAACTCCTCTGTGATATATGGAGGGTTTATCCCCATTTTACATGCGGGAATGGAGGCACAGAAAGATTAATGTCAAAAGTGTAATTTTAGGTGCCCAATTTGAGGTGCCTAGAACTTGAGTTTTCAGGGTACTGAGCATTATGGAACAGTTTACGTATTCAAGCACAGCTCCCTTAGATTTCAATTGCAGCTTTGAGCGCTCAGCACTTCTACAAATAAGGCTCCAGGGTCTCAGGTTGGGCACTCAGAGAATGAGGAACACACATTTACTGACCCCCTGTGAAAATATTGGTTTGAGTGACTTGCCCAGCATCCTATAGGAACTCTGTGGCGAGTCAGAGGCTTTTTTAAAAAAATTGAAAAATACATGGCTGAGTCATTTTTTATGAAACTTAAAAATCACCTTTGAGTAGAGAGAGAGAGAAGCTGGAAAATTAGATCCAGACAAGTGAAAATTTTAGGAAATTATGTGCAAGTTATAACAGGGCTAGAATGCAAACCATTTTGCAACTTTAACTAGAGGGTTCATTGCTGCTTCCACTGCAACAATCTCTTATTACCAGCACCAAGTACAGAGTCATCCATCATGTATATGGTACAACCTGAGGAGACACTTCTAGTTTTCTCTTCTTTCATAGAAAAGTATAGCCTTACTAGTAGCAGGTTTAGTTTCTGCTCTGGAGGCAACTAAAAACAGTTCCCATATCTCATGTTTACCACAGTGACTGCAAAATGCATGAGATAGGCACTGCAGGTACATCTTACATCTAGCTTTATTTCTCCAGCATATTTTCCATGTACCATGAGAAGTGAATCTGTGTTTGCTGGAGCAACAGTATCCCAGGAGATATGAAGTTCTGTCTTCTGTGCAAGCACTCAGAGTTTCATAATTTACTGCAGGTATTAAGTAAATGTTTGCGCAAATTAGAGCTGTTTTAAGTGCAACAAAATCAAAAAATGAAAAATGAAATGCAAACACCAGACTTTCTAGTGCATCTGATGATTGGTGAAAAATTAAACTAGATACAAAGCTTTAGGCATTCAATAATTTTGTTTGCAAGTGCTATAGCAGTTCCCTTTAAATATTGTTCTTGTTAAGCTTTTCTGTATTTGGTAGCATTTTGGCTGTTAACCAGAATTGTTTAAAAAATTCACCCACAAGTCTATAAGCAAGGAAAAGTGATTTGCTTCCAAAATACAGTGAATGTACTAACTCTCTTGTCACATTTTAGTCTCTCTCCTTACAGTGGACTCTTGTAAATGGGCATCTTGGCAAAAGCTTGTGTCTTATGTCAAAGTGACACTTTGAATCAAATAATTTTGTTCAAAATTTATCATAGAAATAAAATTGGACCAGGATGTAAAAGAGACGCATGGGGAGATGTGGTGGATATATTCAGAAAGGAGTATCAGGTAAAAAGACAATACAAAAAGGAGTTATCAGATGAGTGAGCAAAGAAGCATGGGATGGAAAGGATTTGATGGATTTCCAGGTAAATGTTTTTAATACCAAAGGGATTTACATTAATGAGGACATGCCAAAGAAACATCCTGTTCACAGGTTCCAGGTGGCTATTTTGTGGTAGCTGGAGTATCATGCATTAAATAAAGTAATCTTTCTATGTCCTGAATTTGTGTAGAAATGTTCAGCTTAAGACAGAGGTGGGCAAACTATGGCCCATGGGCCACATCCGGCCCACAGGACCCTCCTACCCGGCCCCTGAGCTCCTGGCCCGGGAGGCTAGCCCCCGGCCCCTTCCCCGCTCTTCCCCCCTCCCGCAGCCTCAGCTCACTGCACCGCCGGCGCAATGCTCTGGGCGGCAGGGCTGAGAGCTCCTGGGGCAGCGCAGCTGCAGAGCCCAGCCTGACCCGGTGCTCTGGGTTGCGCAGTGCGTAGCTGGCTCCAGCCTGGCGGCGCGGCTGTAGCGCCGCCAGCCATCAGTGCTCCAGGCAGCGCGGTAAGGGGTCAGGGAGCCGGGGGGGCGGGGGCTGGATAGAGGGCAGGGAAGTTCGAGGGGGTGGTCCGGGGGCAGGGATGTGGATTAGGGGTCGGGGCAGTCAGAGGGCGGGGAACAGGGGGGTTGAATGGGGGCAGGGGTCCCGGGGGGCAGTCAGGAAGGAGGGGAGGGTTGGATAGGGCAGCGGGGGGCAGTCAGAGGCAGGGGTTCTGGGGGTGGTCAGGGGACAGGGAGCAGAGGGTGGTGGAAGGGGCAGGAGCCCTGGGGGAGCCGTCAGGGGACAGAGAACGCGGGTGGGGTGGGGTGGGGGGGTTGGATGGGGTAGGAGTCCTGGGGGGGGGACTTCAGGGGGCGAGAAGCGGGGGGGTCGGATAGGGGTTGGGGGCCGGGCTACGCCTGGCTGTTTGGGGAGGCACAGACTCCCCTAACCGGCCCTCCAAACAATTTTGGAAACCCAGTGTGGCCCTCAGGCCAAAAAGTTTGCCCGCCCCGGGTTAAAACATTTGGCTTCTGACCAGATGCTGTATGAAGGCCACACTCAACAATGGCAGGTAAAATAACAAATGTTTTTTGGTAGAGAATATGGTGAAACTGTAGCAAGATAAGAACAAATTGAGGAGAATGAACACAGAGAACAGAAGGCTTCATTAGGCTAAACCAACATAGACTTCTGCACCTCAGGTTGTCTGTTTAACAACCAAACATTCCTCAGTGAGTGTCAGCATTTCAGTACACCTAAAAGACAAAGAAACCACGCTTTTGACTAATACTAAACCTCTAAAATTCAGAAAATATGCAGGATTCAAGTGCTATCTAGAGCAGTAGAGAAACTCAGAGGCAAGGTGTTCCTCTGTTTTTAACTCCCCTCATTGTGTCTTAAGTACTATAGCATATCCTTTGTGGTATGGACAAATCTACTACTAGGGATGTGCATGAATAAGGAATAGTATGAATATCATGACTTCTGATCCTAAATGGGGCACAAAATTGTTACCCTGTCAACAAGTGATTCTGAATGATGTTGCAAAGGAGATGCAGTCCCTGATAGCCCCTCATATGGATGATCATGGAGAACCATTAATGTTGGAGGGCAGGTCCAAGGGGCCTAAGCTTACCGCTGTGTGATATTGGCCATTTTCACTTTGCATATATTAGGGGAAAGGGGAGGGTAGGAGAGAGCTTCTGTGCAGAAGTTCTTTTCATTTTAATTAAAAGAGATGCTTCATTTGTTACCCTACAATTGCCTGCCTGGTCAGCTGGTGGAGTTGAGAGGGGAAAAACGGATTGAACCACTGAGTTGGGAGGAAATGAAACAGTATGTTGTGTACTCCCAGACAGAGCTATTTGCTTCCCATTTAGTGACTGGTCATATCTGTGAGCTAAAACTCAGGCCCAGTCTTGACATAATGCAAATCTGGATTAAGTTGGGGCAGGGAGGGTGTTGAAGAAGGGAATCTCTGTGCAAAAGAGGCGAGAAAGTTCTCAGGTCCTGCTGCCTGTGCGAAACTATGAAGAGCAGGTATTTGAGAAGCTGGAAGGAGATGAGTATAACAGAATGATGAAGAAAGAAGACTGTTCTTTTCCACCCTCTTCTCTCTCTGGATCTGGAAACTGGAAGAAGTGAGAGCACTTATCAGCATCCTGCATGCCAGAACCTGCCAGGTTTCCAACTTATCCTCATTCAACTCCCACTTTAATACTCATCTATGCCATAATACATACTGGAAACTCCCCTTTGATAATGTCTAGGTAGGTGGGGAGATGTGATTATTGCTGCTGCTTGGCTAAGAATTGCACATGCAGTTTGTCTGTGCAAAAACATCCAACCAATCCTGCCCACTTGTTTGTTTCATCCATCTGTCAAGGCATCTGATGAAGTGGGTTCTAGCCCATGAAAACTTATGCCCAAATAAATTCGTTAGTCTCTAAGTTGCCACAAGGACTCCTCGTTGTTTTTGCTGTCAAAGCTTGTATTTCAGTTAGTGGACTCTCTGAGTCAGGGGTTGTCTTTTACCATATGTTTGTACAGTATCCAGTACAATGGGTCCCAACCTAGGTGAGATCTCTCAACACTATTGAAATATAAATATTGAATAATAAATTAATGAATAGCTTTCTCCTTTGATGAGCCTTGCTCATTGAGGGCCTGAAAAACTGTTTCTCCAGTCCCAAGGGCTCTTCTATTCCTCCCAAATAGCTACTGCTATATGACCAACCCGTTTACTCACTATATGCATGAATATCTAGTTTTACAAATGATGCCTTTTCCAAATCTAAATGTCAGACTTCCAAAATCCAGCTAGAAACCAGAACAGGTGGCGACATGGAAACTGCTCTGGCATGATTTGGTAATTAAGGATGTTGTTTTAGACTCTACTCTAAATAGGTTCTGATTTTCTGCACTAAAATGGATAATGTCAAGTAATCTACGCACATCCAACTTAAGCGGATTATACAGTTGTGGGATATATCTTCACATCAAGATACCTGGGGGATTTGTCTAAACTAACTGTCATGATCATGCCACTAAATAAAAAAGCAAACAATATTTCTATGTGGCCAATGTACAAAAAATGTTTGGTACTTGATTTCTGCTTTTTTTAAGTAAAATGCCCAGTTGGTCCCAGTACTGTATGCATTCTCCAGAAATCAATAATTCTTGTTAACAAATCAGAGCCAGACTGGATTCTACAGTAGGAAGCAATCAATGGTTTTAGAAAAGTGGACTCTGCTATGTAGCCCTGTTTAAATCCTACAACCCTTGGTTTGAAGGGCTTAGCAGGGAACAAACCCTGTAAGTTTAAGAAGCCAAAACCTGTAGTTTAAGAAACACAGACGCTTCATTGCTAAACCCAGGGGATCTTGTAAATTCTCAGAATGAAAGCTCTCCTGTTAAATTTATTGCTATTGATGGATTGCATTCAGAATGTACACACTGTGGGACATTTCTAGTTCCCCATACTGACTACTGCAGGCTTCTTGGGATTCTAAAAAGCTGGCACTAGCTGGGCCAATCACTGGTTCCAGGAACTCCAAAGCTCTGTAGACAAACTCAGTGAAGCTTCTAAATTCTAGAAGAGAAATAACCTGTAAATGATTAAATCTGCTATTCCAGCTCCCTGAGTCTCCTATAGAGTGAAAGGAGCCCACTGCTTCTCCTTAATTCAAACTCTCCTGCTTCAATTTTTATAATATATACATGACAGTAAATTGTTTTTCTTCTGCAAAAATCTTACAACATCTAAAGTGTTTTCTTAAGGATACCAATGGGCAGATTATCAGCTGGCAGTGGAGCTATGCCTCAAGTCCATGGAGCTATGTCAGTTTACACCAGCTGAGGATCTGCTCTTGAACATTCCCCAACCAGCTTATATAGAGGTAGGCTTGGAAATAGGTGTTTCAAGAATGAACCACATTAGAACCGCCCTTTGTGGTGGGTGCTGTGTGATTTGGAGTAAAGATTCCACAAACTGAACTCTGACCCTAAATTCTGCTTAGGTGGTTAGTGGACCGGAATATGAGTAAATAAACATTCAAATGGCTTTGGTAATCTTTTCCTATTACTAGATCACTGGCTACTAATGAGAATATCCTACACTCATGCAGGGTTTGTCTTTACTCCTTTTGAAGTAGTAAGGCAGTAAGGTAGGTAGAGTGAGTCTGCTTATAGAAGGCCGATGGGATACATTTGGTTTCTCTGGTTCATAATGGATTTGTTGATAATGGAAGGGTGACCCTAAACCTCTGGCTAGCAGAAGCCAGCAGTGGAAGGCAGGGGTGGTTCACTCCATAATTGCCATGTTCTGCACACTCTCCCTGACGCTCTGGTATGAGTCACTATTGGATAAAGGCCAAGAAGGACCATGATCGGACTCAGTAAGAGCTGTAGTACCTTTGTAGAAGGTAAAATAAGGGATGATGTGTTTCTAGTAACACTGTGGAAGGATAGACTGATACGTGGTAATGTTTCTATTCTTTATCTTGAGAAGAAGAAATGAGAGTTTTTGTATCTCTGGGCTTTTCTTGACAATGGGAGTAAGTCAACCTAAGTTATGCTAAGTTGACGAAGCTTAGGTCGACTTACCCTGGTATCTTCACTGCACTGTGTTGACAGGAGACGCTCTCCTGTCAATTTACCTTAATCTTCTTGGGGAGCTGGAGTACCGGAGTCGACCAGAGAGCGCTCTACCATCAATGTAATGGGTCTTCACTAGACCCACAAAATCAATCCCTGCTGCATCGATTACAGCAGCAGCATCTCCCTGTAGGGAAGAGCATCCCTCTGTCTCAGAATGGTTAAGGTAGTTATATCTGTGACTGATATGTAGTTATTTGAAAGTATGTATTTTCTGTGTGTGAGGGAATAGTAATAATCCACCTGTGTTGGTGAAGTAGATTGCTTAGGCTAGGTGGCAGTAATGAAACTTCTGGTCCACAGGAGACAGTGTGGAAATATGCTGATCAGAGTTAAGGTTGTTTGTAGAACTTTCAGAACCTTATCTCCAAACTATCTCCAAGTCTTACAAATATGTATTGTTTTGTTTGTGTTTTGAACTATAGGTTCAGTCCTGGCTTCGATCCAGAAAATCACGGAAGCATTTGCTTAACTTTAACCATCTGAGTAGTATCGTTATTACTCACATGCTAAAAGTTAGGCACGTGCTCAAGTGCTTTGTTGGATCAGGGCCAGAGTGCTCAGCACCTTAGAATATGGAACCCTACACTTTGAAGAGGTCCTTTTAGTTAAAGCATACAGTAAAAGCTGTACAAGAGGCTGCCCTTATTAAGCCACAGCCAGTCTTACGAGAGCCAACTCAGAGTATCCCCAAATGGAGTGACTACAGTCCTGTTCTATTTTATTAATAGATCACTTCCATTACATTTATCAGTTTCTTGAGTAGTTGCATAAGTCCAATTTCATTAAGATAAAATTGGAAACATATACAATTCGGTCACTTATTGTTTATTCTGTGAATTACAGCAGACTTAGTAGGTGCTACTCAATGAAGTTTCATAGTCTACACATGGCCATATCAAACCACTCAAAGTTTAAATATCAATTTTGTATTAGTGATTCACTACAGTAAGCAGGCCTGCGAGTGCCAATTAGTGTGGGCTCAGTGATCTTTGACCTTATGATTTATTAAGGGCACATGGCTGTAATATGAACTCAATTTTAGAAGAAGTAAGAGTATTGACATATATATATTATCTACCAAGTTCTGATTCTGAGCCTCTCTCATCCTTATTCCCATCTGACGGATTGTTAATTTTCAGAAGGCAGTTTATGTTTCCTCATGCTGACTAGAGGTAAATTGCTCGAGGGATTTCTTTTGATTTGCATTCCCCTATTAATGTTACTATTAGCCTTGATAGCTTTGTTGAGAAGGTTATGGAATCTAATAGTATATTCTTCAGGGACATTATACTTTCTTATTTGGCTTATTTTGCAGGGTTTTTTCATCCTTAAAAAGAATTAACCAAATTATTACTTTAGTTTTTACTTTGAAGTGAATGCTTGCCTCTCTGCTGAAAAAGTTCTGTACCTCTTGACATCTTTTTTTGTGAGGCTGGTTATATTTTTTTTAGTTGCAAGTAGACTGCCCTCTGGTTTAGATTTGAAGAAAGCTGTTTCTCTGTGTTTTATTTATCCTAATCTATTATTTCTCAAACTGTGTGAATAACTGATTTTATTGGTTCTCTGGCAGTTCCTAAAATAAAATAAATAAATTGCTCCAGGTAAAACCAAAATAGAATTATTATTTTTCAAATCAGAACAGTCAGAAAACATTTGTTTTGGGTTGCATATATTTTGGGTATGCTTAATAATATGTTTGGGTTTAGTGTGCAGGTGCTGGGTTGTGTTGGTGGCTGTGATGTGCAGGAGGTCAGACTAGACGATTTAGCAGTCCGTTCTGTCCTTAAACTCTCTGACCCTATGAAATGAAGGGCTGGATTAATAGAACAAAGAGAATGGAAATAGCCCATGGGTCAGGGCGCTCAGCTGGGATGTGAGACACCCACTCCATTTAATATTTCAATATTTAAACAAAGTAGAACAGTTTCAACAGGAGTGATTGAGAGAGCCTTCTCCTTTTGAATGCTGTAGAGCCTTGTGGTTAAAGTGCTTCTCTGGGAGAGGGAAGAATGGATTTCAAGTCCTTGTTTCAGAGCATGGATTCAAACTTGTGTCTCTCACATGCCAGGTGAGTGCCTGAGCTACTGGGTATAAGGGCTACCACCAATTTTGAGAATGATGCCTAAATCTCCTTGTGAATCTAACCTGACAAATCAAAATGTTTCATTTAGACAATGTCAAGACAGTATGTTTCAACATCTCCCCACGTTTTTATTTTTTCATTTTCACTAAAATAATTAACTGAAATTGACACAAGTGCTTGGAATGTTTTGGCTGACCTGAATCTGGATTTTTTGTCAAAAAGAAATTTTGTCCAAAAAATTTCACCCAGCTCTAGTTATTTCTGAAAGAAGACTGGGGAGAGGGGAAGTTGGAAAGGTGTTTCTAAAAATATTTGAAGGGTTAAACAATAAAGAAGGAGGAGAAATATTTAGCTACGTGCTATGGAGGGAAGAAATTAGAGAAGGAAAATTTAGAATAAAGATCAGGAAAAATTGCTGATATTGAGATCTATTAGGTTGTGCAATGGTCTCCCAAAGGAAATGAGGGAAGCCTCATCACTAGGGCCATTTAAAACTAGACTGTACCAAACACAAGCCAATGTACTGCGGGGAGCAATCCTGTATTGACAGGGAAGTGGACTAGGCAGTCTAATCACTGATAGGACCAATTTATGAGTGCTATTGAAAGCTGTGCATTTTTCATCCTAGTGGCCACAGATTACAATTTCGCCTGTAATGTAAAGTATGTATTGGATTTTCAAATCACTGTTGGCCATGTTTTTTCTTGCCAGGAGGGTGGAGTACTATTTTTTAATAATATGTTGAATTATTAAATAGGAATAAAGACTTTATTCTAACATTCTGAAGGGCAGAATTATTTTTCTGGATCAGGCTACCATATATTTGAGTACGGGGTTGGACTAGTTGACCTCCTGAGGTCTCTTCCAACCCTAATCTTCTATGATTCTACGATATTGCACCATGAACAAAAAGAGTAGAAATAGAAAAAAACAAATGCCTTGTCTTACAGTTTTGGTTGCAAGGTAGAAGGTCTACTCTCTCAGTGCCCAGGTTGGACAAAATATAGCCTTGGTTATATCACTTCTCTTTACTTCCCACCTATTTCCATGTATCCTGAGCCTAATTGAACAACCCCCTCCTCCCCCCAATTACTTATAGGCTATGTCTACTCTGGCCTGTGTACTAAAGTACTGGACTATAAACATGCTTGTGCATGCTGCCTATACTTGTGCCAAGTGCCCACATTATGCTGTGCTGGACATAGGTATAGGAGATACTCAAGGAACCACTTTGTTGTGTGTTGTTGGTACTGTCCCCCACCTTCACACATTTGCCAATGGCAATTCCTGCTCATCTGTCTCTCTTGCCAAACTGGGTCGAAGACATGAAGTAATGGAATGATGATCTGGTTCTGCTCCTGCTTCTCATTGTGGGATAAATATTTATGCAGTGGAGTAGGCAATCAACTAGATGCTGGATGGACTTTCGGCAGAATTTTCTGACATACCAAAGACAACTGATCTTGAGGGTCAATGACAATTCATTCAGCTTACATGGTGCAGTTATGGTGAATGTTGGTATTGCCACAGTATGCCTTTGCGTGGATCGTCACTTCTGATTCAGGAGAACCAGCATGGTGGGGAGGGATCACTTTGCTTTGGAAATGTGGGATGACCAGCAGTGGCTTCAGCACTTCTAAGTGAGGAAACAAACCTTCATGGAGCTGTGTGAAGAGTTTGTGCTAAACCTCCAGCACAAGAGCACTCGATCTAGGTAGGCCATACTGGTTCAGAAACAGGTGGCTGTTGCCCTGTGAAAGCTGGCTACACCCAACATTATAGGTCCATGACAAAACACCTCGGAAAATCTACTGTTGGGGTCATGGTTGTGTAGATTTGTGAGGCAATTAACACTGTGATCTATCCCAAGGTGGTTGCCATAAGGAAAGTTCCAGAAATAATAACTGAATTTCACAGGATGGGATTTCCAAACTATGCAGGGGCGTCAATGGCCTCCATATCCCAATACTTTGACCACAACAAAGGGCAAGTGAGCATGAGCATGGCTCCTTCTGCAAGGCATAATGAACCACAGAGGCAGATTCAAAGGTCAGAAACACTGGAAAGGTTTATGACACCTGGATGCTAAGAAGATATGGATTTTGCTTGAAAAAGCGAAGAAGGGCTTTTATTCTTCAGAAACATGACTGTTTGTTGTGTCTGTGCACACTGTTATTGTGGGGGCCACGAATATCTGCTCCTGCCTTGTCTCATAAAACAATACCCCAACATCAGTGACCCTGGAAAAAGGGAATTCAGTTACAAGCTCAGTAGCCACAGAATGGCCAGTGTGTTTGGTATGCTGAAGTGTTGTTGGCACTGCCTACACATCCGTCTGGATGTCAGCGTGGTGAACGCTCTTTGTATAATAGTCACCTCCCGTGCACTCTGTAATGTTTTAGTGGGTAAAAGGGAATGCTTCTATCCTGAGTGGGCTCAGGATAAATCTGGTTTGCAAACTCTGTACAGGCAGTTGCATCCCACCTACATGCACACTGGTTCTGGTTCCCAGCAGGGAAGGAAAATCAGGAATGCCATATGTGCACACATCTTGGCACAGCAGGGAGGCAGGGGATGACATCTGCCTGCGCTGAGGGATACCATCACATCCTGCACAGCTGTTGGAAATGCACATGAGGGAACACTGGTACACGCATGGGAGGTGAGGGTGGGGACGGGTAAATAGCTTTGTGAGTGTTTTGTTCCCCTGCAGTGGAAGGTCATTAGCTGTTTTTCCTGTGGCATTGCACACATTAAAGACAATTATAATAGGGTGCCTCCATTTGCTTATCACCTCAGGGTTGGGTTTGTGCTGTGGAGAGTGATGCCAAATTGTAATAAAGTCACTGTGCAATGTTTTCGACTTCACTTATTGACAAACCTCTGTTATTGGGAGCACTCAATCTCTCTTAACGGCCTGCTGAAGATTTTCTGGGAGTAGTATGCAAGCACCTTTTATTTAACCATTCATTGTCATTTAGTGGTTGTTATAAAGCACTAATCTCTACTATGGTTGAAACTGTTTAAGGAGGGAAGGAGAGGCCACTTATGAATGGATGCTGTCACTGCCTGTAATAGCTACTGGCATTGTCTTTCAATTTTCTGCCTGCGAACTAAGCCACTAAGATGTTCATCTGACCTCTTTTTTGTGTTTTAGACTTCTGGTGTGTTGAAAACTAGTAGTGCCTTCTGCAAGCACATAACACTAACTGCACTTTCCTCAAACCTCCCTTCTATCTTTGTGACTCTGGATATTTCTGAATATGGGGGTAAAGGGGACAGAGAGAAAAGTGTTTGCAGTGTCATGGCAACAGACACTTATACAACTCTCAGTTTCATGTGCTGTGAATTGTGAGGCCGAATCCCCAACCTGAAAACATTTTTAGTTTATCATAAGAATGGCCATACTGGGTCAGACCAAAGGCCCATCTTGCCCAGTATCCCGTCTTCCTAAAGTGGCCAATGCCAGGTGCCCCAGAGGGAATGAACAGAACAGGTAATCATCAAGTGATCCATGCCCTGTCGCCCATCCATAGCTTCTGGCAAACAGAGGCTAGGGACACTATCTGTGCTCATCCTGGCTAATAGCCATCGATGGACCTATCCTCCATGAATTTATCTAGTTCTTTTTTGATCCCTGTTATAGTCTTGGCCTTCACAACATCCTCTGGCAAAGAGTTCCACAGGTTGACTGTGCATTGTGTGAAGAAATACTTCCTTTGGTTTGTTTTAAACCTTCTGCCTATTAATTTCATTAGGTGACCCCTAGTTCTTGTGTTATGAGAGGGAGTAAATAACACTTCCTTATTTACTTTTTCCACACCAGTCGTGATTTTAGACCTCAATCATATCTCCCGTTAGTCATCTCTTTTCCAAGCTGAAAAGTCCCAGTCTTATTAATCTCTCCTCATATGGAATCCGTTCCATAACCCTAATAATTTTTGTTGCCCTTTTCTGAACCTTTTCCAATTCTAAATATATCTTTTTTGAGATGGGGTGACCATATCTGCATGCAGTATTCAAGATGTGGACGCACAATGAATTTATATAGAGACAATATATTTTCTGTTTTATTATCAAATAAATTCTGTGGCCTGTGTTGTGCAGGAGGTCAGACTAGATGATCATAATGGTCCCTTCTGACTTAAATATCTATGAATCTATGAATCTATGAATCAATCCTTTTCTTAATGATTCCCAACATTCTGTTAGCTTTTTTGATTGCCGCTGCACAGGCATTGGATGGTTTCAGAGAACTATCCACAATGACTCAAAGATCTCTTTCATGAGTGGTAACAGCTAATTTAGACCCAATCATTTTATATGTATAGTTGGGATTATGTTTTCCAATGTGCATTACTTTGCATTTATAAACATTGAATTTCATCTGCCATTTTGTTGCCCAGACACCCAGTTTTAAGAGATCCTTTTGTAGCTCTTCGCAGTCTGCCTGGGACTTAACTATCTTGAGTAGTTTTGTATCATCTGCAAATTTGGCCACTTCACTATTTACCCCTTTTCCCAGATAATTTATGATCTGTTGAATAGGACTGGACCCAGTACAGACCCCTGGGGAAACACTGTGTACCTCTCTCCATTCTGAAAACTGACCATTTATTCCTACCCTTTGTTTCCTTTCTTTTAACCAGTTACCAATCCATGAGAGGATCTTCCCTCTTATCCCATGACAGCTTACTGTGCTTAAGAGCCTTTGGCGAGGGACCTTGCCAAAAGCTTTCTGAAATTCTAAGTACACTAATCCACTGGTTCTCCCTTGTCCACATGCTTGTTGACCCCCTCAGAGAATTCTAGTAGATTGGTGAGGCATGATTTCCCTTTACAAAAAACATGTTGACTCTTCCACAACAAATGATGTTCATCTATGTGTCTGACATTTTTGTTCCTTGCTATAGTTTCATCCAGTTTGCCCAGTATTGAAGTCAGGCTTACCAGCCTGTAATTGCTGGGTTCACCGCTGGAGCCCGTTTAAAAATCTTACTATTTGGGATATGTTAGGGTTAAGTAAAGACCTGGAAAGCTGCTGGTATGCTGACATGGCATTAGGGCAGAAAGGCACAGACAGGCAGTATTTCTTCGTTTAATAAATAAGTTGCCATATTTTTCCCTTCTCTGTTGCTTGTTGAGAATTGATAAACCTTGCAACTGCATAAGAAATGTAATTGTCTAAAAAAATACCCTTTGTGTAAAACAAGTGTTATCTCTCCCTCCATTCTTTCCCACCTATATAAGCAAGTCCTGGGTCATGGCCCCTTCCTCCCTCCTCTGAGAACTGCTGATTAAGGAAATTTGTAGCATCAAATTATTGAAAAGAAATGTATTTTCAAGGTAAAAATGCCTGTATAACATGTGTAATGTTGTGAACAATAGAGGGGTGGGTATACTAATTGTATGGGTGTTTCTATTACTTAATAAGGGGTTTGGGGGTGTGGTACCGGATGGAGGCATTTACATACTAACTTAGATGAAAAGAGTGTGCTGTAACTAATCCAGTGCTTACTCGACAATTGGGTCACGGGGAACAAGTATTGCAATAAAGAAGCCCATACTCAAATCCACCTCTGGGTCAACCTGCTCCTTCATCTAACAATGCTTAGGAAGGAGAAGCCACGCATAAGTTAAGGAAGATATAATATTTATTAAAAGTACGAGATGGCATGTGTCTCTGCTGCAGCCATCTTCAGTAAGCTTGAGCTGGGTCACTTAATCTCTCTGTGCTTTAGGTCTCCATCTATAGCATGGTTCCAACTTTTCTGGCCTTGTTTATTTAGGCCTTGATTCAGGAAGGCAGTACATCCCTGCTCCGGAAAGCACTTAAGCAAATGCATAAATGCTTCTCTGAATCGTGGCCTTAGATTGTAAGATATTCAGGGCACGGAGTCTGAGTCTCTCTCTCTCTCTCTCTCTCTATCTCTCTCTCTGTATGTATTAGTGTACAGTGCCTAGCACAATGGGGCCCTGATCTTGGTTGTGGCCTCCAGACATTATGGTAGCACAAATACATAAGGGATAAATAATAATCTGTAGCTCATGAGCTCAGATACTAACCAGTTTGAGAGTGAAAGAAGGATATAACAATCTGGTAACTTTGTATATGTCTACACAGCAATTAAACACTGATGGCTGGCCCAGATCAGCTGACACAGGCTCAGTGGTCTCAGGCTGCAAGGCAGTAAAACTGCCATGTAGACGTTTGGGCTCAGAGTGGAGCTCAAGCTCTGGGACCCCATGAGGGGGCAGGGTCCCAGAGCCCAGGCTCCAGCCCAAGCCAGAATGCCTACTCAGTAATTTTTAGCTCCACAGCCCAAGCCAGCTGACCCGGGCCGGCAATGCCCATGCTGTGGGTCTTTTATTCCAGCGCAGGTGCTCCTTGTATGGTCTCAGCACAGTTACTGGAAGACAGGTGTCCATGTCACAGAATCCACAGCTGGGATTCACAGTGATGGTCCCCTCTAAGTCACGACTGAAGAACATTGAGAAGACAGTGGGGAAGCTTGCTCTCCTCCTGCCTGTGCTGTATTTGTTTTGTGGATAAACGTGTTGGGCTTCGTTTTCCAGTGTTGTCAGCCCAACACCTCTCAAGCACTAAATTACCTTAAAAAACAAACAAAAACTTAATTAGAAATGATCACAGGAGGAATACACAAAGAATAACATTTGTTTTTCCAGCTGATCTCTAGTCCCTCCAGAGAGTCTCAATTTTCTTAGTGTATCTATTTTAAAATGGCCCTGCCTGTAAATGCAAATGATGTAGAAAATGGCCTCCTAATAGGCTTCTTTTTGTGTCCTGTATTAACTTAAGTGTATCTCACTTACTCCGCATGCAGCTGGCGACAGCACTGGAGTCAAATAGATATTGCTACAGCATCGTTTCCCGGCTAGTGCCGGGTTATTTCGTGTGCCTTGCTTTATCATGACACTCCCAGCTTATGCACGTTTCATCCCTTCTGTGTCTTGAGTTAATGGCAAGGTTTTTGGTTTGCCACTGATTTCTTGGTTGCATCTTAGCATACATAGTAATACTTTGCATAGATTTTGTAACAGCTGTGTACAAGGAATGACCGCCGCATGCACTTCCCCTTGAAAACTATATTTGAATATTACAATATCCTACAAGGATATTGGGGACAGAAGATGCCTCCTAGCTAGTTTGTCTCTTTTGAGGTTTGTTTACAATAAATATAAAGCCTTTTCTTTATAATGTGTACTTATTTAGCATCTGCCACTTAGATTGTACCTTTATCGTCTCCTCTGCAGTCAAAATACTATATTTATTATTTCCTGCCAGAGCTGATCCCATTTCCTCTCCATCCAGGAATTCTCCGTGCTTCTCATCTTCTAGCAGGTGCTGAAATTTGTTCTGTAAATGTTAATAGAAAAAGCGGAAGAAATTTCAACATTCACTCGCAAATGTCCTCAGACCACCAGCAGTAGAAGGAACCCAACAAAAGGCTGCAGCCAGAGACTATTTGATCATAAACCTCTCAAGCAGAAAATTGGCAATCACCGCAGAAACAATTCCTGAGGACAATATTCAACTTTCAAATAACCCTGAAATGCAACTCAATAGTATTTGATTTCCAGGAAGGGAGCCTGACAGTCCATCCCTACAGCAGAACTCCAGTGCGGGGGGAAGTCCAGCTTACTGAGCCTGCACTCAGTGCAAATGCCATACTCTAGAAAGTAGAATGAATGCAAAAATCCTTTGATGCTCAAGGGATGATGATTCTGTGCAATTCATGCTTCATTCATACTAAAGGGCCACTGAGGCAGTCCTAAAATTTTTTGTTTCCCCCTAAGGTTATCTTATTGAACTGACATAAAGTATGCAAAATAAATAAAACACGCACCATTAGGATCTAATAGCATCAACTTGTTCCTATGCCTTCTCCCCAAGGGTGGGTGGTAACACACATTATGTGTGTGTGTGTACTAATTATGAAGAAATGTGGTGTGCCTTTCACTGCACACAACATGAGGAAAGGACAAAAAATAACTTATTTTCTGACCAATCTCCCTCAATCACTTTACATTTAAAGATTAAATAAACTGGCATCTGTTTGACGAATGAAGGTGGGGACTGACAGAAGGGGCCAACAGCTGTGGCAGATATCTTTACTGCAAGATACGAGCTATTTTTCCAACTCTTTCAGCTGCAGCACAGAAGAAAATAAGAGACAGAGATCATTACCTACATTTTGATAGCCATTCATCCATAAGCGCAAAAGCATCCACTCTGGTATGAAACAATGAGATGTGTTATCCATAGCAATCAGAGTGCAAAAAAGTTGCAGTGGGAAACTCTGTAAATGAACAGGTTGGAATGCTAATGCAATAATAAATTGTGAGCTACGCTTTGTCACCCAAATGTGAACAAAATGATATTTGTGCTGAAAAATGCAAGAATTGCAAGTCCTCTCTCTCCTTTGTGGGCATAAGCAGAACATGTGAGAGAATAATATACTTTTTCAGTAAGCTGAGGTATTATAGGGGGGAAAGTCAACTGTCTGACAGGATAAATGAGCTTGAATATGAGATACTATACGGGTACTTTGGTTTTATGGAAACTCTGATGGCAAATATATCAGTAATTCAAAAACAATTAGACTTGTAAATAAACTACCCTATGGTGAGAAGAAAGGGACAACTGGTTTTGTTTGGCTGGCCACATAAAAACACAGGGACATTGCCTGGTGGGAGGCAGGGTGGAGACACAAAAGTTGGGGGAGAGAGAGAGAGAGAGAGTGTTAATAAAAAGCAGCAGAATAGCATTTTATATCCTATATTTGGTTCCACTTCTTTTTAGTCATTTGTACAAATGTAGAGGAAAAAATAATCCAAATATAACTGTTAGGGTAATGGCTTATTTGAACGTGTAAAAATATATTTATGGACTCTGTGTTCCCTTCCTACAACGACCTTATCATCTCCTTCAATACTTCCTCCCCTACCTATCAGTAAGCCCCTCCTTGACTATCAGTACTTTGATAGTCATGACTCCTTGGGACAAATGGTGATCTATATTTGTAGCTTATTATTATTTTTATTTTTACATAGGTCAAACAAGAGTGTCATTCCTGTGGGCCTCTGTGATTGAAACCTTACCTTACATTTCAAAATGGTCAAGGCTAATGGGAAAGTAAATTAGAAAGAGAAAGAAAGAAAAAGAATCCTTGGCTCTGATTTAATGTCATTTACACTGTGTAAATCATTGGTTTCAATGGAATTTAATTCCTGATTTTCACCAGCATGAAGTCTGAATTTGGCCCTTTGTACACCTCACCCAACTAGGTCCTGCAGTGAGCAAACTAAATTCCAAACATGAATCTTGAAAAAAATAAATGAAATCTATTTGGGGCTTGCTTCTAGTTCTGCCCTCCCTGTGCCCGGAGTTAAGTAAAGTTGATTTTTTACAGAATATGTGGTGATGTGTACCTGTGCATTGGATGGCAGGAGTTAAGTGTCCAGTGGTATGAGGGAAGTGGGGTGTGTGTGTGTGTGTGATAAATGCTGGTGACAAGACTAGGTGTTCTTTCACACATCTACTTTACCCCCTTAAGAAATAGCAGTAGCAGATGTAAAATGCTTGAGGCATGGTTGTTGTTCGTGGGGGGGGGGTCGACTTTTCAACTTTTCAATTAAATTCTAATGCAGTCAGAATGATAAAAGAAAAAAGTGAAATATTTAAGAGAATAGCAGAATTCTGTAAATCCGCAAAACAGACCAAGAAGGACAACATTGTATATTTAGCGGTTCAGTTTCAATACGTGGCAGAGTAGATGATTCCGATAACTCTTGTTTTCTCAAGTACAGAAATGATACACTTGCTATACAAGAGGTGTTCTCTGGGAAGGTGGCAGGCACTTCCCAAAGCTTTTAATAATTTTAAAATATGCAGGGGAAATAAAATGACATTTGTGTTCATGGAAACACAGGAAAGTGGGAGTTATGATATATTCCAGCCTAACCCAGAGATTGAGACTGTCTATAACTCACTGAAAACATTACCAGCTGGAATTTGTTTTTTTTTCTCTTGTGATATGGAAAATGTTCTATTACTGAGCTCCTAATAATTGTAATATTGATCACACAAGGCATATTCTTCATCTTCAAAGTACTTAATAATCTAAAAGTAATGTATTACCCCTTTTTATGCCTGGGGCAACTGAGGCAGGGAGGCTAAGTAGTCTGCTTATTTTCAGTTAGCCTAATTAATTTTTTGGCATTTCTGAATATAATTTTTTTAAAAAATCAAAAATGATTTAGGGCTTGATCTACAGCCAATTGATGCTAATGTGAATAAGGATTGCAATGGGGTTTGGATCAAGTTCTTAGTCCATATGACATTATTTGAGTATTTGTAGAATGTCAGTGGCTAGCACAGGAGTCAGGCATTCCATTAATCTATTTGTTTAATTTAAAGCTAGGGAACTCTTTCCTAGGGATTAGATTGTTTATTAATAGTCACAAAGCCAAGCCATCTCCCACTTTTGGTGGAGTTTAGCACAGCTGGCAACTGTACAAGTATCTCCTTAAATCTGGAACAAGTGTTTTGTAAATCAGGAGGATCAAGATGCACTGAAAGATCTGTGGGAGATGCTCTCCCAGCTCCTCTCTCTACTGTGCACCTTTATGTGAATTGTATTAATATATACTGAAGGGGAAATTAAGCAAAAAATTCATGTCATTTTTTCCCCCCAGAGATTATGAGCACCAATGAAGATTTGCATTTCACGCTTCAAAGTGGTGTTTATGATTTAAATATTGACAGACTTTATAGAGTAGCAGTCAAAATTTCCCCTAGTGTTACTGCAGGATGTGTACAGTATAGCATAATATTGTCAAAGATGTAACAAACATATCACCGATCTGATGTTCACTACTGGGTTATTAGTCGGCTAGGTTGGTGAGTGGGAGGAAAATAGGGTTCCTAGGGAGAGGAAGAGGAGAGAAGACCTGACTGAGATTGTCCATATGGGCCAGAATAGTTTTTATATTGTATCCAATGGAAAGATATTTTCTGGGAACAGATTTTATGCCATTTACTCATTGGGTACAATTCACTTTATCCTTATGAAGCCCAAGAATTCTTTGGGACAAGTGCAGCAGTGTAAGAAGGTGAAATTCACACAAATTCACTTCCAACAGAGGGATACCCTCTGTGTCTTCTATGGAGTGCGAAGTAGTGTGGCCACTATGGCTGACATTCTGTGCTGTGCCTGTTAAGGACTCAAAGCATAATTCTTTCACCCTGCAACTCATCCTCATCCACTTTTTCTAATGGAGTAGAAAGTTGTCTGTGCAAATTAATCACTGCTGTGACCAGGAAACTCCACAGCACTATAAACAGTAACTGAGCTAATTGATGCAACAAAGGCAACAAAAGCAGCACAAAACCACCAATTCTTATTTTGATTGAGGCCTTCCAGATGGCTACTTTTTTTTAGAACATTCTGTACTAGATGACAGCGGCATTAAACTTAACACTGAATTATTTAGTAGTGTCTCTTTAAAGATCAGTCACACACAGTTCACTAGTCCATTAGTATGGGTGGTTTCATGTTCCCCTGATCAATTTATTTCCCTGCTTACTGATTGCTCAGCGAACATAAACTTAAATATCCAAGGATCAATGAGACCATTTTCTTAAACTAGTGATTTATTCCATTCAAAGGACTTTCAAGCTGGCTTTCTTTCCCTGTGCATTAACTTTGTATGCTGGACATGGCTTGGGGACAGTAATCTGCTAGATGTGATCCTTCAATCATGTCAGCTAATTTTTCTCTGGAAAGCCATGCACCATGTAATAAAGCATGGCTTCTTGGTTTTCCTACATTAATACCTTAAATGCCAGACTCATCTCTTTGGAATGGTAACTTGCATACTAAAGGCTCAGTCCCTTAAATTTGAATTCTGCTCAAGTATTTCTTTGCTGACTTGGAATGGATTGAGAAAATGGAAAGGGTTTTTGGTGTCAGTTCAGTCTGTGGGTTTTTGTTGTTTTTGGCTGAGATTATGGGTTTTGTTTTGCAATACAAATTGTAAAATTTAGGCTGTGCGGATGAACTAATCGTTATATGGAAGGATTCTGGATGAAGTGGGTTGTGGATCCTTAATGTCCAATTTAAACTGTGCCGAAACCAATCTCTACATGAAACTGGGATATAATCAGTGTCTACGGTAGGGCAATGCTTAATTTGTGCCAGGGCTTGCCAAGGCTGAACCCTAGCACCTCTGGGCTTGCCATGTCAGTTATCAAAGTAAAAAAATTGCTTGAACACCTAATTGCTTGAGCTCCAACACCTCGTTTATTACAAATTAAGCACAGGGCTGGGGTAACTAAAAAGTTCAGAAAAAAGCTGAAGATTCTTCCAAACTTCTGTCAAAACTCTAGCTGAATTCAAACTTTCTCAAACCTTAAACTTTGAATCTAAATCCTTCCTATGCCATCAGATGTCACATAGGGCACAAATAAGGCTCTGCCATCCCTGTCTACCCTGGGCTGCTCCTTGCATTTTCTCTGTGTTGTTAATTCCTATTAGTTGTTCCTCTCTGAGAAGTGTTTGATGGAGGGATTCTTCCAGTCAGCTGCTGTTATACATGTTCCTCCAGCTACCCAATGGCAGTTGAAGATTTGTAGTTTGGTCTTTAACTGGTAGATTTTTCAATGGCTAAATCTTATTGAAACTGGTGAATGCAGCCTTGCCAATCTGTGACAGTATTTCCTTCTTGAGGTCCCCACTGGCGTGCACATTACTGCCAATGTATGAACTGAGTCACTTCTTGCATTCCTTTTCCTTCTTACATAACGCTTGAGTTGGAAATTGTTGTGGTTCTCATTAGATTTGGGTTTTTTTGAAACTGATTATTAACCACATCTTTCTTCTGATGCTAGACAGTCCTTTGGTATTTACTTGCATGTTAGCTGAGCTGTCACTTAAAAGAGCAATGTCATCAGAAAAATCTAAATCTCCTCGTGTGCTACTGTTAAGCCATGCAATGCCTGTGATGTATTCGTCTACACTTTGTCTCAGAATGAAATCAATGGCAATGCCAAACAATGCAGTGAGAGACTGAATCCTTGTTTGACACTAATGTCTATGTTGAACCATTTGCTCAACCCTGCTTTACTTTAACTGTGTAAACTGTACTTTGATATAAAGTCTTGATGACAATAATTATTTTTGTTGTCACACTATAGCACTTCAAGAGATTCTAGAGTGAATCATGATGGAGTCTATTAAATGTTGTGTTGAAATCTATAAGGTTTATTATTGTTTTTTTGCCATTCAATGCTCTCTTCAATGATTAATCTGAAGGGTGAAAATCTGGTTGACATATAATTTTCAGGGTCAAAATCCAGCCTGCTCTTCCCTTAACTTTGCCTCAACTATTTCCCTTATTCTGGTTAAGATTATGCAGCAGATCCTGCCTATCACTAAAAGAAGTATAACACCTCTCTAAATATTGCATTCAATTAGATCGTCTTTCTTCAGTATTTTGACTACAATGCCATTTTTTCCATTGTTCTGGAGGCTTTTCTGGGTCCCATGCTTTGTTAAAGAGTTCGGTGATTTTAAGGAGGGTCTCATCATCACAAGGCTTCTCCTAGTGACTTGGTCTCAACCTGCAGCTTCCCCAAGTTTTCATTTTTTTTACTGTGTCTTTCACTTCGTGATGTGAGATATTACAGTGTCTAATTCTGGGTGATTAATTTATTTGCCAAAGTTTCTTGTGGTTTTGGTGTTTTTTGCACCTCTTGAAAGTGCTTTGCCCATTACTTACTTTGTTCTTTTTCTATTGTTATCTCTTTGCTTTATCCTTGACAGCCCCTCTGGCTGGTGTAAACTTGCCAGATAGGACCTTGTTGAATTGATAAAGTGTTTTACTATCACCTCTTTCAACATCCACTTCAGCTTCTTTGTGACGTTATCCATGTACTTCCTCTTGTCTCTGTTAGGATATAGATATTCAGGCCTGTCTGTAAAGGCCTATACTCTAAGAATTTAGGTGTATTCTTATCACTTGGCTATTTATAGAGGTATAAAAGAATCAAAATCACTGTCTGCTGGTGTAAGAGCCTTCTCTTACTGTGACAGTCTGAGGCCCTGTGCTTAGGCTAAGGCCTTTGGCTAAGCAACAGAGGCAGCCATAAGCTGGGAAGTGAATGGTCAGATCATCACATTCCAAACTAGTCACATTGAAAGAAGGTGCTATTGGGCTGTTAGGAATACAGTCCTGTCCTGATAATGCCTATTGCCTCCAGAGAAAGGGAAGTGCCTAGAAGATGTAAAAGGAAACTTAGTTTGATAGCATCCTGTCTGGCAAGAACTCACTTATCAATAGCTGGGATGTGAAATCCTCATTTCTTTGTTGTTCTATCACTGTGGTCCCCATTTCCCTATTGTCTGTATAATCTCTGTCTGGTTCTGTGATTGTTTCTGTCTGCTGTATAATTAATTTTGCTGGGTGTAAACTAATTAAGGTGGTGGGATATAATTGGTTACATAATCATGTTACAATATGTTAGGATTGGTTAGTTAAATTTCAGGAAAATGATTTGTTAAGGTATAGCTAAACAGAACTCAAGTTTTACTATATAGTCTGCAGTCAGTCAGGAAGTGGGTGGGTGGGGGAAAGGGAACATGGAATGGGGGTTGGAAATTGGAAACATGTTTTGCTAAAGGGGGAAATGGGAACAGGGAATGGGGGTGGGGAAATTGGAATCATGTTTGGCTAAGGGCAGGAATGGGAACAGGGACACAGGTGTAAGGCTCTGTGGTGTCAGAGCTGGGAAAGGGGGACACTAAGGAAGGAAACTGGAATCATGCTTGGTGGAAGTTCACCCCAATAAACATCGAATTGTTTGCACCTTTGAACTTTGTGTATTGTTGCTCTCTGTTCACGAGAGAAGGACCAGGGAAGTAAGTGGGTGAAGGAATAAGCCCCCTAACAGTCTCCTCTTGCACTGCTTTTTCCAGCTATGTCTTTTTGTTTTACACAGATTTTTTGTTTTTTGGGGAGGGAAGAAGTGTTTTTGCAGTGTTGATGTTTACTTTGGCTTGTTTCCTTTTTTTCACTCAGTTCCACATATCCTCACATATGCAGACTTTATGTTTGCTTGTCTGGAAACAAGCTACAGTTGTTTCAGCGTCTATAATATTGTCGTGCGGAAAAGACCATAACACCTCAGTGTTGACTTCTTTCAGTGGATTTAATCCTTGTAGCAATCTGAAATCTGTTCTCCAGTTCAGTCTGAAATTGCTGCTCTGATGTCTGTCTGCTAGGCTTTTACTGTTAATTTTCTTAATGCTTTTGGGGTTTTATTTTTCTTCAGATTGATCTTCAGTCTTGCCACACATAAATTGTGGTTACTTCCAACACCAGCTCCTTTCTGTACTCTGACATCCTGGAGAGTTCATCTAAATCTCCTTCCAAAACATAGATGTTCTGTTTGTTTCCTGGTGATTCCAGTTGGGGAATTCCACGTTACTTTCTAAATGTCTTTGTGTGGGAATAGTGTTCCACCAATTATGTGCCCTGATACTAGGCAGTTCTATCGGTCTTTCACCATTTTGATTTTGAGATCCAAGGCTGTGCTTGCCTGATGTTTTTTCTACTCCATTGGTGTCAGCCCCAGCGTTGGCACTGAAGTCCCCTATTACTAAACAGAGGTCATATTTGGGGATTTTTTCAATCAGAGTGTGTAGGCAATTGTAGAATATATTGATCTTTGATTTCATCACCATGGTTTGTTGGTGCATAAATTGTACAATTGTCATTTTTGCATATCATGTTTGAAACTTAGCTTGCAGAAATCAGATGTTAATTGAGTCCCAGCCTATAAGCAAATTTTCTGCTTTGGAAATAACATTTAATGCTACTCAATCTAAGCAGTAACCTTCTGTAGTGTGGCAATGTGGCCTCCCTCCAAGTCAGAGGAGAAGGAATCATCCTCCCTGCACCAGTTGCAGAGCCAGGCCTGCTTCGCCCCCCCCCCCCCCCCCCCAAGAAGCACATCACCAGTCCAGTTGGAGTGACCAAGGGAAACAGATGTACCCTGCTCGCTCCCGGCTGCTGACCCTGCTGCTGAACCCAGCGATGCTGTGCCCTCTGGGGAGCCTGCTTCTGCCACGGATCTGCCAGGAATGCCACAGGCCACCTACCCAGAGAAAATGGAGGACGACCTGCTGTTCCAGGTACAACCTGGGAGAGGGAAGAGGCGGAAGAGGCCAGGGGCAGCCGACCTTAGCCTGGCTGCAGCTTTGTCTGAGACATGGGCAGCGTGGTGGAGTTGGGATCCCTGTTGACCCAGTGGCGGACCACTCCGCCTCTGTTCGGGCCTTGGGTTGGGGTCCAGTGGAGTAGGGTGGGCCTGGACCCCACCTGCTACACTCCTGGGGTGGCAGTCTCCCCTTGCCCGGCCCAGTGGCCTGTGTCTGTCGGTTGTCCGCTGAAGTTAAGACACCTGACCTCTGGGGTTTCTCTGGCTCTGCTGAAAGAGCCCAGAACTGATTGACTGCTGGGTTTTCCCTGACCTTGCTGCAAGAACCAAGAACTAATTGAATACTGGGGCAGCTCTGTCTCAGCACCAAGAGCACAAAGCTCATTGATCACTGCGTGGTCTCTAGCTGCACCAAGGAGCCAGAGCAGACTGACTCCTGGATTTGCTCTGGCTCTGTAACAAGAGCCCAGAGTTAACTGACTATCGGATTTCTCCCACTCCAAAGGACTGGAGCTGATTGACCCCTGGGGTTGCTCTGGCTCTGTAACGAGAGCCCAGAGTGAATTGACTATTGGAGCACCAAGGGACTGGAGCTGAGTGACTCCTGGGTTTGCTCCGACCTTGTCTCCAGAGGCCAGAGCTAACTGACTACTGGCGTTGCTCCGCCCTGGCCGGAAGGGCTTGGAGCTACTTAACACCTGTGTTGGCCCGGGCCCGTGCCCCCAGAGCCACAAGGCCATAGACTAAAGTAGGCGCAGCCCCTGCTTGAAGGCTCTGAGAAACCTAGATGGTTGGCTGCTCAGCCCTTTAAACTAGTCAGGACGCTAATGCCTGTGCTAATTCCCCCAAATACTAGGCTGATGTCCCGATGGCGTAGTGAAGCGGTGTGGCCTCCCCCCAACCTAGAGGGGGAGGGACAACCACCACCCGATTACACCATCTTACCTTGCTTTATATATTATGGCTTTGTTTTCACTTTTATATTGCTTTTTTATCAACTCCTGACCATCAATATTCACTTACTACAAGAATTTCAAGGTACATTCATCCATTTCTTTCATTACCTGTGTGGCTTTTTTGGTTGCAGCCATTGGTCTAATGTTACAGAAGGCTATTTTCACAGTTTGTTTTGCCTTTACTAAAGAACTTCTTAGAGTCTTGGTTTCCGGATGTCTTTCATCAATGCTCAGAAATTCTGCCAAGACAGAGTCCATTACTTTGGCATTATTATGTTTCATGACATACACAGAGAGAAGTTAGATAAAAACATAAAATACTCTTGCTGGAAAGTTGCAATGTAACACTACTTTATATCTCATAATTCAGAATGAGAACACATAAGAACCCCAAAACAGAGAGACAAACCACGCTTCTCCCTAAAAAGGAGAGATACAACTCATCCCACCTTACTCTAGGCTGGCTCTCTGGACACTGACTTCTGCTGAGCCCAGATCACATACTACTCTACAGAACTCCCTAGCCTACAAACAGGATTGGGAAAAAAACCCTGAAATGTAAAGTGAGCACTTACAATTTTAACACATTTTTAAATATATCACAGGCATGCTGTTTGGTGAAATGGCTACCGTATGTTTCTGTAACCTGACTTTCTTTTTTTTTTAATGAGGATCTGTGGTTGGACTATAGCTCAACCCCCCATCTGAAGGACCAGTGGACTGCTTTTCATCTGGTGCCTACCCTTTGATCTCTCTGGCTTAGGTAGCCCTGCCAGCAGCTAAAACGCCTGCCTGCATAGTTCACCGGGTTCATGGAGGACACAAGCCTTAAATTATTTGATTATTTTTTGTTTTCATGCACCTCATCACTTCCTTGTTTCATCCAGGACAGGAAGCAAAAATATTGCAGTAAGCTGGTCTCATGATCAACCTTATTGAAACAGGATGAAATTCTGTGGTGAGCCTCTAACTCTGTGAGGAAGCAGGTGGCTTTAAACTACCTTTGTGCCTGCCTCATTCTGGATTTGTATTTGGTCCCTGTCATAATTTAGGCAGTCCCGGAGGCCTATTTAAGTTATGGCAGGCTCCCTGGGCTGCCCTAACGGGCTGCAGCACTTGCCTGGAATCTCCACAGCGCTTCGTGTTATATGACACCACACTGATACACCCCTCCCATGCCAGCCTCACCCCTCATACGCTCCTGTGCCAGGGCTTGCGAGCGGGATCTTTGGAGGACAGCCACACAGTTGTTTTCCTCAGTTCCTGCAACAGGGAACCTTTCCCTAGCTGGATATGGGGCTTTTAGAGCCCTTTTATGCTGCTGCAGCCCTCTGCTCTAGCATAAAGGGGCTATGGTGTGGATGCAGATCTCACCCGGGGAGTTTAAATGGAGACCCCGTTGTGAGGGTTCTAGAGTTGTGTGTGTATTCTGTGCTGTTTAGGCAGAGTGAATGTAGTATGTGAATGGTACTTATTCTTCCACACCAGATATGTGCTTTACATAGAATTCTGTATTGTTCAGAGTATCGTCTAATAGAAAAGTATCTTCTTGGTAGGTTTCCATTTTCCCCATTATTTAAACCAAGGAAGTGCCATTGTTGGCTATTAGTAGCTGGAAGGAATGTGTTAGAAGATTAGATTAGCCAGTTTTAGCCTCCATAGCTAAAAAAAGAAAGCCAGGAGTTCCAAGTTTAGAGATGGCTAAACTGGTTCAAGTAAAATAAGAACAGTGCTAAATTTTTGCCTAGCTTCTTGCTTCTTTCTCTCCCCTAACTGCCCATTACTCACACTCTCTCCCTTTATCCGCCCACAGTTTTGTCCTAGCATGGGGGTGGGGCTGGAGTAAAAATTTGGTTGAAAATTCTTTAAGCTTTTAATTTTCATGTGCCTCTGTCCTTTTCATTTTGGCTTGGAATCAAAGCACTAAAGCCATAGAAGAACCTATTTTCAGCATGTTTACAAAACCAGGAATTACTGTAAAGCTGTGAGATTTGGAGTATATTTCCACATTAATGAGGTGCAGATGTTTATCCAAACTTTGTTTTAGATGCCGCTTAGAATAGAACCTTTTGTGGTTTGCCCATCATTATCTGTGTCAATACACAGGGGTGCAGTGGATTCACTAGAATCCAAGGGACATCCTCTGTGCTATCGTTGGTATTTTTATTATGGGTGGTTTCTTGCACAATGCAGAGGTGTGGAATAAAAGAGCTAACATGCCCAGACAGACAAACCATTAAGTTTTGCACTGGAGTCTCTGAGAGGAAAATAGAATAAGATGGCAAGTGTGATTGGAAGTAATTTAAAAATGCTAGTGTTTAAAAACCCAGAAGATGGGTTTGTGAAGAATCCTGAGGGAGGGGGAATGAAAAAGCCCATATAGTAATGCCAGTTAACTCCTGGAATACAAAAAGAGGCTTCAGAAGTTATGGTGGGGGAATAGCAGAGACTAGAGTGTTTTGCCAAGGAAACCAGGCTGGGCAAGATAAATAAAAACATGGGGAAAAGAGGGCAAACCTTGAGAAACAAAGGCGCTGGATGCTAAGTGAAAGCAACAGAGAGCAGGGCTGAACACAGTATAAGATTTTCCAAATTGAATTGTATCTAGGACACCAAAGCCATTCAACCTACCCAGTGAGAGTGGATATATCCCTACTCTGAGGTATGAAGCAATGTCATTTGTTGATATTTAAAATTATTTTCTCTTTATACAATATTCAGTTAACCTCTTTTTCCGGTAAGTTCATTTTCTGGGGCAAATTCACCGCATTACATTCCTGAATGGAAACAATTTTCTGAACAGTGATGGAAGATAAGGAGCAAACAGTAACTTACCTGGTGCACCTCAGTCACAGGAGAGGTGTGACCTAGAGGTGCATCCAAATTACTATGGACATGGGGAAATTGGTTGTATATTAAGAAACATGAATAAATGAAGGCCACTGGAATTGACAAGCATATCATTCTTCTTTCACTATAAAGAGAAGTTTTAAAGAGATCCAGAACCCTGCATGTGAGAATGGGAGAACTTTAAAGGTGTCAAGTTTTTTAGACCCTGAGGCAGTCACACCAAACAAGCCTTTTCAATTACCTCCACCTGGCTTCAACCTAGACTGATGGCCTCTCAAATAAATAAAACTTGAATTAAATCTTTATGAGCAAAAACGTCCCATTCTCCCAGGAGTCCTTTTTGAGGTGTTCTTTTCCCAGTGCTTCTCCACAGTCTGGGGACTGAGTTCAAACAGTTCAATTTTGTTCACCCAAGGCAGGCAGGTCTGTTTCACAAAATCTGCCAGGCTGGCTGAGAGAGTGGGGAGCCCTGACCCACCCGTCTTACAACACTCTGAAGAGAACAGTAGCCTGTGGTGTTTCCAATCCCCAGGACCAGTTCCTCTTGCTGAGCAGCTGCCTTTACCATTCCCTGGGTCTCTGCCTACTATGGAACTCCTGGATGGGGTCCCTTGAGGCTTCACCCTCTGCCTTTAAAGGGGCACTACACCCCATTACACGCACTCTAATTGTGTAATATGGAAATAGGGAAATGCAGTCCTGCCAACTAACTTTTGATTGACATCATTTTGTTGTTTTGTGGATATTATAATAAGGGGGCATGCTAGAAATACTTAGATGCGGTATGTGAGCTTCCCCAGGCCTTTCATCTTCCTGTATGAAATTACATATATTTTCTTTTTGAGCATGTATGCTTCGTTATAATATTAATATTCCCTAAAAAATGTGTAGAGCAATATTATGTGAAACGGTAATCTACATCTTGAGCAGTTCTCATCAAAAGTGTGAAATAAAAATCCATGATATTAATGTATATTTTGAAATGTTGGATTTTTCCACCAAGCATTTACTAAAGTGGAGTGGGTCCCATGTGACACAAGAATACCAGATTTAATTTTGCTCTAGGATTAGGGTTATTCATCTCACTCAAATCCTCTTAATACTGAACTTCTTTTTTATTAATCTGAGAGTATATAAAGTTAGGAACTTGGGTCACTGTAATTCTCTGGTATACCTTGACAGCTTCTTGATTTTGGGGCCAATCAAGGAGCAGGACTATATCACTATGTAACAGGAAGCAATTATCTACATTCAGTTATTTTGGCATCACTGCGTGTAGAGGGTTTCAGCTTTTATTCTTTTTCTGTGATCAAGCAGTATGTGAAAATTAATTTTATTACTCTTTGAGGCTTGACTAGGAATTCATTTCCACTCTATCATGGCTGATAATAACTGTCTTACACATGCTTGGTGTGTGTCTTTCTGGGAAGGCTTCTAATGTAATATAAGAAGACAAGTTGCACTTCAGTTAAAAAAAAAGGGGGGGGGAGTCAAGAAACACTGAAAAACCAAAAATGTTAAAAACTAAATTAGTAATAGAAATATGGAACTCAATTTTAATCCAATTGAAATGCACAAGATTACATAGATTTAATTGGAAGGAAAGGGTTTATTTCACAAGTATAAAATTTTGCTGAAGCCACAGGAATTTTCCTTCCAAAATATGCACACTTGGCATGCTTGGAAAACTACTGCAAGTAAAGAGATCAATAATTAGATGGTTTTCATTCACTACTTCAGTTCTATTCTTATTAAAAAGCTTATCAATGCTGGATTTTTTTGTCTTTTTGTTTTTTGTCTAATACGTCTCATGAAGTGCTGTTGGCATGCATAAGTGATAGAATGTCTTATCCAGAATAATGGGAAAAACTCTATTTGCATATAAAATCAAGGGAGACTTTGAAGTATATTACTACAGGGAGAAATGACTTTTCTCTCTCTCTCCATTACATCTTACTAAAAGGTAGACAGACTCTGAAAGTTGTTTGTTCTGCTCACATAAAGAGGTCAATGATCATTACAGTGTAAAATCCCTATTCTTTGCTGCATGGTTTATTTTTTAATATAAATTGTGTGTACTTAACCTATAAAGTAGAAGTCATTTCTGACTACCACCTTTTTATATTTGTATATGTATATCAGAAGAGCACTATGAGATGTGAAAGGAGATTAGTGACCAACAAACTCAAAAGACCATATAGTTTTTATTTAGTTTAAATAAATGCATGAACGTTGAGAACCTATTGCTGTTTCTTCAGTGTTCTGGGACTTCCACTTTTAGGCACAACACAGAAGGGTAGAGACAAGAGAAAATGAAAAATATAACAGCAGAAAAATTAGCAGAACTCTTTGTTTCACTTCTCCTCAGAAAAAAAAAGATTTTTTTCCGATTAGGATTGGGATCATGTTTGTTTATCTAAACTGTGTGAGTATTGAAAAACTGGATTGGCTGGCTGTGGATTCCCTCAATACTTCTGGCCTTCCTCTAGGCGCAAAAAGGTATCTCTAATACCTCATCTAATAGTTTATTTTAGTTTTTGTTTAAGTATGCACTTTTAAAACTGTAATGCTCCTAGAGTTTTTGATCAGTGCTATAACAATTTCAATGAAGAACACCATAGTCAAGGAAGTACTTGTGACATTGCACCCCATATTCTTCACAGTGATATTATTCTGATATGATTATGACATAATTATAATGTATTTTATGCAAGATAAGTCATGTGAGATGTTACTGAAAGAGTTATGATTTGCTAAATATGATAATCCTATTTGTATACATGTATCATTTTTGTATCTGAAGTTGTAATAAATGAAGGGGGGGAGTAGCTCCCTTTTATAGACATCGAGCCAACCAGTAGCTATACAATCCCCAGTGCTGCCCAGAGGATTCAGGGGGCCTGGGATCAAAGCAATTTCAGGGGTCCCTTCCATAAAAAAAGTTAGTTTTGCCAGCCCAAGTGGCAAAGAAAAAAAAAGAAAAACCCAAGTCATGCCGCAGAAGACTGAAGCGGAGCGATTGAGCTGCTGCCAAAGTGTCGCTGACAAGGAAGAGAGGGACTGAAAGACCCGCCACCAAATTTCCACCGAAATTGCCCCCACCTTGTCAGCGGGGCCCGGGGCCTGGGGCAAATTGCCCCACTTCCCCCCCCCCCCCGGGCGGTCCTGAAAATCCCTCTTAGTAGCTGTTCTCTAATTGCTCTACCTCAGGGGTTCCCAAACTTGGTTCATGGCTTGTTCAGTGTAAGCCCCTGGCAAGCCGCAAGACGCTTTGTTTACGTGAGCATCCTCAGGTACAACCGTTCACAGCTCCCAGTGGCCGCGGTTCACCGTTCCCAGCCAATGGGAGCTGAGGGAAGTGGTATGGGCTAAATAGTTTGTGACAACAGCTGATTTTACGTTTTTTTTCTTTCTCAGCTCTTCTCTGCGGGGGGGGGGGGGGTGAAAGGGCTTGGGGGTACCTCACAGGAAGGAATTCCCAAGTGCGCCTTCTTGGGCTCTCAAAGGGGTTCTGCACTTGGGTGGTGGCAGCATCTACCAATCCAAGGTCAGAGAAAAGCTGTAACCTTGGGAGTTTAATATAAGCCTGGAGTGGCCAGTATTAATTTTCAGAATCCTTGTGGGCCCTCACCTTCTGCACTCGAAGTGCCAGAGTGGGGAATTAGCATTGATAGATGTTATGAATTTTGACTATGTATCTGTATTTCAAATTTAGTTACACCTGGGTAATGCCCACTAGACAAGATGTTTTCAGTCTAGATAGTGGGTGGGGAAGGGCCTAGGAAAAACAATAAGCTTTAGGAGAAGCTTATCTCCCACCTGGGGAGCCTTCCTGTGAATGCTCCAAACAGCCTGTGAGTGATGGTTGCTATGACTCTACAAGGACATGTGATGAGACCATGTGTCTCTAGACTCCATCTTGGGATGTCAGTAATTTTCCACAGACCAGTCTGAGAACCAGGCTTTGGGAATATAGGGTTCCTGCCATATACAAAAGCTATATAAGGGAGTGAGTGACATAATCTAGTGTTCTTTGCGCCCCACATAAGAAGACTCCTGGAAATACCTGAGGAACAAAATCTGAACTGGGGGAAGTGCTGTCCTTTGGATAAGTAATCATGTAGTCAAAAGGAATTTTTAGCCTGTGAATGGAACACCTGGTGATTCCAAGCTATAATTAAGTGCAGCTTGCCCCTTAAAAATCTGCATCCTGCTTGTATAATCTCTTAGAGTGAGAATCTGTTATTCATATCCAATCTATTTAGTATATTAAATTTAGTTTATGTTCTTTGTTTATTTGCTAGGTAATCTGTTTGATCTGTTTGCTATCACTTATAATCACTTAAAATCTTTTGTAGTTAAACTTGTTTTTGCTTTATCTAAACCAGTGTGTGGGAATCATAACTCAGGTGCAAAAGGCCGTTGCATATTCCTCACCACATTGAGGGAAGGGGCGAATTTTATGAGTTTACACTGTACAGTTCCCTGGTCAGCTCAAGATAGTATAATTTTGGGTTTATATTCCAGAAGGGGTGCATGCCTAAGGAATGGAAGTAGCTTTCCCATGCAGGGGCTGGTCAGAGAGCCTGTTTGTAACTACAGCTTCGTGTGTCTCTGCCTGTATGTATGCTGGTAAAAGTGCAGGCTGGAAGGCTTTGTAGCTTGTCACAGCAATACAGTGTGAAAGGAACCCAGGCTGGTGGCTCAGGGGGCTCAGTGGTACTCCAGTTCCAGGTGGCACCCTGGGGGGAACCTGTCACAGTATTGAATCTGGAAATGGCTCTTCCAAGAGCAATGTTACTTGGGATTACAGCTAGTCAAACTACTCATTGCAAATTAGTTATCTGAATTCAGCCCTCTCTTTCCATTCATAAACTGATCCTGGTTTCTGCAAATATAATCATTATCAGTAAGTATTTGCCAGAGTCTATGAACACATTTTAGATTCTGGAGTACTTGAAACTGTTCACTTCAATTCTTTGTGGTATGTGATTGGTCACCTAAGTCACATGGCAATGTTTCTATTCCCTGAGTGGATGACTGAATCTTTTTGAACTGGTGAATAAGAACTGATGAAGAAGTGATAACAAATGACATATACAGAATAATCTTGTTCACAAACAAATACCGTTGTTTGCATGCGAACACTGGTATTCATATGAGGAAAGTCATTTCCCAAGTATTAATGCAACTCCACTCCCTAACCATTAATATCAAATAGAAAAGGACACTGAAACAAACAGCCATTTGGAATCTGAAAGAATATTTTTCAAACAAAGTCTATGAAGGTATTTACATTCTCTACTTGATATGTTCAAAATGTCACACATGCATGCAGGCATTCTAATAGTTTTATGGTACAAAGGTACCCTAACTTGTTGAACTCCATTAATCTACTCTTTACTAGCTTTTTCTTTTTAGCTTTCAAATGTCCCGTTGGCTTAACTTTCTTATTCTCCCTCACTCCATGTAAACATGCAAACATATTATTTGCAAGTTCCTGGTGCTCAGCAGTTTACAGCAACGTGAAAACTTTAAAGTGGACTTTTTTTCTGAATGAAATAGTTGTGTGTGCTAGGATGGAGGGCTGAGTTAGGGGGATGCCTGTCAGATGTAATAGCTGTGTATTCATATTGTTTATACTGAAGCCTCTATGGTATGAATGATATCCTGCCCTGCTGAAATAATGGTAGATTCTGAAATGAAATATGCATTCATTACTGTCTTATCCAGTCTTTTTGGAAGGCTAGATACATGGCATATGTCCAGCTCAGCTCAGAAGAATTTCATTTTCAGTTGGACTGAAATACACCTGGGAAAATAAGGTTTATAAGATTTTGCCTAATCATTTAATACTCTGAACCAAATGTTCTAGCAGGTTCTTTAGATGCAAAATTGCTCATCCCCTATTCCATAATGGCAGCACAAAAATTTCAGCTCCTTACAAATGCCAGAACTATAAAATTGGTTCAATAGGAGTTTCACGTTTTTAAATCCAGATTTAAATGTGCTAACCTCTTGAGATCTTGTTAATCCTTTAAATTGGATTCCTCTACCAAAGTGGCTGCTATCTGTAACCGTGAATTTTGGGAGCAAGGGAGGGGGAAGGGAAAGAAATTATCAGGGTTCTGACAACAGGACATTTGTGGAAAAAGCCTGAAGAATTTAACTAGGATGAAATTAACAAGGTTCTAAATAAATAACTCCAGAAATCTACAGGATTTAATAGAGAATTTAATTCTTCTGCAGTTTTTTAAATCATCCTATAGAATACAGTAGCAGGGGTATAATTTTCTATTAAGTTCTGTAGGACATGATGAAGGGAGAAAAGTCAAACTCTGGTTGACTAAAGATAGAGTCATTGCTAGAGTCAATATACCAAAGGCAAGGAGGTAAATCTACACTGAGACTTAACTGTGACTGAAGCTACAGGAGAAAACTGCTGACAAACTCAGCTTAGGAAAGACTTCTTTCTATGAGTTAAAAGAAAAGGAGTACTTGTGGCACCTTAAAAACTAACAAATTTATTTGAGCATAAGCTTTTGTGAGCTACAGCTCACTTCATCGGATGCATTCAGTGGAAAATACAGTGGGGAGATTTATATACATAGAGAACATGAAACAATGGGTGTTACCATACACACTATAATGAGAGTGATCAGGTAAGGTGAGCTATTACCAGCAGGATAGCGGGGGGAAAAAACCTTTTGTAGTGATAATCAAGGTGGGCCATTTCCAGCAGTTGACAAGAACATCTGAGGAACAGTGGGGGGCAGGGGGGAATAAACATGGGGAAATAGTTTTACTTTGTGTAATGACCCATCATCTCCCAGTCTTTATTCAAGCCTAAGTTAATTGTATCCAGTTTGCAAATTAATTGCATCTGATGAAGTGAGTTGTAGCTCATGAAAGTTTATGCTCAAATAAATTGGTTAGTCTCTAAGGTGCCACAAGTACTCCTTTTCTTTTTAATTCCAATTCAGCAGTCTCCCATTGGAGTCTGTTTCTGAAGTTTTTTTGTTGAAGAATTGCCACTTTTAGGTTTGTAATCGAGTGACCAAAGAGATTGAAGTGTTCTTGGACTGGTTTTTGAATGTTATAATTCTTGACCTCTGATTTGTGTCCATTTATTCTTTTACGTAGAGACTGTCCAGTTTGGCCAATGTACATGGCAGAGGGGCATTGCTGGTACATGATGGCATATATCACATTGGTAGATGTGCAGGTGAACGAGCCTCTGATAGTGTGGCTGATGTGATTAGGCCCTATGATGGTGTCCCCTGAATAGATATGTGGACACAGTTGGCAACGGGCTTTGTTGCAAGGATAGGTTCCTGGGTTAGTGGTTCTGTTGTGTGGTGTGTGGTTGCTGGTGAGTATTTGCTTCAGGTTGGGGGGCTGTCTGTAAGCAAGGACTGGCCTGTCTCCCAAGATCTGTGAGAGTGATGGCTCGTCTTTCAGGATAGGTTGTAGATCCCTGATGATGCATTGGAGAGGTATTAGTTGGGGGCTGAAGGTGACGGCTAGTGGCGTTCTGTTATTTTCTTTGTTGGGCCTGTCCTGTAGTAGGTAACGTCTAGGTACTCTTCTGGCTCTGTCAATCTGTCAGTCTGAAGTCAATCACTTCAGCAGGTGGGTATTGTAGTTGTAAGAATGCTTGATAGAGATCTTGTTGGTGTTTGTCTCTGTCTGAGGGGTTGGAGGAAATGCGGTTGTATCGAAGAGCTTGGCTGTTGACAGTGGATCATGTGGTGTGGTCTTGATGAAAGCTGGAGGCATGTAGGTAGGAATAGCAGTCAGTAGGTTTCCGGTATAGGGTGGTGTTTATGTGATCATCGCTTATTAGCACCGTAGTGTCCAGGAAGTGGATCTCTTGTGTGGACTGGTCCAGGCTGAGGTTGATGGTGGGATGGAAATTGTTGAAATCATGGTGGAATTCCTCAAGGGCTTCTTTTCCATGGGTCCAGATGATGAAGATGTCATCAATGTAGCACTAGTAGAGTAGGGGCATTAGGGGACGAGAGCTGAGGAAGCATTGTTCTAAGTCAGCCATAAAAATGTTGGCATACTGTGGGGCCATGCGGGTACCCATAGCAGTGCTGCCGATTTGAAGGTATACATTGTCCCCAAATATGAAATAGTTATGGGTGAGGACAAAGTCACAAAGTTCAGTCACCAGGTTTGCTGTGACATTATCGGGGATACTGTTCCTGATGGCTTGTAGTCCATCTTTGTGTGGAGTGTTGGTGTAGGGGGCTTCTACATCCATAGTGGCCAGGATGGTGTTTTCAGGAAGATCAGCGATGGATTGTAGTTTCCTCAGGAAGTCAGTGGTGTCTTGAAGATAGCTGGGAGTGCTGGTAGCGTAGGGCCTGAGGAGGGAGTCTACATAGCCAGACAATCCTGCTGTCAGGGTGCCAATGCCTGAGATGATGGGGCGTCCAGGATTTCCAGGTTTATGGATCTTAGGTAGCAGATAGAATACCCCGGTCAGGATTCCAGGGGTGTGTCTGTGTGGATTTGTTCTTGTGCTTTTTCAGGGAGTTTCTTGAGCAAATGCTGTAGTTTCTTTTGGTAACCCTCAGTGGGATCAGAGGGTAATGGCTTGTAGAATGTGGTGTTGGAGAGCTGCCTAGCAGCCTCTTGTTCATATTCTGACCTATTCATGATGACGACAGCACCTCCTTTGTCAGCCTTTTTGAATATGATGCCAGAGTTGTTTCTGAGGCTGTGTATGGCATTGTGTTCTGCACGGCTGAGGTTATGGGGCAAGTGATGCTGCTTTTCCACCAGCAACCACACACCAGAACCACTAACCCAGGAACCTATCCTTGCAACAAAGCCCGTTGCCAACTGTGTCCACATTTCTATTCCAGGGACACCATCATAGGGCCTAATCACATCAGCCTCACTATCAGAGGCTTGTTCACCTGCACATCTACCAGTGTGATATATGCCATCATGTGCCAGCAATGCCCCTCTGCCATGTACATTGGTCAAACTGGACAGTCTCTCTGTAAAAGAATAAATGGACACAAATCAAAAAGAAAAGGAGTACTTGTGGCACCTTAGAGACTAACAAATTTATTTGAGCATAAGCTTTTGTGACCTACAGCTCACTTAATCGGACTTGTAGCACCTTAGAGACTGACAAATTTATTTGAGCATAAGCTTTTGTGATCTACAGCTCACTTCATCAGATGTGAGCTGTAGCTCACGAAAGCTTATGCTCAAATAAATTTGTTCGTCTCTAAGGTGCCACAAGTACTCCTTTTCTTTTTGCGGATACAGACTAACACGGCTGCTACTCTGAAACCTTTCTGTGAGCTGTATTTACTTGAAATGATTCTTAACATGGTGCTTATTGCTAAACAGGCTCAAGTTTGGTACTGTGCTGTTATTTCTAAATGACAAGTTACCTGGGGACTGTAAGAGTAAGTGAGATATTTGACATATACAAACCCACTTCTAAATTAATAGATTCCACTATTCTATTTGTCTAATACCTAAATGTACCACTATGAGTATGGCAAATTTAGGAACAACCTCGCTCTTGGATAAGTTCACTAGAAGTACAGCTCCTCCTAAATTCAAAGAGATATTACTTCTCTCTTCATGCTCCAACCCAGCACCTGAGATCTATTAGGATATTTAATTTGATACAGTCCCAGCAGTTGTATGTCAGAGGGATCATTTTCCTTAGGGGGGGAAAAGTTTGGGGTATTTGTGATTATTTGCATTGGTTCAGTTGTGCAAGCATGTGTACATAAAATGGGGAATACAGCATGGCATACTACAAAGATTTTATCAGCATGAGTTGGAGATGGCTGCATTACTCATGAGTGGCAGTAAACCCATGAGCGAGTTGCACAGGTCTTCCTGAAGAAGGGATGGTGACAAAAGTGTTAGACTGCACCTTGTCTGAATTTTCCATTTGTGTTACCGAAACTATTTTAGGAACATTTAAAGGGTTTTAAAAGTGTTAGTATGGCAATTTCTTCTGTTGTCTCCACTTAACACTAATAAAAACTTAGCTACTGTGGGCCAAATTCTCTTCTGGAATTCTCGAGACTAAAACGCCCTTGTAGTCAATGGAGCTACACTGATTTACACGAACAGTGATTTCACCATGTATAACGGCCAGAGTGACATCATAGAATCATAGAATATCAGAGTTGGAAGGGACCTCAGGAGGTCATCTAGTCCAACCCCCTGCTCAAAGCAGGACCAATCCCCAATTAAATCATCCCAGCCAGGGCTTTGACAAGCCTGACCTTAAAAACCTCTAAGGAAGGAGATTCCACCACCTCCCTAGGTAACGCATTCCAGTGTTTCACCACCCTCCTAGTGAAAAAGTTTTTCCTAATATCCAACCTAAACCTCCCCCACTGCAACTTGAGACCATTACTCCTTGTCCTGTCATCTTCTACCACTGAGAATAGTCTAGAACCATCCTCTTTGGAACCACCTTTCAGGTAGTTGAAAGCAGCTATCAAATCCCCCCACATTCTTCTCTTCTGCAGACTAAACAATCCCAGTTCCCTCAGCCTCTCCTCATAAGTCATGTGTTCCAGACCCCTAATCATTTTTGTTGCCCTTCGCTGGACTCTCTCCAATTTATCCACATCCTTCTTGTAGTGTGGGGCCCAAAACTGGACACAGTACTCCAGATGAGGCCTCACCAATGTCGAATAGAGGGGAACGATCACGTCCCTCGATCTGCTCGCTATGCCCCTACTTATACATCCCAAAATGCCATTGGCCTTCTTGGCAACAAGGGCACACTGCTGACTCATATCCAGCTTCTCGTCCACTGTAACCCCTAGGTCCTTTTCCGCAGAACTGCTGCCTAGCCATTCGGTCCCTAGTCTGTAGCTGTGCATTGGGTTCTTCCGTCCTAAGTGCAGGACCCTGCACTTATCCTTATTGAACCTCATCAGGTTTCTTTTGGCCCAATCCTCCAATTTGTCTAGGTCCCTCTGTATCCTATCTCTGCCCTCCAACGTATCTACCACTCCTCCCAGTTTAGTATCATCCGCAAATTTGCTAAGAGTGCAATCCACACCATCCTCCAGATCATTTATGAAGATATTGAACAAAACCGGCCCCAGGACCGACCCCTGGGGCACTCCACTTGACACCGGCTGCCAACTAGACATGGAGCCATTGATCACTACCCGTTGAGCCCGACAATCTAGCCAACTTTCTACCCACCTTATAGTACATTCATCCAGCCCATACTTCCCTAACTTGCTGACAAGAATACTGTGGGAGACCGTGTCAAAAGCTTTGCTAAAGTCAAGAAACAATACATCCACTGCTTTCCCTTCATCCACAGAATCAGTAATCTCATCATAAAAGGCGATTAGATTAGTCAGGCATGACCTTCCCTTGGTGAATCCATGCTGACTGTTCCTGATCACTTTACTCTCGTGTAAGTGCTTCAGGATTGATTCCTTGAGGACCTGCTCCATGATTTTTCCGGGGACTGAGGTGAGGCTGACTGGCCTGTAGTTCCCAGGCTCCTCCTTCTTCCCTTTTTTAAAGATTGGCACTACATTAGCCTTTTTCCAGTCATCTGGGACTTCCCCCGTTCGCCACGAGTTTTCAAAGATAATGGCCAATGGCTCTGCAATCACATCCGCCAATTCCTTTAGCACTCTCGGATGCAACTCATCTGGCCCCATGGACTTGTGCACGTCCGGCTTTTCTAAATAGTCCCTAACCACCTCTTTCTCCACAGAGGGCTGGCCATCTACTCCCCATGTTGCGATGCCCAGCGCAGCAGTCTGGGAGCTGTCCTTGTTAGTGAAGACAGAGGCAAAAAAAGCATTGAGCACATTAGCTTTTTCCACATCCTCTGTCACTAGGTTGCCTCCCTCATTCAGTAAGGGGCCCACACTTTCCTTGGCTTTCTTCTTGTTGCCAACATAACTGAAGAAACCCTTCTTGTTACTCTTGACATCTCTTGCTAGCTGCAGCTCCAGGTGCGATTTGGCCCTCCTGATTTCATTCCTACATGCCCGAGCAATATCTTTATACTCTTCCCTGGGCATATGTCCAATCTTCCACTTCTTGTAAGCTTCTTTTTTATGTTTAAGATCCGCTAGGATTTCACCATTAAGCCAAGCTGGTCGCCTGCCATATTTACTATTCTTTTGACTCATCGGGATGGTTTATCCCTGTAACCTCAACAGGGATTCCTTGAAATACAGCCAGCTCTCCTGGACATCATGGGAGAGCAATACAGCAGTGCACAGACAATCAAGGGAGAGCAATACAGCTGGGAGAGACAATCTGCTGGGAGAGAAATACAACAGTGCACAGACAATCCAGGAAGTTTTTGGAAAGTGTAGGGGACAATTTCCTGTTGCAAGTGCTGGAGGAACAAACCATCCCGATGTGTAGAAAGAATAGTAAATATGACAGGCGACCTGCTTGGCTTAACAGTGAAATCCTTGCTGATCTTAAGCACAAAAAAGAAGTTTACAAGAAGTAGAAGATTGGACAAATGACCAGGGATGAGTATAAAAATATTGCTTAGCCATGCAGGAGTGAAATCAGGAAGGCCAAATCACACTTGGAGTTGCAGCTAACAAGGGATGTTAAGAGTAACAAAAAGGGTTTCTACAGGTATGTTAACAATAAGAAGAAGGTCAGGGAAAGTGTGGGCCCCTTACCGAATGGGGGAGGCAACCTAGTGACTGAGGATGTGGAAAAAGCTAATGTACTCAATGTTTTTTTTTGCCTCTTCTACATGAACATGTTCAGCTCCCAGACTACTGCACTGGGCAGCACAGCATGGGGAGGAGGTGACCAGCCATCTGTGGAGAAAGAAGTAGTTCAGGACTATTTAGAAAAGCTGGACAAGCACAAGTCCATGGGGCCGGATGCACTGCATCCAAGGGTGCTAAAGGAGTTGGCGGATGTGATTGCAGAGCTGTCAAGGTTCCTTCCCCACTCTGAACTCTAGGATATGTGGGGACCTGCATGAAAACTCCCTCAGCTTATTTTTACCAGCTTAGGTTAAAACTTCCCCAAGGTACAAACTGTTTTATCTTTTCCCCTTGGACTTTATTGCTGCCACCACAAAGTGTCTAACAAATATATAACAGGGAAAGAGCCCGCTTGGAAACGTCTTTCCCCCCAAAATCCTCCCCAAACCTTACACCCCCTTTCCTGGGGAAGGCTTGATAAAAATCCTCACCAATTTGCATAGGTGAACACAGACCCAAACCCTTGGATCTTAAGAACAATGAAAAAGCAATCAGGTTCTTAAAGGAAGAATTTTAATTGAAGAAAAAGAATCACCTCTGTAAAATCAGGATGGTAAATACCTTACAGAGTAATCAGATTCAAAACATAGAGAATCCCTCTAGGCAAAACCTTAAGTTACAAAAAGACACAAAAACAGGAATATACATTCCATTCAACACAGCTTATTTTATCAGCCATTTAAACAAAACAGAATCTAATGCATATCTAGCGAGATTACTTATTAAGTTCTAAGATTCCATTCCTTTTCTGTTCCTGCCAAAAGCCTCACACAGACAGAAAGAACCTTTGTTTCTCTCCCCCCCTCCACCTTTTAAAGTATCTTGTCTCCTCATTGGTCATTTTGGTCAGGTGCCAGCGAGGTTAACATCCTAGCTTCTTAACCCTTTACAGGTGGAAGGGTTTTTCCTCTGGCCAGGAGGGATTTAAAGGTGTTTACCCTTCCCTTTATATTTATGACAAGAGCCATTGGCCATTATCTTTGAAAACTCATGGCAATCGGGCGAGGTCCCGGATGACTGGAAAAAGGCTAATGTAGTGCCCATCTTCAAAAAAGGGAAGAAGGAGGATTCAGGGAACTACAAGTGAGTCAGCCTCATCTCAGTCCCAGGAAAAATCATGGAGCAGGTTCTTCAGGAATCAATTTTGAAGCACTTTGAGGAGAGGAAAGTGATCAGGAACAGTCAGCATGGATTCACCAAGGGCAAGTCATGCCTGACTAACCTAATTGCCTTCTGTGATGAGATAACTGGCTCTCTGGATGAGGGGAAAGCAGTAGGTGTGTTATTCCTTGACTTTAGCAAAGCTTTTGATCCGGTCACCCACAGTATTCTTGCCAGCAAGTCAAAGAAGTATGGGCTGGATGAATGGACTATAAGTTGGATAGAAAACTGGCTAGATCGTCGAGCTCAAGAGTTAGTGATCAATGGCTCCATGTCTAGTTGGCAGCCGGTATCAAGCGGAGTGCCCCAAGAGTCGGTCCTGGGGCCGGTTTTGTTCAATATCTTTATTAATGATCTGGAGGATGGCGTGGATTGCACCCTCAGAAAGTTTGCAGATGACACTAAACTGGGAGGAGTGGTAGATACGCTCGAGGGTAGGGATAGGTTACAGAGGGACCTAGATAAATTAAAGGATTGGGCCAAAAGAAATCTGATGAGGTTCAACAAGGACAAATGCAGGGTCCAGCACTTAGGACGGAAGAATCCCATGCACTGCTACAGACTAGGGACCGAGTGGCTAGGCAGAAGTTCTTCAGAAAAGGACCTAGGGGTTACAGTGGACAAGAAGCTGGATATGAGTCACCAGCGTGCCCTTGTTGCCAAGAAGGTTAATGACATTTTGGGCTGTATAAGTAGGAGCATTGCCAGCAGATTGAGGGATGTGATCATTCCCCTCTATTTGGCATTGGTGAGGCCTCATCTGGAGTACTGTGTCCAGTTTTGGGCCCCACACTACAAGAAGGATGTGGAAAAATTGGAAAGAGTGCAGTGGAGGGCAACAAAAATGATTAGGGGGCTGGAACACATGACTTATAAGGAGGGGCTGAGGGAACTAGGATTGTTAAGTCTACAGAAGAGAAGAATGAGGGGGGATTTGACAGCTGCTTTCAACTACCTGAAAGAGGTTTCCAAAGAGGATGGATCTAGACTGTTCTCAGTGGTACCAGATGATAGAACAAGGAGTAATGGTCTCAAGTTGCAGTGGGGGAGGTTTAGGTTGTATATTAGGAAATACTTTTTCACTAGGAGGGTGGTGAAGCACTGGAATGGGTTACCTAGGGAGGTGGTGGAATCTCCTTCCAGAGAGGTTGTTAAGGTCAGGCTTGACAGAGCCCTGGCTGGGATGATTTAGTTGGGGATTAGGTCCTGCTTTGAGCAGGGGGTTGGACTAGATGACCTCCTGAGGTCCCTTCCAACCCTATGATTCTATAGGTCTCTAAAAAGGCCCCACTGTGAGAATGGGAGGATTCCCCCAGCACAGGCACTTTCTGTGTCAAGAGCAGTGCTACAGCACACACCCTTGTGGAGATTTGTAGCAGCTTAGTGGCCTACTGGATGGTCTGGGAACTGCAGTAACTTTACTTAAACAGCCCCTCAACAAGGCTATCTAAATTGTCAGGGACATCTCCAGTTCCTGGAGCAGCCTGGGACTGGAAGGGCACAAAGGTGGCTTAAGGCTCCCTTCGCTTCCCTTCCTGTGTGGGTTGCAAGTTCTTTGTGGTACCTATTAAAGGTGCAGCACAGAATTTCAACCTTTGTCCTTGTAACTTAAACTTTACAAAGTTCAGAAACAGAGAAAAAATAAAACCAATCAATAGAACCCCCTTAAAATGGTCTAACAAGTATTTTCATATATATAATTGTAATTACTTTAAAGTCAAATACCATAGAGCATTCCAGGGCTAGAACTGGGGGGAATCTCATCTTCTCAATATTGTACACCACACATGTAGCCCTGCAGGGGTGCAAAACACTGGGGTTTAAAATATGATAAATTTACATTTAAAGAACTGTATCTGGTCCAGAACTGACATCTTGCCTGTCCTAGGCTTCAGTGTGTTGGGTGTGGGGGGAGATAGATGGGTGGGGGTGGGGTGTCTAAATTTACATTTGGGGACAGAAGGAGAAATATTTTCTCTCCGAGGTCAATATTTTTATAGTCACCTTTTGGAAGCTGCTCAGGCCTTTGGAATGTTAGGGTAGCTCCCAGGGAGATTTATAAAATGGGCAGAGTACAGGTGTCATGGTGCATACGAAGTAACAAATAAATCCATCACTTGCCTGTGCAACTTATCACATGTACACAACATATATATGTTGCAGATATCGGATATCATGTATATAATAATATGTACTAGATTAATACACTCTAGGGTCATAAGGGACCATTAGTATAATCATCTAATTTGACCTCCTGCATAATGCAGGCCATAGAATTTCATCTAGTATTTCCTGCAGTATATTGCATAAGTGACAGCTATCAAGCTTAATACGTATCATTTTTAGGGGTGGGAAAGAAAGGGAGGACATTATATATGTTTGTAGAGGCCACAGAAAGACAGATGTTTTATAAACTGTAAAAAAAAAAATGCCAGCTCATACTACACCTGCACATGAATAAGTAAAATGGAACATGGGCAGTGAACTGCTTTTATTTCAACTCCAGTCCCCTTAAATTGTGTGATAATGTGAGGACCCAAGGCAGGGTCAGCCTAATTAAATGTCTGACAAACCATTTAAGATACTTTTAGCAAAATGGGGACAGCTTTATTCCAGTTACAGTTCGTATTGAGAAAATTCCAGCAATGAGCATTGCAAGGCAGGGGTGAGGGAACTTACAGCCTCTCTGGGCTCTGCGCCTACACTGCCTTGGCTTATATTAATAATGCATACTGAAATCGTTACCATAATCTGCCAGACAACAATTTACCCTCTGCTTTCCCACAAAATTGTAACAATCAAATATTAGATAGGAGATTGTGGCTGGTGGGAGATTCTCAGTCCTTGCCACCAGTTAAATCAGAGTCCAGCAACGTTCTGCTTCTGTCACTGACTTCTAATGTTCAGACCCTTTGCCTCTTCACTCGCATTACTCAGACGCCAAAGTCTGTCACTGGGTCAATCTGAGAAATCTGCTTTTATAAGAAAAGTTCCTACACTCAGACAAAACCTTGGAATAATAACAAAAAGCACACTCATAATAGCCCTTTCCCTGTCTTCTCATTATTTATAGTGCAGTAGAGTGTAGAGGCCTCAGCCCCATTGTGCTAAGTGCTCCATACAAACATAGTCCAAGAAGAGCTTGCAGTTTAAATAGATGAGATTAGTTTGACAAAGGAGTACTGTTAGCTACATTTTACACAGGGGTTAGGTGACTTGCCTAAGGTGGTACAGCTAGTGTGTAGATGAGCAGGGAATCCAAGTTTCAATCAAGTGCCTTAATCACAAGAATATCCACATAGTAAAACAGACATGCATCTGACGAGGTGGGCATTCACCCACGAAAGCTTATGCTCCAATACATCTGTTAGTCTACAAGGTGCCACAGGACTCTTTGCCGCTTTTACAGATCCAGACTAACACGGCTACCCCTCTGATAGTAAAACAGAATCTTTCTGAAATGCTAATGATATTTCTTCCTCACAGCTTCCCTCCCAGTCTTTGGGTGATTGGGGTATCCTGAGAATATAGGATTCCTTTAAAATAGAACAGGCAGGAAATTACGTGTTAGCCTAATAGCCCTAACTTACTTATTTTATTAACAGGCATTTCTTCACCACTCACCACCTAATATGTTAGTGCCTCACAAACATTAATGAGTTAAGCCTCACAAAAGCCTTGTCAGACAGGGAAGTATTATTGGTAGTACTGAGCAAAATGTGTAGGTTAAAACTTTTTTTTCAGTGAAAAATGCAAATTCTTCTTTGAGTAGTGTCCCTATGAGTACTCCCCTATACGTTTGTCTGCGTCCCTGTGCTGCTGATTGGAAAATTTTGGTAGCAGTCCTTCCTGTCCATGTTTGTGCTGCTCCTCGACTACCACGAGCATAGCCAGTGTGTGCGGGCAATCCCTCCTCAGTTCCTTCTCAACTGGCCCTGGCCAGAGACAAAATAAGAGCTTTCAGTTTATGGATCGGATCATTAATTCCCTTTAGTTTTGTTAATTTTAGCTTCCCTTAACGACTTTTTCTTTGTTACCTCATTTGTATTTTGATGGCCATGCCAAAAAATAAAAAAGAAAGAAGAAAGGGTTTGCCTCCTGCCAACCCCCTCCATTTCCTTCCCCCTCCCCCTGGCAAGGGTATACCTGGCTCCCCAGGCTTCAAAAAGCACCTGAGTTGCAAGGAATCTATCCCAGTGACTGACCGACACTTGCAGTGTGTTTGCTGCCTGGAAGAAAAGCACAATCCCCAAAAGTGTGGTTGGTGCCAGCAGCTGAAACCCAGGTCCAGGAAAGACAGAGAGTTAAGACTCAAACTCCTGGTTATGGAGTCAGCTCTTCAACCCCCGGAACCCATCGGGAACTCTCACTGCAAAGGGAGGTGAGCCCAGGGAGACGAACTGCTCACTCAAGACTGCGAAGAAAGGTCTGTGAGTCCCCATAGCAATCCCTGATTGAGCTGAAAATGATCTCTGGCTCCATCAGTATTATCAGTACCAACGGTGCTGAAGCCACCTAAAACTGGTACCCAAGGTATGTGTGGTATCAAACCGACAGAGGAAGTCAGTCTGTCCAAAGGCCCAATGGGAGCAGGCAAAGAAGTACCAGTACAACAGGGGCGTGAAAGGCATAGAAGATCCTCCCCAGGGAAGATTCATCGGTACAGACTTTGGCACCAGCTGCTGTGCATGGCACCAATGGACTATACAGCCAGGTCCGCATCTCCAACTCCATCGGTGCAAGCCTCTTGGCACCAACAACCATCGCCAGTACCGATGCCATCGACACTGCCGGATTTCTGGTGCTTGACAGATCTTTTGGTTTCTGATGCACCAGATTTGCCCCTGCTAAGTACCAGGGTCCCGGCACTGACTTCACCCAGAGCACTGGACTCGTCAACATCTCCCTGCCGCACACTGCATTTCTCATTGTCTGAGTCAGAAAGTGAGCGAGAGGACGTGGGTTCCCACCGCTCTTCTCACCCACCATATGGGATGCAATTTTCACTATGGGCACCAGGCGTGTTGTCCACCCAACCCTCAGCCTCCCTGGTTTGGCCAACTGCAATACCAACCACCAGCCCCCAACCCACAATGGCCATACTGGGACCCATGTCGGGCTCAGAGACACCAAGCCTCCCATGCCCCTCGCATGACATACCAGCAGACAAGGGTTTTGGAGCCCCCTGAGTAGCCAAGGGAGGAAGTTGAGACAGAGGTGGAGGAGGAAGTCACTCCTCAAGCACATTTCTTATTATCCTCATGAGACAAGGTGGTAATGCCCCCTCCACCATCCATGGCTGATTATTTCAAATCATTCCAGGATCTAGCATAGAGGGTGGCAGAAATCCTGCAAATACCATTGCAGGAGGTGATGAGTCTCACCACAAGCTGGTGGACATTTTATATTCCTCCACCTCTTCTAGAATGGCCCTCTCAATTAATGAAGCACTCCTGGACCTCTCCAAAGTCATATGGCAGACCCCCTGTGTCGGTCCTGTCAACATGCAAGTGGGTGGACAAAAGGTATTACGTGCCAGCAAAGGACACAGAATTTCTCTTTTCCCACCCGCCTCCCAATTCCATCACTATGGACACAGTTAACTCTTGGGGTCACCAGCACCTGTTTAAATCCACCGCTTATGATTGGTACTGGAAATATCTGGATCTGTTTGGCAGGAAGGTATATTTATCAGCCACCATCCAGTTCTGTGTAGCAAATTATCAAGCCTTTCTGATAAAATCTGACTACCAGAAATATACAAAACTTAGTTCCTTTACTGAACAATTACCTGACTCTCATAAGAACCAATTCAAGTCCATAATCAGTGAGGGCCAACTGGTGGCTAAAACATCCCTCCAGTCCACACTAGACATGGCTGACATGGTGGCATGCTTGAGTTCCGTGGCCATTGTTATGAGATGAACTTTGTGACTGCATTTGTCTGGCTTCCCTGAAGAGATTCAAACTATGGTAGAGAACCTTCCTTTCAAAGGGATGAATTTATTCTCTGAGAAGACTGACACATCTCTTCACATGTTAAAGGATTCTCTGGTGATTCTTTGATCCCTAGGGACATACATGCCAGCCTACAAGAGAAAATTCAACCCTCAGCCATCGTTCAAGCCCCGATCGTCACAAGACACATCTCAGTACTTGTTGCAGAGATTTTATGAGCCACAGAGGAAGAAGCCAAGGTACCCTAGGTGGAGGCAGTCAGGATTTCACCCAAATTCATCCAGGCCCTTCACCTCAAAGCGGCAGTTTTGATGGGTTGTTGGAGATGCCCGTAGAACATTTTTCTCATAATTTCACATTGTAAAATCCCACCCATCCCTTTGGAGACAACCTTACCCTGTTCCACAGAACCTGGGAGTGAATAACCTCCAACAAGTGGCTGTGGGAGACCATTCAGGATGGTTATGCCATCCATTTCTCCTCCCTCCCATCTCCAAAACACTTTTCCCTATATCTCTTCAGGGAACTTTCTCATGAGAGTTTTCTACATCAGGAGATAAACCATCTTCTCATCATAGGAATCATAGAGCCCATGAGCAAATGTAAGGGGCAGAGGCTTCTACTCTAGCTACTTCCTAATTCCAAAGAAAAATGGAGGTTGGAGACCCATACTGGACATCAGAGTACTCAACAGATATATTAAGATGCAGAAGTTAAAGATGGACACCTTGATGGAACGATTATTCCAGCATTAGAAAATGGAGACTGGTTCTCAGCCCTCGCCCTTTAAGATGTGAATTTCCACATTTGTATCATACTGAGTCACAGATGTTACCTCAGGTTCACACTAGGCCAGAATCACTACCAGTACAGAGTGCTCCCTTTTGGCCTCTTGTCGGCCCCAGGGTATTGTCCAAGCTCCTCTTGGTAGTGGCGGCCCACTTATGCTTATCCTTACCTGGATGACTGCTGTCTCAGGGCACATTCTTGCGACAAAGCTCAACGAGCACCCAGATCACACTGAATTTTTTCCAGAATCTGGGTCTACAAATCAATGCATAAAAATTGACATTAACATTGGTGCAAAGACTAGAATGTATAGGCGCTGACCTAGATTCCATCCAAGTGAATCTAAGATCACACATCACAGATTCCTCAGTCTCTCCATGCTAGTAGAGACAATACAATCTAGCCCCCAGATTTTGGCCAGACGTTGCCTTCAAATTCTAGGGCGTATGGCCATGGGCACTTCAGTCATAGCTCATGCCAGACTATGCATGAGATGCTTTCAGGCCTGGTTCAGTTCAGTTTACAGGCCAAACAGAGACAGCATAAACAAATTATTATTGATGCCCATCAAGGTCAAGCAATCCTTGGGCTGGTGGAAAGACCCAGTGAACATATGTGCATGACTCCCATTTGTTCAGCCTGCCCCATTATTGCTTCTGACTACTGATAAATCCCACATAGGATGGGGTGCGCATATCAATGGTCTCACAGTGCAGGACAAATGGAAGAGATTTCAGATCTGGTGTAAGCCCAAAAGTGTCATCCTGAACATGGCCACCCTACCAATAGTCCTGGATTACCTGTTGACTCTCAAGAAATCAGGTCTCTCAGCTCATTAAAGGTGCACCTAGCAGCAAATGCCCCTTCCACCAAGAGGTATAAGGACACTCTATCTTTTCTCATCCAACTATGAAGAGGTTGCTCAAAGGCATAAGGAATCCCCGCAACCTAGACTTCCCACTCCGCAGTGGGATCTCAATCTTGTGTTGAAAGGACTGACTGGACTGCCATTTAAACCCATGGTCACTTGTTTGTTAATTCCCTTTCAATGAAGATGATGATCCTGATCACCATTACCTCAGCAAGAAGGATAGGGGAGGCAGTAGTGCTGATGGAGCATTGCCCCTTCAGTGTGTTCTTTCCTGACAAGGTCATTGTTCGGCTATATCCAAAGTTCACTCCCAAGGGAACTTCAACTTTTCATATGAACCAGCTTATTCAGCTTCCAACTTTTTATCCTAAACCTCATCAGGGTAACAGGGAAGCCAACCTCCATACACTCAATGTGAGGAGGGCCCTGGCCTTCTATTTGGACAGAACAAGAGCTTTTAGAAAAACTCCAAGACTTTTTCTCTCTGTTGCAGATAGATCAAAAAGTGCAGCGATTTCAGCCATCCTCAGGAATCTGGCTGCAGACTCCAAATTTGATGCCACAGTACTATCATCTGTATCAGACTCGACTCCGAAATCCCAGCCTCCAGTAGTGGGCACTGCTCGGGAGTCACCTACAGTGGAGCCACCCATAGGGACACTACTCAAAGAAAAAGAATATACTCATCTTGTGCAGTAAGATGGTTCTTTGAGATGTGTGTCCCTGTGGGTGTTCCATGACTCATACTCCTCCCCTCTACTCCTGAGTTCTAGTAACTGACTCTGCGGTAGAGAAGGAATTGAGGAGGGATTGCCCGAGCATGCTGGCTAGCCTCGTGGCAGGCGAGACACCTTGCATGCATGGGCACAACTGACACTGCTACCAAAGTTCTCTGATCAGCACCTCGGGGACATAGACATACCTGGAGTGGAGCACCCATAGCGACACACACCTCAAAGAACCATCATTATGACACAAGGTGAGTAACTTCTTCAGGGACACTGAATTATTTGGAAATTCATGTCAGTTTTGGGGAAATTTTTCAGACAAAGCCCCACCTCTCCCTCTCAAAATTTGGAAAAGTCAAAATGTTGTGGGTTTTTTGACATTTTTGAAAAGAAATGTTTGTTTTTGTTTTGTTTGACCCTAAGTGATTTTTAAAGTCTTTTTTATTAGTCAAAAAAATTGAAAAAAATTTCCTTTCAGAATGACTCAAAAATATATATTTTGAATTACCAGCAAATGGATAAAACAGTTATTTGCATAGCTCTAATTATTATCCCTATTTTACAGGGGGTGAGACACCAAGGTTAAATGACTTGCTCAGAGACTGCTAATTTATAGCAGTCAGGACTAGAGCCCAGGTTGCCTATTGCTTTTTAATCACCACTCCATTCATCCTTCTTTCAGGACCTCACTCACTAAGGGCCTGATCCAAAGACCATTCAAGTCCATAGAAGAAATCCCATTGACCTCTATGGGCCTTGTAGCTGCCCCTTAGAGATTCATTTATTTTTGTATATATCCCCAATGATGCTTTTTATTAGCAATGGTGCCCTTCAAAACTGGCAGTTATTCTTATTTTGTACTCAGAATCAATTCTTTCCTCCCTGGGATAGGCCAGTTTGTAGCAACTCCAGTTAACTGGTGCTCCTTCTGAGCCATAACATCTGTCTAGTTTGAAGGGAAAACATTAATGGTCACTCTGCAAACATTGAGAGGAAGGGTGTGTTTGTTTATGAATTACCCTTGTGGTTTGCCCTCAGAGCAAGCCCATTAAAAGCCTGCTGGAGGGTTTTCTGAAAGGGCAACTGACAGGCAGGATTGTTAGGAAATCACTAAATTGCCCTCATCTCTGCTGAAATCCTGACCAAGTCCTTTAATTTATTCAGATAAACAAAATATCTGCTCTTTATTGTCTTGCGTGCAGTTTTGACAGATGACTCTTAACATTCAGTCCAGGTGTAAAAAGACAGAAATAAATAAATCTCTTCTTTTTAATTCACATATACACTTGTGACTTTCATCTCTACCTGAAAAGCTCCTCGGGCTGTCGATCTGTTTTGTGTTCCCTCTATTAAACAGATCTTATTCTATCCGGATATCCACTTGATTGTGCTTCTTCACAGAAGGTCCTCCCCATGGAATATGCGGTATGCAGCACATGAATCATATATATAATTAATATCTGATTTAAAAATAAAATAGCATTTAATTATAAATGTTCATGCATTCTTTAGCTCAGTGGAATGCGTTTTTTTAAAAAAATCTCCACACTTAGCTACCTAGGTATAAAGAGAGAATTTAATTTTGCTATTTCAAAAGGTAATGGTTAGATAAGGTACAATAAGGATTATATTTTAAAATAAACTGTGAGGGAAGTGGGCAGGGTGGAAGCAAAAGAGGGCAGTTTTAATAAAGAACTTTTGTTACTCCTGTTAAGCTTCTTGATGGAAGAAGCATGGACAATGTGTACCAGTGGAGGTGGGAAGAGTTTGATGTCATATTCACCTTTTGCAAAGTTCTCTTTGCCACAGGCCATACTACCTTCTTTAGTACCTTGAGCTGTAACTTCTTGTCAGGGTCTACAGAGGAAGCTGTAGGCAAGTGAAAAGGAAAGCAGAAGAGGCTACTTTCTTGCCTCTGCTACTAGGGTACGTTTGAGTAATGTTGCAAAAGTAGGGAGGGATCTAGAGGATTAGATTCCCTTGACAAGAAAGAATCAAGAAACAAAATGATACACATTGCAGATTCACTGCTATTCTGTTTGTAATAAACTTTTAAATATAAAAATGAGGGAAAAAAACCATCCACTCACTTGTATTACTAACATAGAGTGTAAGGTCCTTGACTAAGCTTGAAGACATAAGTGCTCCACTGTTCTCAAGGACTCTTCTGTATGTAATGGAATTTAAATTCCTTATACTGCAGCCAGAATGCCATTATGTGTATAACAAGAGTCTAAAGGTTATAATTAGATAAGCTAATGTTCAGGGATAGGCTATGACTAAGTTGGACCTGGATTTACCAAAATTTGAACCCTGGATTGGGTCGGGAGGGGGGTGTTCCCTAATGAGGACATCTGGCAATTACATCAGCTGAGTTACAGTTGCAGTTGTATCTTCTGCTTGCCCTGTCCCTCCCCTGGGGTCATGTTGTGATCTCACCTCAAGAGGTGAGAAGTGTACCTTGTTCTTCCTGTCTCCTACATTAAATGGTTGCTCAGTAGCCATTCAATGTGTACAATATTGCTGGTTGCTCGCTGGCTTCTTTCCGCATTAGGGCCTGGATCCACTGATTCTGACCTACTACTCCCCTGGTTTTATCATCAAATGAAAGACAGACAGATCTGACTTGGTTTTTCTTCTGTGTTTTTGGAAGATATGACTCTCCTGTGTAATTTGCAGAATATGGTTCAGGATTTTTGTAATAGGCCGGTGTACATGTGTGTATGAATCGGTGGGGTTTTAATGTCTTCTAAGCATATCTAGGGATATTTTGTGGAGTTACACATTGCTATCCCCCTTCCCAGTCTGCAGAGAGGGTGTTGCTTGATAGGGCTGGTAGAGGATAGACAACCCTTATAGATCTGAGAGGAAATGGAAATGGAGAGGCAGGCTCAGCTGCTCTGGAGTCTTCCTCCTCCCTCCCTCATTCCTCCCACAGAATGAATATGGAGATTATATCTGGTCAGGAAGGGATGTTAGGGATGCTCTAAGTGTACTTGGTCCTTCCTCAGCACAGGGGACTGGACTTGATGACTTCTCAAGCTCACTTCCAGACCTGCATTTCTATGATTGTACGATGTAGGGGAAGAGGCAGGATTTCTCTGCCTCTCCCTGCTGCCCTTTGGTTAGGCTGTGGGGAAAAGGGAGAAATGGGGAGTTGATTGTCTATCATGGTCCCCACTTGTTTATATGAATCCTTCAGGGCATGCAGCAGCAATTCTTCTGGGGTTGCTGCCTTGCTTTCCCTGCTCTATAATGGAGGTATCGAGTTGTGTTTCCAAGATGCTGTAGTTCTGACCAATCTCCAGTTTTCAGGATCAGGAAAGCATTTTTTCCTCAGGGCAAGATAGGCAGAGTGTTTGGGATTTTTTCACCTTCCTCACAGCATCCTGCAGGCCAAGTTCTAGGTTAATAAGGAGTAAGCACAAGAATTTAGAGGCTGTACATTTATGGAGTTTTTAGTTCTGTTGCAACTTGTGGCTGTGTCCAGTACTGGTGAGAGGCTCAAAGGAGCCAGCTCCCAGAGGTAACATGAGGCATGGATAGTAGCTGGAGATCTTATTAGGCGGGAAGGAAAAAGGGGAGACCTTCATGTGTACTCTCATTTCCCCTAGCACAGAGGAGATGGGGTTAGCTTTGAAATTAAAAGTTAATACAGTTGCAGCTTTCCTCTTTAAAATCCATTCCTGTGTTGTTTGCATTTCATTCTTCGGCACGTACCAACCTAAAAACCTTTTCTAGCTCTGGTGTTTGCAGGATTGGAGATTTTCTCTGTGGTGTGCAGTGTTAATATAAAAACAGAGCTTTGTAGAAAGACAATGATTTTTGCCTTCAGGTAAACCTGTGAAAATGCAGTAAAATCTAGTATTCTGTAAACGGCTAGTATTTGGATGAATTTTCTGATATAAAGTTTCTACAAAATGGGAGATTTTATCCTTGTGGATATTCTAAATTCAACCTGGAAATGTTGCACAACTTGCCCTCCCTAGCTCTGTTTCTCTCTTCCCTTGCTCAAGACCCAATCCCTAATTCTTGGCCACACTGGTATAGGAATAGCCTGCATGGTTTGAGAAGTCAGGGTTCAATTGTATATCACTCACTTTAAAATAAACTCCTGTGCTGTGACACAAGAGGAAATTAAAGTGATTTTTTCCCCCAACAAACTGAACCAACTTTGCTTGCAGTTATCTGATACCCTACTTATGATGTTACATTATTAACGATGTACAATAGGTTTAGAGATTTTTGTGGGGCGGGGGATGAGGCAAAGGATTTTGTGTCCTTTAAGGAAGCATTGGAGGGTGAATATTTGCTAAGGGTTCTGTGCTTGAGGCTTATATTACTGGTAGAGGGAGTGTTTAGTGACCTTGGGCAGGCCACGTCACTGCTCTGTGCCTCAGTTTCCCCATCAGTAAAATGGGGATAATGATCCTGACCTCCTTTGTAAAGTACTTTGAGATCTACTGATGAAAAGTGCTATATAGACATAGTAGTAGTAGTACCTGCTCTGCAGCTTAGTAGTGGATAGCACGTCAAACTTTGTTTGCACATCACAGTGGTGCTGACTTCCATCCTGGCCCACAGGATGGACTACATCAGTGGAGTGGTAGTTGTAGTCTGAGCTTCTAGATGTTCTGGGAAAATTTCCACTTTTTTGTGCAAGGTCAGATGCTCAGTGTGTATGTGTGCGTGCACACACACACATTCACACACAAAGTCTTTCATGGAACTGTAACAAGAATGGATTTTCAAACCATGCCATCATTCTGCATTATATTTGCCATCTGTGGCACAGGAATAGGGTTTCAATTCCTCAGACAAGTTGGAAAGACAGTAGAAAACTATACAATACTGACCTTTTCAATGTTCTTTTAGAATGTAATTTATCTCTCACCACATGTGGGTTCAGCTCCTAGGCTGAGAGGAAGAGTGGAATGCTAGGCTGGTCAAAATTATTATAGCCCTGCGCGGATACAAATTTATATCTGCGGATGCGGATATCCATGGATAGAAATCGATATCCATTGAACCTCAGGGCTCTCTCGCAAACTGCCACGGTGAAAGGAGCAGAATGTGGGGCCCCTGCTCCCAGGAGCCAGCGCCCTGTGCCGGCAGCTCCTCCCGTGCATCTGTACTGCTCCCCACCCCCGTCCCTTCCACGCAGCTGTCTGCCTGACCGTGTCTCCATACAGCTGCCCCAGATGACAGGCCTGGGGTTGGTGCAGCCACACCGTAGGAGCTGCCGGCATGGGGCACTGACTCCTGGGAGAGGCAGCCCCATGTTGTGTTCTTTTTGCCGCTGCATTTCCCGGGAAAGCCCTGCAGTTCAGCGGATATCGACTTCTATCTGTGGATATCCACATCCGTGGATATAAATTTGTATCCGCGCAGGGCTCTAAAATTATAAGATGTTGACAAGGTTAAATCAGTCCAGCATACAATATGACTATCTATTCCAAAGACCATTGGGCGTAACACTTCGGATTCCTTGTACCAATACCACAGATAGCTTAAAAAAAAAAGAATTTCTTCTCATGAATAGGCATGATTGTAATGAGAATAGAAAATGGTACACACACTTAACTTTTTCTTGTTAAAAGGTGAAGATTGTACTCTTGTGGGCTTCCTGAGGTGACATACCTGTGCTGAAAAGCAAGATTGGCAGAGCGTTTGATCTTTTAGAAGTCTTGTATTTTTATGAGGGTGTCATATGATTTGATGCTTCACTGGTTTTGGCTTACAAATATAGCTGCTATTTCTCTTTCATTTTCTCAGAGCCTAAGTCAAAACATAACTTTATGTAGACAGCTAATCAGTGATGACAGCTTTGTAAGTGAAAAGAATTGGCCCCGCACTGCATCGTACATGGCATTTTCCTCTAGCATGCAATGCATTCCTTCTCAAGATAGCAGAACAAGTGTGTTCTTCCTTTGAACTAACTATTTTTTGAAGGAAAAAGTAAAAATGTTTTAACAAAAATAATTTAAAATTGTGGTTTATGTTCACAAGAGGATCTTATTAGGCAAAAGCAAAAGTAAATGACTTTTCATATCAAACCTAATTGAATTAGCAGCAGTCTAGCCTCTGTTATCATAGATATGAGGTAGGTGTTATATTTGGACCCAGCAGAGAAGGCTATAGGGACACAGAGGGAGCTGATTGAAACACAGCTATCTGCTGTGCTCGCTTTATTTTTCAGCCAGCACAACTGAAAACCACACTAAAGTGAGGCTTGCACTGGGGTGGGGGGACATTTGTCAAACATTAAAGGGATGGGACATCCCATTCCTACACCCTACCTTAAAAATTTTCCAGACATATGTACATCGTCATTGACATGTCGAACATAAAACACTATATAACAGAGATCGGCAACCTTTGGCATGCGGCTTCCCACAGCCCCCATTGGCCTGGAACGGCGAACCGCGGCCAGTGGGAGCTGTGCTTGGCCGAACCTGCGGATGCGGCAAGTAAACAAACCGTCCCGGCCCACCAGCGGCTTTCCCATTTTACTCCACAATTGTAGTTGCAAGTCCACACTAAGTCTCCTACTGAAAAAGAATGATGACTCACTTCATCAATCAATTTGCATAGCTTGGGATTTGACTACACATGAGGCAATATCAAGATGTAGCAAGTCCCAACAGGTATGCAAAGACTACTTCAAGAAAAGAGTTGCAAGTGTTGGCTTGGTAGTAGTATAGGGTGTGTTCCTGTCAACAAGCAAGAATTCATCCCATTTCTGCTGATGCCTCAAAATAGAGTTGTCAGCTTTTAAGGCATGCTTAAGTATTTGTACAAAACATTCCAGTAGTCTGTTTGTAGAAGGATGGTGTGGAGCAGACTGTCTGTGCTGAATTTCATTTGAAACTAGGAACCTCTGGAGTTCTTTAGAACAAAAGCGAGGACTATTGTTATTCACCAACCGTAACAGTAAACCAGATTGGCTAAACAAGGTATGAAAAGTTGATCTTCGTAGCTGTTGTAGAAGTCACTCTGAACATTTCTGGCAGAGGCAGCACTGATCACTGGTTGGGTAGAAATCCTGTATCACCAAATGTTATATTTGGACCCAGCAGAGAAGGAAGTAGACTCAGACACAGAGGGAGCTGACAGAAACAAAGCTGTCTTCTGTGCTTGCTTTATTGTTCAGGCCCCAACACTGAAAACAACATGACATTGATGCTTTGCACTCGGCAGGACATCATGGTAGAACTTTGATTTAATTGTCTTAAAAGTTTCAGTCCCTTGTATTGAGTGTGACTTGCTGTAAACTGGAGTAGATACACAATGACAAAGCGCTTTCTAAGGAACCCCAGCTTTGGGGGTTTTCCAACAAATAAAATGATGAGGAGCCAATTCATTGCATAATTTTGAGTGAAATGATAAACTCCTCCACCATAAGAACATATGAATGGACATACTGGGTCAGACCAATGGCCCATCTAGTTCAGTAGCCTGTCTTCCCACAGTGGCCAGTGCCAAATGCTTCAGAGGGAATGAACAGAACAGGGCAAGTATTGAGCAAAACATCCTTGTTGTCCAATCCCAGCTTCTGGCAGTCAGAGGCTTAAGGACAACCAGAGTATGGGGTTGCATCCCTGACCATTTTGACTAAAAGCCATTGATGGACCTATCCTCCATAAATTTATCTATTTCTTTTTTGAACTCAGTAATCTGATCTTCACAACACCTCCTGCAATAAGCTCCCCAAGTTGACTATGCATTCTGTGAAGAAGTACTTCCTTATGTTTGTTTTAAACTTGCTGTATATTCATTTTATTGGGTGACCCCTGGTTCTTGTTTTATCTGAAGGGTTAAATAAGTCTTCCCTATTCACTTTTCTCCACATCATTCATGACTTTATAGGCCTCTGTCATATTGCCCCTTAGTTGTCTCTTTTTTAAGATGAACAGTCCGTCTTTTTAATCTCTCTTCATATTGACTCTTGAGAGAGTTCTGCACCAAAAAATTAAATTATGTGCACAATATTTTAAAATTCTGAAAAATTCTGCATATTTTATTTGTCAAAATAACACAATTTAATCACACCATTTTCAATTATTTGCTGACAAGTATTTTGAAATAAATTACCAAACTAATTGAAAATGGTGTGATTATATTGTTGTGTTACTGTGTTATTTTGACAAATAAAATATGTGGAATTTTTCAGAATTTTAAAATTTTAATCTTTGTGCAGAATTCCCTCAAGAGTACCAGGCTTCCATGTTGTGCAATCTGGGTGTGGGCAGCTTAGTGGGGTGTCCAGGTGCGGTGACGGTGAGGCTTGGCATGGGGATTCTGTGCGGGGGGGTGTCCAGATGGGGTTTGGGTGGACAGTGGGAGCAGCTCCCCATATAGTGACCCCTCCCCTCCTGGCTGAGGAGTGGGAAAAGGGAGAAGGGATCCCTGTATCGGCGGCTGCTCCCCCTGTCTGCCCAACCCCTGCACCGGACCCCCTCTGCACCAAACCCCTCCCCAAAACCCCTCCACCAAGGACCCCCCACAGTGCAGATTTTCCTGAAACTGCGGGAGTATTCTGGGGGTTGATCTGACCAAAACCCTGCTGCTCCATGCAGGGGAGGCAGAGGGGGAACTCTGTCTCCATTGTCCTCCTTCTCCTCCCCTCCCCACTCCAGCCATGACTAACATCCCCGGGTGACTGGGGCATCCCTAGACCCCCGCCACACACACACACCATTTTTCTGTGGGGAAGCAAAGAAAATCTGCAGGGGACATGTTTCTGCACATGCGCAGTGGCCCAGAATTCCCCCAGGAGTAATATGGATCTTGTTTCATTCCCTTAATATTTTTAGTTGCTCTTCTCTGTATCTTTTCCAGGTATAATATACATATTGACATCTAAAAAACCAGAGATAATATTCAGCATAATTTTCAGCTACTAGGCTTGACTAAACACTATATTTAGTGCATATTTTGCTACAAAATACTACCTAAGAGCATGAAAGGCACCCCCTTGTTCACTTGGACTGGTTACCAATATTGGAGGAAACAGTGTGGGGAAGGGTAGAGCAGCATCTGCAAGGGAAGCTATTCTTCTTTCTGTACAGGTGTGTGGGGAGTGGTGAGGCATAGTTTGACTGCTACATTTTGGGGGTCCAAAGTGCATGCACACATGCAGGTACACACACGTGCATGGAGATGCTAGTTCCCTTGACTCACTGGTTCTCTCCCCCACCTGGAGTGGTACCTGGGCTGCCTGTGCTGGGGGGAGGTTGGGGGGGGTCAACTTATCAGGGGAGCCCCAGCTGCTCCTGGTGGCCACTCCGACACTGGCTGCTGCAGGGACGTCAGTGCTCTGGTACTTCTGGGGTTGCTGCTGCCACGGTCAGAGGATGCCACATGCCGGGCTCCTGCTTCCCCTCACCCATTCCCATATCCTCTTCTCTTCCCAATCCCCTCCCCCTTCCTCTCACCACTGTCTCCTTCCCCATCCCATCCCACCCCCATCCCCTTCTCTTTCCCCTGCCCTATCCACTGCCTCTTCCCCCCACCCCCTTCCACCAGCTCCCCCTGCCCTGCCCCCACATGGGCACTAATCATTTTACAGGAAAGAGGCGGGCACTAGGACCCAGGAGGCAGTGTCCAGCTGCCAAGGCAGTGGCCCAGGCACAGGGGAAAAGCTGCTCTGTCCCACCCCCTCTGTTCCCCAGGAGCTGAAATGTACCAGGGGTGGGGGGGAGGCACAGTGTGGGAAGGGCAGAGCCCCCGTCCTGGACAGGCCAAGTAGAGCAAGCCCTGCATAAATGGGGGGTGGGAGGAAGTGGTACATGGCCCTATGTGACACCCCCTCTCCTTCTCCCCCCCCCGTTTTGGGGAGCAATGTCCATCTACCATCCCCCTCCCCCCACTACACCCATGTGCTCCAACCCACAATGTGTCAGCCAGTACAGCTGATTCACTGTGTAGGGGGAAGGAATTTGTGGCAGGTACAGGGCTGGCACAAATTATTTCTGGCTTCTGTCCCTGAGCAAAGTAGGTACCAGGGCCAGACTGTGACTCTTAGAATGTAGCTGCTTATGTCGCCAGTCCAATTCCCACTGAAGTTTACAGGAGTTAGGTCAGACCATAAGCATAGATTTGGGTGCCAACTTTAGGCACTCGAGTTTGGAAAACAATAAAAAGGCTAATGTGCAACACAAAGGCTACATCTGAGTATAATGCAAGGTGCAATGTTGTAATAGAGTGTACATGCTGAATGAATTGGAAGGTGTGTTTGATGTGACATTTGAGACCTCCGGGCACAACACATGACTGAAATAAAAATTTGCTAAGTAGACATGTGCCAAAATCGAGGATCACTATGTTACAACTTCGCTCTAGCCTGAGAGAAGTTTCAGTAGCAGAATAGCATTGGTAGCATTCTATGCAAGTGGACATGATTGGATTTCATACTTTCTGTGAGGTCAATATGCAGGTTCTCAGAATTTTGGCATGATTGGTGTCTGGAAAATGAATTTCAATTATAAGTGAATCTTGTAAATAAGAAGGATTGTGGCACTGTAGTTCAACTACAATTTTAGAAGTTTCATATATCTTTTTGCAATAACTATGTCAATGGAAGGAAATGATTTGTGTTAGAGGTCTGTAACCATGGCACTAAATATTTTAAGAGAGCTCTTTACAGGAGTGAAGGTGTAAAGTGTGCCAGGTACAGTATTAGCATTCTGCCTAAGAAAGGAGGGATTAGTTTACAGCAAGTGAGACTTTGCTATTATTTTGAATTAAGATGTTCACAGTTCATTGCCTGGTTGCGATTATCTATACTGGTTTAAGGAGTCACGTGGGGCCTGATCCTGGAAGGTAATGATTATCCTCAAGTCTCTTTGATTTCACTGTCAATTGAGGGATCAGGCACCACATGAAGGAAAAAAAAGTTATTTTTAGGACAGAGGCTTTAGTGAATCCACTCTTCTCTTCCTTTGTGAGCTTAATACATGTGAGGATTACTGTCCTAGGTCCTACAGGCTGTTATTTCTGGTATCATTTCACTGTGTATCATGACTCATATGTTTAAAGCAATTATGTTTATGAAACAAAGATAAATTTGTACAATAACATTTGGAGAAGCAATGTAGTAAAGAAACTAGACAGCCCCCCCCAAAATGCTTTGTATTTTAGTCACTAATAGAACGGCATTTTGTAATGAGACTGGCTAATCCTCAGAGCATTCAAATGCCTGTGAGTCTTTTCATTAAGAAGGGTAGGCAGGTGTATCTAGCAACAGTGCCTGTTCTGCTTCCTGATAAGGTTGTGGGGGGAGAATGTGTGTAGGGGTGTCACGTACACTTGCTTGGGGCAGCTGTCAGTGCTGCCAGGGTTGCAGAATGATTCATGTAAAGAGCAAGCACATTAAAGCATGAGTGCTTCCTTTCCCTAAACAGAATATTTGTTTAGTCTTTGATGTAATCCACAGTGGTGCTTACAATGAATGAGCTTTATGTGCAGTGCTGAGGAGATCACCAGGGTTAGCTGGGACTAAGGTAAAAATCTTAATCACATAATGACTTTCCTTTGTTGCGTGACAAACAGGCAACTCTTCCATATTCAAAAACTTGCAAACTCGATGTTGCGGTATTAAAACATGCAAATAGTCACTTTTAATTGATACAGCACATTGACAGTATAGTTGTAGAAAAATCTATGATTAGGTTACAGCTGACTTGACTCATGCAAACATTCCATAGCACAAACTGAAACTGCTTTTAGTACACAAGTAATTCCACCTCCAGATCTCTCTCTCTCTCTCTCTCTTTATTTTGCATCATCAAAAGTGATTTTCCCCGCCTTCTTCAATATTTTATTGATGTTCAAAAACATTAACACAGTATGCAAATACAAGAAATATTAGATCAAAGCCCTGATGGGGCCAAAAGATTTTACTTCACATTGAAAAAGAAGCTTTGGTACAAATATATCAGAGTTCTACTTTGGTTTAGAAGCAATCTACAACAGACCAAGAGAACTTTTTGAAGTGAAGTTACAGAATCATTCTTGCAAATAGCAAAGGAATTGGGGATAAGAGAAAAGTCACTAAAGCAATTCAGAGGCAAAAGGAAAATGGTCATATGTTTCTTTGATACATAAGACAAGAGAGTCAGTGCCCAAGTATGTTGGTACAAGACTAATTCCATATGTACAGAGTACACCTTACTGCCACACAAGTTCTCCTCCAGTTCTGTCTTCTGGAATATTCTTTCTCCTCCATTAGGTAGCATTTCTTTAAGCTGTTCACCAAGGGTTGTGGTTTACTATCCCTCCAGTTACCCATGTTTCCTAGAACAAGATATCAAAATATGAATAAGACTGAAGTGATTTTTTTTCAAGGCTACTGTTTAGTGTTGTGCCTGGGATGTTGTATCTAGATTGATGATGGATCCTGTGTTCAGGGCATACTCAAATTTACTTGAAAAGAAAGACCAACACTGGAAACTCTAAACAGTGGTATGGGTCATTCTCTCTGTCATCCCCATGAGTCAGTGGTTCTCAACCAGGAGTACGTGAACCCGTCGGGGTACACAGAGGTCTTCCGGGGTTACATCAACTCATCTAGATATTTGCCTAGATTTACAACAGGCAACATAAAAAGCACTAGAGAAGTCAATGCAAATTAAAATGTCATACAGACAATGACTTGTTTATATTGCTCTATATACTATACACTGAAATGTTAGTACAATATTTATATTCCAATGGATTTATTTCATAATTATATGATAAAAATGAGACAGTAAGCATTTTTTTTTCAGTAATGGTGTGCTGACATATTTTGTATTTTCATGTCTGATTTTGTAAGTATGTAGTTTTTAAGTAAGAGGAAACTTGGGGTATGCAAGACAAATCAGACTCCTGAAAGGGGTACAGTAGTCTGGAAAGGTTGCCATGAGTGGGTACGAAGATAGCTCTTAGGTCTATGCTGACAGTAAATTCCTGTGTGGTTCTTTTCTTCTCTCTAGGCTTTGGGGGTATAGGTGCCAGCAGACAGTTCTTCCTGTGGAAAATTCAGAGGTGAGCTTCTCTTCATGCCTAGAGGAATAGTGGTGGGGAGGTGGCAAGGAGGATGAAAATAATGACCCTGCAGCCCTGCAAAGGTGAACCGAGAAAGGCTTTCTCCTCTACCCTGTCTCATAGAGGAAAGCTGTATGAGTGGGATGACTTCCCAACCAGAAGGGAGAAGAGAAACTGACAGGAGAGCTTGTGGAAACAGAGGATGGGAGATAGAATGCAGTAGCATTTCAAACACCATCGGGTCTTGAGTGGGGATATAGGGAGGTCTAGCGGCTGAGCTAATCAGTGCTTGGGAGTATCAATGGAGACCCCACTTTGAATCTCTTTTTCTACACCACATTGCTAATATACTGATAGTGGAGTCTACATTACTTAATTGAGATGTGCCTAATTCAAATTTCCTCTTAACTGAGGCATTCCAAAGGAAATCTGTTTTTAAGCTCAATAAAACCAAATGGCAATGGCTGTTCCTTCAAGTGGGATGATATGTCCACTTCACTGGAATTCACTTTTGGTGATTTAGTGGTGACTGAGTTTTTGTGTATTGTGCCTGTTTCAGTTTGATTGTGCCGGTTCACTCTGATCTTTGAGCAACTTTCAGTCCCTCATTTTCTCCTAGCATATGTGTGGTGTTTAGATGCTGCTTGTAATTATTAGAACTGGGAGCACTGGCTGTTGGGAGTCTGAAAGGACAGGAAATAGGAAGGGGGGGAATTGAGGAGGTGGACTGAGAGCTACCGAGGGTGCAGCAGCAGCTTGGAAAAGAGGTTTCCACTTTAAAAATAAAGTCCTGTTGAAGTTTGTTAGTACCTTGCCTGGTTGCTACAACATTTTGGTGAGAAGGATGGATCTTCTGCCTCTGACCCACCTGCACCCTTTCTGCAAAGCCCAGGTGAACCTCCAGTTGCTTTTACTGCCTGGATCCATATGTTTGAGACTTATCTGCTTGCAATCACTGCTACAGAGATTTCTGAAGTAAGAAAGCATGCTCTCCTAATCCACTGCCTTGGAGCAGAAGGGCAGCATATATTTCACACTTTTCCCCTTGCAGATGATAAATATGAGACTGCACTCACTGCATTAAAGAACTTTTTTGTGCCAAAAGTGAATGTTGTAGCTAATTGCTACAGATTTCACCAGCGTGAGCAGAAAACTGTGGAGAGTATAATGCAGTATATTGCTTCCCTGAGGAGTCTGATTGTAACTTGTGACTTTGGGAATATGGCAGATGAGATGACTAGAGACCAGCTCATTGAGAAAACAACCATGCTTCGTGTAAGAGCATGCTTACTTCTAGAACCACAACTTACACTAGAAAAAACAATAAGTATTGCTACTCAGGTTGAGTCAGCTACAGCTGAGGCCAAAATAATGAGCATGGATACAGGAGGCACAGTCCAGGCTGTGACTCCTTTGCAGAAAAGTTCACTATCATGGCAGACAAATGATTACAAGAGGAAAACTAATGAAAAACCACCAATCAGCACATTCAAAATACAGTAAAAGCATGCTTTCGCTGTGGATCCCCACAACACCTTGCAAGTTACACAGGATGTCCAGCAAATGTAGCTCAGTGCACTCATTGCAAAAAGATTGGGCATTTTGCTAAAGTATGTCGCAGCAGCCAGTTCAATCAACAGGTGCATGCAGTTACAATACCAGATGTTACTGTGCTGAGTGTGGACAAAAGCACTACTGCACATATTCCAGAACAAATAAAGTGCACTGTAAACGGTTCCGCCATACCCTCAGGCAAATCATACTCTATTCAGCTAATGTTGGACACTGGCTCAGCAGTATCTATACTACCTGATTCCATCCTTTTGCATTACTTTAAAGATGTGCATCTTACTGAACCTCAGCTTCACTTGGTGTGCTATTTGAAAAACCATATTCCAGTACATGGCTGCCTGCCAGCAATAGTTACTTTTGATGATTGCCGTGTAACTGCAGAGTTCTAAATTGTCCACAGAGGCACTCCTATCCTTGGCAGAAATTTTTTGGCTGCTTTAAATCTCAGGGTAGTTAATGGACAAATTGATCTTCCTCAGCAAAGCACCCTTACGGTACACACACCAGTTTCAGCTGGGACCCAACACCAGGTTGAGGAGAAACTCGGCTGTGCTTATGGGTTTCTGCATAAAGTTAAAATGTGGAATAATGTGATGCCTGTATGACAGAAGTTATGGCACTTACCATTTTCAGTTAGGGAAGCTGTTTCAGAGGAACTTAGAAAACTTGTTCAAAAGGACATTATTGAAGTCATTGACTCCTCGGAATGGGTTTCACCTATAGTAGTGACGCAGAAGAAGGGTGGAGGCATTTGCCTTTGTGTGGACTTAAGGGAGCCAAATAAAGCTATTGTGATTGACAGCTATCCTCTTCCTCACACAGAAGAAGTATTTGCAGAACTCCGTGGAGCAAAGATGTTTTCTACTCTTGATTTGCAGACCGCATACTACCAGGTTATGTTGCATGAAGATAGCAGAGACCTTACAGCATTTATTACACATGAGGGACTATTTCATTTTAAACATGTTCCATGTGGTCTCGCATATACCCCAAGTGCCTTCCAAAAATGATGTCATTGATTCTGAAGAATCAATATGGAGTTCAGTGCTATCTGGATGACATTATTGTGTTTGGAAATACTTCTGAGGAGCATGACAGTAACCTGCAGTCTGTACTAAACTGCATCAGCAAAGCAGGCCTCAAGCTAAATAGGTCCAAATGCAAATTTAGACAAACTGAGCTCTCCTTTCTGGGGCATACAATTTCACAGGCTGGACTAAAACCTGATCCAGATCATATCCTGGCAATTTCAAATGCTCCTCCTCCAACAGATTTGCAAACCTTACGTTCCTTTTTGGGTCTTACCTCCTGGTATGCAAAATTCATTCTCAATTATGCTTCTGTCATTGAACCATTACGAGAATTACTACTGAGAAGTTCAACCTTAGTGTGGACAACGGATGCACAAGCTAGTTTTGAAATGGTGAAAGACTTGATTGTACATAGTCCAGTACTTGCACTATTCACTCCTGCATTGCCCAAATTGTAACTACTGATGCTTCTGATTATGGACTTGGAGCTGTCCTCATACAACTTCATGAGGACAACACAGAGAGGACTGTTGCATTTGCTTCAAGGGCACTAAGTAATGCTGAGAGGAAATATTCTACAGTCGAAAGAGAAGCACTTGCTTGTGTCTGGGCTACTGAAAAATGGAGAACTTACCTGTGGGGCCGCACGTTCAAGTTGTGCACAGACCACAGCCCTTTGATGGCGTTGCTCACCATGAAAGGACTGGGAAGAGCAGGATATCGTATTGCTAGATGGTCTGCAAGACTACTCTCTTTCAATTATGAACTGGAATATAAGCCTGGAAACCAAAATGTGGTAGCTGATTGCCTTTCTTGCCTGCCTTTGCCTTCACCAGATGGTCCACCGGAGGATGAGAATGTAGTAGTTGCACTTATTACAAGCACTCTTACTGCAGTTACAAAACAACAATTTCAAGATGCTTGTTCAGCATGTCCAATTCAACAAAAACTATGGGACTTTCTGACAAAGAGATGGCCCAGTAACCCTAAAAACCTTGACCCAGTTTTGCTGCCTTATTTTAGAGTACAGGATGAACTTTTTTTGCTTGATGGCTGTGTGCTACGAGGTACACACTGGCTACTTGTGCCAGAAGAATCACAGTCAAAACTCATACACCTGGCACACGATACTCATCAAGGAATTGTCAGAACCAAACAACGACTATGGGATCTGTATTGGTGGCCAGGGATGGACTCTCAAACTGAAGCACTCATAAAATTCTGTGTCACTTGTCGAATGCATGATAAGACAGCAGTGACATATACCCCTCCATTACAGCCTGTTCCTCTTCCTGAATCTGCATGGGAAAAAGTGGCGATTGACTTTGTAAGACCCTTTGATACTGCTCCAAGTGACTGCCATTATGCCATCACTTTAATAGACTATTTCAGTAAATGGCTTGAGGAAGCATTTACATCGCAAATCTCTTCTGCTACAGTAATTAAGTTCCTCTCTTCAGTATTTAGCAGGGAAGGTAACCCCAAAGAACTGGTTTCATATAATGGTAGTCAATTTACTTCCCTGGAGTTTGAAACTTTTCTAGCAGAGAGGAACATTTTACACAGAAGGTCATTCCTATATTACCCTCAAGCCAATGGGGAAATTGAACAGTTTAACAGAAGTTTGAAAGAGAGTTTGCAAACGGCTAAACTGGAAGGGTGATTGTGGATAACCTTCACTACTGATTTCTTGCAAGCATACTGGGCTACACGACATGCCACAATGCAAAGATCACCCGCAAAGTTACTGCATGGGAAACAGATGAATACTAAACTGGATTGTTAAAGGCATGACCTGATGCCCCAACCAAGGATGATGTGAGAAAAATAGAACGAAGCAAAGTATAAGGCTTTCACAAACAAGCAGCGGGGTGCTAAGGAACCAAAGTTTGAGTGTGGTTCCTTCGTTAGAATATGAAAACCTGGAATATGAAAACCTGGGGACCATAAATTCACAGCTCCTCTTAAAATCATAGAGAAGAAGGGACCTTACACCTATCGACTTTCTGATGGGCGGGTATGGAATGCTTCTTATCTTGCACCTGCCTATGTACCAAGAGGAGATTATGCCAATACCCAGTCTGCATTGGATGACTTCACCGTAGTATCAACACAACAAGACATTGCACTGGAACCGGGGCTTGAGAGACAGCCTGTCAGACCCAGACAACCACCTGTCTGGACTAGAGACTATGTTAAGTAGTATCTACAGTGTTTTCAGTGTAATATTTCTGCCAACAGTATAATGTCTTGTTTCATATTTGTTCCTGTGGTTAGAACAGGAATGTTTATTTTAATTAGGAGAGTTTCTTAAGAGAGGAGGGAATATGGTGTTTAGATGCTGCTTGTAATTATTAGAACTGGGAGCACTGGCTGTTGGGAGTCTGAAAGGACAGGAAACAGGAAGGGTGGGGGGGGAATTGAGGAGGCGGAGTGAGAGCTACTGAGGGTGCAGCAGCAGTTTGGTAAAGAGGTTTCCACTTTAAAAATAAAGACCTATTGAAGTTTGTTAGTACCTTGCCTGGTTGCTACAACAATATGCTGGCAGTGTAAGAACTATGGGCGAAATTTTCAGTAGTGATCTCTACTTTTGGGTTCCTCATCTTTACAAGCCCAAGGCCTGGTTTTCAGAGGCTGCAACCATTTATAGACACCACTGGTTAGCACTGAAGCTGTGGTGCTCAGGACCTCTGAAAATTAAACCCTAGATATCTAAAACTGATCATCCAAAATTAGAGGCCACTTTGGCAAATTCGGTCAATGTGTGTTATTTAAAAACCTTTTTAGATCTCATGTCCAGTAGGTGGCATTTGTCTTGTGCATATAGGGCCTGCATCCTTCAATCCGGATGATCAGACCCTGTTTGTGGCACTCTGTGTTCGTTAGTAACAGCATCAGAGGTCTTCAATTACTAGTGTTCTGTAGTGTGGGATTTCCAGATCTCATGCAGTGTGGCTTATATAATGCTCCATGAGGTCAGAGAGCAAGTCAGAGAACATGAACTGTAAGAAAGCTCCTAATGCCAAGCACTGAAGGGTGATGTGTATTTGAAAGCAGGAACAAAAGAAGCAAAAGGCAATCCTCAGTAAGCAAACAAAAGATCAGTCAGATCAAGCAACGGTAATATGACACTTTCCTATATCCTCCTCACCCCAGCCAACCTGTGCAGTCCCTACATTCCCAATGACTAAGAATGCATCATTAGTGGTAGGAGCAGGCACAGATCTCCACTTTCTTTCATGACCGGCACTGACAGACAAGTGTAGCTGATGCTCAGTTAGGGTGATGGCAAGAGTGTTAAACAATAGTTTAAAAATGGCAATAGCAAGAGAAGAGCTAATTAAAATAACCAGTTCACTCAGGAAGCCTGTTTGTTTACTTGGATCTATTCAAGCAAAGTCCCAATCTTAGGTTTTTTCTTTGAATCTAACTAAATGTAAATATGGTTTCAGGGACAGCCTCAGGGTACTCATAAACAGCTCAGCTGGCTGTCTTTTGCTTTTTGCTTGATGAGATGGGGTTTCTATGGATCTTAACACTGGATCAGCTTACTAACATAGCAGGACAGTTTGTGCTGGGCCAGAACTCTGAAGTGCTTTCTCTGTCTCTTTCTCTTCTCTGTCCTCCCTGGGCAGAGAGAGAGCATGCTGGCTAGAGTAGCAGCATGATGTGTCTAAGTGCTCTCTAGCTGAGCCCAAATGAAGGCTCACTCAGTCCTGGTCTGGTCTTTTTCTCTTAACTTCTTTTTTCATCTCCTGAGCCAGTTGTGGAGAAACCTGTCAAACGGATTGTTGTTTGGTTGTGGAGTTTTCTTCCCCCCTAGTTCCAGCTCAAGTTTATTAAGCCCCTGTGAAGGAAGAAGATATTTTATTCTCAGAGCTGCTGTGCTCCTAGATATGTTGCAGTTCTGGTTTGTCATTACATATTTACACTTTCCCCACTCAGTACCTAGACGTCCAGAAAATTGCTGCACTTCCTCCAACAGGGTTGGCTCCTGTCTGTGCAGTTTACTGTTTCATGCCAGCAACACATGCTGGGCTGTGGCTGCCTTGCCAAGTGTCTTGTAGCTGCTCTTGCTGCCAGCACTGGGCAGGCAGCATCCCACACTTTGGTTCCTGTTATAGTGTACTTGGCTGTGAAACTCTGGATTATGAGTGAGAAGGTTAGAATTCACATGGGCTGAAAAAATGTTTGCATAAAGCTCTGCAAAATCCAATGGTTTATTTTGCCAAGGTTTGTCCCAAACATGGCCTCTTTTTTTTTAAGTCCCTGCAGATTTTCAGCCTTCTTTGCCCCCCCCCCCTTGCCTGAAAGTTGCAAGATCAAGCTAACAATGTTTTTCACGATGGAAACAGACAGCTCTCAATAACTTTCAATGATATACTGATGGAGCAGCAAACCATTGAGGGAACAGATTGCTCAGCCTGTGGCTAGATTGATAAAGAGGCAATCTGGATGAGATTTCTCCTAAGGTTGATGTCTGTGAAATTTTGACTCAGAACTGCTGCAGCTGCCATTCCTGGTAAATGTGGTCTTCAACTTGGAAGACTTGGAGGTTGTTGATGCAGCTGCTGCCTGTGCTCTGCCTAAACATTATTGTATACAAATTGCTCTCCTGCCTTGTGCTAGTGCCCCACATATCCTAGAAGCAATGCTATTATGGTGTTTTATTTTCTCTTAAATAATGCAGAAGGTATGTGAGTCCTTGAACCAAGGCTCCATTATGGCAAGCATTTAAATGTGTAGATTTGATCATCTTTTTTTTTTTAACTTGGTATCACTCTGCATCTGATCAACCATTTCCTGAAGAAGAGTGCTGTATGTCTGTGTTACATAATACACCTGACCTGACAACAGTGAATTGTTTTGGAAGGGCCAGAATTGCTACACTCAGGAGACATACTCTTTGTGGCTCTGATGGGAAATGGATCCAGCTTAACTATGTTTTCAGTTCTGTTGGTGAAGGGAATAGTTTTCTATGTAGTTTGTGTGCACGGTGTGTTTCTGTGCAGTAAGGTGCCATCCCATATTCTAGGTAGAATTCCATCATGTAGCCATGGCCTAAATCAGCTTCATAAGGGGCAGTTGGGTTTTTGAGGGGTTTTGTTTTTGTTTTGCTTCTGTAAGGCAAACAGAATATTCATGTTCTTGAGCAGAGTTGGAGCTTTGAAAGAGGCAAAGGCATCTACAGCAGCCACCATTGGCCTTGGCTTCCTGAAGCTAGAACCACTTTCCTTCCTCTTCCATGAGCCCTCTTACATATATAAGAGGGTTCCAGAAGCAGCCAGTATGATCAGCAGTTAGTAGGAAGCCTCACAGCCTCTCCAGTCAGTGCGTTCTCTAAAATCATCAATTAAGGAGGCTGTGTTGGTCAGTATCTGAGTGTTTGTATCTGAGTGTTTGTTGTGAGGACAGTTTGACCGTGTGCTTGATTGGTTGTTTGAAAAGGGCGGGAACTGGGAGTGCTTTGTTCCAGGTGAGCCTTAAGTGGGCCTGACTGTATAAAAAGCCAGTCAGCTGCAAACCAGCTGAGCTGCGAACAGAAGGAGTTTGCCTGGGAGTTCACCTGGGGAGAGCCCACTGAGGCTTACATCTTGCTGGATTCTCTGAGTAATTACTACAAGTCCAGAATAAGCTTGTAGAAGGAAGGTAATATGGATGGGGGGTGTTCAGCTGTTGTGACCTGCACTGGATGTGCTTATGTTTGTCTTTCTTCCACAGGACAGAAGCGACTTTGTCTGTACAAAGTGCAAGCTGGTCTCCATATTGGAAGAGAAGGTTCAAGGTCTGGAGCAACAGGTATCGAACCTGCGTTGCATAAGAGAAACTGAAGATTTCCTGGACAGACGTCAGGATATGCTTCTACGGGCACAAGGTTCTGAAGATTCAGAGCAGGCTGCACATCGGGGACAGGAGGATGGTGAAGAAATTTGGCATCATGTGACCTCCAGAAGAAAAAAGGGGAACATCCATGTACCAGCAACGCAGACACAGGTAAGTAACCGTTTTCTTGTTCTCTCCACAGGTACTAATGCGGAGAGTGGACCAGATGTTACGTCTGAGGGAAGGGAGAAGAAGGAGACTCCGCCAATTGGAAGGCATGAGATGCACTGTCCTAGGGTTGGGGGTTCCACGACCACTGCTCCCAAGAGAAGGAGGCGGGTGGTGGTGGTCGGAGACTCTCTCCTCAGGGGGACTGAGTCATCTATCTGCCGCCCCGACCGGGAAAACTGAGAAGTCTGCTGCTTGCCAGGAGCCAAGATTAGCGATGTGACGGAGAGACTGCCGAGACTCAGCAAGCCCTCGGATCGCTACCCCTTCCTGCTTCTCCATGTGGGCACCAATGATACTGCCAAGAATGACCTTGAGCGGATCACTGCAGACTACGTGGCTCTGGGAAGAAGGATAAAGGAGTTTGAGGCGCAAGTGTTGTTCTCGTCCATCCTCCCTGTGGAAGGAAAAGGCCTGGGTAGAGACTGTCGAATTATGGAAGTCAATGAATGGCTACGCAGGTGGTGTCGGAGAGAAGGCTTTGGATTCTTTGACCATGGGATGGTGTTCCAAGAAGGAGGAGTGCTAGGCAGAGACGGGCTCCACCTAACGAAGAGAGGGAAGAGCATCTTCACAAGCAGGCTGGCTAACCTAGTGAGGAGGGCTTTAAACTAGGTTCACCAGGGGAAGGAGACCAAAGCCCTGAGGTAAGTGGGGAAGTGGGATACCAGGAGGAAGCACGAGCAGGAACGCGTAAGAGGGGAGGGCTCCTGCCTCATTCTGAGAAAGAGGGGCGATCAGCGGGTTATCTCAAGTGCCTATACACAAATGCACGAAGCCTGGGAAACAAGCAGGGAGAACTGGAAGTCCTGGCACAGTCAAGGAATTTTGATGTGACTGGAATAACAGAGACTTGGTGGGATAACTCCCGTGACTGGAGTACTGTCATGGATGGATATAAGCTATTCAGGAAGGACAGGCAGGGCAGAAAAGGTGGGGGAGTTGCACTGTATGTAAGAGATCAGTATGACTGCTCAGAGCTCAAGTATGAAAGTGCAGAAAAACATGAGAGTCTCTGGATTAAGTTTAGAAGTGTGAGCAACAAGGGTGATGTCGTGGTGGGAGTCTACTATAGACCACCGGACGAGAGGGATGAGGTGGATGAGGCTTTCTTTCGGCAACTCACAGAAGTTACTAGATCGCATGCCCTGGTTCTCATGGGAGACTTCAATCACCCTGATATCTGCTGGGAGAGCAATACAGCGGTGCACAGACAATCCAGGAAGTTTTTGGAAAATGTAGGGGACAATTTCCTGGTGCAAGTGCTGGAGGAACCAACTAGGGGCAGAGCTCTTCTTGACCTGCTGCTCACAAACCAGGAAGAATTAGTAAGGGAAGCTAAAGTGGATGGGAACCTGGGAGGCAGTGACCATGAGATGGTCGAGTTCAGGATCCTGACACAAGGAAGAAAAGAAAGCAGCAGAATACGGACCCTGGACTTCAGAAAAGCAGACTTTGACTCCCTCAGGGAACTGATGGGCAAGATCACCTGGGAGAATAACATGAGGGGGAAAGGAGTCCAGGAGAGCTGGCTGTATTTTAAAGAATCCTTATTGAGGTTACAGGGACAAACCATCCCGATGTGTAGAAAGAATAGTAAATATGGCAGGCGGCCAGCTTGGCTTAACAGTGAAATCCTTGCTGATTTTAAATACAAAAAAGAAGCTTACAAGAAGTGGAAGATAGGACAAATGACCAGTGATGAGTATAAGAATATTGCTCGGGCATGCAGGAGTGAAATCAGGAAGGCCAAATCACACTTGGAGTTGCAGCTAGCAAGAGATGTTAAGAGTAACAAGAAGGGTTCCTTCAGGTATGTTAACAATAACAAGAAGGTCAGGGAAAGTGTGGGCCCCTTACTGAATGGGGGAGGCAACCTAGTGACTGAGGATGTGGAAAAAGCTAATGTACTCAATGTTTTTTCTTTTTGCCTCTTCTACATGAACAAGGTCAGCTCCCAGACTACTGCACTGGGCAGCACAGCATGGGGAGGAGGTGACCAGCCATCTGTGGAGAAAGAAGTAGTTCAGGGCTATTTAGAAAAGCTGGACAAGCACAAGTCCATGGGGCCGGATGCACTGCATCCGAGGGTGCTAAAGGAGTTGGCGGATGTGATTGCAGAGCTGTCAAGGTTCCTTCCCCACTCTGAACTCTAGGGTATGTGGGTATGTGAAACTGGTAAGGCTCAATACAGTTTTGATTTTCAATAGAGAAATTGATGTCTCGCAGGAACACTGTTCTATGCTCTGTTTCCTGGATATCACTGCTTATATAACTGAAAATGGATTAGTGTCTATAGATACCCTATCCACTTTTTTTGAATGAGAATAGCTCTCAAGAGTTCTGAGGAAGTTTATTTTTGTCTCAAATGTTAAGGTGTTCATTGTTTGCCACAGCTGCCTAAACACCATCTCAAAGGAAGCCAAGTGGATCTGTTATATCATAGCAGACATATTAGTAGGTTAAGGTGTTGTAGTGCTAGCAACAAAGGGGTTGCTTTCAGAATTGTCATCATCCATTTGATGACATTGTCCGATGAAGTGAGCTGTAGCTCACGAAAGCTTATGCTCAAGTAAATTGGTTAGTCTCTAAGGTGCCACAAGTACTCCTTTTCTTTTTGCAAATACAGACTAACACGGCTGCTACTCTGAAACCTGTCATTTAATCACTGTCTGCTATGTCGCTAATACTTCTTCATTATGAGTCATCATTGCTGAATGATTGATTTTTAAGTAATATTGAGACAATTTTCCTGGATGTTCTAAAGCTCTTTACCTCTATGTATGCTCTCATGACATACTGCAGATGGTACTGTACATAAAGGGTCAAGTTAATTGCCTGAAAAAAACACAGAGCACAGAAATTTTTTTTCCTTTTGATTTGGATTCTCTACTACCATGAGAGTATCAGGAACTAGTGGAGCTGGCTGGGAAATGAAAAAAAAAAAAATTGTGTTAAACTTGAAAGTTGTTTCCATGTTGCAGGATTTGAAACACAACAATTTTTTCAAAAATATTAATTACTTACTTTACATGAATTTTTGATAAAAATGATTACTAAAAGTATTTTGCTTACTGAAAACTGGGCTTTTGGTAAATAAAAAAAGTCAGTAACGATTTTGGTAACATTTCAATTAAAGACACCAGTGAAAAAATCTTGTAACATATTTTGAACAGATCAACATTTTCTTGTGAAAAAGTTACTTTTTCGGGGGGGTGGGGGGGAAGGCTATTTTCCGACAACAAAAAGACAAAAACCCTTTTGACTACCTTTAGGAATAAGCAATGTCATTGGTATAGCAGTTGGTATAATACTACTACTCCTAATTCCTACACATTGACCCATAATTATTACAGAATATGGCCCTGCAAAGGGCTAGGATTTTAAAGCTAATTAGAAACCTAAGTGCCTACCAGCTTAACTCCCCTTGATTTCAGTGTAAATTAGATGCCTTGAAAATTTGAAAATACCACTAGGTGTCTAACTACATTTAAAAATCTATCCTGAAATTATTAGTAGGTCATCTAGTAATAGTATTGCACTAGGTGGTCTAGTATGGAGCAATTACTTGTCAGATGCAGGACTACAAGTTTGTCTCTAACAGAAGCAGCAGAAGATAATTTTTCTCCTATTTAGCTTTTCCTCTGGTGACACTGATTTTCAGATTCTGAAATCAAATTCAGTTTCATTGTTGCTCAACTCCGCCAGAAGAATCATAAACAGCAAAAGCACTGCATTATCAGATTTCTAATTTCCACATGCAGCAACTTCATATTCCTTTAACAGCACAAAATTAATATCATTACAATCCCACAGGGAGCACTGCCAGCTGGTGCTTGGGTTTTCTTAGCCACTACATCACTCTTTCTTTCTTTCTTTCTTTCTTTCTTTCTTTCTTTCTTTCTTTCTTTCTTTCTTTCTTTCTTTCTTTCTTGGTGGCCAGACCACTGAATTTATTTTTCCAGTGAAGTAATGGGATTTTTGTTGTTGTTGTTGGCTGTCGAGTAACCTTCGCTATCCGAACTGTTAGCTCTGGCACAACCATCAGCCATTTTAATGGGTTAAGTCCCAATTTTGAGATCAGTAAGAGGAGTTGTTGAATTATCATTACCATAAAGCTGGACAAATGCAACTCTACAAAAAATAAAATCCATAAATAGTTGCTTAAATGGAAAAAAAATGACTTGCTTTGGCTCTTATCAGTGCCCTTTTGTGTTTGCTTTCTTCAAATGTTTATGTGATTGAGTTCTATTCACATGAATTCTTGAATCTTCCCATTTGATGTGATGTATTTTGTAGGAAAGGGAGGAAAACATAACACTGCAGGGAGATAATCTTCTCCACAGCGCTCAACAGACCCCTCACCCAGAGGGGTGACCAATTAAATGACCAAGAGAAAGATCTGCCTTCATCCTTTACAGGTAGGACCACCAATGCACATGGAACTTGTGTGAAAGGAACAAATGAAAAATAAATGTAAACTCGGCATCCAGCCGAACAATCTTTAATAGTATAATATTTAAAAGAACATTACCTTGTGCAAGGCCTGCATGGTTCAGAAAGGAAAAGTTTTCTAAAAAGTCTTCATTCAGTTCTTCTGCCATCTGCACTCAAGAGATGCAAAGCCTAGTAGTGTCTTCATACCCTCTTCCATAACTGCTGAGCCTTAACTAGTTGTGTCTACATTTGAGTGGTGAACTGTTGATTATATATTAATGGAGTTCTGGGTGAATTGTTGGTTGGTAAGAATAAGCAAGTGTTCTGATCTGAGAAATACTGTTCAGGTTAAAAGTTGACCTGAAAAGAACCCAGAATTAAACTAGTAAGGTAATTCTCCCTGGACTCAATACAAAGGGGTTATCCCATTGAATTCTATTATGTGTTGGCTAACCTAGTTTATTAGAGTTCAGCTTTAAAATCTAACTGGTACTCTGACAAATTCATAAATTGCCACCCTTTCAGGCTTACACTGATCAAGTCAATAACATCATGGTAGCTGAGTGTCACAGCAGGACAGAACAGATAGTCCTACATGTGTGTGATCATAATAAGGCTTTCAAACCCTTAGTCTTTCCCCTCAAAGGGGAGGAAGAAAAAAAACCTATAAAGAAATCATGGCAACATTAACTGATCACTTGTTTTTGTTGTATTCTGTCGACCTTTCTTTGTCTCTGTCATCCCTTGAGGCAGGAATTTTCAAAGGAGACTGAGTGAGGTGATCAGTGCCCACTGAAGTTCAGCGGGAGTTGGTCTGCTAAGTCCCTTATGTCCCTTGGAAAACCCCAGCATCTCTGGGCAGTGACCTTGTCTCCTTGTTCATCTCTAAAGCACCTAGCACACATTTCACCCTAAATAAATAATAATAGGGCTAGTGGAACAAATCATTTTCTTTATCACTTGAAAAAGTAGTGGTAGCCCAACTGGGCAAATGTCATTTGCTACCAGTAGCAATGAGGGCTGTCAAAGGATTAAAAATAATCATGATTAATCTCAAGATTAAAAAAAATAACTGTGATTAATCACCGTTTTAATTGCACTGTTAAACAATAGAATACCATTTAAAGTGTATGGTACTCACTTTATATTATTTTTTATTACAAATATTTGCAATGTAACAGATAAACAAAAGAAATAGTATTTTTCAATTCGCCTCATACAAGTACTGTAGTGCAGACTCTTTATCATGAAAGTGCAGCTTACAAATATAGAATTTGTGTTTTACATAACTGCATTCAAAAATAAGACCATGTAAAATTTGAGAGCCTACAAGTCCACTCAGTTAGACTTCTTGTTCAGCCCATCACTAAGACAAACAAGTTTGTTTACATTTATATTTGATTATATTTGTAATAAAAATAATAATGTAAAGTGAGCCCTATATACTTCGTATTCTGTGTTGGAATTAAAATCAATAGAGCTGAAAATGTACAAAAACATTCAAAATATTTCTAATAAATTTAAATTGATATTCTTTTATTATTTAAAATGCAATTAAAATTGAGATTAATCACGGTTAATTTGTTTTGAGTTAATTGCTTGAGTTAACTGTGATTAATTGACAGCCCTAGTAGCAACGTGACACAACAGAGAAGTAACTGGTGGGAAATATACAATTCTGGGACCCAACCATGTGTCTAGCATACCTTTGGGGAGGCTGAGAAGAGGAGCTATTGATAGGCAGAACAAGAGGAGGCACAGCAGGAACAAGAACAGTCACAAAACTCCACTTTCCTTTCCTCCCCCTCTACAAATGACACATTAGCAGTGATGTGAGGAGAGGAAAGTGATCAGGAACAGTCAGCATGGATTCACCAAGGGCAAGTCATGCCTGACTAACCTAATTGCCTTCTATGACGAGATAACTGGCTCTCTGGATGAGGGGAAAGCAGTAGATGTGTTATTCCTTGACTTTAGCAAAGCTTTTGACATGGTCACCCACAGTATTCTTGCCACCAAGTTAAAGAAGTATGGGCTGGATGAATGGACTACAAGGTGGATAGAAAACTGGCTAGATCGTCGAGCCCAACGGGTAGTGATCAATGGCTCCATGTCTAGTTGGCAGCCAGTATCAAGCGGAGTGCCCCAAGAGTCGGTCCTGGGGCCGGTTTTGTTCAATATCTTCATTAATGATCTGGAGGATGGTGTGGATTGCATCCTCAGCAAGTTTGCAGATGACACTAAACTGGGAGGAGTGGTAGATATGCTGGAGGGTGGGGATAGGATACAGAGGGACCTGGACAAATTGGAGGATTGGGCCAAAAGAAATCTGATGAGGTTCAGCAAGGACAGGTTCAGAGTCCTGCACTTAGGATGGAAGAATCTCATGCACTGCTACAGACTAGGGACCGAGTGGCTAGGCAGCAGTTCTGCAGAAAAGAACCTAGGGGTTACAGTGGACAAGAAGCTGGATATGAGTCAACAGTGTGCCCTTGTTGCCAAGAAGGCTAATGGCATTTTTGGCTGTGTAAGTAGGGGCATTGCCAGCAGATCGAGGGACGTGATCATTCCCCTCTATTCGACATTGGTGAGGCCTCATCTGGAGTACTATGTCCAGTTTTGGGCCCCACACTACGAGAAGGATGTGGAAAAATTGGAAAGAGTGCAGTGGAGGGCAACAAAAATGATTAGGGGGCTGGTGCACATAGAATATCAGGGTTGGAAGGGACCTCAGGAAGTCATCTAGTCCAATCCCCTGCTGAAAGCAGGACCAATCCCCAATTTTTGCCCTAGATCCCTAAATGGCCTTCTCAAGGATTGAACTCACAAACCTGGGTTTAGCAGGCCAATGCTCAAACCACTGAGCTATTTCTCCTGCCCTCTCCCACCCATGAGTCATGAAGAGAGGCTGAGGGAATTGGGATTATTTAGTCTGCAGAAGAGAAGACTGAGAGGGGATTTGATAGCTGCTTTCAACTACCTGAAGAGTGGTTCCAAAGAGAATGGATCTAGACTGTTCTCAGTGGTACCAGATGATAGAACAAGGAGTAATTGTCTCAAGTTGCAGTGGGGGAGGTTTAGGTTGAATGTTAGGAAATACTTTTTCACTAGGAGGGTGTTGAAACACTGGAATTTGTTACCTAGGGAGGTGGTGGAATCTCCTTCCTGAGAGGTTTTTAAGGTCAGGCTTGACAAAGCCCTGGCTGGGATGATTTAGTTGGGTATTGGTCCTGCTTTGAACATGGGGTTGGACTAGATGACCTCCTGAGGCCCCTTCCAACCCTGATATTCTATGATTCTATGTCACCATTCCAGCAATCTTTAGATATTTTTTCAATTAAATAATTTGAGAGAAGCAGCTGGAAAAGGAACAGAAATGTTATTTTGTCTTGTGGTTTCAATTTAAAAAACAATGTCCCTCCCTGCCCCTTTTTACAGAATCCTTGAATTTTTCAAAAGCTGTCTGCCACCTCTCCGTTTAGGCCCCACTCAGCTACCTAGAAGCCAGTTTGTATGCGCTAGGAAACTCCTGTGACAGCAGTTCCCAGGTCATTTCAACCCATGAAGTGGGACTTGTCCTCTTGACTTGAGGAAATAACTTGTGTTTGTTTTCTCGAGTCTAAACAGCATATGACCCTGTAAAAAGCAAAACAAAAAAACAAAACAGAGTGCACAACCCACCTTAAAGCCCATAAGGACAAGTTAGGCAAAACACACTTGTCCATTACTTCATTTAATTAGTTTTTTCCTGTGTGCATATAGATATTTATTTTACATATTTTAAAAGCTTCTAACACATACATTTAATGAAACTTCTCTAATCACTAAAAGATTTTGGAGACACATTTATCCCTGGCTTTACACTAGTGATGGGATTGATTCATCATACTCTAGGCATTCTGCTAGAGATGAGCACTGCTTTGTCATGTTGAAAGAACAAGGGTTTTGTTGCATTCCCCAAAAGATGCCCAGTTAGCTACTATCCAGCCCAGTACACTGCCTGTCATATCACACTGCTTAATTTTAAGGCCCGTTGATTTTGACAGGGTGTCTTTTAAGCAGACGCCACCAAAGTGGGCACTAGTGTGCTGTTTTTCAGCAAAAGAGGATTTAACTACAGTGTTACAATCAGTATCCAAGTCCCAAGGTGAAAATTGCAATTGTTTAGAATTTGTACACAGGGTAATTCAGAATAAATTTCCAGATTTTGTGAACTATGAAATCCTTTTTGCAACTAGATGCTCGTGCTGTAAAAGCGCTTGTTTTCCATTTACAGTTAAGGTGGAAAACATGGAATGGCTGTTTAGTTGGCCTCCAAGACAGAAAATGGATGTAACTGGAGAGGACGCCGATCTGTTGAGAAACATTTAGATCAGGAAAGAACCTGTCAAGCTATTGGGAGATGGGGCAGGGGTGGGGGTGGGCTCACAAACCTAGAATTCACAGACTTTATGCCAAAAGGAATATTCAGATACACACACACGCAAATATACTGTAACTAATCCCACTGCAGGGTGTTGCTGAGTGCTGTGGTACACCAGTCGCCGCTAGTAGCATGCTCCGTACCACAAACTCAGAGCCAAGCACTGTAGGCACTCCAAGGACTATGTTCTTCAGGCTCTTGCCCTCGGTGGCATCCCATAAACACTCATACACTTAAAGTAGCAGAGAATTCCTTTACCCACATTTATGGAAGCAAATACCTGAGGCAAGATTGGTTTAATGGTTCCCACCAACGATTATCCAGTAGGTCCCGATTCAGCCCCTAGCAGTCCAGTATAGGGGTCGTAACACAAGAGCAATGTTGGGCCCATTACGCCATCCTTCTGCTTTGCAGGTCATTGTCCTGTATTCCCCTGACAGCAACAGGGCATGTATCTTTCCAGCTCTATCTTCTTGTTCTGCCTCACAGGTTGCTTGCTGCCCAGCATTCCCTCAACAACCAGGTCTCAGGCTGGTGCTGTGACGAGAATTTTGCCTCAGTTGCCCGGAATGCCCTATCAAACTCTGAATGGGAAAATCTGCAGAGAAACCTCGGAAGGGGTTTAAATTAGCCAAAATTATAAAATTGTTTAATTGAACATAAAATATGTGGTGATGGTATCAGGGACCTTTTGACATGCTCAGAACAGTAATTAGTTTTAAGAATAAAGCTTTCATTAAATAAAAATCAATAATAGTTTAAATTAGAAAATACAGTAAATGTGGCTATAGGTTTACGTAATGTAGTAGAAAATCCCACAGAGATATATGGTGGCTATAGAAACCAATGGGACTTTAGATAGGGTTCATCCAAAGGTCAGCCAAGAAACCCCCATAGGAATACATTGGAACCTATAGGATAAAATGGAAGGAAATGCTATTGTAGAATGACTCAGAAAAATCCCATAGGGATACATTGTAGCCCATAGAAGTGAATGGGGCTTCTGTCACATGACTGGTGATGATGTCATAGCTCAGCTGCAAGGTGATTGGCTGTCATAAATTATGTAATGAGCTCAGCTACAAACTGATTGGTTGAATTATGATAATACATTATGTAATGAGCTACAGAATTGTATATAAAGGCAGCAGCTGACAGGCTAAAACCTTGTAGGGGACAGGGACCAGCAAGAAAACGGAACGCTGCAAGACATCTGGAAGAAAGAAGGCACCTGCGGAACAGCATCATCATCAAAAGGAACGCAGGAAATGAGAGGCTGCCCAGAAGAGAGCTGTTACAACCACAGCAGCCCTCCCAGGGTTGGCTTGGCAACATCCGTTTCTGGCAGCAGGCCAGCGAGAGACCTATGCTGCAGCCCAGTAGCAGCAACCAGTGGGCTTCCATATCTGCTACCTGAGGAGGGCAACATTCAGCAGCTTTTACCTCAGAAGCCAGCAATTCAACCGCTTTCAAACCCATGCTCCCTAAGTGCCACACCCGAGCTTCTGACAGACCAGAAGGACCAGTTTAGATGATTCAGAGGGATTACTAAGAAGCCTCCCTAAGTCAAAATCTTTTTCTATTTAACATCCGAGAGTGTTTGGGTTTCAAGTGTAAATAGAGCTGGATGCCTGAGTTCGGTGTGAAATCCTCCCCTACCCACCTGAGAATTGCCTGATCAGCTCTTGTTAGATGCTTAGTTTTAAGTATTTAGTTTTACGTCTTTAGTATTGAATGTTAATTAATATACTGTTATATGTATGGTTTCAGAGTAGCAGCCGTGTTAGTCTGTATTCGCAAAAAGAAAAGGAGGACTTGTGGCACCTTAGAGACTAACCAATTTATTTGAGCATAAGCTTTCGTGAGCTACAGTTCACATCCAATGAAGTGAGCTGTAGCTCACGAAAGCTTATGCTCAAATAAATTGGTTAGTCTCTAAGGTGCCACAAGTCCTCCTTTTCTTTTTGTTATATGTATGTAATTGATACACTGTTATAAAGCATAGAGTGTTAAGTGAATAATTATATTGTTATATGTGGTAGTTACTTACATCGTAATTATAGTACTGTGTTTTTATTTATCTTGCTGCTTCCTTTACATTGAATCTGTAACCTTTACTGTTTTATTTTATTATTTTTACCTTTATCTCTCCTCTTTTATTGTAATCGTTCACATCTAAATAAATGTTGTGTTTGTTTTTGAAGAATTTCCTTCAGGGGGAAAGTTAGCTGGCCTTGGTTTCCTTTTCTGGAAAATCCATAGGGTGGGCCACAACCTTTAATACCGGAACACGTAAATTGAAAATAAATGGTTTTAAATTAAAAAGGCAGGTGGGTTCAAATCTTCCAGTAACTGTATCTCTAGCCTGCTACTCTTTCCCACACACAGCCTGGTCTCCCCTGACCTCTTGGTATATTTTCGTCTTGTACACTGAAGATTATAGAGCCCTCCCCTGCCTGGATGTTGAACTCAGGGGAACATCATGCCAAGTAATAAGCAAGCAGCATTCACAATATTCACTGTGATACTGCTAAAGGCAATTCTGTCCACAACACAGAGGACATGGAAATTACAGTAATAATCTTCTATACAGCCACATATAGCCCAGAATCTTTAGCGTAATTAAGGACTAAACCTTTCAAAATTGAAAAACAGTAGATGCTGTTTCAGTATTTCACACAAAGGAGCTCTAGGTTGAGTAACTAGAACATGTTACTAGATACACTTAACCATTAAAAAAAGGATTAATGGTTTTTTTTATTATCTGACATTCATTTTAATGTTTCTTCTTTGCAGCTGCCAACTGGCAAGCAATTCTGTCCAGATCTCTCTGTCCCTGAGGGGAGAGTGTGTGACTGCCATCCTGATCCTCCTCCACCATTTTGAGCCCCTCGGAGCCCCGGCTGAAGTGGCTAGGCATCACACCATTGCCTCTGTAGATCTTGGTCATGGACTCTCTGCTGGCACCACCCCAGAGGTACAGGTGGCGGGCTGTGTAAGCCACTCTGGTATAGAACCTGTTCTCATCATAAGAGGCCAGCTCTTTGTGTTTGGTTAGTTTGACCATCTCCACCCTCTTGAATACCTTCAGTTTATTTGACTTCCTGAGGAATGAACTGGATGAACTCCTGCTGGTTAATGTCTTTCACCGTGGCACCAGGCGTCTTGCTCCTGCCTCCACATTGATGGGTCACTTGCTAAGATGAGAAATTCTCATCTTTTTTGTTTACATTATATGCCTTTGGGCTATAAATTCACAATGGAAATACAGTAGATCAAGATCTTACTGAGAAGGAATAATTGAATTAGTGAATAAACAAAAGGATATAAAGGTGTAAATTAACATTTAAGAAACAGCTTTTAATTATCAATGTATCTAAATAATTAATAAATATCTTATGTAATTAGACCCCTTTAGCTTGAGGAAGATTCATTTCTAAGTCAAACTCACCAGTGAGTATTGAAAAGAGTTCCAACAATGCTCTTTTTTAAAAAGAAGTGTGATTAATAAGAAATATGTCTCTAATCATTAACAAGGATTCAAAAAGATATTTGTTTTATACTGAAGAAAAAGATACCTTCAGTTATTTTGAGAAGCCAACATAAAGCAGTTCTCAGGGTTTCCAGGCTTCCTGGAAGGTCAAGGAGCATATTTCATTTCAGAAATACCAAGATATTCCCACTGCCTTTTTTTTTTTTAAGTAGGATCAATTCATAAATTAAGATGTTACTGTGCAACTGCAAATCAGACAATAAGAACATAAGAACAGTCCTACTGGGTCAGACCAAAGGTCCATCTAGCCCAGTATCCTGTCTTCTGACAGTGGCCAGTGCCAGGTGCCCCAGAGGGAATGAATAGAACAGGTAATCATCAAGTGATCCATCCCCAGTTGCTCATTCCCAGCTTCTGGCAAACAAAGGCTAGGGACACCATCCCTGCCCATCCCAGAAAATAGCCATTCTTTATTATAGAATCATCCAGTTTGCCCAGTACTGAAGTCAGGCTTACAGGCCTGTAATTGCTGGATCACCTCTGGAGCCCTTTTTAAAAATTGGTGTCACATTAGCTATCCTCCAGTCATCTGGTACAGAAGCTGATTTAAATGTACAGAAGCTGATTTAAATTTAAAAGCTGACAATTAACCAGAGACAACTTAACTTACAAAGTGATCCTGCTAAACTACATCTGAAGTGTAAGGGAGAACCAAGTACTGGTTCAGAGGTGTCTACAGCTGTTGTGTATTATTTCATTATCTATTACATCATACTGGTGATGGACTGAACAAAATGAGTCAAATTACTTAATGTTGCACTATAATGAACTACTAACTTGAGGAGCCTGGGGCCTTGGAAGCAAGTGTTCCCAGGACTGGTGGGGAGCCAGGAGCCCTCATAGCCCCAGCTCCTTGGCAGCTCACCAATCTCACCAGCCTCCTCCAGCCTTAGCTGGCAGGCTGCCAAGGAGCTGCAAGTGCCCTATTTATCAGGCTGTGCCAAGCAACTGAGGAGCCCTAGCTCCCAAAATTCCCCCTGGATGGGCTGATGATGTGCCAAACAGGCAGGTGAGCTGGCAGGAAACGAGGCAGGTTTCTGCTGAAATTTCATCATAATTGATATATACCATGGAAAGTTTAGATTTTGATAACTTAACATTTTCTGATGGAAAAATTTGATGGAAAATTTCCAACCAGCTGTATATGGCACAAGATGTTTTGCACAAAGATATCCACATATTCCAGGGACAAAGTTTCAAGAATTCATAAAGGAGATATCTCATTTTCTGGCTGGATGTTGAGAAGAGACAACCTGGTCAAGGCAATTTTGAGCTGAAATTATGTTATTAGGTATTAAGTAACTTATCTAAATTTCTAAGTTCTAACTTTTAGAATTGTTTGGTTTAACTGCCATTGGCATATAAGCCTGATTCAAAATAAATAACCTATATTTAAGGAATCTATAGTTTCATGTTGGCACTAAAATCACCGCCATACGACTATAGAAGTAAGATAAAGCTGGTCTTTCCAATAAGACGTAGTAAGATCTTGAGTTAATTGATTTTAATTATTATTTCTTGATAAATTTTAACATCCCATGCTGTTTTTTTAATTTGGTGAACACTATCATCTAACGATCCTTATTTTGCTCTGTGTAATTTCTTATTTGCTTTATAAATTCAATTTTGTCTAATAATACTCATGAATCTACAATAATTCTCCAGTCTGTATATTAGCTAAAGAATGCAAATCCAAAGGACATTGAGAACATATTTTCTCAGAGTCGACGCTGCACCTTATAAGTGCCTGATGGCCCAGGAAAGAGTCAATACAGATATAAAGCGTAAACATGGAACGATGGATTGGCAATAACTTTCTCATCCCCACAGAGGAACAGAGCAATATGAGAGATTAAGGAAGTGACCTCAGACATCCAATTATATCTCATTCAATAAAAAAAACCCCAATTGTTAGGATGCACTGGTCACCCCAAAGACTTTACCAAATTAAAGCTACCCCCAATGATCGATGTTAGAGGTGTGAGGGCAAAGAAGCCACACTTGTGCGTATGTTTTAGTCATTCCCTATTGTTTCAAACGTTGGCATGGTACTAAAACTGGAATTAACATGATCCTGGGGATTTCACTTGAGCTTAAGGCAGATGCGTACATATTGCAAATGGAAGCTATCACCATACCAACAGGAATGGCTACATAGAACATCGTTTTTTGCAAAATGTCAGATTTTTTAACACTGGGAACGTATAATACTTTTGTACTTGTTTTATATGTCAGCACCCAGAATTTGTTTGGTTTGTTATAAGAAAAGAGATTGAAAACGTTTAAAAGAAAAAAATCAAAATGAGGTGGGTCAAGATGAATTAAGACACTTGTGAGAATGATAGGCATTCTAATTTGCTTTCTTGTATATTGAGGGCCAGACCTAAAGATCACTGAAGTCAATGAGTCATCCAATTGACTGCAGTGGGCTTTGGATCAAGTCCTGTGTGCCTGAAGTGGGCACTGCCTAGAAGTACACTGCAGAGAACAAGCCTAGATAGGCAGGAGGATAGATTACAGGGAGACAATGTAGAAATCTTTTTTCTCTGACTTCTATGCGTTGCATGTCTGTTTCTGTTATTTTAACTTACATTGTATATTACTGTTACATATTTTTAAACAGAGTAATTCTCCAATGCAAAATTAACAGTATTCAGAAGTCTATTTATTCAATGAAAATAACCCCACGGAAGTCCATAGGGAATAGTCTTCATTTCAGTTTCCGTATTGTGACAGGGTCGGGCCAGATGGCTATAGGAGAGTAATAGAAGGCAGATATATTAGCCCCAGGCTAAGTAGGTCCCTTTTCCCAGGTAAGGTAACAGGGAAGGCTCCAGAACAATCAGGAACCTTCTGGAGACAATTAGATTAGAACACCTGCAGCCAATCAAGAAGCTGCTAGAATCAATTAAGGCAGGCTAATCAGGGCCCCTGGGTTTTAAAAAGGAGCTCACTTCAGTTTGTGGTGTGTGTGTGAGGAGCTGGGAGCAAGGGGCACTATGAGCTGAGAGTGGGAACGCGGACTGTTGGAGGACTGAGGTGTACAAGCATGATCAGACACCAGGAGGAAGGTCCTATGGTGAGGATAAAGAAGGTGTTGGGAGGAGGCCATGGGGAAGTAGCCCAGGGAATTGTAGCTGTCGCACAGCTGTTCCAGGAGGCACTCTAGACAGCTGCATTCCACAGGGCCCTGGGCTGGAACCCAGAGTAGAGGGCGGGCCTGGAATCCCTCCAAATCTTCCCAACTCCTGGTCAGACACAGGAGGAGTCGATTGGACTGTGAATTCAGAAAAATGGCCAAGCTGAGGGCTGCCGTGAAGCTCCAAGGCGAGCAAATCCACCAATAAGCGCAAGACCCACCAAGGTAGAGCAGGAACTTTCTCACAGTATTCAGAGTTTCCCCAGTTTGGGTCAAGCTGAATGAGTTAAGAAAACATCTAGGCTGTTCTGCATTTAGGCTATCAGTCCCTTGGGGCAGGAGACTGTTTCTTTTCTACATTTGAACCCAGCATAGAGGGGGCCCCAATCCTGATTGAGGCTTTTGAGTGCTACCACTATATAAATATTTAATAATAATTCAAAAAGTTGTGATTAGAATATAATTCTAAAGCAGGGGTTGGCAACCTTCAGCACACGGCCCATCAGAGTAATCCACTAGCGGGCCGCGAGACATTTTGTTTACGTTGACAGTCCACAGGCACGGCCTCCCGCAGTTCTCAGTGGCTGTGGTTCACTGTTCCTGGCCAATGGGAGCAACAGGAAGCGGCGGCCTGTGTGTCCCTGTGGCCCATGCCACTTCCTGCAGCTCCCATTGGCCGCAACAGCAAACTGTGCCCACTGGGAGCTTGAGGGGGCTGTACCTGCAGACAGTCAATGTAAACAAAATGTATCATGGCCCTGCAATGGATTACCCTGATGGGCCACGTGCCGAAGGTTGCTGACCCCTGTTCTAAAGCCTCTGCATTACTAGCTTTGATCACTATTATTGAAATACACATTTACGAACAGAAAAGCAGTGAAGGTAAAATTAAAGCCTCTTGCTTTTGTTTCTGAAGTATGCATACATACATAGGACCTTGGATTGGAATCTGTTTTCAAGACTTGTTTGTTCTTCAAACTTTTGTCTCTTTATTTTTGCAGCTGAATCTTTCTTGCTGGCGTGTTTTACAGAGTATGACTAGGAAGACAATCACCACTTCTGTTCCTTGGTCAAGTGTTCACCTTTATTTTTAATTGAATGACATTTGATCTGGATACCAGGCCTGAGGTGTGCCACCTAGAATTTGTTTGGTTGCTATAAGTATGGGGGTATTTTATAATAGATATCTTTCATCTTCCTGGCAGGATTCTATGTTTCATATAGTATATAATTTTTTTTTTACAAAAAAATTACTATGTTCCTGTCATGGTGAAGCTGTCCTATCTGGGGAATTAGGGTTCAATCGGCCCATGACTGACTTATAAAAACCAAATTTGCGGGTAATTAACTGCCTGTTGTAGGGTGTCCATGAGGCTTTGCACAGGCCCCTTGTTGCTGGAGGCCTTCACTGGTCTATCTCTTGGACCTGCAATGGCTATTCACAGCCTGCATTTTCTCCTGACTCTCCTTCCAGGTTTTCTGTGGCTAAGCCCTCTGATGAAGTCCTATACAAGTTTAAATCCCTTCTGGGGTAAGATGAACAAGTCCAAATAAAAGTCCAAACAAATCTTCAAACTAACATCTCTTCTTCCCCTCTCAGGCTTCACTGTAGTTCCCTTGTTGGCTCTACCTCAGGGCTTTCCCTGCAGAGCCTAACCTGCTCCTGTAGAGTTCTTCCTTCATTGTTTCTGTAACACCGTTGGGGTTTAGAGGTCCCTTTAAATCTTTTTTTCTGATGGGTGGGGGGTGTGCTGATTGTTCCAGAAGAAGGCAGTGCAGTTTGGGAGACAGAGGAAAGCAGAGAAAGAGGGGAGAGCGACAGGGGTGTGTGTCTGCAGCACCAGACTAAAGGGCTGCAGCCAGCAGGCCCTCACAGAGTGAAGGAGACGAGAACCTGCCTGAAGCCTGGGAAGAACAGAGCGGCTGATTGGTGATGCCCCAGGACAGGAGCCAGGGGGAGCACTATGCCAGGGAGGAATTGCCCGAGAAGGACAAACTGGAGCTGGACCCAGTATCACTGCCGCCCAGAGCTATATGGGGCCATGAGTACTGGGGCTTGTGGCATTGCATTAGTAATAAGGAAGAAGGCTGTTAGCGAGTTGAGTAGGGAGGTTGTTGCTCTGTGTGGCTTAGCAAAGAGCAGCAGAAGAGGGCACCAGAGGGGTTTGTTGGGGAAAGTTTACTGGTGCCAATGACGCCGAGGAGCACCCAAGACTCACCAGTGGACTGGAACTTTGCCCAGGACTCCTAAACTCTGGGTAAAGACACATGGCTCGGTTAGGGTTGCCAACTTTCTAATCTCACAAAATCGAACACCTTAACCCCACTCCTTCTCTGAGGCGCCACCCCCTGCTCACTACATTCCCACTCCTTCAGTGGCTTGCTCTCCCCCACCCTCACTCACTGTCACTGGGCAGGGGATTGGGATGCGGTACAGGGTGAGGGCTCTAACTGGGGGTGCAGGCTCTGGGGTGGAGCCAGAAATGAGGGGTTCAGAGTGCGGGGGGGGTCTGGGCTGGGAAAGGGAGTTGGGGTGCGGGAGAGAGTGAGGGCTTTGGCTGGGGGTGAGGGTGGGGCTGGGGACGAGGGGTTTCGGGTGTAGGAGGGGCTCCCAGCTGGGGGTTGGGACTGAGGGATTCTGAATGTGGGAGGGGGCTGCAGTTTGAGGCAGGGGGGTGGGATGCAGGAGGGAGTACGGGCTCTGGGCTTGGGATGTGCGCTCTGGGGTGGGGCCGGGGATGAGGGGTTTGGGGTACAGGAGGGGGCTTCAGGATGGGGGCTGGGGCCGAGGGATTCGGAGTGCAGGAGGGGGCTGTGGGTTGAGGCAGGGGTTGGGATGTTGGAGGGGGTGAGGGCTCTGGGGTGGGCCCAGAGATGAGCGGTTTGGGGTGCAGGAGGGGGCTCTGGGTTGGGGGGGACTCAAGGCTGGGGCAGGGGGTTGGGATTTGAGGTTGGGGCATAGCCTTACCTCGGGCAGCTCCCAGTCAGTGGCACAGCAGTGAGGTTTCAGAGTAGCAGCCGTGTTAGTCTGTATTCGCAAAAAGAAAGGAGGACTTGTGGCACCTTAGAGACTAACCAATTTATCTGAGCATAAGCTTTCGTGAGCTACAGCTCACTTCATCGGATGCATCCTGAAGTGAGCTGTAGCTTACGAAAGCTTATGCTCAAATAAATTGGTTAGTCTCTAAGGTGCCACAAGTACTCCTTTTCTTCTTACAGCAGTGAGGCTAAGGCAGGCTTCCTTCCTGTCCTGGCTCTGTACTGCGCCATGGAAGCAGCCAGCAGCAGGTCCAACTCCTAGGGAGGGGGCCAGGAGGCTCTGCACACTGCTCTCACTCGCAGATACCACCACCCCAGCTCCCATTGGCCGCGGTTCCCAGCCAATGGGAGTGCAGAGCCAGTGCTCAGGGTGGGGGCAGCACATGGAGCCCTTTGGCCCACCAGCCTAGGAGCCAGACCTGCTGGCCACTTCTGGGGCACAGCGCGGAGCCAGGACAGGTAGGGACTACCCTGCCTTAGTCCTGCAGCACTGTCGACTGGACTTTTAAGAGCTCAGTCAGCGGTGCTGACCAGCGCCACCAGGGTCCCTTTTCGACCAGGCATTCAGGTAGAAAACCAGACACCTGTGCTCGGTGTCTGCCCTTTCAGGCTGTGGTACCAGTGGGTCTGTAGGGCCTTGTGTTGAATGCAACCCTGTTTTACAGATACCTCTATAATTCCCCCTGCTGTTTTTCTCCTTTCATCCCTCTGTAAATAAATATTTCCCTTTTCTATATTCATTGTACATTTCCTGTGTGTGTGTTCACTCGGGGGTGGGATGGGGGAGGGTGTTGGAACAGGTGCCCCTCGCGTGGAAGGGACTTTCCCTGCTGCGTTCCTGCCCATGCTTTCTCTTGGCCAGAGCAGACTCCATCTTGACCATGAGGGTGCTAAAGTTCCATTTCCTATCAGTTAAATCCTATCCCAGGGCTCCTGTCCACCAGAGATATGTATCTCCTCTGCAATTTCCCACCAACTCTGTTCCCTCAGTCTACTTATAAGGCCTAGCTCCATCTCCTCTGGCCAGGGAGAAATTAGTTAATCACCCCCCAGGTGCTGAGCATGACTAACTGGGGTTCTTTCTCTTGCACTGCAGGTGATGGGGAACCAGGTGTCTGATTAGTAAATGAGCACCTAAAAAAGGTTACCCAAACTCAGTTAGAGGGGAAGTCCAAAGAGAGAGAGGAAGCTTCTCTGAAGAGGAGCTCCTAGGAGAGGGCTGAGCAGGCAGCCTAGAGGGTGAGCTCTCCAGGGGTGATCCTAGAGAGGGGAGGCTCCAATAGGGAGGATTACAGTCAGCAGGCATCCAAGGGGTCCTGGTCTCAAGCAGGGGTCTTCCAGACACTGTCTGGAAGCCTATCCTGGCCAGGATCATCCACTGTCCCTAGAGAAGACTTGCAGTGGACCGACCTTCCCGTAGACCTGACTCTATAGAAAGATTTTACTCTGGTAGGGGCAAGAGGCCTTATATTAGGGGCAGTGACTGGAACCAAGAGAACCCCTGAGGGACAGCCTGGGTAGGTACTGGGCTCAGGTGGGGGACAGATGGACTAAGAATGACCTGGTCAGACAGTTGAGATGTTGGGGTGAAAGTCTTACTGATGTTCTGTGTTGGCTTTTCTGTGAATAAATGAGGCCTTCCAAAAGCGGGGCTCTTTAGCATTTAATGGTTTGTCTGGACTGGTTGATATCCTGGGTGAGGGAAAAATCAAGTAAGGGCTCCCCTGCAACACCATGCCTGCCTGCAAGGGGATGTGCTGGGTCAGTCTGTACTGATGACAATTACCAATACCTTATACAGTATACTCCTGTTTATTCAAAACACTATTATTTGAACCTTTGCATTCTTTGAATCCCTTCCTTGTCACTGAGGGTGTGTATCTCCTGCTGGGGGCAAGGAAGGGATATGGATAATGCAGAGGTTTGGGTAATAAAACAGAGGCCCTTGGTCAGGACTGCGAGGAGGAGGATGGTGATCCACTGGCTGCAGGGGAGGTCACACTACTGCTGAATGTCTTGATGGCTCCTGCCCATTTGTTTATCTGAAATCCTGATTACCTGAACAAAATCTGTGTTCCTCCTTATTCTGACAACTGGAAGTATACTGTACTTCATGTTTCACAATGGTTCTTCTGGGCAAGAAGGGGTCATCTCGATTTAAAAAAAAAAATCTGACTCCTACTTTTTCAAAAAGCCAGATAAGTCCTGTGTCTTTGTCCTCTTCAGAAGGGGCAGGGGAAATAAGATTAATATAAATATCTTAAGAAGATTCCAATTGTTTTGCAGGTCAGCATGCTTATCTCATGTATTTTGCTTGGCTAATAATATAATTCTGCCACGGTTAGCAACAGTGCTGGTCCCAAGCCCAGATAAAAAAGGACGTTTCTGCAGTTGGGTTTGTGACCCACAAAGGTAAAACCTTACTGCAAGTGAAAAAGTTCAGTTAATCCCACACTTGAGAATGGGAGGTGCAGATGGAGCTCAAAACCCATGTAGGACAGATCTCAACGAAAGCCAGAAGGCAGCTGAAATCTCAACACTTTGAATCCTGACAATCTAATATGTAACAAGAGTAGGCATGTGGAATGTGCTACTTTATATAGTACTGGACAGCTGGCACAGGTTACATACCATATGAATATATTTGGCATCATTGAGACAAGATGGGCAGAGAGTCGCAAGATAGCGTCTGAGGGTGCTACAATCTTATACGCAGGGGAGGAACATACAAAAGAGCTGTAGGAATTATGTTGGATAATATCACAGAGAAGACCATGTCACCTTGGGAGCCAGTGAATGACAGAATAAAAACAGCCAGGGTGCAAACAAGACATGTCAAGTGTACAGTAATCCAAGTATATCAATGAACAAATGCAGCAGATTACAGTGAACAGGATACATTCTATAAGCAGATGCAGCAAATATTGGATGATGTGCCTAACCATGACATCAAGTTAATGATAGGTGACTTCAGTGCACAAATTAGCAACAACTCTACTAACTGTGAAGGAGTCATGGGAACAGCAGTGAACAGCATCCAAACGGATAATGGTGAACAGATCTTCAGTCTCTGTGGCACAACCACCCTAAAGATAAGAGGCAGTTCCAGCACAAGAGAATTCACAGGGTCACATGGAGATCACTAGACAATGCAACTGTCAGCCAGATAGACAATGTGTGCATAGCTGCTTTGAGAGATGTCAGAGTTAACAGAGGAACTGATATGGGCTCAGATCACTATCTTTTAGTGGCCATGTTACAATTTAAACTCAAAAAAGATCACAAAGATGGACAAAAAAGAGTTATAGCAATAGAAAAATTCAAGGAGAAAGAAATGTAGATCAGATTGTATTTAGCAACTGTTCCAGTCTTTTACAGGATCAGGGTGGTAGTGTGGTAGACAGATGGTCAAACTGGAAGAGGATAGTGGTTAAGATAGCATAGTGGAAAGGAGAGGCGGGGGGAAAGATTCCAGCCGCTCCTTCTGGAGCCTTTCCCCTCTGCTTCCCCCCAGCTAGACACTTTCCCTGAGTCATGTAGCTATTCACTGCACGAATGTGGTCTCAGCCTGCCTTTTACTGTGACATGTAGCTACACACATAGTGTCTGTACTCTACATGCTGCCAGAAGTGTAAACATAGCCTTGGATGCATCCACAACAACTGATCTTATTTGTCCCTAATTTGTTTTATGATGCATTATTCCTGTTTAGCTCTTCTCCTCAATGTCTTTGACTGGCGTACTTCTCACGGCACCTGAAATGAACATCCCCTAAACTTCCTGTCACCCAAGCCATTAAACTAATGATTATCTTCAACTCCACCCTGTCTTGCTTGCCCCACATCCAGCATGCATTCAAATTCTGCTATTTCTTCCTTCATAATTTCTCATAATCTCTGTCCTTTTCATTCTATTCATACAGCCAAAATGCTTACCCAGTTCTTCATCTCTGACCTTCATTACTATAACCTTCTTCACTTCCTTCAAACCAAAATCTAACCCCTCCCCTCATCAGTTTAAAATTATTCCTTATTAATTAGATGGTTTCCTGTAAGTGTCACTGCTGATGGAAGCTTGATGAGGATTCTGAAAGAGACTAGCATGAAGTGGATTAGTTCAAGGGAAGGATATTCTGTGTTTGAGGGGCAGTGTGGAATGAGGCATAGAAAGTTGTTTGAGAAGGGGACAAATGGGTTCATGAGGCTGTCATCAGCAGAGTGGAGAAAGCAGAATGTGGGGGTCAATACAGTCAGAGCCAAGAGTGGTCATATGACCACTTATGCATAAAATGTGTTCCTTGAACTGTTGTATTATTTGGGACTTTGGGCACTACTTCAGTTTTAGTGTTAAATTATAATAATCAATAGGCATACTGGGCCTGACTCACCTCTCACATACATCAGAGTAAATCAGAAGTAATGTAATGATTAGTGTAGACAGCTCTTCCACCAATAGGTGTTCTTGTCCTTATTTTGGTGCTAAGTTATTGACCTTTTTAATATTATGTTGTTGAATCTGACTGGTGGGATTAGTAGGACATTTTCAGTCTGGCCAGTGTGTGCTACAGTTGTTATTTGCTTTGATTTCTGTAAGCAAGTATTACACTAACTCCATGGAGCTATATTGGAATACAATGGATGTAAGTGAGAATCAGCTCTACAATTTATAAAATATAATCAAATCCTTTGCAATCCTTTTAAATATAAAGGCAGCATACTGAGAATTTGAAAAGAGTGTAGTCTAGCTAGGTTAACCTCTTTGCATTTATTTATATAAATAGCAGGAAGCATGATCTTTTCTTTGGGGATTCATTGGTATGAATGTTCCATTTTTACAGTATCTCTGCAAATGTTCTGAAATGATAAAAGAGGGTGATTGGCTTTCAGTAGAAAAATATTTCTTTGTTAGTCTTGGTACTTACTGTTCCAAAAGCCAAAGTGAGATGTATGTACCAAAGCACATACACATGCAGTGATTATAGGAGATAACTTATCAGTTACTCTGAAATGTGTTGTACCCCATCGTCATAGTTGCAGGGCTAGCTTTGTCTCTGTCCCCTTTCTAGTCTCTGAGTGTACCCCCTCAGGTGTCAGACCTTGTGTCTTTACCTATCCCGGGATGGAATTCCACAGTTGTCCCACTCTTAGGCTGGGCTATAGGCTACAGTATTTTGTGTATCAACCATACTTACCAGCAGGTCCAACTGGGGTTCAGCATCTTACAATTCTTCTTTCCTTCTTCCCCACTGTGACCAGTGAGGAATATAGTGACCAGAGAGCCTTTTTAAAACCAATGTGCCATTTAATGTTAACCGTAGGAACAAAGTATTCAGAGAAAAGGATTTTAAAACAACAAACAGTTTATACACATCTAAATAATCAGCCCCCTGATTATTTTTATTACCCTCTGCTGGACTCTCTCCAATTTGTCCACATCCTTTCTGTAGTGGGGGGCCCCAAACTGGATGCAATACTTCAGATGTGGCATCACCAGTGCCGAATAGAGGGGAAAGTTACATCTTTAACCACTAGGAAAAGAAAGTAGCAGGCAAATGATGCTCTATCCAACAGTTGAAGTAGTGTCCGGAAACTGATGAACATGTGGGTTGGAAAAACCTAATCATTCAGTGGGTGTTGGATGCCTAACATCCTTAGGGCCCTTTGAAGATCCCAGACTCGATTCCTGATATTTCAGTTATATCTTGATTTTTATAAAGTCTGTTTCTGTTATTTTAACAAATGGTGTGTCTCTTCTTTTGGGTCCCTGATTATTTTAACTTCCCTGTAAATGAATGAAAGTGTCATAATTTGAATCTGAATGTCAAGCTGCAAGTAGTTCAAATATGGCTTTGCATGTTGGTGTTGAAAAGCAGAAAGGGACACCTCACATATATGGTCATAGTGTACTAATTTGTTCCTCTAATAGTTAATCATTCCAAGGTTTCTCTCTCTTTAGAACTGCTCACAAAAGCCTCTTGAAATGGTCGTCAGTTAAGTGAACTACAGTGGTTAGAACTAGGATTGATGAGCTAGTTTAATACATTTTCCCCCAACCTCTTGTAGAAATGAGGTTGCTGGAAAGATACCATAGGAGGCTTAGGGAATTGCTTTCTAGAGTCATTCTGAATTAGCAGTTAATGGGGATATTTCTTTGATGGCCATTTGGAGCTGGTGCAGCTGGAAGAAAATCAACAACAAAGGGAACTCAATTTAGTTTGTCATTAAATCTGACATTGACAGATTATTTCCGGATGCCATAGTAGCCTTTTTGACTGTATAATGTGAAATGGATATCTATGATTAATAAACTAATGAGTGGGTTTTTTTGTAATCTCTATTCCAGTAATTTTCCTTATGGTTACTTCTGCATCACAGCCTAGAAGCCCAAAAGTAACTAATGCTGGTTTTAACATGGAAGAATGCCATGGTTGTCAGTTAAGGTACAAGTGTGTGTCTCTGAACTTGGTATGCAGACCACTGTTGAAAATGCCTTTCAAAATAATAACCAGCACACTTTTATTAGGTATTTGTGTTGGAGGGTTCTTCATATCACTGCTGCTGCTTTTTGTGCATATATGAGCAAACTTTTTACTGCCAGAAGTACAGGATAGCTGACTTATTCCCAAGAAGTAAATCTAGTAATGAATTATACTGGTTATGCCAAACACATAAAATAAAAACCATATACTGTAGCACTAAATCATGGATTTTGTCTATTTCACAATTTTTAGAGCAGCTATTTTATACTTCAAAAAATTACTTAGAATATTTTTATTGACACTCTATCTTTTAGTTCCTTCCACTCAGGTATCCTTTGTTCACCAAAAGGCACAGTAATATAGGTAATACAATCTCAGTAGGAAAGGAAAAACAAGTACTACTATTTAACACCTTACTTGGTCTCATTATATATCAATGGTCGATTGTAATAATTGGAGTCTAGCAGATCTACCCCAATTTTGAGCTGAATTCTGTGTGGGAAAGTGGGTGAAAATTCATAAAATGTTAGAATTCAAAGAATGTTGATAAAAAGGGTGTGAAAAGGAGACAGACTGAATTAATCTGAAAAAAGGTCTACTGATAATAGCCATAGAATGTATTGAACTCTCTTTGGAAAACAAGAGGAGAATGGATTCAGAAATTAATGGACTAAAATTGGTGTGTGAGAAATTAGGCCTCAATGGTGGACAAAATAATGAGGGGATGGGCTATTCCTCTGATTGCTCCCTTTTGGAGTCCTTAAAGATTTTAAGGAAGAAGGATCAAAATGGCCTGGAGGATGGGTGAACTGAAAGGAGCAAGCTTTACCAATTATGACTCTCATGGTCTGCTATGATCCTAGGATCCATGAGGACACCATTGGACCTCCACTGTCCTGATCCTGAGAGAAGTCCTGACATTACTGGGCCAAAAAGAGGGACCTAGATGACATTGTGACCTCCACCGGCTCCGGCTAAATCCTTAATGCCACCTGGAATGTAAGACTTGCATCCTTCTCTGACCCCTTCCCTGACGTGCCACTTTTCTTCACCACCTGATCACTTCTCTTTCCTCTCTCTCTCTTTTTGCCTTCTGTTTAGTTAGTTATGTTAGCCAGCCAACATTGTCTCTTTTGTAGTACTGCTGTGAACACCTGACCAGAGAGACAGCTAAAACCAATGCCCTACACAGCCCAATGCTGGTACAAGTTTGCCAGGTTGTGGAGTGGCTAATAAGACCATGTGCCATGCATGTGTTTGTCCAGCAGTGAGTTTGCAAATAACAGTCAGAACCCAAGACAGAAGCTGCATTTTCTACCTTTATTGTTCTTTTTGCTTCCTTTTTTGGTGTGTTTGTCTTGTTTCTTCTAGGAAGTGAAATCAAAGTTTAACAGAGGCGGCAAGAGCAACAGCTCTGGACCATTTCAACTAACTTTTTCTCTTTTCTGCAAAAAAGGATAGTTATTGTCATCTTTAATACCGTCTAAAAAAACTGTCCAATTGGGCTTCTCCTTATAAAGAGTCTCTTCAGTAACAGGGAAAGACAATAAGGGATGTTAAAATAAAAGCCTTACTTAATACTTCCCATTTCAAATACTTTAATTTTTAACTCCTCCCCCCTGTATCTTTAATAAGGTTTAAAATATTTTAATAGGCTTTTTCCATGGGACTAAGTAGGCTGCAGTCTATGTACTCAAAATCTTGAACCTTGTTCAACTGTTTATCCTGTCACTGTACAACACTAATGTTAATGTTTTTGTCTCTCTGGGCCCATTTATTCCATCAAAATTAACACATCAGGTCCATATGTAAATTGTTAATAAGTAGTTACAAGAAAATTAACAAATGTTTTAGTTAATAGTTAGTCATACATTATTATAGAATTCAACAAGTAAATAGGTTGTTTATAATCCATGGATTATAACTTCTATAATGACTTTGATAAATTGATGTGCTTATAACTATCTATATTCTGTGCTACTCATCTCTATAACGTTATATCTTCTATTAATCATTTGTTAAGACTTTATTTATAATTGTAAGCATAATATAAAATGTGACCCATAAATATAAACTCACTAAAGTAGTTTTAAAATAGGTCAATCATTACTTTATAGGGTGTGTGACATTGCACTCCATATTCTTTATGAAAATATGCTTGGAACGTGAATATAATGTAACTGGAATATGCTTTATGCAAAAGGTCTCTTGTAAGGTATAATTACAAAGCTTATAATCTACTGAGTGTGTTCATCCTATTTGTATGTATGTATTATTCTTGTATCTAAAACTAGAAATATGAAGTTAACTCTGAGGTCTTATTTTAATTATTCAAAGTGTGGGCATTAATGATGGCTTGGGATCTTGATGGCTCCCATTGACTAGGACAATTGGTTGTAAATGGCTCTGTTTACTTGTAAGCCTTCCTGTGTTCATGTCTCAGAGGACATGTGATCATGTCACTTGGTGCTGGAATCCTTCTTAAATCTGGTGCTTTTCCATTTAGATGGAGGGGTGGGGACCCTGAGAGACAAAAGATTCCTGTCTTGTGCCAAAGCTATAAAAGGGGGTGGAACAGAAAAAAGGGGGCTGCCAGTCATGAGAAATCCCCGAGTTACTACCTGAGCTGGAACTAACAAGAACTGTACCAGGGGAAAGGATTGGGCCCAAACTAGAAAGGAGTCTAGTCTGTGAAAGAAGCTTATTGGAACATCTCTGAGGGTGAGATTTACCTGTATTCAGTTTCTTAATGTATTAGGCTTAGACTTGTGTGTTTTGTTTTATTTTACTTGGTAACTAACTTTGTTCTGTCCATTATTACTTGAAACCACTTAAATGCTACTTTTATACTTAATAAAATCACTTTTGTTTATTAACAAACCCAGAGTAAATGATTAGTACCTGAGGGAGCAAACAGCTGTGCATATCTCTCTATCAGTATTTTAGAGGGCAGACAATTTATGAGTTTACCCCGTATAAGCTTTATACAGAATAAAACGGATTTATTTGGGGTTTGGATCCCATTGGGAGCTAGCTGTCTGGGTGCTGGAGATAGGTAACCTGCTGAGTGGTTTTCAGTTAAAGCCTGCAGCTTTGGGGGCGTGGTTCAGACCTGGGTCTGTGTTGCAGCAGACTGGCATGTCTGGCTCAACAAGGCAGGGTTCTGGAGTCCCAAGCTGGCAGGGAAAATGGGCTCAGAGGTAGTTTCAGCACATCAGGTAACAGTCCCAGGGGGGTCTCTGTGACCGAACCCCATCACAGGCTCTCATATGTCTGAGTGGTTGTTTAGGCCATTTTAAGAGAGCTTTCCCAAAGAGAACTTCTTCCCTGAGAAGTTTACAGTCAAAAGGCCAGATTGTGCAAGGAGCTAAGTATTCTCATCTCCCAATGACTTCACTGGAAGTTGAGGGTGCTCATTAATTCATAGGAGGTGTTTTACACCTTACAGGATTAAGCTCTACAGTAGATAAAAGAGAGCAGAGAATGATAGTCAAAAATAGATGGAAGAATACAGAAGGGGGAGAAATATCATTCATGAGAACTGCTTTTATTACTTATGCATCTTGTTGGTTCCTTTTTAAAATAATTGTATGTGTACATTTCCCCCCCCTAAATGTGTGTATGAAGGAGCAAAGTCAGGCAAGAGATCAAGAGCAGTGAAGCAGATATCAATTTTTTTACAAATAAGAATTATATGGTCTTAAGGTTCAGAATCTCTCAATAGCAAAGCACTCCTATCTAAGGGTATGTCTACACTACGGAATAAGGTCGAATTTATAGAAGTCAGTTTTTTAGAAATCGGTTTTATATATTCAAGTGTGTGTGTCCCCACAGAAAATGCTCTAAGTGCATTAAGTGCATTAACTCGGCGGAGTGCTTCCACAGTACTGAGGCAAGCATCAACTTCCGGAGTGTTGCACTGTGGGTAGCTATCCCACAGTTCCTGCAGTCTCCGCTGCCCATTGGAATTCTGGGTTGAGATCCCAATGCCTGATGGGGCTAAAATATTGTCGCGGGTGGTTCTGGGTACATATCGTCAGGTCCCCATTCCCTCCCTCCGTGAAAGCAAGGGCAGACAATCGTTTCGCGCCTTTTTTCCTGAGTTACCTGTGCAGACGCCATACCACGGCAAGCATGGAGCCCACTCAGGTAATCGTCACCCTATGTCTCCTGGGTGCTGGCAGATGTGGTACTGCATTGCTACACAGTAGCAGCAACCCATTGCCTTCTGGCAGCAGACTGTGCAATAGGACTGGTAGCCGTCATCGTCATGTCCGAGGTGCTCCTGGGCACGTCAGCCAGGAGCGCCTGGGCAGACATGGGCGCAGGGACTAAATTTGGAGTGACTTGACCAGGTCATTCTCTTTAGTCCTGCAGTCAGTCCTATTGAACCGTCTTATGGTGAGCAGGCAGGCAATACAGATTGCTAGCAGTTGTACTGTACCATCTTCTGCCGGGCAGGCAAGAGATGAGGATGGCTAGCAGTCGTATTGCACCATCTTCTGCCGAGCAGCCATGAGATGTGGATGGCATGCAGTCCTTCTGCACTGTCTGCTGTGAGCCAAAGATGTAGAAGATAGATGGAGTGGATCAAAACGAGAAATAAACCAGATTTGTGTTGTACTCATTTGCTTCCCCCCCTCCCCCGTCTGGGGGACTCATTCCTCTAGGTCACACTGCAGTCACTCACAGAGAAGGTGCAGCGAGGTAAATCTAGCCGTGTATCAATCAGAGGCCAGACTAACCACCTTGTTCCAATAAGAACAATAACTTAGGTGCACCATTTCTTATTGGAACCCTCCGTGAAGTCCTGCCTGAAATACTCCTTGATGTAAAGCCACCCCCTTTGTTGATTTTAGCTCCCTGAAGCCAACCCTGTAAGCCATGTCGTCAGTCGCTCCTCCCTCCTTCAGAGCAATGGCAGACAATTGTTCCACGCCTTTTTTCTGTGCGGACGCCATACCAAGGCAAGCATGGAGGCCGCTCAGCTCACTTTGGCAATTAGGAGCACATTAAATACCACACGCATTATCCAGCAGTATATGCAGCACCAGAACCTGGCAGAGCGATACTGGGCGAAGAGGCGACATCAGTGCGGTCACGTGAGTGATCAGGACATGGACACAGATTTCTCTGAAAGCATGGGCCCTGCCAATGCATGCATCATGGTGCTATTGGGGCAGGTTCATGCTGTGGAACGCCGATTCTGGGCTCGGGAAACAAGCACAGACTGGTGGGACCGCATAGTGTTGCAGGTCTGGGACGATTCCCAGTGGCTGCGAAACTTTTGCATGCGTAAGGGCACTTTCATGGAACTTTGTGACTTGCTTTCCCCTGCCCTGAAGCGCATGAATACCAAGTTGAGAGCAGCCCTCACAGTTGAGAAGTGAGTGGCGATAGCCCTGTGGAAGCTTGCAAAGCCAGACAGCTACCGGTCAGTTGGGAATCAATTTGGAGTGGGCAAATCTACTGTTGGGGCTGCTGTGATGCAAGTAGCCCACACGATCAAAGATCTGCTGATATCAAGGGTAGTGACCCTGGGAAATGTGCTTGTGGATGGCTTTGCTGCAATGAGATTCCCTAACTGTGGTGGGGCCATAGACGGAATCCATATCCCTATCTTGGCACCAGAGCACCAAGCCGGTGAGTACATAAACCGCAAGGGGTACTTTTCAATAGAGCTGCAAGCCCTGGTGGATCACAAGGGACATTTCACCAACATCAACGTGGGATGGCCGGGAAAGGTACATGACGCTCGCATCTTCAGGAACTCTGGTCTGTTTCAAAAGCTGCAGGAAGGGACTTTATTCCCAGACCAGAAAATAACTGTTGGGGACGTTGAAATGCCTATATGTATCCTTGGGGACCCAGCCTACCCCTTAATGCCATGGCTCATGAAGCCGTAAACAGGCAGCCTGGACAGTAGTCAGGAGCTGTTCAACTACAGGCTGAGCAAGTGCAGAATGGTGGTAGAATGTGCATTTGGATGTTTAAAGGCGCGCTGGCGCAGTTTACTGACTCGCTTAGACCTCAGCGAAACCAATATTCCCACTGTTATTACTGCTTGCTGTGTGCTCCACAATATCTGTGAGAGTAAGGGGGAGACGTTTATGGTGGGGTGGGAGGTTGAGGCAAATCGCCTGGCTGCTGGTTATGCGCAGCCAGACACCAGGGCGGTTAGAAGAGCACAGGAGGGTGCGGTACGCATCAGAGAAGCTTTGAAAACAAGTTTCATGACTGGCCAGGCTACGGTGTGAAGTTCTCTTTGTTTCTCCTTGATGAAACCCCCCGCCCCTTGGTTCACTCTACTTCCCTGCAAGCTAACCACCCTCCCCTCCTCCCTTTAATCATTGCTTGCAGAGGCAATAAAGTCATTGTTGCTTCACATTCATGCATTCTTTATTCATTCATCACACAAATAGGGGGATGACTACCAAGGTAGCCCAGGAGGGGTGGTGGAGGAGGGAAGGAAAATGCCACACAGCACTTTAAAAGTTTATAACTTTAAAATTTATTGAATGCCAGCCTTCTTTTTTTGGGGCAATCCTCTGTGGCGGAGTAGCTGGTTGGCCGGTGGCCCCCCCACCGCGTTCTTGGGCATCTGGGTGTGGAGGCTATGGAACTTGGGGAGGAGGGCGGTTGGTTACACAGGGGCTGTAGTGGCAGTCTGTGCTGCAGCTGCCTTTGCTGCAGCTCAACCATACACTGGAGCATACTGGTTTGGTCCTCCAGCAGCCTCAGCATTGAATCCTGCCTCCTCTCATCACGCTGCCACCACATTTGAGCTTCAGCCCTCTCTTCAGCCCGCCACTTACTCTCTTCAGCCCGCCACCTCTCCTCCCAGTCATTTTGTGCTTTCCTGCATCTGACATTATTTGCCTCCACGCATTCGTCTGTGCTCTGTCAGTGTGGGAGGAAAGCATGAGCTCAGAGAACATTTCATCACGAGTGCGTTTTTTTTTCTTTCTAATCTTCACTAGCCTCTGGGAAGGAGAAGATCCTGTGATCATTGAAACACATGCAGCTGGTGGAGAAAAAAAAAGGGACAGCAGTATTTAAAAAGACACATTTTATAAAACAGTGGCTACAGTCTTTCAGGGTAAACCTTGCTGTTAACATTACATACATAGCACATGTGCTTTCGTTACAAGGTCACATTTTGCCTCCCCCCACCGTGTGGCTACCCCCTCAACCCTCCCCCCTCCCCGTGGCTAACAACGGGGAACATTTCTGTTCAGCCGCAGGCAAACAGCTCGGCAGGAACGGGCTCCTCTGAATGTCCCCTGAAGAAAAGCACCCTATTTCAACCAGGAGACCATGAATGATATCTCACTCTCCTGAGGATAACACAGAGAGATAAAGAACGGATGTTGTTTGAACGCCAGCAAACATACACTGCAATGCTTTGTTGTACAATGATTCCCGAGTACGTGTTACTGGCCTGGAGTGGTAAAGTGTCCTACCATGAAGGACACAATAAGGCTGCCCTCCCCAGAAACCTTTTGCAAAGGCTTTGGGAGTACATCCAGGAGAGCCGCGAATGCCAGGGCAAATTAATCCTTTCACATGCTTGCTTTTAAACCATGTATAGTATTTTAAAAGGTACACTCACCGGAGGTCCCTTCTCCGCCTGCTGGGTCCAGGAAGCAGCCTTGGGTGGGTCTGGGGGGTACTGGCTCCAGGTCCAGGGTGAGAAACAGTTCCTGGCTGTCGGGAAAACCGGTTTCTCCGCTTGCTTGCTGTGAGCTATCTACAACCTCATCATCATCATCATCTTCTTCGTCCCCAAAACCTGCTTCCGTGTTGCCTCCATCTCCATTGAAGGAGTCAAACAACATGGCTGGGGTAGTGGTGGCTGAACCCCCTAAAATGGCATGCAGCTCATCATAGAAGCGGCATGTTTGGGGCTCTGACCCGGAGCAGCCGTTTGCCCCTCTGGTTTTCTGGTAGGCTTGCCTCAGCTCCTTAAGTTTCATGCGGCACTGCTTCGGATCCCTGTTATGGCCTCTGTCCTTCATGCCCTGGGAGATTTTGACAAAGGTTTTGGCATTTCGAAAACTGGAACGGAGTTCTGATAGCACGGATTCCTCTCCCCATACAGCGATCAGATCCCGTACCTCCCGTTCAGTCCATGCTGGAGCTCTTTTGCGATTCTGGGACTCCATCATGGTCACCTCTGCTGATGAGCTCTGCATGGTCACCTGCAGCTTGCCACGCTGGCCAAACAGGAAATGAGATTCAAAAGTTCGCAGTTCTTTTCCTGTCTACCTGGCCAGTGCATCTGAGTTGAGAGTGCTGTCCAGAGCGGTCACAATGGAGCACTCTGGGATAGCTCCCGGAGGCCAATACCGTCGAATTGTGTCCACAGTACCCCAAATTCGACCCGGCAAGGCCGATTTAAGCGCTAATCCACTTGTCAGGGGTGGAGTAAGGAAATCGATTTTAAGACCCCTTTAAGTCGAACTAAAGGGCTTCATCGTGTGGACAGGTGCAGGTTTACATCGATTTAACGCTGCTAAATTCGACCTAAAGTCCTAGTGTAGCCCTGGGCTAACTGAGACAGTCCATAAGACCTAGAATAATTCATGGTCTTAGAATTTATCCTAGCCTTTCTCAAACTTTGGACCCGTCCAATCTTCTGTCCCTGATCTCACCTGATGCAGGCTGCCACATATAGGGGATAATACTTCTTGGTACCTTTATTTAAAAAGAAACCATAACAATAGTGGCTATAAGGGATTGTTTTACAGGAATTAGATGTGAGAAAGATTAAGGGCAATATTAGTCTGGTGGGTAAAACTGCTGGTAATTCTTTCATTGCTAATTACTCCTGCAGGGGCTCTTCTTTCTCCCCCTTTCTTTCTTGAAGCTCCCCAGCACCTGCCCCTTTTCACCATCTATACTTAACCCCGGGCTGACCACATCAATTCTCATGGAGTCTTTACTGTCTATATGCTAACACTCAGATCTACCTAGCTATCCATGATTTCCCCAATCTGTGTAGGCTCTGATGTTTTCCTGTCCTTCCAGTATTGTATAGTGATGACAGTTTCCTCATAGTTCAGATCGTAACTGAATTTCTGTCATTAATTTGATTTTGCCATCACCTCAATCTTTTCTACATTCCAAATGGTTGGGTTGTCCCACCCCAGGAGGTCCACAGGAAGACGGTAATGCTTCAAACCGTCTAATCTTGCATAGTCTCCCCCTCGTGCAAACTTTTTCAGGCTTGCAGAAAGGGTGACCTTCTGCTATAGCTTGTAGGAGATCTGGCAGACCAGGGGTTTGGTAGATCTGGGGGCATTCCTACCTGGGAGTTCTGCTTCTGCAGAATTTAGAATTTCTGCATGAATGTAGCTCCTCTTTGGTTTCTCCCTCTGAATTTGGAAACTTGACAAATGTGGCATTTTTAGCTATACAAAAGTAGGTGAAAGTATAATGATTCTGTTTTTCTATGTAGTGAACCATTTAAATGTAAGAAGGCTCATATTAGAGGGTAAGACGCTATTCTGTATATCTGTGTGTCTGTCTGTCTCTCTGTGTCTGCTAGAGACTTGGCTCTTTTTCTTTTGTTGTTTTCCTTATTCTTAGATAGGTGTTCTGGAAGGAAAATACATGCTTTGCTCCTTGGGTATGTAAACATGGCTTAGCCCAGCACTTCTTCAGGCCCTTCTGTAGCATTTCAGAGCTTTACAGAATCACCATTCCTAACCCCTTCCTAGTTTAGAACCTTAGGAGGAGCATCATGACATGCACATCACCCTGAGGAGTATTTTTAAGTTGAGCATGGCCCATGCAGATGTATGCATCTGTGGAAACTGCTATTAATATCTAGCTAAGCTAAGACACAAGCCTTCCAAAATTAGTCTTCATCAAAACCAGCGGAGTAGAAATTAGGTGTCTGTGCAATGCCATTAGATCTGGAGGTATAATGGGCCAAAAAGGCATTAATAAAACTTTTAGAGGTCAAAGTTTAATTTTTGAATCTGTCTATGCCACCTCCATAATTTCATGCTTCATTTGTCCCAAATTTTAAACAATGTTTAAATAAGTTTTATAACCCCCTGTTTTAGGTTATAAGACAACCACTAACATATAGGGGTCTGGAAGAAATTTCCTTTATGGATGATTGTTCCATAATTGTCCATTAGAGGATTTTTTTCTACCTTCTTAGGATCACGTTCAACGAAAGCATACCTCACTACTAGAATGACTGGATCAGATCTGGAACAGTAATTCCTATATATTTATGTTCTTTCTCTGGGATCAAATCTTGCATGTGAAATGTCAGGTGCATCAGATTTGGGTTCTTTTTCTTTGTTTTTTGGATTGTTTTTTTCTGCCATGTTTAAGGAGGCACGGGAGTTTCAAAACTGGGCTTCCATTGGGAAGTTATCAACAACCTTATCTATGGGGGGGCCTAGCGTGCCTCCATAATGTGAAAAACATTAAAAAACATATCTGTATCTATAATGCAAATCAAATTGCCACATTGATTTCAAGTTCTTATGCATCTGCTGGATTTCTTCTCTGGCACGCATTGTATGGTATCACTCTGTTGTATTGTATAATAGCGTGATGTTTTATATGCCTTGTCATACTTTGGCTTTGGTAAAATAGACCTTTGACTCCTTTACTCACATGCAACTCTTCTCAACCCTTTATTTTTAAGCTATATATTAAGAATTTGAATTCGCTGTATCATATTTTATTTTTAGGCCTTCTTTCCTCACAGTTGTAAATGCTTCTCAGTATAAAGCAAGAGGGTCAAGAGTCATAAGTGTTACATTTCCAAATCTGATTGTTTGAATTGTTCATACTTCTATAAAAATCAGCTGTAGAAAGTAAAATGAGATGTTGTAAGAATGTGCTCGGTCTCAGTGGTATAGTGAAGGCAAGTTGGTAAGTGGTAGCTATAGTAACTGGCATGTTTGTAAAATACTGTAGCATAGCAATTAAATATAACACAAGTGCAACAAAACCTTGTAGCAACCTTCACTTTCTTTTTCTTAGTTCTCATCAAAATTTGCAAGTTAATGAATATACAGCACGAATTTTACCCCTGGAAGGTTGGCATGCTGGACTTTTTGTTTTCTCTGTGCCTCTTAGGACTGTAAACAGTTTGGGGCTGACACAGAAAGGTAGACACTTCTAAGGAAGGAGTTAATTACGTGGTACTTAAATGTTAATGAATTTCACCCTGAGATGAAATACTCTTTAGACTTGCATTCAGTGGTTCACAAGTCTGGCTCACTAATCTGGTGCATGGCTAGACTGGGAGAATACCTACGTTCCATCTATCTGACTGAATGGTATCTTCATCCCTCCTTTCACTGTATCTCTTAAATTTCCATCAGAAGCCCATAATTACATGCAGGGAAGATGTGTTAGGGTGACCTCTGCAGTTTAGATCCTGTTAACGAAGTGCTTGATCCAAAGCTCATTGAAGTCAATAGAAATATTTCTATTGACATCAATGGGCTTTGGATCAGGATCTAAAGACATTTTCCAGAATGGCTCATTACCCCATAGTTTCTTGTGATGAAGTGACTGCCTGTCATTGAAGTTTGCAGTGGTGTTGTCTCAGGATATTAGAGAGACAAGTTGGGTGAGGTAATATTTTGTATTGGATCAGCTTCTGTTGCTGAGGTGTTGCGGTAATATCTCTAACTTCTGTTGGTGAGAGAGACAAGCTTTTGAGCCTAAACAGACTCTAGACCTGAAGCACAGCTCTGTGTTAGCTCAAAAGCTTGTCTCTCTCACCAACAGAAGTTTAGAGATATTACCGCAATGAAAGATATTACTTCACCCACTTTGTCATTGAAGTTGTCATTCATAGAACTTTGAAAATGCTAAAGAGGAAGCAAGATTCTATCAAGGATTAAATTTTGAAACCTTGCCATAGTTGGATCCATCCTAAGCATAGTTTCTTGGGGTCCACATGGCATGGCTACACAGAGGATAATATCTTAGTTAATGTCCTTCACTATTAAATTTCAAATTGTTATTAGTTACCAGGGCTAGCTGGAAAACAACAATTCAGTTTCATAAAATATTTAAGGTTATGACATTTGTTTTCATTCCCATTTGTATGAAAACTAAACCTTTAAAAACTGTAAAAAAAATGAGAGAGGGCCATATATGATGAATTGAGGCTATGTCTGTACAACTTATGAATTCTGATTCATAGTGTGAAGTTGCATTATGAAAAACTGCTGTATCATTAGTGCCTACATGTATATGGATCTACCATTGCTGACAGGTCCTGTAGCATGTACACCCCAAACAGATACAAAGGGAAATACTTAAGGTTAATGATGGTCCATTGATCTCACAAAAACTATGCAAAAAAGCAGCTGCATCCTTAGAAAGATCAGATTAGCTGATTCCTCTGGAGCAACGGGAGAAGGTAGGAGCAGTAGACAATTTTCCTGGGAGTTAGAACAAAAGAGACCAGGTGACCTGGAGGGGTTTAAATAAATAAACACACAGGAATAGAGAGCCAGACAAGAAGAGGATGGATGTAGCAGAAGAGAGCAAGGTCAGAGAAGCTGGGTAAGAGAATCTAGGAGAGAGAAGTCACCCAGCATGTGGCAGCCTTCTGGGGCAGGGGTACTCGGACTGCTTTATTGAGCCCAGATGTCCACAAGAACTGTGGAAAACCCAAGGGATTTGGGCCCAGCCCAGAGCATGCTCTGGAGCGGTGCAGAAACTGAGATAGGGACATGCATTTAGTGTTTATTGTTTTGTATCATTTGTACTCTTCTATGCATTATGTGATTAAATATAAAAGAGTATAAAGATGTTAGACTGTGCAAAGTATGTGTGTGCACATGTCTGTGCATGTGTTGACTGCTTAACAACTACTGTGGGCCCCTGAGAGAGTGAAACTGTAAACCAAAAGCCTCAAACCGTTTGGGCAGAGTTCTGGGAGAAGGATGTGGTTAGTGACTGAGGTGTCTTGGGGGGTCAGCACTGGTCCTGGGGCCTAAGGCTGAGGAGCACCGTCTCTAAGAAGTGAGAGCAGATTAAGAGTCAGTGACCAGGAAATGTACCAGAGAAGTCAAGGGAGGAACCTGTGCTACAGCTTGCTGAGGCTGTAAGAGCTTAACACACCCTAGGGAATTGCGAGCACAGAGGCTTGGATGCCCCTCATAGCAGTCCTACTGGGTGGCCAGCAGGGAACCCTTATTGAATTGTGCAACACTGTCTCCCAATAGCCTACTGGTTAGATCAGTTAGTTGGGAGGCTGTGGACCCAGGTTCAAGTTCCTGATGTACCTGCTCTAGAGCAACGACCTGAACCTTAGCTTCCTACATCCCAGATGAGTGCCCTTATCACTTTCTGTTCTGGGATGAGTATATCTCTCTCACTTTGACCAAAAACTGATACATTCCAACAACTTGGCCTTTCCTGACCAAAAACTGATACATTCCAACAACTTGGCCTTTCCTGATGAAAAACCATTGCACTGAAAAATTCCTGACCAGCTCTATTAGTTATACTGTGGGTTACATAGTTCTCAGAAGGCAATATTAAATGTCCTTGAACTTCTTGAATTGATAATGGTAGGCATGTGAAACTGTAGTGCATAAATATATGGACATGTGGGTTTTTTTTCTCAATCTACATGTCAAAGTGGGGAAGATTGAAGTAGAATCCTCACAGAGAGGGGATTTGTGAGACTGAGTAATCATGCAGGAAATTAACTTTTCCAGAAACATTTCTCTTTTGTGGAAACGGATTTTACTGTGTCATAATTACATCACATTCCAGTTGTCTGTAACCCCACATCCCAGGTCTTAGACAGTTTCTGCTACCAAATTAGTCTGAAATCTCTAGAAGTACAGTAATTTAAACACTTCTCTTTATGACTTCCTAGAGTTGGTATGTACAGATGCCATTTCAATCTGATGGACTAAGATGGGGCAATGTTCTATTTGTACTTACTGCTGAAAGCCCATTCCAAACAAACGTAAAACATGTAAATGCTGTATTAAAAACTTAACCAATAGGGTTTTGAAGAAATGTTGATACTATATTTGGGGTTGGGGAATGGGGAGAGACCCTTGAGAAATATTGCATTCTAAATAAAGTATATTTAATCTTTGCTTAAATGGATTTCAATCTCTCTCTCTCTCTCTCTCCTCTCTGTCAGCTGCCATGGGCAAATTGATACTAGGAAAGGAATGGACAAAGGGAATTTTGCTCTTGGCATTTTTAGGTTTACTGTGATTTTCTGACTTTGGAACTGAATATTGTATGTCTGTATATGAAGATGAAGCACATTAGTTAGTTCAGCGGTGATTGCTAAGCTCTCTCTACATATCTATGGATCAGGCAAGGGATTTTTCATTTCATATACCATTGGCAGATTGCTGTTCTGCTTCCCTAGAGTCAATATTGGGAAGAAGAAAAGAACAAAATTTATATTATATACAGGAAAAAAAGTTGAAAGAATGTTATTTCGGTTGCAAGTCAAACATGTGAAAGTTAGGAAATACAAGATATAGTCATTGTCCATGCAACCTTAATTATGCTCCACTGCGCATCCAACGTGTGCACTGAATGAGGCAGGGGGTCCTGTGGAAAAATGACATGTGATTACATAATTAGCAACTGTACTAGAATGCGTACATACAAGGGGACTGCATTAAAGTTCCATGGGCAAGGTCAATTTTTCAACCTAAATAATATTCTTCTAACATAGATTATTTTGTAATAAAAGGTAAACACAATGTCTAATATATGCAACTGTAACAATGCTAATTACCCTATGAATGGTTTGAACATTGAACCTGCAGCATGACAGCATACCATTCGGGCTATAGGGTTAACTGTTACTGGAATGCCACAGAAGGTTAGGTCCAGGGGATGGACAGAGGAACCCTGATCTCCTAGGAAATAGAGGAGCTTCTTCTCCATTTGGTGCCACAGAGGGGGTTAGAGGGGGAATATGATGGTGGCCAAATTTTGTGTTTATCTAACTATCATCCCCCCAGTCTCAATTGCTCTGGCAGCTCCCAGAGCTCTGGCTGCTTTAATGGAAGTGTGGCATTGGTCTTAGAATTATTTTGCCATGCAAATGACAATAGGAAAATGCAGTTTTAAACTGTTTATATCTCTGTAAAAACTGAATGGAAATTTATGGGGATGAGGAGAAAGAAAAGGTATTTCTGTTGCCCAAGGGCATTCTCCTGCTGAATTTCAAAGGTTTGCTCCAAACCCTGGTGATATGTGATCTTCTCAGAGGAAAGGCTGCAAGAATCCTTTAGAATGGAAAATGATGAGCAACCTAAAATAGGGATGCTTCCAGCACCACATCTAATTAAGAATTTTCAAAAGAGGTTAGGGGAGGCTCCTTTGAAATCCCGGTCTATCCTTTTTTTATATCCGACTAGGTGGGATTTTCCCTACATGTGTGCCCATTCTTTGAAACCAGTAACTAATATTATTTGTTAAATGGTCACTTTGGGTCTGATCCTGTGCCACCTGAAGTTGGTTTCAAAGCTCCCCTTAACTTCAGTGGTGCAGGATCTGAGTAATCTTTAAGGGCATATACAGTAATTTATGTTTTCCATGGGTACAAAGGTGCATCCAACAGCAGAACTGCCTTCTGCCAAATCGGGTGGGGGACCGTATTTTAGAGGTTCAGGGGCAGACAATGATTGCACACCTCATACAAGTAGCTCAGCTCCATGGAGTATCAGCTATTACAGGATCACATCACCACATAGGAGATGTACTGGGACCATGATGAAGTCTACTACAATCTCTGAGTTTCAGTAGCAGCCACTATGTGGCTGCCAGGAGAATACTTTCCCAGCTTAGGCCCTCCATCAAGGTATCCAGCATGCAGCCAGGCATTTGGGTTGTATCCCAGAAGCCTGGATTTAGGCCTTGATTGTCATTTCATTGCCATCTCACTACTTCCGATCTTTAACACGACATACATTAGACTAAAATATGGAAATCAACTAGCAATTTATCAGCTTACTCAACTTAAGTAATACATTTTCTTAAATTAAGAAATACTCTACAGCAAGTGAAGAAAGACTGCAGCAAAACAAATAATTTCTAGCAACAGACCAAACTTAGATCTCCTTACATATTATCAAGTAATTGACTGAAAGATTTTACCTGTAATAAGGAAACAGAAAATGTTCTAATTGTATTGTAGAAGTTTTAGTTGTGTGGAGAATAAATGAGAGATGGAGATTATATATCTGAAAATATAATCAAAGTAACAGTCTTACAGGATGCATAATATCTCACCAAGAAATAGAAAAATGTTTGTTTGAAACACTTTTCACAAAAAAATGGCTTTTTCATCAAAACAGAAATTTCCATCAAACAATATTTCCAACAAAAATAATTTTGGGGGGGTTTCATCAACACCCCACCCCTTTTTTTGTTTTGTTTTTGTTTTTTCAGCAACCAAAAACTGAAAATGTTTTGCTGATCAGGCAAAAAAAAAAAATTCAGTAAAACTGATCTTTTTTACCCAAGTGGCCACGGTGTTTCAGGTTTTGTTTGCCATCAAAATATTTTGGGTTTTGGTTGGCAAAAATTGGGGAAAAATCAGTTTTCATTTTTTATGAAAACCCAAGAAATTTTGTAGCAAGTTTTCATTAACTGATTTTTTTCCCATTTACCACAACATTTTTCACAGAGGGGAAAAAAATCTCCACATATCCTGACCAGCTCCAATCTCACTTTTCCAGAAATGTTTGTGTAAACATTGCAGTGTACAAAAAATGCACACTTGCAGATAGTATGAATGAGGATGGCTTGCAATTTGTGTTGCAAAAAAGGGAGCAGCAAGCTGATGATATTTGTGGTCTGAGGAAAGGGAGGACAACAGATCTTTGAAAAGGGGTAGAGTCAGCAGCACTTGTTTCAGGATGCCAAGTTGCAGCAGCTCAAGTAGCCAGCTAAATTCAATATGCTAATTAGTCTCTCTGTTCTGGCTCAACCACTGTGTAGTTTGGGCTACTGCCGACCTTTTTTATAAAAGTCCATAAAACATTTAGACATTGATGTATGTCAAGAAAGCAGGCTAAAGGTGGGGGTTTGGAGATGGGAGATATATATAAGAGAGAGAGATCCTTCAGTAGGCATCACTGGCAATTTTTAATTCAAGACTGGATGTTTTTTCTAAAGAATGTGGTCTAAGTCAAACAGGAATTATTTCAGGTAAGTTCTGTGGCATGAGTTATGCAGGTCAGATCACACCAGTCTCTTCTAGCCTTAGAATTTGTGATTCTTTATGTTAAGCCAAATAACTCAGTTTTGCCTCAGTCATTGGCCCAGAATATTTCTGAGGTATACAGTAAAATTTAAGGTTGTCCACAGAACCTAATTTGATGTATTCAATGGATTTTTTATGATATGGACCAATCACTTTTTGCTCTACATTGATAAAGATCTAGTCAGTTAAGGCAATATATATGTGCTACACTGTATGAAAAATGAAGTAATCTCCAGCACACAACACCTGAGTTATTGTGCTCATTGAATTATTCATGGGTTTCCATGTGTCTCCCTGCAACACACAACTCTTCCTCACTGGCAGGTCTAAAGAAAAAAAAAAGTAGCCCTTACCATGGGGCTTGGGAGGTATGGGGGGTGGAGGTGGAGGTTTATTTCAAATATATTGAACAAGAATGAATTTTAAAATTGAACATTTTAACTAGCACTGGGTGGGAAACAATTTGCATTAACATTAACATTTTTGAGTTTTCACAAAAGCTGAAGTTTTGTCAATTTTCATGAACCAAAAATCTGAAGGAAAAGAAGAATTCAGGTCAAGTTCAGCTAGAGGCAGCCTACAGGATAGTTTAGGAAAGCATAGGTGTGGACTCTGTGTTTGGAGGTAGCAGGATTTTGGTGAGTGGTGCATTTGGTCTGTCTGTGGATTGATTCATAGATACTAAGGTCAGAAGGGACCATTATGATCATCTAGTCTGACCTCCTGCACAACACAGGCCACAGAATTTCACCCACTCACTCCTGTGAAAAACCTCTCACCTATGTCTGAGCTATTGAAGTCCTCAAATCGTGGTTTAAAGACTTCAAGGAGCAGAGAATCCTCCAGCAAGTGACCCGTGCCCCATGCTACAGAAGAAGGTAAAAAACCTCCAGGGCCTCTTCCAATCTGCCCTGGAGGTAAATTGCTTCCCGACCCCAAATATGGCGATCAGCTAAACCCTGAGCATATGGGCAAGATTCACCAGCCAGATACTACAGAAAATTCTTTCCTGGGTAACTCAGATCCTACCCCATCTAATATCCCATCACAGGCCATTGGGCCTATTTACCATGAATATTTAATTACCAAAACCATGTTATCCCATCATACCATCTCCTCCATAAACTTACCGAGTTTAATCTTAAAGCCAGATAGAACTTTTGCCCCCACTGCTTCCCTTAAAAGGCTATTCCAAAACTTCACTCCTCTGATGGTTAGAAACCTTCATCTAATTTCAAGTCTAAACTTCCTGGTGGCCAGTTTATATCCATTTGTTCTTGTGTCCACATTGGTACTGAGCTTAAATAATTCCTCTCCCTCTCCGGTATTAATCCCTCTGATATATTTATAGACAGCAATCATATCTCCCCTCAACCTTCTTTTAGTTAGGCTAAACAAGCCAAGCTCCTTGAGTCTCCTTTCATAAGACACGTTTTGCATTCCTCAGATCATCCTAGTAGCCCTTGTCTAACTAGTTGTTCTCTGTGTACTGGCTGCATAGCTAGGCTATGGGCTCCTGTGTAAATACTGAGACAGGTTTGTTTGTTGGTGCCTGGGTAAAGGCTCTAACCCTTGGAGCTTTGATCAGTTCCTCAGTGTGAAGGCTCTGAGTGGTTAATGGCTCCCTGGTAGTGAGTGAGGGGTGGAACTGAGCTGAGCTAAGCAGGGAGACTTGGTATAAAAAAGTCATTTGCTAGGCACACTCAAGAACTGTGAATAGAGGCAGCTAACAGGAGAGGGAGGAAGTTGAGAGAGGAATTCTGAGAGGCTTTCCTTCCAGGTTCAGCTCTACATGCAATTTCAAGATGGTCAGCCATGGAACAATGGAGATGAGGGAGAGGAAGTCAAAGGGGAGGCCTGGCAATTTGTAACCTCTAGAAGTAAGAGGTCATGGTAGCTTTCTACACAGTCAGAGACAGACAGTGATGGGCAGCCTGTGGGCACCGGAGAAAAGAGGAACAGGAGAAATTCCACACAGTTCAAAGTTTCCAATTGATACCAGTTCCTCAATGTGGAAACTGTGGAAGACACCCCTCAAGATCCAGCTCGTGCAAGGGAATGGAGAGATGTATAGGATGCATGGGTGGATGGCCCAAACTGTAAGAAAATCAAGCTTGCCTACAGATTTCTCCAGCAATCCAGGGAAGACAGATTATCTTTATTGGGGATTCATTATTCAGAAGAATCAAAAGAAACTTCTGCGAGGGACAGGTGGACAACAGAAAGATGTGCTGCCTTCCTGGAATGAAGACACAAGACATCACTGTAAGACTGGATAGGCTTTTGAAGTCAGTTGGAAAGGATCCACTGGTGATGTTGCATACGGGTACTAATGATCCTGAGACAAGGGATATCTCACAGGTAGCTCATGACTTTAGGGAACTCAGAAATGTGCTGAAGAAGAATGTTCAAGCAATCTTTTCTAAGATGCTTGCTGTCCCACAAGCAAAGGAAGGAAGAAGATTCTGGAAATGAACTGCAAGCTAGGTGAGTGGTGTAGGGTATTATTTTTTAGGAAGTGTGTTTCACCTTCTGTGAAGAAGGGGGTCTGTATAGTTTGGATGGGCTCAATAGAAGGGACCAATCTTCTTGGGGACGGCCTGGATATGATAGTCAAGAGGTCATTAAACTCAACACAAAATTGATGTGTTCAGAGCAAAATTAATCAAAGAACCAAAGGACATGAAGAGAAGATATTACTGAATTGCCTGTACACCAATGCTAGGAGGCTGACTAACAAAGCTCAGTGGTTCGAGCATTGGCCTGCTAAACCCAGGGTTGTGAGTTCAATCCTTGAAGGGGCCACTTAGGGATCTGGGGAAAAAATTGGGGATTGGTCCTGCTTTGAGCAGGGGGCTGGACTAGATGACCTCCTGAGATCCCTTCCAACCCTGATATTCTATGATTCTAAGGGGTATTGGAATTGCTCATTTATGAGCATAAATTTAATCTACTTGGTATTACTGAAACCTAGTGGAATGATTCCCATGACTGAAATATTTAAATGCATGGTTAAACCTATTTAGGACGGGTCAGCTGTGCAAATAGGGAGGGGGAGTAGCACTCTGTGTCAAAAATGGCATTACCTGTTTTTGAATCACTGATCACTTGGAGATCATGAATGCTTGTGGATCAATATGCTAACACAAAGCACAAGCATTATTGGTGTCTGCTAGAGACCATCAAATCACACTAGGGAACAGGATGACCAGCTTGTTATGTATCTATCTGTAATGTGTAGGGAAAAAAAGCTGTGAGATCATGGGAGGTTTCAATTTGAGTGACATATGCTGCCAGTACTAAAACACCTTTTGAATTTAAATATGATAGATAACAATTCCTTAAATCAAAAAGTGTTTCATCCAACATGGGGGAATTTCTATATTAGACTTCATCCTGATAGATAAGGAGGAACTGATCACAGAATTAAAAAAATGAATGGTGACTGTGGTACAACTGATCATGACTTGATCGCATTTCAATGTGTAAACAAAATCAAGTGTAGACTAGTGATATTTATACTTGCTACTTTAAAGGGCCAATTTCAGAAAGCTGAAAACAATTATGAGCCAAATCAGCTGGAAGAATTTTATCAGAAAAAATGTGTGAATGATAATTTGGAATTGTTTAAGAATACTTTACTACATGCCCAAAAAAGGCACAATTGAAGAAGGCCATATTGGTTTAAAAATTGACCGGGTTTAGAGGGAAAGTGAAGGCAGCTATGAAAAAGATTATATAACAAATGGAAGAAAAGAGGAAACTAATAGTAATGAATATAAAACAGATAGAGAACCCATAATAACATTATAGCTTAGAAGGTTAAACAGGTCACATGACCTCATTGCTAAGGGAACTTCTCTGGAATAAAATTAAATACAAAGGAAGGGAATACTGATGAGTGCTAATTTACAGAAGTATGAATATTAAGCATTCCTGATCTGTGACAACTGATACTACCTCCCTGTTTAATTTAGTAGAAAAACATTAACAAGGAAAAATCTCTTAATTTGCCACCTGGAAAAAAATGCATAGGCAATTGTTACTTAGCAATACTACTCCATTAATCATGTTTGTCTGGGTTTGGATAATGCAAGGAGGAGGAATACTATGTAATTATCTATTTATTGTAGACACACTACAGTATGGTTAGCTCTGAATAAAGATATTGTGTTTCACAGTAGCAGCCGTGTTAGTGTGTATTTGCAAAAAGAAAAGGAGTACTTGTGGCACCTTAGAGACTAACAAATTTATTTGAGCATAAGCTTTCGTGAGCTACAGCTCAGTTCATCGGATGCATTCAGTGGAAAATACAGTGGGGAGATTTATATACATAGAGAACATGAAACAATGGGTGTTACCATACACACTGTAACCAGAGTGATCACTTAAGGTGAGCTATTACCAGCTGGAGAGCGGGGGGGGGGAAATACTTTTTGTAGTGATAATCAAGGTGGGCCATTTCCAGCAGTTGACAAGAACGTCTGAGGAACAGTGGGGGGGGGGGGGGATAAACATGGGGAAATAGTTTTACTTTGTGTAATGACCCATCCACTCCCAGTCTCTATTCAAACCTAAGTTAATTGTATCCAGTTTGCAAATTAATTCCAATTCAGCAGTCTCTCATTGGAGTCTGTTTTTGAAGTCTTTTTGTTGAAGTATTGCCACTTTTAGGTCTGTAATCGAGTGACCAGAGAGATTGAAGTGTTCTCCAACTGGTTTTTGAATGTTATAATTCTTGACGTCTGATTTGTGTCCATTTATTCTTTTACGTAGAGACTGTCCGGTTTGGCCAATGTACATGGCAGAGGGGCATTGCTGGCATACATCCTGGGAACTACAGGCCAGTCAGCCTCACCTCAGTCCCTGGAAAAATCATGGAGCAGGTCCTCAAAGAATCAATCCTGAAGCACTTACATGAGAGGAAAGTGATCAGGAACAGTCAGCATGGATTCACCAAGGGAAGGTCATGCCTGACTAATCTAATCGCCTTTTATGATGAGATTACTGGTTCTGTGGATGAAGGGAAAGCAGTGGATGTATTGTTTCTTGACTTTAGCAAAGCTTTTGACACGGTCTCCCACAGTATTCTTGTCAGCAAGTTAAGGAAGTATGGGCTAGATGAATGCACTATAAGGTGGGTAGAAAGCTGGCTAGATTGTCGGGCTCAACGGGTAGTGATCAATGGCTCCATGTCTAGTTGGCAGCCGGTGTCAAGTGGAGTGCCCCAGGGGTCGGTCCTGGGGCCGGTTTTGTTCAATATCTTCATAAATGATCTGGAGGATGGTGTGGATTGCACTCTCAGCAAATTTGCAGATGATACTAAACTGGGAGGAGTGGTAGATACGCTGGAGGGGAGGGATAGGATACAGAAGGACCTAGACAAATTGGAGGATTGGTCCAAAAGAAATCTGATGAGGTTCAATAAGGATAAGTGCAGGGTCCTGCACTTAGGATGGAAGAATCCAATGCACCGCTACAGACTAGGGACCGAATGGCTAGGCAGCAGTTCTGCGGAAAAGGACCTAGGGGTGACAGTGGACGAGAAGCTGGATATGAGTCAACAGTGTGCCCTTGTTGCCAAGAAGGCCAATGGCATTTTGGGATGTATAAGTAGGGGCATAGCGAGCAGATCGAGGGATGTGATCGTTCCCCTCTATTCGACACTGGTGAGGCCTCATCTGGAGTACTGTGTCCAGTTTTGGGCCCCACACTACAAGAAGGATGTGGATAAATTGGAGAGAGTCCAGCGAAGGGCAACAAAAATGATTAGGGGTCTAGAGCACATGACTTATGAAGAGAGGCTGAGGGAGCTGGGATTGTTTAGTCTGCAGAAGAGAAGAATGAGGGGGGATTTGATAGCTGCTTTCAACTACCTGAAAGGGGGTTCCAAAGAGGATGGCTCTAGACTGTTCTCAATGTTAGCAGATGACAGAACGAGGAGTAATGGTCTCAAGTTGCAATGGGGGAGGTTTAGATTGGATATTAGGAAAAACTTTTTCACTAAGAGGGTGGTGAAACACTGGAATGCGTTACCTAGGGAGGTGGTAGAATCTCCTTCCTTAGAGGTTTTTAAGGTCAGGCTTGACAAAGCCCTGGCTGGGATGATTTAACTGGGAATTGGTCCTGCTTCGAGCAGGGGGTTGGACTAGATGACCTTCTGGGGTCCCTTCCAACCCTGATATTCTATGATTCTATGATATCACATTGGTAGATGTGCAGGTGAACGAGCCTCTGATAGTATGGCTGATGTGATTAGGCCCTATGATGGTGTCCCCTGAATAGATATGTGGACACAGTTGGCAACAGGCTTTGTTGCAAGGATAGGTTTCTGGGTAAGTGGTTCTGTTGTGTGGTGTGTGGTTGCTGGTGAGTATTTGCTTCAGGTTGGGGGGCTGTCTGTAAGCAAGGACTGGCCTGTCTCCCAAGATCTGTGAGAGTGATGGCTCGTCTTTCAGGATAGGTTGTAGATCCTTGATGATGTGTTGGAGAGGTTTTAGTTGGGGGCTGAAGGTGACGGCTAGTGGCGTTCTGTTATTTTCTTTGTTGGGCCTGTCCTGTAGTAGGTGACTTCTGGGTACTCTTCTGGCTTTGTGTTTGTGATCCTTTAAAACTGCATGGGAAAGTAAGATATTATATATATATATTTTTTATAATTAGCCTTCTCCATGGAGTTTCTAAGGTATCTTTTTTTCTAATGATTATTCTAGGAAGTACTCCAGTATTAAATTACATAATAGTTCCCACTGGGCAGGCCTGTATTTGTAAGGTTGGGGTGTTTTTTTTTTTTTTCCTTTTAGCTTGACATTTATCTGCACCAGTTGCTTTGTGGAATGTGGCTGGTACACCATGGCTGTGAAAGACCTGCTGCACAGCTGAAGACTGGGAGCTGAAAGCCTCTTCTGTTAGGCGAACAGTACGCTTAAGCCCAACTGCATCAGCAATGTATTCGATCTGTCTGTGTCACAGTTGACACTACTTATAAAGACATTTTTTTTTCTGTAGTGGAGCTAGGAGTGTGTGGTTACTCTGGCTGCTTTGTGCCTGACACAGCCCATCTACTTCTTGTCTACTGTGGTTTTGATGTGACAGCTGGAGTTGGAAAATGAAAGTAGACAAGTTGGCGATAAAAATACTTTACCTTCTGAGCAGAAAAGGGTAGAGTAGAGGGATGAGATAGAAACAGAGGGGTAGAAATTATGTAATAAGTTTTGAAGCTTGATAAAGCATAGGGGTTCTTATTACAAATTTTTGGTGGCCTCAAAGTGCTGCTGGTGGCTGTTCCCACACTTTTTCCAAAAATACTTAATTAGCTTTATGAAAAACAAATAAATATGCACATATACGTGACCAAATCATTGTAATTTATTTATTGCTAGCTAGTAAGTCCGTTGTGAAAAGTGATATTAACAAACTTACAAATATCACTTTTCACAGTAGACTTACTCAGCTCTGCCAAGCCTGGGGACAAATTAAGCCCTGAATGAGGTGCTGGGGGAGGCAGTGGGGGCCTAGAGCCTGAAGCCCCGCTGCCATCCAGCCGGATCCTGGGACTAGAGCCCAAAGCCCTGCTACCAGAGCCTGCCAGCCCACGTCCCCAGGGATGAAGCCCAAAGCCCGAGCCCCACCACCACCGGGAAGGTGAGGAACTCACTGGGTGCCTGCTCCTGCGCCCAACCCCTGCTGGCAGCTCCAGCAACCCAAGGCGATGCATCCAGGAGCAACAGCAAGAGGGAGGGGCTGTTACTCGTCTCCCCCGCCCCCTGCCCAGGAGGCTGTGGCCACAAGAAAAGCCCCTGGTGGCCACATTTGAGAAACGCTAAGTGTTGGGTTAATTTGCACTGACCATCCATTAACCTCTTTGAAGAAAGTTAAGTTTTGTTTTTGCGGTCTCAAAGATGCATTTTTCTTTTGCCTCTTAGCTGTGATTAAATAATAACTGTATTTTATATAGCTTAGCTATCTTGTTTTTGGGGGGAGGATTGGGAGTAAAAGAGGGTGTTTGGCTGACAACACAATCTTTTAAAACCATATAACTGCAATACAAGGTATTCATGTACTGCATCTGTTAAATCCAGTGTTTGTAGTTTGTGGCTTTTAATTGATCAATGTCCTATCATTTGGGTTCATATGTAAGTGGTGTCTAAAATTGTGATGTTTTGTATACAAATCTCCTTCTAATATTAAAAATCCCCCAAGTTTTTGTTTCTTTTTGGTTTGCATTTGTACTGACCGAAGAAACATTCAGCTTACTTCCAAAGGAGTAAGGGAAAAAAATCACTGCAAAGTCCAGGACAGTTCATTCTGACTTGCAAAGCTGATCAGTGATGCACGCTGTTTGACTGTTTAACTCTTGCTTCTAGAATTAAGGTGCTCAGTAGGTCATAGCAACCTTAATATGAGGTCCCTTTTCTTACGCTGTTGCTGTCACTTGACAGAAGCAGTAAGTGGGCCAGCCAGTGGAGACTCACAAAGGACAAATTCTGTGTTATCACGGCTTCATTCTTTGCTGCCTGTACTTAGATGTCTGAGAAGGTGGGTGAGGTGATATCTTTTATTGAACCAACTTCTGTTGGTGGGAGAGACAACAGAAACAGGTCCAATAAAAGATATCACCTCACCCACCTTGTCTCTCTAGTATCCTGGGACTGACGCGGCTACAACACCACCACTTAGAAGTCTGACACTGCTTTAGGTCCTGGTAATAAGGTTTTTTTTTCCAAATCTGCTTTACATGATCTGAAAACATTACCCACAATGCCACAAATCTTAGACCAAAGGGTTTGTTTTTTTTTTAAATACATACCAGTGTATGGCTTGAAAATTCTGAATCTGCTGGAGTACAGCATCTCACATTTCTGCTGGGAATAGAAGACATGCATAATTGGGGCAGCTTTTGACACTTATGCCAGTCTGCAAGTTTTTATTACTTTAGCACCTCATGCAAATATAACTAATTGACAGTTGGCTGGGTTTTTTCCTTCTTAATTATTAAGCTTCAAAAATTATAAATAAGAGGGCTGAGACTTGTTTCTTCACTAAGTAAAACAGTGTGTGCACGACACTGTAAATCAGACTATCATATTTCACTAATAACATCAGGCACTAGTCATGTGCATTCTGCCTTCAGGAAGCAATTAAAGAATTTTTCCAAGGAGGATATATCTGCTCAAACTGATTTGCAAAACAGGTTAATCAGAAAGAGTGTGAATTAAATTTTTAAGTGCGCTTCAAAGGCACAGGGACATATTTTTCTCCTGCTTCATTTACAGTAGGCAGGAGTATCCAGTGACTTCTCAAGTGAAAGTTAATGTTAAAAATAAAAGGGGGTGTCTCCTGTGGCACAGAAGTACCTGCCTGTACGTAATGGTAAAAGGCATGAGTTGAGCACTGAAGAAATGGCTTGGAACTAGGGGTGCTGGGGGTGCTACTACACCCCAAACACATGGTTTCCACTTTCAACACCCCCACTATAAAAATTGCTTCAGCACCGCTGCATATATTGTCTGATTCTTTAAATAGTATTTTTAAGAGACTCAGTAGCAGAGAAAAGCTGCTTTAACAGTGGAGGTGGGTCAGGGCCAGAGGGTCAAACGAAACACCTACTGTCAAAGAGATTACAGAGTAGTCCGTTAAGGAGTCAGTTTGGAATCAGCAGGGAAGAACAGGAGATCAGCAAATCACATATAAAACAACACAGAGCCAAGGCAAGGAAGAATGGATTAATGATGGCTTCTTGGGATTTAAGCTCTGTGTTCTAAGTGGGTGAGTAAGCACATCAGGTTTTAGCAGACCACAGTGTCTGCTATTAAGAACATTTTTCTGCCCTACTTCTTCCTAGTCTGGAGAAGAGAGCTCTGAAGGGTTGGTGGATCTGGGCCTACCATTTTTTAATCTACTCCAGATGACAAATTGGTAGCAGTGGTTTTCCCAGAGCTGTAAAACATCAGCAACACCAGGGAAACCTGAGAATTGAGCCTCAATTCCCACTATGTAATAGCACTCCCCTTCCTCCCCGGGGTTCTGTGGTAATAAATATGTTAAAGATTTTCTGACATGTTAAGACTCTACTATGGTAATAGGGGCCCATATAAGTACTGTGAGTAGGTAGGTTAAGACCAAGCTACGAAAAAGCTGCTGATTCTGATGGATCAAGTGCATTTTTATATGCTTTACAAGAAAGTTTATGTATTCTGATGCTATAACTTTGTGTGTGTATGAGACAGACCATCAAACATGGAAGAAGGGATTTCTTTAGCTTCTGTGCATGCTGTGAATATGTTCTGCAATTTGGTACTTAAAAGTCCCAGAGAGCAGTTGGGGTTAGCAGATCAGTAGCTAATTCAAATCATTATGGTAAATCCGTAATCCACAGTCACTTCATAGTTAAGCTTGCAGTTGAGTTTCAAATTTTATCACCCTAAGATTTGACACATATGTATTGTAGCCAGTTACATTTATTTCTGGAACTACCAAATCCATCTCAATTTTTAAGTGGTGATTAATTTGTTTTTGGAAAAATCTACTTTATCTTATTCAGATTTATAAAACCTGAGGTGCCTGCCTAGACTGTTTGCCACAAGCACCTACACTGTCCATGTGCTTAAAAGCACAATAAATCAAAATGAGAAGCAGCAATTCCATAACCCATTAGGTTTTTTTGCTTCAAAACCCAAATTAATTTAGGTTCACCTAAGATCTTTGACAAGCTTGCCAAGGATGCAGAGGAGGAATATGTCACTCAGAAAATAATGAAATATAGAGCCTTTCATCTGCAGATCACCTATCTGAATCTTGCCCAGATCAGTAGTGCCCAAAGGTGGTTATTGCCTTTTGCTTAATAGTTTGCTTGTTTTTGTGAAACGAATCTCTGGTCTCAGCACGGTTCATAGTGTGCAGCTCTCCACAACACAACCCTCTCCCCACCCCACCGCACCAAAAATGATACTTAGTCACACTATTGTTGGCACTCTCCACACATGCAGTTATCTTCTCACAGCCCCGCTCCCTGCCCTTCAAAAATCCTTCTTCATAAGTCTCTCAAAAAAAGTGTTATGCTATTTCCATATAAGTGAACTGGGATGGGGGTGGGAGGTAGCACCCATACTGCTACCGGAGAGCTAGGTGTTTGACAAATCTTTTTGATGCTAGCATTGTGAAACTGAGTTGTTTCTAAATTCTAAAATATTCAAGAAGAGCCTTTTTGCTCTGACAGTCTGTCTCTCGGAGCTGCTTAAATCTCAACCTAATTTATAATATCCAAGATAAGGAAACAGAGTTAAAATAAAAACAAATAAGTGAAGCACTCCTCACTTTATTGAAATGGAACATTCTTAATGGGAACCGAAGGGGACTCTTCATAGGAGCTCATGAAAAACCCTCCAGGAACATAATTTTAAGTTATGCATTTTTCACATGAAGAAATGGTTTGATAGGTCAGAAACTTTACTTAGTGTAAGGTTTTTCTTTGCAGAGACCCTTTTATTGACCTATGGCTCACATTGCCAGGCAATTGCTCTTTTACTCCATTAATGTTAATCACAGTTGTTTAAGCTTAAATGAACTGCCTAATTTCAAGAGTGTTGTTTACCGCAGTAGGCGGAAAAAGCCTTAAAGGTGATCTGCAGCATGTGAGGAAGGTGGGGAGGGGGGAAAGGGGAAGGGAAGGGAATGGAATGCACACACACAGTTTTAAATGCTGAATGACATCCAATGAACAAGGTAAAAGTCTATTTCAATGTAGGACTGTATTAAACAATAGGCCCACAATGAGTAGACCTAGAGTGCAGGCATTTTGGGGTGCTATTCTTATTTGCCAGTTGTTTTGCTGACATTCCTGTAAGAGGAGCTACCATTGTGTGCTGGGCTCCCAATACAATGCAGTGATGTGTACAGCCATGTTCAGCTGGTTATCCACCATCATCCCCAAATCTTCTTCAGAGTCACTGTTTCTCAGGATAGATTTCCCTATCCTGTAAGTATGGCCTACATTCTTTGTTCCTAGATGTATAGTTTTACATTTACTGCAGTTCACATATGTACTGCCAGTACCACTGGCAATGTATTATGTGAACAAACAGGGAAGAGCCTGCTCCAACCAGTTTTGTCAGGAAGCAATATATTGTGGGCATTTTTGCATCAAGGAAAATAACATGCCCATAACTGCACGCTTACTAGGTGCTCAAAATTGGTCAAAAGGTGGTCAATCACTTCAGCAGGAATTTCTCCCAAAGTTACGTATGGTCCTTGAAGGGCAGTGTGCTGAGGTCCATTTTCAAATAATGGGGCATTCTAATTGACCCATTCACAATGCCTGGCAATAGGAAGCACAGTCAATTTTGTTCTCCAGCAGGTCTCTTCTGGGCTCATTAACCAATGCCTTCCATTTGAATTGGAAATCGGTGCTGATGTATGCTTTCTCCTTCTATCCCATTCATCCCTCAGGTTATTTTCAAACTGAGGTTGAGTCATACCAATTTGATACTCATTGTGCCAGCTTGGCCAAGAGAATGTTGGTTTTACGACCTTCGCAGTCTATCTGTTCAACCTACCAAATCTCTTTACCTCATTCCTGACATGTTGACACAACACAACAGCCAGATATGGCATCCAGCACTGAGAAATCTGCCTCTAATGACATGGATGCTGCATGGTTAGATGAGGAGGAAGAGTGATGTTTGGAAACAGTGCAGTGAGTCCTAGTTAATAGTAGAAAATCTTTTACTAGACTTACCTGTTAGACTAACTGGAATTGTTTTTCACTTTGGTCAGTGGTTTGGGGAATTTGACTGATGCTAGCATGTATTCAGGAGATTTGGGATGATCTGTTACATTCTACATCCTCAGGTCTCTCACTCAGCTCCTTGAGAGTCCATTTAGTGGTGATCTTGACATTTCATCCTCTGATCCAAGGGAAGTTGGTATTTTCCATCTCCATGGTAGTTACATTTCTAAAAGGTATTGTCCACCTCTTTCTGCCTATAAAAGAAACAATTCCCTTGTGGGATCTCAATACTGTACTGGCTGTCCTTGTGGGTCCTCCGTTTGATCCCCTGGTGATTTGATCTGTCTCTCCTGTTGTCAAAAGACAACTTTTCTTGCCATAACTTCTATGAGGAGAGTAAGCCCTGGTCTACACTACAGGGTTAGGTCGAATTTAGCCATGTTAGGTTGATTTTATAATGAATACATCTACACAAGCAACCCCATTCCATCAACCGAAAGGGCTCTTAAAATCGACTTCTGTATTCCTCCCCGGCGAGGGAAGTAGCGCTAAAATCGACCTTGCTGGGTTGCATTTTGGGTAGTGCGGATGCAAATCAATGTTATTGGCCTCCGGGAGCTATCCCAGAGTGCTCCAATGTGACTGCTCTGGACAGCATTTTCAACTCTGATGCACTAGCCAGGTACACAGGAAAAGCCCCAGGAACTTTTGAATTTCATTTTCTGTTTGGTCAGCGTGGCGAGCTCAGCAGCACAGGTGACCATCAGTCCCCCCAGAATTGCAAACGAGGTCCAGCATGGGAGACCCTGGATCTGATTGCTGTATGGGGAGAAGAATCTGTGCGGACTGAACTCCGATCAAAAAGAAGAAATGCTAATATATATGCCAAAATTGCACAGGGCATGATGGACAGAGGCTACAACAGGGACACACAGCAGTGCTGCGTGAAAGTCCAGGAGCTCAGGCAAGCCTACCTAAAGACAAAGGAGGCAAACGGTTACTCTGGGTCAGAGCCCCATACATGCCGCTTCTATGATCAGCTGCATGGCATTCTAGGGGGGGACCCTACCACTACCCCACCACTGTCCATGGACAATGGCAAGGGGAGAGTTTCAAGCAACAGGGAAGAGGATTTTGTGGATGAGGCAGAGGAGAAGGAGGAGGAGGAGAATGCACAGAAGGCAAGCGCTGAATCTGTTCTCCCAGGCAGCCAGGAGCTTTTCATCACCCTGGAGCCAACACCCTCCCAAGGCGGGATCCCCGATTCTGAAGGCAGAGAGGGCACCTCTGGTGAGTGCACATTTGTAACTACAGTACAGGGTTTAAAAGCAATAGTGTTTAAAGTTTGATTTTCCCTGAAGACTTGAGATGCATTCGCGGCCAGTACAGCTACTCGAAAAGTCTGTTAACATGTCTGGGGATAGAGCTGGAATCCTCCCGGGACATCTCCATGAAGCTCTCCTGGAGGTACTCTGAAAGCCTCTGCAGAAGGTTTCTGGGGAGGGCTGCCTTATTTTGTCCTCCACAGTAGGACACTTTACCACACCAAGGCAGTAGCAAGTAGTCTGGAATCATTGCAGCACAAAGCATGGCAGCAAATAGTCCTGGGTTTTGGTCACATTCAAGCAATATTCGGTCTTTATCTTACTGTGTTAACCTCAGGAGAGTGATATCATTCATGGTCACCTGGTTGAAATAGGGGAATTTTTGTAAGGGAACAGTAAAAGGACCCCGTTCATGCTGGGCTGTTTGCGCTTGGCTAAAAGGGATCCTATAGCCACGCAGTGGGGGGAGGGGTGAAAGAATCATCCCAAATAGCCATGCGGAGGAGTCAGGGGAGTTGTGTGCTGCACATCCACCCAAAAACCGCAGCCCCTCTTTTTAAATGGCAAACCCAACCAGCATTGCTTGCTATGGGAAAGGAGGGTGCTGCAGTTTGAAAACATTCCCACATGTCATGAAGGTGTTAGAAGCCAAACCTGTGTACCCTTTGGCTTACCATGGCTGCCTGGAAACCGAATTCTGTTGCCCAGCCATGTGTGATGTGTCACCATACTGGCAGGCACTCAATATAAAAGGCAAAATGCGACCTTGTACCTAAAACACATGTGCTGTCTGCTTGATTTACTGTGAAAGAGTCTCCCTTTTGTTCTCAGAAATGTATCATCTTAAATTTTACTCTCCCTTTTTATCCCCCTGCAGGTGCAATAATGTTTCTATGCTCCCCCTATCATCTCCATCCATGAGGTTATCACAGATTAGAAGGCGAAAAAAACACACTCATGTTTTCTGAGCTCATGCAGTCCTCCCGCACTGATAGGGCACAGCTGAATGCATGGAGGCATTCAGTGGCATAGTCCAGGAAAGCATTAGGTGAGCGCGATGAGAAGAGGCAGGATACAATGCTGAGGCTAATGGGGGAGCAAACCGATATGCTTAGGCGTCTGGTGGAGATGCTGGAAAGACAACAAGAGCACAGACCGCCGCTGCATCCACTGTACAACCTCCTACCCACCTCCCCAAGTTCTATATCCTCCTCACTTAGATGCCCAAGAATGCGGGGGACAGGGGAGGCCCTGGGCACCCAGCCACTCCACTCCACTCCAGAGGATGGCCCAAGCAACAGAAAGCTGTCATTCAAACAGTTTTGAACAGATAGTTAATCATTTTTTCCTTGTGTATACAGTGGAGTTAATCACATACAGGGAAGCCTGAAAGGAGGAGTCTTGAATTAAGTTAACAAATGTCCTGAGATGTACATTACCCTGTTGTCATTATATTGTTAGTAGAGCCTTCACTGTTTCATCCTATGGTATGAGGATTTATTTTAATCTTGACTTGTTTATTGGGTAGAGCACTTTAGGGATGAAGTTACGGCAGGCTACTCACTTAGTCTGTCTTCTTGGAAATGTTTTTTACTGAAGAGCATGACCCTATTAGAATTTATGGTGCTGGTATGTATAGCTTGACTTCGGCCATAATTTCCTCCACAGAAGGCAGGTGAGTTGAAGCATGTGGCATGACAGATGGGGCCACAAAAATTGTGCCTACAGGAGTGAGGAATGACACCAATCTTTCTCTTTCTCACTGTGGTCACTTTTTATCTTTTATTTTAAAGATTATATTATTTGGAGTTCTATGTTACCAGTGTATTTATTCCCTGAATAGCTACTATACTTAAATGATAACAGTAGCTTAACCTATTCCACACATGTGCATCTTTTTCTCCTTGTAGAGAGCTACCACAATTAAGCTGGGTAGCAAAGGTTTTCTGCTGGAGAAGAGGGGTTAAGCTGCCAGCACACTACCCCAAAGGCCACATCCCTGCCAGAAATATTTTTGCTATAAATTTATCTTTTTTCTGGGGGGTCTTGTACCTATGGAAACACCCCTTTCTCCTGCTGTTATGAAGAATGATTTGGTACTGCTAGTATAAATGCACATGTTCTGGAGTATAAAATGTCACGTCACTGGTCATATGAGAATATTCCATAGGGGAATGGTAGAAGAGGTATTCTCCCAGGTGAGTGGCATTCCCCCAGGAGGAAGGGGGAGAATGACACTTGGTATTTGTAAAATCACAGTATGTCCTGCAGGATTTGTACTCAGCTTGACAAAGTGTGCTGTTAATTACCAGTTTTAAAAACGCAGACAAAATCCATTTATGGTGAAATTGTGATTTTGCCACAAATCCTGTATGTTGAACAGTCAGCCATTGCATTGCCCTCAGAAGAACTCAGGAAGCAAATGGCAACTCAGTCACAATCTGTCTCTGCTCCAGCAGGGGCATATGCCTGCACCAGCCTACACCTGGTGAAGTTAAACATTTGCTTAAGAGTGAGGTGAGAGTAGGGAAGCAGACTGGGCAGAACAGAAGTACATGGTGGATTTGGACAGAGCTGTTAGCTTTGGGTTGCTATACACTTCAAACCTAGGTCACTTGACATTTAGGTCACTATTCAGCAGGGATGTAAGCATGCGACCAAGCAGTTAAGCTTATGCTGAAATCCAATAACAGTAAGTGGGATTTAAGCACATACTTGGAGAAGCATGTGCTGAAATACTTTGCTGACTAAGGATAGAGTGAAGTATGTGCTTAAAGTTAATCACATGCTTAACTGCTTAGCTGAATCAGAGCCTTAAAAACGGAACAGAACAAACGCTGTTATTCTTCATCATAGCAATTCGTACTCCTGCCAAGAAAAGCCGATGGCTGTGTTAGAATTTGATGAGCTCAATTCAGATTGAGTTCAATGGAACTACTTACGTACGTCAAGTTATTCATGTCCCTAAGTGTTTGTAGGCATGGGACCTCAATATGGGGAATTTTCAGGGGTCTCTGTGTGTATAGCCAGAGGAAGCCAAAGAAGTGATTGCTAGGGCTAATTCTCAAAGCTGGATGATTTGTAATTGTTTTTTTCTAGAAAATTTAGCAAATATTTTATTCAAAAAGTGTCACAAAAAATTCAGTTGTTCCTTGAACAGTAATTGTGGCAAATATGGAGACTAATTTTAACCAATGAAGTATGAAATAGAAGAATTTTAATCCAACTTTAAACAAAAAGCTCCCTACAACTTAACTATTCAATCTTCACTCATGTCCCCATAAAAAGCCCTACTGTTCACTCTCCCTTATAACTTTTGTACAGAATTGGGTTTGCAATTGCATTAAGTATATTAGAATATCTTTTCCCCCGGTCATGGGTCCATTCACCATTAAGGGTGCCTCCTCCTAGCTGCACTGGGGATTAGCTCCTTCCAGGTGCTGGGCCCTCCTCTGGTAGTCCACTGGTCATCCCCTCTCACCCTGTGGCCCCTCTCATTCCAAGAGCTGTAGCTTCCTCCCTGTGACTTAGCCCTCTGGCCAGGTCACTATGGGCCCCTCCGTCCAGGGTATCAAAGACTTTTAGGGTGAACTGTCCCAGGCAGTCTGCTTTCCACTGCCTGGTCTGTGTTACTTACTCAGTGGCTGGTAGGAGAACCGAGGCCCACCCCTTCCTCAAGGTTCCAGCTCAGGGACTCTCTCTTCAGCAGCCCAGGTCTGCACTATCCTATATCTTGCTGCTATTCCCCTGTGTCTTTCCTAACTTTTTCGCTCCCCCCGTATTTGCCAGCCCATACTCCCTCCTCCCAGGGCGTAATTGTTGACCACACTCAATAGTCCCAAACACACCTCCCTTCACCTAGAGAGTGACTGCAGACTAGCTCCCTGCACCCCCCTTTTCTACACTCAGCGCCTGAGCTTTATACAGGCCCCTCCTGCTCCCATTAAACTAATGAGCTTGTCTAATTAATCCCTGCTCCCTGGCTTCTCCTCCAGGTATGGGCTGGGCAGATCAATTGGCCCACCTAGCCACCTTAACCCCTTTAGGCCTTGTGTGGGGTGGACACCCCATCGCAGAGCTGCAGAAGGTAATTGATCAAACCATATTGAGTCTGGACATGTAAGAATAACAGAATTTTTTATTGAAATAATTTTTTTTTAAATGTTGGTCCCCCTAGTTGTTTTAATTTGCTTTTGCTTTAAAACTTGATTGAAAAATACCATCTAAATCTAGTGAATAGGGTAATTAAAAAAACTTACAAACATTGGCCTTATTTGGTGTAACACTGCATGCCCTGTAAAGCCTACATGACCAAATGAACATTTTATGAAGTCTGTGCGAAGAAAAGGAGAAATGGGGGCCCTGCATATTATTCCACAGAGCAGGAAAAGGCAAGGGAAGCAAATGATTAAGGAACTTGGAAAGCTTCAAAGTTTATCCACCCATATGAACCAGAGACCACTCCCTATGTCATCTTACATTAGTATCCAGATATACCCAAATGTTGCCCATTACCTTCGATATATAAACTAGAGACTAACTTTGCTCACTCCAATTTGCCTGTGTGGTCAAGAAACAATGCATCAGCTCATATACTCCATATAGTCTGGAAAAAATGCCTCTTTCTATCCTTTATTCCACTCTGAGACAGAAAATCCAATCTACCCCACCCTGCCTATATAGACTGGAAATCCCATTACACTTTCCTTATTCATCCTCCTAATGGGATCCAGACACCTCATTTTACATACAAAGTCTCTGCACCCCCTTCGCCCAACCTACCAGATGTTGTAGCCTCACAGTTATCAACTCTTATTAAACTGGGATACTTACTTTCCACAGAGAAAACAGGGCCATCACTATGCCTGTAGAAGGACAATAGCTTAAAAGCACCATCTTTTTTTAAAAACTGAAATTTAGCACACCCATCATCTTTTGATCAATGCGAAGTGTAACGCATGCCGTGTAAACTGGTTTTGAAGCCCCATCCTGGGCACTAATAGTTCATTATTCATGTGATGAGTACCTTTATGAGATTCCTCCTTTCAGAATACTATTTTTATAATCCAACAAATTTAGGCCCCAATTCAACAAAGTATGGGTTATCCGTTCTTAACTTGAAGCCTTATCCTAGGAGAACTTTTGGGGTTCGTAATCATTTCAGCAACTGAGCCTGCAATTTTTCCCTCTACAGAAATGAGTTATGCATATTACTCAGACAAATAAGATAAATCTCTTAGTTGATGGTGCTGATTTATAACATAGCTTTTTAGATTGAATATTCATCTTACAAAAAGTTCTTTTTAATGTGAATCGTGGTATAGTGACATCTATAACTCATCAGCTCTTTTGTTTTGGCTATGTTCTGTGAAGCGCTGATGTATTTCTTTACTCTCCCCTCATCTTTTTACTTTGCTTGAGCTATGATTTCCTGTGCAGAAAAATACATTTAAAACATGTTGATATTGATGTGTATGTGTGTGATTATATCACCGTAATCACAGCAACAGATCAGATTTCTGCTGGTGTCGGGAAAGATCAAAATTCCTGGCACAGGAATAAAATACTTCAATTACCTCAAATCCTCTGTGCATAAACAAGTAATATAAAGGCTGGGATGGCAGCAAATGGCAATGTGAAAGGGAATCCAAGGGGTCTCTAGTCTGCCTTCATTTGTTTTTGTTTTTTCCCCCCTTTTGAGCCCAGAAAGGGCTTCTTGGCATAAAGGTTGAATTATGTTTAGTTGAGAGTTCTGCATGAAAATTTCAATCTTTCTCCTGTTAAAGTAAACCGCAAGTTTCCCAATAATGTCAGTGGGAGGAGAATTAGGGCAGAAGAGTTCAGCCACTAGTTTTGTACAAGTGACCTCAAATTGTACATCTACTCTCATGTCCCCACCTTGGTGAATCAAATTGGTGAATCAAGATAAAAGAGTGTTAATGCCTCTAAGGCTACCGCAAAATCCATAATTAAAAAAAATTGCAGTTTTCATCTGTCCAAGTTCAGAAGATGAAGTTGTGGCTTCAGTACCACAGTCAAGTGAGTAACGTAATGTCAATGGTAGTTAGGATCCCTATTTTAAAGAGGAAAAAAGTATTCTAATTTTTGATAACTGGAATTGTGCTCCTGGCAGTCTACTCAAAATATGCCTGGCAGCTGTCTGGAATAAGCCTAGTATTAACGTTATGCCAAAAAGCAAACACTGATATTGGTACAATTCTTTTGGCGTCACAACTGTTAAATCCACTAGTGGGGATTTTCCTCTGCTGATTCTGCTGCTAGTAAGGATAATATATCCATAAACCAGTGTTGCTGCACTTTGCTTCCTTAGCATGGAATCAAAAGAATTCTTCACTACAAAGAAGTAGACATTTTTCTACCTACAACACTACATTTTATGTCAGTTTGAATTCTCCAAGAATTCTGATGATTCCATCCTTTAACATGGACTCCGTGACAGATCTTCACTTACTTTGTATAACAGAACTTGGGCCTTGACTAGATGTTCAAAATCTGCCTCAGGCTTCTGTTCTGATGGGATATGGTACTCTTCTTGCCTTGCAGTATTTGGGCTCGCTGTCCAGCATAATAGCGGCTAGCTTTACAGTGGTGTCTTTCATGCTGCCCGGTTCTCCAGGAATATTCCAGGCAGGTCTGTTTCTCCTTGTGTCATTATGTGAATTTCTGGCCAGTTCTGCTGCATCTTTTCAAGTCACTAACAGCCCATCAATTTATAATAACTCTCACTACATATAAGACCTGAAAAGCTCAATGTAAACTTGCAAGCTTGTCTCTTTCACCAACATAAGTTGGTCCATAAAAAATATTACCTCACCTACATTGTCTCTCTAATATCCTGTGACCAACACTGCCACAACTACACTGAAAACCACAAGCAATGACAATCTGGTTGTTTTTCCATGGAGTTCATGCTAAATGTCCAAAGTTCAACCACATTATATCATTGGTTAATCTGTAAAAGACCACAATACAATTTGGGTATATTGCAGGGGAAGATGACTGGGTTTGTTATGATACTCTGCAATTTATACAAGTGGTATTGCAGTTCCTGTAGCCATTTACCTCTCAAGTGATTGCTCTGCTAGCAATGGACTCACCCAGCATGCCTGCAAGTGCCCTGGCATAATGTAAATGTGCATGATAGCATATTCTGAATTATTTTCTCTCTCTTCTCCCTGCCTACCTGACAAGAAATGCAAGACTTTTCCTTGCCAGATCACACTGGCAGCTGCTTCTCCCCTCCCCATCTCCCTCCCATTTCTGACTGCAAGCACTTTGAATGCGTCCCTTTTCTTACCACACTGCCAGAATGCTACACTACTTCTGGCTAAGTAGAGTGGTCTTTCCACATCAGTGAAGGTGCCCAAATAATTGTCAAATACACCAACATTCTGTTGGTACCTTGTGGTCTTCAGTAACTGCATTTGGCACTTGCAATTCTCTTGCTATGATTTCTAGCCTTCTCATATATGAATCTGGAGCAGAGAGTAAGTGTGCCTGTATTGATTCAATCACTACATGGACCATAGGACAGCCTGTCATGAAGACTCTAATTTTACACAGCATCACGTTCACAATGTTCATTTAGCCTCTTTCAGCCAGCCACACCCTCTGATGCTGTTTCCACCTCTTCTTTGTTTTTGCTAAACTAGAATCTCTCAGTTTTGGAGCAAAATGTGACTCACACTTGCACAACATCTACATATGTTTTTGTTCCTTGTCTGTGTGTCTACATCAATCCAGATTAAAAAATGGGTGGGGATCTGCATCCCTGAGAAACTCTCTCTGTGATATTGTGTCAGTTGCAATTAGAGAAAGTGCCAGGGCTATTGAGGTAGAGAGGGGGCTGGTAGAAGCGTGTTTGTTGAGAAAGATCTTCTGCTTTGGAATTCATCCTCCTTCCTTGCTTAGTCTGAAACAGCCCACATTTATTGGTGCTCCATATAAGGCAGTGTTCCAGAATTTTGGAGAGGGTTGGTTGGGAGGCTGGGATATTTTTCCTGTCAGACTGTCTGAGCTGTGTTATCCAGCTGATCATGGGTAGGCTAGCAATTTAAATTTGATATTCTGTTGTAAATGTAAATTTTGTCTGAGTGTCTGGGGCTGTAGGACAGGTGATTTTGTTACAGGTCAAAATAAGTAAAAGGATGAAAATTTGAGCTTGGTGTCCAGGTCAGAATGGATATGTTACAGTTCTCCATATGACATTTGCAGCTATGAAATATTCAAAAGGTCTGGTGTAGGAGCTGTGCTTTTCCACACTGTTTTAAAAAAAGTATCATCATGATAGCAGCTATAACAGGAAATGTTGTTAATGTTGATGACAAATGAACAAATCATTAACAATGTCTTCATCAGAATGTCAGAAGCACCCACCCACTCACAACATTGCTTCTCTCTGGCGCTGATCCTAAGCCTAGAGAAAGCCAAGGAAAAGATTCTCATTCATTTCAGTAGATCAGGCTTTGGATCAGTTTTAGCTTTTTATATCGAAGCCTGATCCAAAGCCTGTTAAGTCACTGTAAGGACTCCTACTGATTTGAAATGGGCTTCGGGTCAGGGCCCTTAGTTTGCAGTTCTCTTGTTTGCTATTTTATTTATTTTCTGAATAAATAATCTTGCTCCTTCCTCTCTATTTTAGGAACTTTTTTACCACTCCAAGGAACTTCCTTCTCTCACTCCAGGAGCTGGGAGGCTTTGAAACTCCACAGAGTCCAGCAGATTAGCATATTTGCATGTACCAGAATCTCCTGCAGTTAGGAAATTGGGTCTTTAAATGGCAATGTCATTTTATTCATTTCAGTACAAATTGCCCATTCTTTTCCTAGGGGAATGATGGTGGAAGAGGTGCCTTCATCATCACCATTGTTTAAATTTGGAATTTAACTCGGCTCTCCACTAGGGCACATCAGCTGTACATCATCTGCAGACATTCTGCACTATTTTTTTCTGTAGAGAGACAAATTTAGGCCCCCATCCTGCATGTTTCATTTTACATGCTCTGTGTTCAATTGACAATAGTGGGACATAAAATTAGACATATGCCTAAGTCTCTGCTGGACCAGAGCCTTAAGATGGTCGCTGTCATCCCATCATTATTAAGAGGCACTCTATATCCTCCAGAATACCACCATTTATTACACTTTTCATATCATTCTTCACTTACTTTTTCTATTGATTTGTGCTCACCAGGTTGCTTTGTTTTTCTCTGATAGCAGACAGTCTGCAGAGTTTACAGAGCTGTATTTTTCAAACTGAGCACTTGTAACATGATGAGAGAGAATCCACGGCACGTATCTATTGTCAATATGGCAGCAACAGTCTTTTACCAATGGTGAAGTGATTTTAAAAGTGGGAAGGTACTATATGGTGCTGGGAGACCGGCGACCAAGGTGTTAAATTCAATCAGATTGCGAGAGTCTATTTTTGAAAAGCTAGCTTACTTGCTCCTACCCCAAGAAAGCTGCCTATCTATGCATTATAAGTGACACAGTAATTATGGTTGCCTAACACGTTCCATTACAAGACCCTGTTCAAACTAAAACTTTCCACGAAGAGTGTCTCAGGCTGATTTTTCTTTTATTTTTTGTCTTTTATTTTTAAAGTTTATGCTAAAATGCTTCAGCAACTTCTGAGAAACAGGCTATGGAAAAATATGTAGACACCATGAAGGGAAGGATAAGAGTAAATGGACACATGGACCAGAGCCGGGAGAGGGGCAATGGCAGGCTTTTTGGGGTGGGGATAGCAGCAGTGGAGGGGAAAGGAGCAGGAGCTGGGGGCAGTGGCATAGGAGCAGAAGAGGACAGAAAAATACAAGGGGAATAGTGGCAGAAGGATCAGTAAGAGAGATGGTCAGAAACTTTCTGATGGAACATTTTTTCCTTTGGAAAATGCCAATTTGTTAAAATCAAAATGTTCTACAAGAATGTGTCAATTTTGATGATTTCTGATGGTAACTAGGCAGGTTTCCATTGGAATCTTGCCTGGCAGGTGTGTTAAAACTGTAGGAGACCTCCCTGGTTTCCTGCCAGTTCACCTGCTTCCACAGCAGTCTGCCTGGCAGGCTGTCATGGAGCCACGGCTCCCCAGCTCCCAGAACTGCCTGCTTTTTCAAAACAAGTTTTTTGGGGAATTTTCTTTTTGTGGAAATCTTAGAGATTTCTACTTATTTTTTTTCATAATTTCCTGCCAAAAAGGAAATTATGAGTTTTAACAAGCTCTAGTGGGCAACTTCTAGACACACTCCCCTACACAACCTGGAAGTGAACTCAGAAGGCTGGTCTCTCAGAATTCCTTGGCTATGTAGCAGATAACTGTGAAACATGGTAGCAAAGTTAGTGTGTGACGTTGCACTCCATATGTTTATGGAAATATGCTTATGAGTGTAAATATAATGTAACTGGAATATGCTTTTTGCAAAAGGTCTCTTGTAAGGTATCATTACAAAGCTTATAATCTACTGAGTGTGCTCATCCTATTTGTATGAATGTATCATTCTTGTATCTGAAGCTAGAAATATGAAGTATTACTCTGAAGTCCTATTGTAACTGTGCAAAGTGTGGGCCATTAATGTTGGCTTGGAATCTTGAGGGCTCCCATTTACTAGGACAATTGGTTGTGAATGGCTCTGTTTATTTGCAAATCTTCCTGGGTACATGCAGGCCAGCCATAAAAGAATGGAGAATGAGGTCTTACAATGACATGCGATCATGTCACCTGGTACTGGAATCCATGTTAAACCTGGTGCTTTTCCATTTAGAAGGAGTGGTGGGGACCCAGAGAGACAAAAGATTCCCGCCTTGTGCCAAACTATAAAAGGGGGTGGAACAGAACAAAGGAGGCCGCCAGTTATGAGAAATCCCCTATTACCACTTGAGCTGGAACTTACAAGGACTGCACCAGGTAATGGATTGGGCCCATACAAGGAAGGAGTCTAGTCTGTGAAAGAAGCTTATTGGAACATATCTGAAGGTGAGATATCTGTAATCAGTTTCTCAATGTATTAGGCTTAGACTTGTGTGTTTTTGCTTTATTTTGCTTGGTGACTGTCATAAATGTAAAGGGAAGGGTAAACCCCATTAAAATCCCTCCTGGCCAGAGGAAAAATCCTCTCACCTGCAAAGGGTTAAGAAGCTAAAGGTAACCTCGCTGGCACCTGACCAAAATGACCAATGAGGAGACAAAATACTTTCAAAAGCTGGGAGGAGGGAGAAAAACAAAGGGTCTATGTCTGTCTGTGTGATGCTTTTGCCGGGGACAGAACAGGAATGGAATCTTAGAACTTAGTAAGTAATCTAGCTAGGTATGTGTTAGATTATGATTTCTTTAAATGGCTGAGAAAATAGCTGTGCTGAATAGAATGAATATTCCTGTCTCTGTGTCTTTTTTGTAACTTAAGGTTTTGCCTAGAGGGATTCTCTATGTTTTGAATCTAATTACCCTGTAAGGTATTTACCATCCTGATTTTACAGAGGTGATTCTTTTTCACTTCTATTAAAAGTCTTCTTGTAAGGAAACTGAATGCCTTTTCATTGTTCTAAGATCCAAGGGTTTGGGTCTGTGTTCACCTATGCAAATTGGTGAGGATTTTTACCAAACCTTCCCCAGGAAGTGGGGTGCAAGGGTTGGGAGGATTTTGGGGGGAAAGACGTTTCCAAACTCCATTTTTTCAGGAACCCAGATAAAGTTTGGTGGTGGCAGTGGAAGTCGAAGGGCAAAGGGTAAAATAGTTTGTACCTTTGGGAAGTTTTAACCTAAGCTGGTAAAAGTAAGCTTAGGAGGTTTTCATGCAGGTCCCCACATCTGTACCCTAGAGTTCAGAGTGGGGAAGGAATCTCGACAGTGACCTACTTTGTTCTGTCTGCTATTACTTGAAACCACTTAAATCCTACTTTTTATACTTAATAAAATCACTTTTGTTTATTAATTAACCCAGAGTAAGTGATTAATACTTGGGGGAGCAAACAGCTATGCATATCTCTCTATCAGTGTTATAGAGGGTGGACAATTTATGAGTTTACTCTGTATAAGCTTTATACAGAATAAAATGGATTTATTGGGGGGTTTGGATCCCATTGGGAGCTGGATGACTGGGTGCTGGAGACAGGAGTACTTGCTGAGCTTTTTTCAGTTAAGTCTGCAGCTTTGGGGTCGTGGTTCAGCAGGCTAGCGTCTCTGGCTTAACAAGGCAGGGTTCTGGAGTCCCAAGCTATCAAAGAAAATGGGCTCAGAGGTAGTTTCAGCACATCAGATGACAGTCCCAAGGGGGGGGGGTCTCCACCTGCAGGCCCATGTAAAAGACTTCAGCCTCCTAAGGCTCAAGTGATAGATGAGTGTGCTGTGGAGCTAGAGAGCTTAACCCTGCTAAAGACCCTTGGGGGCGGTGTGTGTGTCAATATGGTTCTTTAGGGTTCTTTTAAAAATGTTGCCTTTTTAACAAAATATGGAAATTACTTACCAACCCCACCCCCAAAATAAAAAAAATAAAGAATGTTAATGTTGCAAAGTGAGACACTCAAAAGCTAGGAAATGCCTGAGCAACCTGAATTCAGACCCCTTGTGTATATGCATTATGGTATAGTCTTCCATTACATGATCACATACTACTGGTTCCACAGGACCCCACCACATTTAGTGCACAGGATAGACTTCTCTGGAAATGAATCAGACTTGTGTAGTGAATGAGACAGTTGTCTGTATGGCCCCTTCTTTGTTGCAGAAGTTGGAAGGTATGTAGATAATGTGGCAGGGGGACTGCAGGAAGATAAAGATAAAGTCTTGTGTGTTAAGGCAGTTGAATGCTGCCTTGGAGAATTGAAGTCTATCCCTGTCTCTGCCACAGACTTCCTATGTGAGGCTAGTCAAGTTACCCCAACTAAACTTTCCACAGGTGGTTACTGCGTTTTTTTGTTGTTTTCTGGGTGCCCAAATTGGGATACCTGGAGTCTGATTTGCAGAAATGCTGAACAATCATAACTATAACTGATGTCAATGGAAGCTCTGCTCTAAACATATAAAAAACTAAGTACTCTGATTAAATCAGGGCCTAGGTTTCTCAAATTGGACACACACAATTAGTTAAAAGAAAAGGAGTACTTGTGGCACCTTAGAGACTAACAAATTTATTTGAGAATAAGCTTTCATGAGCTACAGCTCACTTCATCCGAAAGCTTATGCTCAAATAAATTTATTAGTCTCTAAGGTGCCACAAGTACTCCTTTTCTTTTTGCTAATACAGACTAACACGGCTGCTACTCTGAACACAATTAGTTGACGCTCTTCACAATTAAGGCTTTAATCTTTGTGTCTCAGTTCTCCATCTGTAAATTGGCGATAATAATGCCACCTCACCTCACGGGGGCATTGTGAAGATACAATTATTTAAAGTTTGTGAAGAACTAAGACACTATGGTGAGATGACAGAACCTCAGAAAAGCCCATGAGGAAATTAATAATTCTGTATTCAGATCACGGGTTGAATAGTATGCAGTAAATAATGCATGGACATGCCTCAAATGATTAGAATAAAAAGAAATATTGCATAGCAGCTCATTGAGTGAGAACTGTTCATCCTGTGTATTGTATGAGGCAGGGGTCCTGTGTCTAAAAAAAAAAAAGTATGCATTATGTAAGTAAAGATTGCATCATAATACACAAACACAGAGGCTGAATTACTGTTGCCCAAGTAACCTTAATTCTGACATGTCTTAACTTTTGAATGCTTTATTTTGCAACTGTAATATTCTTTTAACACAGGGTTTTTCAATGTAATATATAATATGTTAATTGATGCACAAAGGGTTTATATTAAATAAACTTGTGCCTTAGGTACAGAATTAACTATGTATTTGTGAAGTAATCTAGTGTAAAATATTACTAGGAATATCACTGAGGTGGCATCAGTAATAGAATACAGCAAGGAAAAGTAGCTGAGTGAGAATTTTCCATTGGAATAATTTTCTGGTGGAAAATGACCTTTTTGCAAAATCAGTAATAGCAAAATTCCATGAATATTAAATATTCTGAGGGCCGCAACTTTCCAGCAGCCAAGCTGAGAGGAAGGCAAACCTCCTGCCTCTCTAACAGCTGGGCTGGGTAGGAGGTGGAGAGCTGGAGAGGCAAACAGCTTGTGTGGTTAGCTTCTGGCAGCCCCTGGGAAAGCTCTTTTTCAATTTCACATTCTGCCTGCAGGGAGAAATTTTTCCTGGCAAAGGATTTTCATCTTCTGGTCAGCTCTAGTAGCAATCACCTGGAGGGAAGTTGTGTAGTGCAGGTTTGAACCGTAACAAACAATACTAGGCAAATAAGTGCACGTAATTCTATAGAGGCTACCTATAATGGCCAGGGCATAGGTGGCCAGGCCTGTAGTATATGCTGGGCCGGAGCTGAAGGTAGGGGTTGAGACTCATTACCAAGCCTAGTCAGGACATGGGTACCAAGGTCAAGCCAGAGTCTGCGTTGTTGCTCAGACAGCTCCCTGGGGCAATTTCATCTTTTAAATAGTTGGTGGGGACCAGTCAGTCAGTCAGCTGCATAGTTCTGTTGATCTGGCCTTTTCAGGTAGTACTTCCTGTGGTGCCTAACCTTCCAGTAAATTTTTCAGCTCTATTTTGTCTGACTCCTCAATGGTGGTGTGGAGGCATTGGTTGCCCAAGACCCCACAACCAAGTTCAAGACCCTTTGGAAACTCATAGCCCCTCCCCACCATCCTTCATACATGCTCCCCTCTGAGGTGGCATCAGGGTGGGTTTGTTAGGATGTTCCCTGTGGAACCTTTTAACTAGGTCAGGGATGTGAACATGGACAGTGGGTTTCTAGGAGCATTCCTTGGGGCAGTAGGCCTGCTAGTAATGAGGTAGTAGAGTTGGCCTTGTTGCAGTTTGGAATCAAGAATAGCATGCACTGTGTGTTCCTCATGTCCCCGAATCTTGACTTAGCTGTTGGGATCGGTTAGGGAACGGGTCCTGCGTACAAGGCTTCAAAAGTGACACATGAAACACCGGATGTATTTTGAGGGAGTTGCAGTTTGAAGGTGATAGGGATGATCTGCTGACAGATGGAGAAAGGGCAGAGAAACTGGTGGTCCAACTTGCAGGGAGCCGTTTCAGAGTAAGCCAGTGGCCTAGTGAAAAAGCTGGGCATTCCCAGTGTTGCCAGTCCATGTACTCCTTATAGGCCTTTTTCACATACCCCAGGTGGCTCGTGAGTTCCTATTGAATGTTGTGAATCCGATGGATCCAGTTGATGGCTGTTGAGTTCAGTGAATCTGCTGGTAACTCTGGGTGGAAGCGGGGATAGAATCCATAGTTTGCAAAGAAGGGACAATGTCCTGTGAAGTCGTGGTCAGGATTAGTATATTCAAATGCAGGATGAGGCAAGAGGGTGGACCAGTTATCCTGGTGGTAATTGACAAAACAGCGTATATACTGTTTTAGTACTTGTTTTATTCTTTCTGACTGTCCATCTGTCTGATGGTGATGTGTTGTGGAAGTAGACATGGGGACATCCAGCAACTAGAGAATCTTGCACTGAAAGTAAGAAATTATCTGTGGCCCCAGTTAGAGATTATTTAGTCCGGGAGTCCCTGAGCATGGATGATGTTAGCTACCAAGAGCTTGCTGTCACTTCAGCAGAAGGCAGGCTGTATGAAGGATGAAGTGTGCTGTTAGATAGTTGATCTACAATTGGCAAGACTACTATGTGTTTTGGAGTTACATGATGAAGTTTGATGCTCAAGGTCAGATTGGGATATCAAGAAGCCAAGAGCCTTCCCATGAGGCTTCTTAGTTAGGCACCTTCAGGGTTCTGTTGCTCCGGCCTCTTCAGGCATTACATCCTGCAGTGCCTAGCCTCCAGTAACTGTTGGGTGCAGGTTTCCGACAATGCCACTGTAAAGATGCTGGTTCTGGCAGGACCCAAATGAGAGTGCCAATTCAGGACAAATTGCTTAAAGCCAGGCAATTACAGGCCAAGGCTGGGGTTTCTATGCACACGAAGGCATACCAAACCAGCCAAACAGAGAAGACTTTGGTTTTACCCCACTGGCTAACCACAAGCAATTCCCTTAGACACTTCAGTTTCCCAGTATCACCACCAGTGCCACTCGCTATGGGGACAAATGGTTATGAAAACCAATACCCCAGTAAAAGAAAAAAGGTCCTCTTGATCCCAAAGGACCAAGCCCCAGACCCAGGTCAATATACAAATCAGATCTTACCCATAAACCACGCTGTTGCCAATCCTTTAGAATCTAAAATCTAAAGGTTTATTCATAAAGGGAAAAAAGATATAGATGAGAGCTAGAATTGGTTAAATGGAATCAATTACATACAGTAATGGCAAAGTTCTTGGTTCAGGCTTGTAGCAGTGATAGAATAAACTGCAGGTTCAAATCAAGTCTCTGGAGTACATCCACAGCTGGGATGGGTCTTTCAGTCCTTGGTTCAAAGCTTCAGTGTAGCAAAGTTCCTCCAGAGGAAAGAAGCAGGATTGAAGACAACATGGAGATGAGGCATCAGCCTTTTATAGTCTTTTCCAGGTGTAATAACACCTCTTTGTTCTTACTGTGGAAATTACAGCAAAATGGAGTTTGGAGTCACATGGGCAAGTCCCTGCATACTTCGCTGAGTCACAAGGCGTATCTGCCTTCTCTCAATGGGTCAATTGTATAGCTGATGGTCCTTAATGGGCCATCAAGCAGGCTAGGCAGAGCTGACACTAACTTGTCTGGGGTGCCACCCAGAAGCATAGCATAAGTTTGAAATACAGACAGTGTAGAGCCAATATTCATAACTTCAACTACAAAAATGATACCCACATATAGACAGCATAATCATAACCAGCAAACCATAACCTCTCCATAGACCCCTTACACGACAACCTTTATACAATATTTGCTGCAAATATATAACAGTGGTTGCAACAATGATCTATACAGTTACAGATTATGTTAATAACGTCACAGTTTGCCCAGGTCACCAGAGACAATATGAAAGTATCAGTTACCCAGGCCCCCATAACCCTAGACCCATAGATTAATTAATAATCCTTAGATTAACTCACTTACCAAACACACCCAATGTTGTTTTTAATCTTCCCCATACCAAGTTCTCTCTAATAGTAATGGGTAACAGTAGAAAGTGACTCTAATATAGGCTTTCCCTTCAGCCACCTTTAGTCCGGATGGTTAGGTTAACTCCATAAAACTCAATTGCTAAAATTTGTCTCCCTCTGAGTCTGCTACCTCACAACTTCATTTCTGCTAACATTAGTTCTTAATAACTCTTGGAAACCTGGTTTCTCTTTCTCTACAAAGCTGAAAATTTCAGCTGCCAAACTTCAGCAGCCCCTTGAGTGCAGTATGATCACTTGCCAGTCTATCAACATAATGATATGCCATGATAACTCCTCAATTAATATAATGTTAATGGAACATTCACAGATTAAAAAATACATTTCCACTAATGTTAAGTGTCTGATTGAACATAGACAAGCAAGCAAAACTAGATTTGGGCATCTGGTAGAAAATGCTGAATGGGTGAAGAGAGAGGCTACACATCACTAAAAATGTTTGTTCTGGTAACAGGTACAAGCAAGTGCCCTTATCTCCCATTTGTTTTGCTTTAATTGAAAACAATACTCATCAACTTAAATTGAGTTTCATTGCTATCTGCAACCTGCCCCTGTTTTTTTTTTTTTTTTTTTGGTATTCAAGCTCATGCCCATGCTGTTCAGTTGATGCAAAGCAGGAGAAAAATGCTGATCATGCCTGAATGGCTGAATGCCTTTTTTATGTTAATAGACATTCTTGATGCTCCCATCTGGATTCAATTGTGCCTAAACCTGAGAGTCCAGGGTATCTTCTCTGTACCTCTCCAATTTTACAAGACAGGCTGAGATCAGGCTGTGAGACCCTGCTGCCTCTTTTTTTCCTCCCCACATCTCAGGTAACCTAATCCTGCTGACCGATTGTTGCCTCCTATTCATAATAATAAGTCAAAACCATGGGTTTGCGTGGTCTGGAGGAGGTTCTTAAATTGATACATAGAGGTACAGAGCAATTAGGGACTAGTGAGTGAAGTGGTGTTTATGGATGTGTGTGTGACAGGAACAGAAGCAGAGGGAAAAATGAAATGAATGATTCCTTAGGGAGAAGATACCAATTTATTTGTTATAGCAGATAAAATGTTTTCCACGTATATTAAATATGCATGACAACATAAAATATTTAAAATCAGTTCTTTTGCCGATTATTGTCTGAAATGCAATCTATGCACAGCCTATTTTAAATTACCCCCTACAAGTGGCAGATAAGCATCTCCTATGCACTTTATTAATGACAGAATCTTCATTTATACAGCAGTCTTTATTTAGAAGCATGTCAATACATTTGATTAACCATATATAAAAGCTTTTTCCCAACTCTGGAAATATAGCAACCTGTGGATGAAACTTGGCATTCTGGAAAGGCCACTAGGCTGGGAATTAGGAGACATAATTCTTCTGGTGGCTCTGACAATGACCTGCTGTGTGACCTCAGGCAAGTCACTTCCCTTCTCTGTTTCACTGCCCCTCCTTTGTAAATTCTGTCTCTTTAGACTATAAGTTCTTCAGGGGAAGCCTACCTATTAATATATGTGTTTTTGGTGTCTGATGCAATGGAAAGCACTCCTGGAATATAAATAGTTGTTAAACAGCAACAATATCAGTTTAGAACAGGAGGTAAAAAACAATAACTTTGTCCTCTTGAAAGTACAAGTGGAATCTTAGGAAGGCTGAGTGTAATTATCAGAGTTAAAACTTAGCTAGGAATTAACATCCATGCTCTTTCAAAAAGTTCCCACCTATCTTTAATAACCAAGTAACAGGGTGGCAGCCTATCTCTGAAATAGCCACCCTGTTGGCATATGTTGCTGCTGTTAGGAAAGGTTTAAATGATCTCTGCTTGCTTGTTGAGGCAAGTGACTCATTACTGCACCTCAACAGAAAGAAAGTGGGAGCTGCTTTCTGTGGGGAGAGGATTTGAGCTGAGTGATTTGATCTTATCACCATGACATTCTTTCCCCCTTTTATTAATATACAATAGGGTCATAGAAGCCACAAGAGAGAATACCGTGAGGGAATCTGCTCAACTTCTTAGCTGTTGGTACACCAATGCAAGGAGTATGCGGAATAAACAGGAAGAACTGAAAATCTTAGTAAACAAGTTAAGTTATTGCCTAATTAACATCACTGATATTCGGTGGGATAAATTTCATGACTGGAATATTGGTATAGCAAGATATAGGTTGTTCAGGAAGGACAGCCAGGAAAAAAAGGGAGGTAATGAATTATATATCAAGAATGTATTGTGATACAGCACGGCCAGAGGGCAGCAGGAGAGTGTGGGTTTTTTTTTTTGTTTTTTGTTTTATTTTTTTTATTAGTACTTAGAGACTAACACATTTATTTGGGCATATGCTTTTGTGAGCTAAAACCCACTTCATCAGATGCATGCAGTGGAAAATACAGTAGGAAGATATATATGACAGGGTCAGGTCAGATGGCTACAAGAGAGTAATTTATTTATTTATTTATTTTTTTGAAGCAGAAAAGAATTTTATTTGTGCAACACTTACAAGGAATCACCAAAAAGGATAAAGCAAAACTATGCAACAAAAGCAAACACAAGGTAAAACACAGCAGCCTTCAGGAGGGAGAAGTGTTCAGGCTAGCCTGGGCCCAGAGCGGGGGGCTTCCTCGACACTCGTGGTCTTCCACCCCCTCGAGTTACCTAGTGCCATGCCCAGTGTCACCGATTATCCCTCTCCTGAGAGTGCCCGACAAGATGGGCACGGCTGCGGGGTGGGCGGTTTGGCGGTGGGGGGGACGTACACCACGTGTGATAGGACCCCTCCTAGGTGATAGTGATGATGGTATCCACAGCGGCAACGGCTGGGGCTGGGGTCTCTCGCTCTTCCCCTCAATCAAAGCAGGAGAGTGGGTTTTTTTGTTTGGTTTTTTTTTTGAAGCAGAAAAGAATTTTATTTGTGTAACACCTACAAGGAATCACCAAAAAGAATAAAGCAAAACTATGCAACAAAAAGAAAAGGAGGACTTGTGGCACCTTAGAGACTAACCAATTTATTTGAGCATGAGCTTTCGTGAGCTACAGCTCACTTCATCGGATGCTCGTTCTTCCCCTCAATCAAAGGGTCAGACGGAGGGAACCGGACGGGGTCACCGAGCAGAGAACCTCGGACAGTGCCCACCGCTTCTCGAAGGCGTCAAGGGAGTCGGTGGACGCCGCCCAGAGGAACTCTGCCCGGATACGTGAATGTACTGAGGATCGGAAAATGGCCCTACAATCGCAGGATGCTTCATTAGCCAACCTCCTCTCTCTGGTTTTATAAATGGCTGTTTTAGCTAGGGCTAGGAGGAGGTTAACCAGGAGATCTCGCGATTTTGTGGGGCCATGGATGGGGAGTGTGTAAATAAAAAGGTGAGGGGAAAAGTGTAGCCAAAAGCATAATAAAATATTCGTGAGGAGCCGGAAAAGGGGCTGCAGCCTGGCACACTCTAAATATACGTGCGCCATGGTTTCCCTCACGTTGCAAAAAGGGCAAGTATCCGAGATGGGGGTGAACCATGTCAAAAACACGCCCGTGCTCACAGCTCCGTGAAGGAGCCGCCAACTAATGTCCCCGACGGGCCTCGGGACCAAGGTGGAATACAGGCTGGCCCACCGGGGTTGCTCACCCTCCAAAGGTGGCAGGAGGTCCCACCACTTTGTATCGGGGTGGGACACCAGGGTGTGAGCATGGAGGGTGTGAAGCGTGACTGTGTATAAATATTTCCGTGATGCGATTTGGAAGCTGACCGGCTGCAGTTCATGCAGCTGGCTCGCAGTGAAAGGGTGAGGGGTTTGTTGGGATCTACGGGGTAGGGGCCCAACTGAAAGATCCGGTGGGCCTGGGGTAGAGGGTGGGCGGAGTGCGCCCTCTCGTAGGGCTCGGTTGAGATAAGCCCGAGCAGCGGGCGTCAAGGCGGCCTTCACCTCCTGAAGTACGCGCCGGGGGGTACGAGGTCTGGAGAGCTCCATGCGCCCAGCGAGCATCAGGGGATCCAGCCAGTCTCCCCGGTCGTAGTCCAGGAGGTCTCCGATTCTTGTGACTTCCGCCAGGACCAAACTCTGGCGCACCGAACGGGACTCCGCTGCCTGCACACGGAGCTGGGGGTTGTGTAGCAGGGGCTCCGCGAGGAGATCTGCTCCCACGGTGGCCGCCACGGACCTGGTCGTTGAAAACAGTTTCCAGGTCCGGAGGAGGTCCTGATAAAAGACCGGCAGCCCAGAGAGGTCTCGCGGAAAACCTCTTGGACAGAGATAAAAGAGCTGCCGGTCGTATCGGAGCCCTTGGAAGCGGCGCAGGAAGGCATGCGCCAATATGCTCCACGTCGAACTACCTGCACTATAAAGGAGCCTCTGCAGGGCCTGGAGGCGGAAGACACAGACCTGAGTGCGCAGACACTTCAGGCCCTGCCCTCCTTCCTTCAGGGGTAGATGAAGAACCCCAACAGGGGCCCAGTGCATTCCTGACCAAAAGAACTCTAGAATCGATGTCCGGAGGTCGGTCAGGAAACCCGGGGTCGGGACCAGGGTGTTGAGCCGATACGAGAGCGTGGACAGGACTAGTTGGTTAAGCACCAGTGTTCTCCCTCGGAGGGAGAGACATCGGAGTAGCCTCGTCCATTTCCGGAGCCGCTCTATCACCCCGCCTTCTAAATTTTGCCAGTTCTCCGGCGGAGAAGGGTGCGTGGCAGAAAGGTAAACTCCTAGGTAGAGCAGTGGACCCGCGCTCCACTGGATGGTCTGAAGCGCGGGTGGGAGGGAGCTCATCTGCCACCAGTCCCCCACCGCCAAGCCAGAGCTCTTGACCCAGTTGACTCGGGCGGAGGAGGCTGCCAAATAGATGGCCTGGCCTCCACCTGCGCCAAGTCCCCCGGGTCCTGGACCACGAGGAGCACGTCATTGGCGTACGCCAACAGGACCAGCCGCAGCTCCGGCTCCCGCAGCACCAACCCCGTCAACCTCCTGCGGAGGAGACAGAGGAAGGGCTCAATCGCCAGAGCGTACAGCTGGCCCGAGGGGGGCACCCCTGCCGTACACCTCGCCCGAAGCTGACCGGTTCGGTCAGGGTCCAGTTGAGCCTAACCAGACACTCCGCGGAAGCGTACAGCACCTGGAGAAAACTCACAAACTGAGGTCCGAATCCAAACGCCTGCAGAGTGCCCAGGAGGTATCCATGGTCCACTCTATCGAACGCCTTCTCCTGATCAAGAGACAGGAGGGCGAACGACAGACCGTCTCTACGCCCAAGTTCCAGAAGATCTCGGACTAGAAATAGGTTGTCAAAAATGCTGCGACCAGGGACAGTATAGGTCTGGTCTGGGTGGATCATGTCCGCCATCATGGACCCTAGCTGCAGCGAGATTGCTTTCGCTACAATTTTGTAATCCGTGCTAAGGAGCGAGACGGGACGCCAATTTCGTAAATCACGGAGGTCCCCCTTCTTCGGCAACAAGGCGAGCACCACTCGCCTGCATGAAAGAGGGAGGACCCCACCCTGCAAAGACTCAGCCCAGACGGTGGCTAGGTCTGGGCCAAGAATGTCCAAGAACGCGCGGTAGAACTCCACGGTCAGCCCGTCCATGCCCGGACGGTGGGCTTCCGAGAACTCGGCCAGGGTGAGAGGCAGCTCTAGTTGGTCTTGGTCACCCACGCTGACCGTGGGAAGTTCCTCCCAGAGCACCCTGCAAGCGCCAGAATCGGTCGGGTCCAGGGAGAAAAGGCTTGTGTAGAAGTCACGGGCCCTCCCACACATCTCCACCGGATCCGTGAGGGGGGCGCCGTCTTCTGCTAGAAGGCAGGTGACGTGTTTCTTGGCCCCCCTCATTTTCTCCAGAGCGTAGAAGAAACGGGAGCCGCGATCCATCTCCCAAAGGAGGTGGATGTCGAACAAAGGCACCTCGAGCCCGATGGTCCTCAAGGGCCCGGAGCTCCTCCTGCTTCTCCCGGCACGCTCCGCAGAGGAACGGGTCCTCGGGGCTGGTGGCCAGATGCCTTTCCATCTCTAAGACCTCCCGTTCCAACTGCTCTATCGCTGCATTTCTCCGTCGGCTGGTGCCCCGGGTGTAGTCACGGCAGAAGAGCTTGGCGCGCACCTTCCCTAGATCCCACCATCGCCGCGCCGAGGGAAAGGCACACCGCTGCTCTTGCCAGGCCAGCCAAAACTCCCGGAAGGACGTCACGAAGCCCTCATCCTCCAACAGGCTGTTGTTAAAGTGCCAATAGGCCGGCCCCGGCCTCTCTGCACGGAGGGAGGCTGTTATGGTGGCTAGATGATGGTCGGAGAATGGGGCCGGCCGAATGTTGGAGGAGTGGGCCTGTGAAAGATGGAAATGGGATAAATAAATACGGTCCAACCGAGAGTGGTGTGACCGATGGGCCTCCACCCGGACAATGGTGAACGTGGAAGTGTCATCTGGGTGGTGGTCCAGCCAGACGTCTACTAGGGAGTGATGTTCCACTATTTCTTGGAGAATGTTCGCAGCGGCCGGGCTCAGCTCGGCCCCTGAGCGGTCCTGTTCCTCGAGGGTGGTGTTAAAGTCCCCTCCCAGGACTAAGCACTCGTGAGAATCTAGGGTGCTGAGGAAGTCGGACACCCCCTGATAGAATTGTGGCCGCTTCGGGCTCATTGCCGGGGCATAGATGTTGACGAGGTTGACCACGAGCCCCTCCATACGGACTCGGAGATGCAGCAGGTGGCCCGGCACGGCCTCAGTGACCCCTAGCACCTCAGGCCATAGGTTGGGGGAGAACAGGGTCGCCACTCCAGCTTGTCGAATCGTGAAGTGGCTGAAGTAGACCCCGTCCCCCCACTCCAGCTGCCAGCTGTCCTCGGCAGTCGGATCCATATGGGTCTCCTGCAGGAAAACCACAGAGTACCCCCCTTCCCGAAGGTAAGAGAGCACCTGGGACCTGCGGAGAGCCATCCTTACAGCCCCTGGTGTTCAAAGTTGCAATAATGAGGGGCGTCATGCGGAGGGCTGGGGGGGTGGGGGTTCCTTGTTGGCAGGGGTGTTTGCAGCCCCCGGCGGGTCGCGCAACAATCCGTGACCCATCCCGTAAGTGAGTAAATCATCACGGAAGCTGCAGGCCCGCCCGTAGGCCACGGCACCGTGCCTTCCTTTCCCTTTACCCTCCTTTATATGGGCTCTTGTGGCCTGGAGGATGTGATCAAAGTCCTCCCATAGCTGGAGAGCTAGCTGTACCCTGTTGCGGGAGCCACGGATGTCTTCTAAAAACTGTTGCAACGCTTTTCGCAGCTCATGGGGGGGTGGGGTTGCGATTTCCAGGTTATTCCCTGGTGGGGCTCTTGGTGCAGCCTCATGGTCCGCTGAGGCGGGCAGGCAGGGTGCAGACCACCGATGGGGCATCTGACAGGCTAAAGTTATTAGGTCCGTCTCAAGGCTTGGGGTAGAAGAGGATGGCGGAGGGAAAATTGCAGCTCCTAATGGGTCGCAGCAGGAAAATGCAAAGACTGCTCCCTGGGGGGGATCCGCAAAAAACGGGAAAGAAATAACCCCAGGGGCGGCAATAGCATTGCAGGAGGAGGTGGATTGGGCAGGGACAGGGGTGGGGGTGGGGGTGGGGGCGGGGGCAGAGGCGAGGCTCTGGGCTTCGGGAGGCAAGCAGCTGAGAGGTGGTGCCTCCCGAACAGATTTGAGGGTTAAGGGGGTGGGGAGGGGGCTCCCAGTGATGCTAGGCGCAGGCTCTGTGGTGGATTTGGCAGCCATGGCTTCAGGTGGTGGACCACCTTCTGCAGGGTGCTCGCCCGGGAAGGCGGTTAGGGGGAGGGAGCATGGGGAAAGGGGGACTGGGGTAAGGTTGCCCAGATCGAGGCCAGCCGGCAGTAGGTCATTCTCTCCCTGGGTGACCGGGGTCAAACCTAGGGCCTCAATCTCCTCATACATGGAGGAAAGGTCGTCTTCTGCCACCCCGGGGGACTCCCCTCTGGCGCCCGCTACGATGGTCGCTTCGGGGTTCGCGGGGGGTTCAGGTGATATTCGGGCAGAAGGGGCTTCCTCAGGGGTCTCGGAGGGGAGGGTCTCACGTGGAGGGGAGATTCTACCTTCCTGTGCTATTTTGTCTTCACTTCCTGACACTGGCGGGTGGATCTCACTCGTGGGCATAGCGGAAGGCTCAGTGTCAGTGCCTCCCTTCCTGGTCTTCCGGGGGGCCTCCACATCGGATGGGTGCAGCAGAGCTCGAGCCTTCCGCTTGCCTCGCTTTCCCTGGACTAGGGTCCAGCCCTCCATAGCATCGTCTGGGGGCTGGCTAGCAGGGGTCGTGTCGGGGGGCAGAGGCGATGGTTCACAGGCTCGGGGGGGTAACGGTGAGGCAACATGGGGGGGGCGGTTCTCCTTGGGGCAGGCCCTCTCCTATGCCCATTAATATCTTAGCTGCACCCTCCTCCATAGGCTCTACTGGATTGTTAACAGCAAGGGCGGGGCTCCCTCACTCGTCTGGGCATTGTAGGGGAGGTGTCTCTTGGGCCCGGGCAGGAGCAGCGGTGGATCGAGCAGGAGGAGAGGTGGTTTCAGATCTCAGGCGGCCAGGGGCGTCGGCAACGATGGAGCCAATGTCCTGCCGGGTCTCGGGGGTCTCGGGTGCCCCTCCCCGCCGGGCCAAGGGGCAGTCTCTTCAGACATGCCCCACTGATCGGCAGAGGTAGCACCGGGCCTCTCCTGTGGAATAGTAGACCTGATAGCGGGCTCCCTGGTAGGGGACTTGGAAGGACCCCTCGAGCGCCTCTCCGTCACGTGCCGCCGGCGGCGGTAAAAGCTGCACTTGCCGGCAGAACGAAAGGACGTGACGGAGGGTGAGGTCCTTGCAGCCCAACGTGAGAGAGCTCATGACAGAAACGGGTTTCCCCAGGGTGGAGAGAGCGGGTAACAGGGCGGCATTGGGTAGAAAAGGAGGGATGGAGGTCAGGAGTAGGGTCATGGTGGGAAAGGGGCCTCGGCCGCTATTGATGGTAGCAGAGGCGGTGGGTGGGCGAGATGACAAGGCGGCAGGCCGGGCGGGGGCTGCCACCACCTGGGCGTACACCCTGGGGGCCCGGGGAGGGACGCTCGCAGAGCTGGTGGAGGGAACAGCGGGGAGGGACGCCATGGTCGATGATGAGGCCACAGCGGTGGAGGCAGCCTCTGCCATGGAGGGCTTGGTGGTTGTGGCGGGGCCCTTCCCCTTCTTCGCACCCTGGCCTTTCCAGCTAACTGGGGGGGGCTTTCCTAGAATCTGGGGGGGCGGTGGGCGTAGCAGTGGTAATATTCGCCCCGGTGCCTCTGGCTGCCGATGCCCCAGCGGGGGCGGGGGCCGGTGTTTTGGCAGCAGTGGTGGGGAGGGGGGCTTGGGGGTTGGGCAGGGGGGTAGGTGGGGGAGGGGCAACTGAGGTTGTTAGAGGGTCCTCACCCCTCTCATTCCCCACCATCGTGAGCAGGGAGAGACGGGGAGACACCAGAAGGAGGAGGGGGGAGGGGGAAGCAGATTAACCACTTCTCCCTGTTGGGCTGCAGGCGGGGGGTGGGGGGGGGCAAATGGGTCGGACTGGACAGGGGAAGGAAACAGGAATTGGGGTCAGGTAGTAGGGGCAAACTGTGGGGTGGGCAGTCCGGGGGTGGTGGTGGGGGAATGCGGACCCATGCGCTTTTATCCAAAGAGTCTCATTTGGTCAGCTGTTGTGTCTGGTCCGGGTGATGGAATTCAAAGCAAGCAGTGGAGGCTAGAGGCAGATGGCAGGTTGCCAGCAGGGATGGACGGCGGGGGGGCCATGACGGTTGTAGTAGTGTTGGGGGGGCACTGATGGATCGGGGGGCAGCTTCGTGCCACACCCCCTGTGCCCCTACAAACACAATTAAGACACAGTCAAACTCTCTCCACACAAGAGTACAGTTCAAAAGTTACTCAGTCTTACGGCCCCCTCCACAATGATTTGTAATTTCCCTGGGCGATGTCTCTGTCAGCTGTCTTCTCTCCCAGTCTTTGTGGAGCATTCCAAAAATGCCAAGCAAAGATAAGAAGACAATTAATTGCGGGTCCACAAACAAACAGCAAAACGGTTGGGTCTGGAGGCGTCCACTCCCCTCCTCCGGGGAGCGGGTCGGCAGTCCTCCCACCTCCTCCGGGGGTTGCAGCTGAAGCAATAGCAGCATCCGAGGGCAGGCGTGGGGGGGGGCTGGCAGGCAAGCTGGCAGCCGACCAGCACTCGAACGGCAGCAAAAAAAAAAAAAACAGCAAAAAAAAACAAAACTAAGAAAAAGCTTCTGGCCCGGTCGCGGGCGGCGGGGGGGGAACTGAAGCAGGGGCAAAAAGCAAGGAAAGCCCAGGCCAGAGGGCAGCAGGAGAGTGCCAGAAGGGAGCCTTCTTCCCTGGAGAGGGAAGAAAGTTTGTTATAGATTAATTAGAGCACCTGAAGCCAGTCACCTGATACCCCACCCACACCCCGCTTCAATCAGACAAGGGAAGGAGTCAAAGCAGAGTGGATTGGTGTTGGAGTAGAGAGCAGTTTGGAGGAGTTGTAGAGTGGATTGATGTTGGAGTAGAGAGCAGTTTGGAGGAGTTGAAACAGAGTGGATTGGTGTTGGAACAGAGAGCAGTTTGGAGGGAAGCAGAGGCGAGTTTGGAGAATCGCTGCGGTGGGCTAAGAAGACCAAGACCCTAGGTAAAGGGAAACCTGGTTTGTGCAGAGGGAGGGCACAAGCTGAAGGGCAGGAGATGGAAGTAGCCCAGAGGGAGGAACCACTAGTTCAAGTGGTTTACCGCTATCCCTAGGGCCTCTGGGCTGGGACCCGGAGTAGAGGGCGGGCCCAGGTCCCTCCCTCTCCACTCCCCTCCTCTAGGACACTAGTGGGGCAGTTAATACCCCAGTTCAGGGGTGAGAAACATTGCCCTGAACCCTCCCCAAGAAGAGAAAGCACGAGACACATCAAAGTAGTGCCGGCAATTTGCCACAGTATGCATTCCTCCGAGGGGCCAGAAGGAGATGAGACGCAGACCAGTTGAAAGTCTCTGGGCGAAGAGCAAGAAATCAGGAGGAGGTGGAGGAGGCATTTCTACAATAAATGTAATATCCAAAACACAAGACCTGTTAGTATTGGGGCACTTTAACTCCCAGCCATCTGTTGGAAAAGTAATATGGCAAAACACAACATTTCCAGTAAATTCTTGGAAGGTATTGGGGCCAACTTCTTGCTTCAGAAGGTGGAGAAAATAACAAAAGGGAAGCCATTTTAGACTTGAGTCTGACTAACAGGGAGAAATTGGTAGTGTATCTGAAGATAGAAGGCAACTTGGTGAAAGTGATCATGAAATGATAGATTTCATCATTCTAAGGAAAGGAAGGAGTGACAGTCGCTGAGTAAGGACAATGGACTACAAAAAAGCAGACTTTAATAAACTCAGATAAGTGGTTGGTAAGGTCCTATGGGAAGAAAAATCTAAGGAAAAAAGAAGTTCAGGAAATTTGGCACTTTCTCAAAGGGACAATATTGAAGGAACAACAGCAAACTATGCAAAAGAAAGACAGAAAGAATAGTAATTACAGAGCTCCTGATGTAATGACCTGAAAATAAAAAAGGAATCCTGCAAAAAGTAGAAATATGGACAAATTGTTAATAGATCAAGCACATACAGACAAAATCAGAAAGGTTTTGAGAGAGATGAAGGAAAGTGTAGGTCCACTACTTAGCAGGGAAGGAGAGCTAGTAATGGATGGCAGCTTCTGTCTTTGCTAAGAAAGGTAATTGTGACTACATGCTTAACACAATTAATATTAACAACAAGAGGGAAGGAATACATTTCAGAATAGGGAAAAACAGGTTAAACATTATTAAGGTAAGATGTATTCGAACCTGCAGGGTCTGATGAAATTCACCCTAGCCTTAAGTAATAATCTAAAGCAATCTCAGAACTCCTGGAGGATGGGTGAGGTCCCAGAGGACTAGCAAAGGGAAAACATAGTGCCTGTCTTTAAAAAGAGGATCTGAGGAACTGTAGACCAGTCACATTAACTTTGATACCTGGAAAGATACCAAAGCAAATTATTAATCAATTTGTAATCACCTAGAGAATTACATGGTTATATGTAATATCCAACATGGATTTGTCAAGAACAAATCATGCCAAACCAACCTGAAATGAGTGAGGGATATCATTCCTCTGGGATCAGACTTCTGGAGTTGGCCAACTAATTACCTGATTAGCTCACCCCTGCACCTGAGGAAAGAGGTGGAACTTCATTTTCTGACCATTATAAAAGAGAGCAGTAAGAATGAGGGGGAGTGGACTGCAACATCCTGTAGGAAGTGTCTGGGCAGTGCTCTGAATTGACTGCCACTGGAATTACTGCTGAAAGGAACTGCTCTAGAAAACCAAACAGACAAGTTGGGAAACCGATGGGTAGCCCTAGAGAACTGAGGTTCTGAGGTAAGAGCCAGGAAATCTTGCCTTGGGAATTACTGGTCATAGAATCATAGAATATCAGGGTTGGAAGGGACCTCAGGAGGTCATCTAGTCCAACCCCCTGCTCAAAGCAGGACCAATACCCAATTAAATCATCCCAGCCAGGGCTTTGTCAAGCCTGACCTTAAAAACTTCTAAGGAAGGAGATTCCACCACCTCCCTAGGTAACGCATTCCAGTGTTTCACCACCCTCCTAGTGAAAACGTTTTTCCTAATATCCAACCTAAACCTCCCCCACTGCAACTTGAGACCATTACTCCTTGTCCTGTCATCTTCTACCACTGAGAATAGTCTAGAACCATCCTCTTTGGAACCACCTCTCAGGTAGTTGAAAGCAGCTATCAAATCCCCCCTCATTCTTCTCTTCTGCAGACTAAACAATCCCAGTTCCCTCAGCCTCTCCTCATAAGTCATGTGTTCCAGACCCCTAATCATTTTTGTTGCCCTTCGCTAGACTCTTTCCAATTTATCCACATCCTTCTTGTAGTGTGGGGCCCAAAACTGGACACAGTACTCCAGATGAGGCCTCACCAGTGTTGAATAGAGGGGAACGATCACGTCCCTCGATCTGCTGGCTATGCCCCTACTTATACATCCCAAAATGCCATTGGCCTTCTTGGCAACAAGGGCACACTGTTGACTCATATCCAGCTTCTCGTCCACTGTAACCCCTAGGTCCTTTTCCGCAGAACTGCTGCCTAGCCATTCGGTCCCTAGTCTGTAGCGGTGCATTGGATTCTTCCGTCCTAAGTACAGGACCCTGCACTTATCCTTGTTGAACCTCATCAGATTTCTTTTGGCCCAATCCTCCAATTTGTCTAGGTCCCTCTGTATCCTATCCCTACCTGCCACCATATCTACCACTCCTCCTAGTTTAGTATCATCCGCAAATTTGCTGAGAGTGCAATCCACACCATCCTCCAGATCATTTATGAAGATATTGAATAAAACCGGCCCCACACCGACCCTTGGGGCACTCCACTTGATACCGGCTGCCAACTAGACATGGAGCCATTGATCACTACCCGTTGAGCCCGACAATCTAGCCAACTTTCTATCCACCTTACAGTGCATTCATCCAGCCCATACTTCTTTAACTTGCTGACAAGAATACTGTGGGAGACCGTGTCAAAAGCTTTGCTAAAGTCAAGAAACAATACATCCACTGCTTTCCCTTCATCCACAGAATCAGTAATCTCATCATAGAAGGTGATTAGATTAGTCAGGCATGACCTTCCCTTGGTGAATCCATGCTGACTGTTCCTGATCACTTTCCTCTCGTGTAAGTGCTTCAGGATTGATTCCTTGAGGACCTGCTCCATGATTTTTCCGGGGACTGAGGTGAGCCTGACTGGCCTGTAGTTCCCAGGATCCTCCTTCTTCCCTTTTTTAAAGATGGGCACTACATTAGCCTTTTTCCAGTCGTCTGGGACTTCCCCCGATCGCCATGAGTTTTCAAAGATAATGGCCAATGGCTCTGCAATCACATCTGCCAACTCCTTTAGCACTCTTGGATGCAACACATCTGGCCCCATGGACTTGTGCACGTCCAGCTTTTCTAAATAGTCCCTAACCACTTCTTTCTCCACAGAGGGCTGGCCACCTACTCCCCATGCTGTGTTGCCCAGCGCAGCAGTCTGGGAGCTGACCTTGTTCGTGAAGACAGAGGCAAAAAAAGCATTGAGTACATTAGCTTTTTCCACATCTCTGTCTGGTGTGAGAAAATGATTTGGGGAAGGGGCTACTATGCTTTCACAGACTTTGAAATAAGATTCTTCAATGGGTGGGCTTCCTTTTGTTAAGAAGGCTCAGTTAAGAAATTACCCCAGGTGAAAATTGTTTCCCTGGATTCCTTGAGAAGCCTAGACGACGGTTGCCCTAGGGAATGAGCTGACACAGCAGAATAAAACTTGGCTTGACAAGAGGAGACCACTATAAGACAGGCCCAAACTATTACACGTGGCACCTGGACAGAGTCCTGACCTGAACCCCTTTCATTAAAAAGGGAGGTAGAGGAGCTATTCTGAATAATGGTAAATCAACAGAGATGGAGACTGAAAGGAACTCCAGTTCCAGGAAGCTTTTCTGTCCACTCAGCAATGCATTCAGGAAGCCCACCTGGCTGACCATGAGCAGAACCAGCAGTTCCAAGTCGAAATGGCCTGGCTCCTCTCACATCAGCCACTAGCAGATAGGAATAGGTAAGGAGTAGGTGCAGTAGCCCAGTGGTTCCTGGACTTGGCTACCAAATGACTAACCCCAGAGACTAAGACTGTAGGAGAGCTCATGGACAACATTGTCCTAGAAAAATAGCTGCAAATTTTCCCTATTGCAGTAAAAACCTGGGTCTGAATGTTTTGCCCCACATCCACTGTGGAGACAGTGGAAAAGTTCTTGGAGGTCAAAATGCTCATGAGTGGGAATGCCAGTCTCTCTGTGGGCCTGCCACACTTACCATGATGGCAAGAGATAACCCACCAACCCAGTGAGGGTCCTAGTATTGGCTCACCTCGAGCAATTGACCCTTTACCCCAAACACAGATCCCCACACAGAGAACCAGGACCGGCACCAGCAATCTAAGCACATGCTTGGGGTGGCACAATTCCAGGGGCGGCATTCCGGGTGGTTTTTTTTTTTTTTATTTTTGGGGTTTTTTTGCTTCGGCAGTTGCGCTCTTGGAGGTGTTTTTTTTTTTTTTTTTTTTTTTTCGCTTGGGGCAGCAAAAAACCTAGAGCCAGCCCTGCAGAGAACAGGGCCTCAAAGACCCAGATTTTCAAGGGATGATGTCTGCCCTCCTGACGAGGGCCAGTGGTATATTATCACTGTGGGTAACCCAGGCACATCCAATGGGAATGCCCTAAGATGGAATGGAACTATCTAGGACAGGGGTTCTCAATCTTTTTCTTTCTGAGCCCCCCCAATATGCTATAAAAACTGCACAGCCCACCTGTGCCACAACAACTGGTTTTCTGCATATAAAAGCCATGGCCGGCATTAGAGGGTAGCAAGCAGAGCATTTTCCTGGTGGGGCCCCATGCCAGAGGGGCTCCACCTAAGCTACATTGCTCAGGCTTTGGCTTCAGCCTCTGGTGTCAGGGTTCAGGGCCCCAAGCTTCAGCCCCATGCAGTGGGGCTTCAGCTTCCTGCCCTGGCCCCAAGTGTGTCTAACACTGGCCCACCTTGAAGGACCCCCTGAAACCTGCCTGCAGCCCCCAGGGGGGCCCGGACCCCTAGTTGAGTACCACTGATCTAGGATGCCACTTTGACCAAGCGGGTGAGATTGCGAACAAACCTATGAGACTAACCATGAGACCCTCTGTTGTCCCAATAAAAATAGGACTGAATACAGTGGAGGTATTGATAGACTTGGGGTGTGGAAAAGTTATTCTTCAACATGACTTAAGATCTTAGATCCAGAATGATCCATCCAGATTTCCTGCATTCACGGAGAAATCCATACTTACCCAACTGCCTCCATTACCTTACAGATAGCAGACCAGGTAGGGGTGCCTCCAGGTAGGGGTGGCGGATCACCTGTCCTGGCCAATGATCCTTCGACAGTATTGGAAACATCTTTGGATGCTCCTGGGAGGAGAATCAATTCCCTCCAACCCAAACTCCTTACAGATGCATGAAGGAGCTCACCTTTGAGGATGCCTGTGATCTATTCCCTATTGCTCAGTCCAATATTTTTGAAGTCTCACAAAGGTCCCAGAGTTTGCAAAGACAATCAAAGAAATCTCTGAAGGGAGGATGGGCCTATTCCTGTGCTGGATCTCACACTGGGACGCCAAAAGAGGGACTTTTCCTCAGGGTAGACACTGAGAAGGGAACATGTAAACAGTCTGCATGCTATTACTCACCCACAGACCTGGCAGAACCCCTTCACATCTTAGACTACAACATCTGGAGTGACATCTTTGACATGGTGGCAGCTCAATATGATGACCAAACACTGCAGGAATGTTTCAACCAAATGTTGTTGTCATCTCTGAACAAACATCTTGTTGGTTTCCCTACTTTGAATTATAGGCAAGATTGGAAATTGCCCTGGAAGGCTGAGTCTCTGAGGTAAGAGCCAGGAAACATTGCCCCAGGAATTACAGGTATGAGAGACTGGTTTTTGGGATGGGACTGTTAGGCTTGTACAGACTTTGAAATAAGAATCTGCAATGGGTAGGATTGTGTTTGTTAAGAAGGCTCAATTAAAGAAATTACCCCAGGTGAAAATCATTTCCCTGAATTTCTTGAGAAGCACAGATCAGTGTTACCTCAGGGAATGAGCTGACCTGGCAGAATAAAGCTTGTTCTGACAGAAAGAGGGCACTATAAAACAGGTCCAATCTATTGCACAACCTAACGTCCTTCTTTGACAGGATTATTGGTGTAGTGCAGGGGTGGGCAAACTTTCTGGGCCAAGGACCACCTCTGGGTGGGGAAATGGTATGCAGGGCCAGGGCAGGGGGTTGGGGTGCGGGCAGGAGTGAGGTGTGTGGGAGGGGGGGCGGTGTGCAGGAATGGACTCAGGGCAAAGGATTGGGGCAGAGGAGGGGTGCGGAGTGCAGGAGGGGGCTCAGGTCAGGGGTGCAGGAGGTGTGCGGACTGCGGGAGGGAGGGCAGGGGTTTGGGGTGCAGGGTGCGACAGGGGCTCAGGGCAGGGGATTGGGGTGCAGGAGGGGTGTGGGTGCGGCAGGGGGCTCAGGGCAGGGAGTTGGGGGGCTGGGTGCAGGAGGGGTTCGGGCTCCGGCCCGGCATCATTTATCTAAAGTGGCTCTAGGGTGGCAGTGGCGCGCACCAGGGCCAGCGCAGGCTCCCTGCCTGCCTGCCCTGGCCCCACATAGTGCCACTCCAGGAAGCGGCCGGCACCACGTCCCTGCATGGCCCCTGGGGGAGGAGGGGACACAGGGCTTCATGTGCTGCCCTTGCCGTGCCTCCAGATACCTCCCCCAAAGCTCCCATTGGCCATGGTTCCCCATTCCTGGCCAATGGGAGCTGTGGGGGGCAGTGCCTGGAGGCAAGGGCAATGCACGGAGCCCTCTGCCCCACCTCCCTCCCCGGGCCTCAGGGATGTGGTACTGGCTGCTTCTGAGAGCGGCGCGGGGCCTGCAGCACCATGGGGGGCAATCTCGCGGGCCGGATCCAAAGCCCTGAGGGGCCAGATCTGGCCTGCAGGCCGTAGTTTGCCCACCCCTGGTGTAGTGGATGAGGCGGGAAGCAGTAGCTGTGATATATCTTGATTTTAGTCAGGCTTTTGACAAAGTCAACATGGCATCATCAGCAAACTAGGGAAATGTGCACCCACAGGCTAACACAGCTGCTACTCTGACACCGTATAGACCACAACTAGGTGAAAGACCATACTTAAAGGGTAGTTATCAATGTTTCTTTGTCAAACTGGGGGGATGTATTGCGTGATGTTCTGCAGCCATCTGTCCTAGGTCCAGTGTTACTGAATATTTTCATTAATGATTTGGATAATGAAATGGAGAGTATGCTTATAAAATTTGCAGGTAACATCAAACTGGGAGGAGTTGGAAATACTTTGGAGAGCAGGATTAAAATTTGAAATGACCTTGGCATATTGCAGAATTGATCTGAAATCAAAAAGATAAAACTCCATAAAGACAAGTGTAAAGTACTACACTTATGAAGGATAAATCAAATGCACAACTACAAAATGGAGAATTAAGTGGTAAGGGGGTAGTACTGCTGAAAGGGATCTGGAGGTTCTAGTGGATCACAAATTGAAAGTGATGTGATGTGATGCAGCTGTGAAAAAGGAAAATGCCATCTTGGGGTATATTAATGGTATTGTCATATATAAGATATGTGAGGTAATTGTACCACTCTGCTTGGCACTGGTGAGGTCTCCACTACAGTACTGTGTCCAGTTCTGGGCTACACACAGTAAGAAAGATGTGGACAAACCGGAGAGAATCCAGAAGAGAGCAACAAAAATGATAAAGGGTTTAGAAAACCTGATTCATGAGTAATGGTTAAAAAAAACTGGGAATGTTTAGTCTTGAGGAAAGGAAACTGAAGTGGGGGTGGGCATGATAATAGTCTTCAAATATGTTAAGAGCTGGTACAAAGAGGATGGTGATCAATTGTTCTCTGTGTCCACTGAAGGTAGGACAAAAAATAATTGGCTTACTTTGCAGCAAAGGAGATTTAGATTAGATATTTGAAAAAAACCTTTCTAATTGTAAGGATAGTTAACACTGAAATAGGTTACCAAGGGAGGCTGCAGAATCCCTGTCATTGGAGGTTTTCAAGAACAGGTTAGCCAAACACCTGTCAAGGATGGTCGAGGGAAGACGGATTAGATGACCCTCCAAGTCACTTCCAACCCTAAATTTCTATGATTCTACTCAGAAAGAGTACGCTACGGTAGTGAGAAGCTTAGAGAGGTAGGAATGGGGTGAGTTTGGACAATACATGCTATTTGGACTGTGTTCGTAGCACATGTTGGGAAAGGCACCCACTCAGAACCACAAGTGGTCAGATCTTGGTTTTAATTCATATCTGTAAGATTGCATCCCCAAGAGCACAGTGCCCCTCATAAAATAATAATGCTGATTTGTGAAGGACTTTTAGTCACTCATGAGTTCGGCGTAGAGGTTGAAATTCTGTTGTTTTTTTTTAATATCTAACTTTAGTTCTTTAAAACTCTTTGTTTTTATTTCTCTGTAAATCTGGAAATTTCAACTGCCAAACTTCAGTAACCCCTGGACTTCAATATGACTCACTTTAGTTTAGGCATTGAAGGGTTCTTCAAACACTGAGTAATATTTACCTAGTCTGTTGAAATATTTTTCATGGGCTTAAGTCAAATCTTTAATCTACAATAGTGGTGGGCAGTGGATTTTGAATCTGCCAAATTACATGTGTACTTTGATAAGAACTGATTTTTGACAGTTATTCTTCCCATGTCCTGCTAGTCTGTCACATCATGTAGGATAGAGCTGTTTGGATCAATAGAACCGTTTACTGGTAAAACTACTCCTAAAACAGCAAGTGCATATTTCTAAAAATGCCTTTTTGATCATACATTTACCTCCCTGAGACAGTAAAAATTAACATAATGCTGGTTTCTCATGCATTAATGAACTCTCAAAAATGTCTGTCCTGAACTACAGATATAACCCTCATATCATGGAGTTTGTAATTGAAATAGGTAAAGAGAAATTTGCAGGAAACTACTTAAACTCCTAACAGGTATTTTGGCATATGATCACTCACTGTTTGGAGAGTTCTGCAATGCTTTAAGTACTATTACCAGCAGGAGAGTGGGTTTGTGTGTGTGTGGGGGGGGGGGGGGGTGAGAAAACCTGGATTTGTGCTGGAAATGGCCCAACTTGATTATCATACACATTGTAAGGAGAGTGATCACTTTAGATAAGCTATTGCCAGCAGGAGAGTGAGGTGGGAGGAGGTATTTTTTCATGCTTTGTGTGTATATAAAAAGATCTTCTACACTTTCCACAGTATGCATCCGATGAAGTGAGCTGTAGCTCACGAAAGCTTATGCTCAAATAAATTGGTTAGTCTCTAAGGTGCCACAAGTACTCCTTTTCTTTTTGCGAATACAGACTAACACGGCTGTTACTCTGAAACCTTTAAGTACTGTGTTTCACCAAAAAGAATATTGATATATATTCAGTGGAAAAACATAGACTTGGTTCCTAATCTGTTCCCAGAGTATAGAATGTCTCATCTTTGAGAATATACAGTTTATGAATGTGCAAAATCTCTGTCCTGTTGTGTTGTAGCCAGAAATGTTGTACATGTACAGTCGAAGAATGAGGTCTGTTTCTCCAGGGACATGTTACATGGCCATCCCAGAGAGCGTGCAGAGCATTTTCATTAGAACACTGCAATTAATGTCCTGAAAAATCACCACTTCAGAGTGTATGCATGTGCAGAGTTTTCAGGTTTCACTCTTCCTCACTGCTCTCCATCACAGAGGCTTATGTCATAGCAATCTTTCTTCCCCCAGCTGAAGAACATTGATGCAGTTCCCTCCGCTAGCCACTGACATGGCTCTGACTGCTGTCCAGATAAAGTCATGAGAGATCAATGTGAAGCACATCTTCCTGGCCTAGGAAGCAAGGGGCAGAAGAGAGGACTTGAAGTATTATATGATCCTTTGCATGACGGTATGCTGCCATGAGATAGCCCATTAATCTATTGTAGATACTTATATGGTCCCCTCAGTCTTTTATGTGTGTATTCTCACAACACCATGTGGGATTAGGAAGTACCGTTCTTGTCATTTTACAGATCAAGGGCACCTGAAGTACACAGAGACTAAGGGCCTCTATGTGGTGGGGTAATGTACCTATGGGGGTGTGATTTCTAAAGCCCGCTAAGGTGTTGCACATTAATTGGTACATGTGCACCCTTCCGGTGTGCACTAAAGGTTCCCTAGCAGCATTTCCAATTAAACTGGTTTTTGTTTTTAGTCATCTGAGACCTAAGTTCTGTTGCTTCCTCCCATGGATGGTGGTTGGAAAATATATTTCATGTCCATCTTACTGTATTTTGGCTCTGACCCAGGAGTTTTTAACAGTTATGATAACTGTTGTCTGATCTATGCTGTGCCTGCTGCTCCTACTGAAGCGGTATTTGAAGACTCAGAGGGAAAAAATGATGCATATATATATATATAGAGAGAGAGAGAGAGAGAGAGAGTATTTTGTATCTTGTCTATACAACTTTATATAAACTATTTTTATTGTATATACCCAAAGTACTCTGTATTATAGGGCTTGATCCAAAGCCCACTAAAGAAACTGGAAGGATGCTATTGATGTCAGCATGCTTTGGATCAGGCATGTAGTTGTGGGTGTCACAGTAGAGGTGAGTGTTTAGGAGAGGTTAGAATGAGGCGAGTGCCTTTACAGATCAGCTTGGGAAAGGTGCTCTGTGCATCGAGGGCTGATTAGAAGAAGACCTGGAGACTTTGGGTCCTGTGTACAGTAAGCTCCCTCACTTCTTTAGGAGGCTGCTTTCTGTCTCGCTGATAATGAGTGTCTCCATGTGGCACAGCTGTGTTAAATGGCATGGGAACAGAGGAATGGGAGCAGCAACTTGTATCAGCCTTCCAAAGAAATGAAAGGAGGGGAGACTAGGGTGGGGGGTGAAGCAGGCTAGCTCTATGGAATAACTGAAGAGTAGTGGAGTTCTGCTCAGAACACTGAACTCCCTGCTCTCCCGTCAAGTGTGTGGCTAGTATTGTTGAGCCAGGGGAGGCAGTGTTTCAAACTCCTCCCCTAACGGTCCAAATGCCAGATGGCTTGGATCTGAGTAGTGGGGGAATCTCTATCTCTGCTCAGAGAAAGCTCAACAGGGTTTGTACCATGTGTTGTTGGCCAACACTGCCGCCAGGGCTTGAAAAGTACACAGAGCTCACAAGCACACACTCAACATTAAAGCTGTGTGTGTGGTGGTGTTGCCTGTAGCAATTAAAAATAGGAATACTGGATCAGGAAAACATGTGGAACGGTGTTTATTGCCGCCCTACACAGATATGTTTCTACAAGGCTGGCCCTGCTCTGTGGCCTGCTGCTGTAAAAACACAACTGGCAGTTTATTGTCCCCATTACAGAACATCCTTCATTATTTATAGAACGTGGCTGGAAAGATGAATGATTTATTCTTTCCAGAAGCAATAAGAAAGTGATAACACTTCCCTTTAATAACCAGCTTCTCTCTTAACAAGAGCCTGATGCCTGCTCCTCCAATCCTGGGGTTTCATATCCAGTTAGATAGAGCAGATTGCACCCCATATTTATTGGCTGCCACAGGTAAAGGATGGCTTTTCATCTGCTTCTATTTTCCACTCTAATGTTCCTGTCAGTCATAAACAAAGCATTCCTTGAAACAAATGACTTCAGGTGCTCAATTTCTTTTTGAACAGTGGTGCAAGTATTCAAGTATGTGTCCTCTGTTTTCTACCACCTGATAACAGGCTCAAATGACAATTCTTTTTCCCAATGGTTTTGAGATTCCTTGGCTGATTTCTTTTAAAATGGTATTTCTTAAACATTAATGTTAAATAAAGAAATAAATGCACAGTGGTGCTGTGAGATGAGCTATAGAATGAGATATCATAAAGTATAGGTTAAGTCATGAAAAACCATCTACAGCCAGTTCAAGCTCTCATTCCGTGCTAGTGGTTCCCTTCTCCAAGGCTAAGAACAGAAGCTTCAACACAATATTCTAGTCATCCATGCAGAAACAAGAGGCTTCTTCGGCAAATGGCACTGGGACATTTCTTCATTTCCAGATAAAGAATCTTAGCATGTGGAGTTGTACTTTGGAGATACCAAATAGGGATCCCTGTACCATGCAAAGGACCCTATGAATACATTGAAAAAATTGACAATGAGTGGCTCATTTCCCTCCTGGGGAAGGGCAAGCTGAAGGAGAGAATTCCAGTCAAACAGCAGGGTAGTTTTTTATACTTTGCTTTAACAGTACATTTAAAAACAAAAATGTTAGCTTAAGAAGCAGGATTTATGGTTTGAACCAGTTCACCCATTGCTAACTACACAATCTATTGCATTATTCAGTGATATCATGGTAAATATTAATTTGCACTACTTCTATATTTTAAGACCATCAGCTGAGCAGAACAAGTTTGAACCTTGCAGTAATTAGCAAAATGAACAATTTGATGGTGATGAAACATGAATGTTTCAGTGGACTAACTTCTTGAAGAAGTTAATGCTCCATGTACAAGCACTCCAATCTTGACAGCCATTCTTATAAATGGGAATTGGATTTGAAGTCTGGATTTGTTTTTAGTTTCTTGTTTGTCTTCTGCATATGTGTTAGTTTGAGGGGTTGGGAAGAGAATTTTAACCCTGCATTTCCCCCTATGTCCGAATAAATTGCTCACAACTTTGGGTGTTCTCTCTAATGTGATCCCTCTCTCTCTTTTGGTCTGTCAGCATACTCTGTGAAAACAGCCTCGTCTTTGGACTCCAGGGTGATAGCCCTGGGTCTCCTGAGTAGTGTTAGCATAAGTTTCTAGTCAGCAAACTCTTTCATGCTCCTGGCTGGGTAATGTGCCTGGTGTAGATTCCCTCAAAAAAAAAATTCCTTTCTACCTGCCCCGCCCACTGCTTCTTCTGAAGTGATGACTGATTTCCAAGCTAGCTTCACTGAAATTGCTTTGCATCATGGGAAAAGTGACTCAATAATGACCTTGTGGGGTTCCATGTTTTTATTAGTGATTTCTATACCAAACTGACTTAATTAAAAACTTCTTTCTTGTAAAGTAGCAGCTGTGAAGGATGGATTGTGGTTAAGGCAACAAGACTAGTTTAGGAGATGTGGGTTTAAATCTGTGGAGTGCAGTATGAGCAATGACACATTATCTTAGTCTTTCTTCATGTCTGCTTATTACAGTCCCATCCTTACTGAGCCATTCTCGGTGACTATTGCCAGCTGAAGTGTGGTTAAAGTTGCATTATAGGGGTGGTGTGTATCTTAGCTTTGTATTTCCTGGCTTCCAAAGGTGCATGTTTGGCTACCTCCCTCATTCTGGAAGGGCATGAGGCCGATGTGCAACTGTAACTCTGTGTTAATGGAGTTTGGGGAGTTAAGTTAAAGTGGTACAATCAGTCAAGTGTGGACACACTTATACCTACATAGCTTATTTCCAAAAGGAATTGGGGACTCCACCAAATCTTCATTCTCTGCTCCATATATTGCAATGTGATATTGTATTGGTTGATACTGGTTGTTAGGTACAGTTACACAAAGTTCCAAAAGTACAAGTGCATACAGTATTGTATAAACAGATATAGAATCTGTGATGGGAGACCCCCCAAAGGTTTGGAGTATAGATCTGGTCAGATAGGCTTTCTAAAATGTGGATGCTTATCTAAATATGTGGAGGACCCACAACCCTCCTACCTCATAACCACTTGTGCCCCTCCCCCACTACCAGCAGTCCCTGGCTCCCCCTCTTCCATGCCTATGAGTGTCATCTTTGGGAGGTGACAGGGATTGGGCGGTAAGCTAAGCAGCCAACTCTTTTCATATGTCTGACACTGGAGAACAGGCTTGTTCTCCCCCGGTCCCTTTTTCGTATAGCTCTCTGCATTTCTCTGTCTCCTCACTACCTGTTACATCACATCTTCTATTTCCCTTCATACTCTCTTCTTTCTCCATCACCCTGCCCCACTTTTTCCCAACCTCAGGGACAGGAGAGAAGCAGCTGGTGCTGTAACTGTCTTGCTTATGAATTCCACTGCAGGAGTGGCACATCCACAGTAGCTGGAGCAGTCGTCTGGACTGTTCAGAGGGGAGAAGTGCGGCCATGATATTATTCTATGTCCCCACCACTCTTAGTTCCCAGCAGCCTGGGACCACAGAGGGATTTTAGAACTAATTGTACCGGGAAAGCTGGAGTTTCCACCCTCCTTTCCATATACTAAATTGCTATAGTTTTTCCACCTGCAGTTGTCTCCTTTTTTCTAGTGGGTTACAGCTGTGGCCCTGAAAAACTTGTGAATTTAACACAAGCACAGATAGCCACAACATTATAAATGCATTTGTGGACTTAGTGCTGGTAGTTTGTAATTGGTCCATGAGGGACCTATCTATCTCTATCATGTGGGAGGAGTGTGGATGGTAGCATGCTGAGCTCTTGGGGTAGTCTTGCCAGAGAAGCAACGTTCTCTTACTCACCACTTGCTCCTCTATGTACTAGGAAGAGAGAGCCTGAAGCGTGGGCCTGGTGCCAGACCTGAGGCCTGAACCAAAGTCAACAAAAGTTACTCTACGAGCAAAAGTCAGGCTCTGTCAAAAGCAGATGCTTGCCTGCAAGTTCAGTGTTGGGTACATGAACTCAGCACCAGTATTGATAGCATTGTTTAAACACACTGGATATGTAAACACAGTCCAGCAAACCAACACAAGGACACTCCAACCTAGCACATAAGATGATTTGACTGAAGTGATATATGGTGATGTTTGTAGCATCAGGAGAAAGGAACAAGGGAATGTAACAAACTGGATCTATAAATCTTGCCTTGCCTTAACCCTTTGCTGGCCTAGAAGAAATCAGAAAGTCCTGCTGCTTACTAAGCTGGTCCATTGTAACGGGCATACATGTGCTAGTGTACCTGTAGCACATACAGGGAACTAGGACAATCCTTTGTTAACAATAAACCTGGCTGAGCACCTTTGCCACTCAACTGAGCCTGTGGTTTCTTTGAGCAGTTCGATCCAAGTTCGTTGGGTTGGCTACCTGGCCAGAGCCGGTACAGAACACAGAGAGAATGCACATGCAGCTAACAATTGAGGACACTCTGTATGATTTGAAGTGATGCTAATAGGCTTTGAAGGACATCCTAGTCACCTGGACTGTAATATTTATGGTCTTGATTTAGGACCTTGTGTTTGATGTGAAGTTAGGTGATATGGGTCTTTCAAAGGGGTTCAGAAACCACTTGTTAGGGTTTTAGACTTAAATTCAGAAAAGCAGGAAATTTAAGAGTTAGTGCTGAAACTATATTTAGCTCTTGAGTGGTGAGCCTATAAGCTTTGCCTTATCTTATGTACAATGTGTGTTGTGATACATGGGCATGGCAGAATGATTCCTGAACTTCGACTTTCCTTAGATTTGTGGAGTTTAAAGCAGTTACTCAATAAAATGTGGGGAGGGTTTGCCATAATAGATCACATCTGAGCTCACCATCCTGCCAATTCACCATCTTTTCAAAACAAGAAGACACAAAGGATTTGCACAATTACAATGTTAAAATAATGGATTGTGACTTGAAAAATGCAGAAGAGAGAATCCAATTACTGAAGCTTGGGAAGCTATTAGGCAAGTATGTCAATTTTATTCCAGCAGAAAATAGGGGTTCCCTTTAAATGGTATCTTCTGGAGTTCACTGTAAATCATCTCACCTACAATGCATTGAACATTTATATTGGAACTGTTCCTAGTGCTGATTCATTTGACCTATTCACTTAAGATGTCTGGAACACTTTACCAAGACATTGGACGGTAAGTTCAAACATTACAAAGGTATGACTTGCCACAATTTTAAAACAAGTAAGGTTAAAGACCTCTTTGTCAACTTTAAACATAAGACAACTAGAAGGAAAAAAATGAAATTGAGTATTGTCCTCATTTTGGAGGGCTAGGTAGAGTTTCAACTTTAGCAATTTTCCATTTGCATACAAAAACTGGTATTTTTGTGAGCATTAAATGTAGTCCAGTGAGATGTCTCCATTTCTGCCAGCTTTTTGCAGCAAAACAAAAAACTTCATCCTGGGAGCAAAAGGGTGAAGAGACTTGTCCTAGGTGAAAATTATCATTTTTCATAGTGGAAATTATCTCATCTATTCAGGAAAAAAGGCCTTTTCACCTTTAGCTTAAACTTTTTCTTTCCACTTGTGAAAACTATTTTTTATTTTTGAAAATATTGGGACAAAAGATGTGATAGATTCAAATTCACAAGAATTATTCAAGTCAAAGCTTGACAAGTATCTTTATTTTTTTATTCTCATATTGATCCTGGCACTGTAGCATTTTATTATCTCTATATAAAACATTTATCCTCCCAAAAGCCCAGGGAGGTGTGGAAGTATTATTATTCCCATTTGGAGTCACGATGGTTATCCTCTTCTACACTTGGCTCTGTTTTTATTTTCTCTTAAGCCTTCCTGATTATTTCTGATTTAGACTTTTTGAAAAAGAGGTTCCTTATTTGCTGTAAATGCTCTGGTCAGTGCTAAACATTAAAATGATACTTTTTTGTCATTCTGTTGACACAGTTCTATCTAGATGCCTATGGGCTACTTTTCATAAGAACACTATGAATGTCAGATTTGTCTTTGCTCTCCAAATGGCCCCTAATTAGACTGACTTATTATCTGAATTTTTGTAGTGCCGAGGAGCCTTAGAGATGTGAATGAAATTTAGAAATTCTGATGTAAAGCAATATTCATTGCTTTATTTTGGCTCATTTTCCCCATGTAGTGGTTTTCTCAAATGGCTAGAGTATTGCCTCCTGACAAATTCCAGTAATTTCTGTGGTGGAAGAGCGATGGGAGTCTTACCAATTTAATTTATGTATTAACTCGTGATTTGATTTCCTTGCATTTGTCTCTGGAACATAGTAGAAAGTGACACTTCCTAGTCAGGAAGTTATTTTGTACTAAATCCTTCATTTTGTGACTGGAATTCTTTCAACTAGATTCTGTCAGTTTTACTCATGTTGAGTAGAATCTTCTGTCACCAGTAATCCCATGCATTTCCGTGGGACAACTCATGGAGTAAGGTGCCAGCTGGTATAAGAAAGGGTGGGAAAATCTAGTCATTAGTCTGAGTGATTAAAATGAGTATGGATCCTTTAAGCCTGTGTTATCTTCATAGAAATGGTGAAGAATTTGTGAGAGGTTGGGCAGTTCTGCAAAACAACAGATTTTGTTTTTAAATAAACAAATATTTTCCAACCAACCTGGCCTTTATTATACTTGACCTGTTATCTATAGCAAGAAACCCAAAAGTAACCCTTGTGATATCAGCTAGTGCTTGGAATTTGGTATTCCACCCGATATCTGTTTTACACACGATCTTAAATTCTCTCATACCCCTCCCTCTCAGAGGTGAAGCTATTGGCTTAGTTTTCTTCCTAACTTTCCTTCTTTCTTCTTGCCATTGTGTTCAGTGGGTCTTTGGTATCTAGGAAGTCCTGAACTGTTGTTGTAACTCTCTCAAACTTCTGCATCACCTTTGGTTTTAACCTTTCTGATTGTAAAAGTAAGTATAGTTGTGTTCTATATGCTGATAATGGAAATAAAGAGGAAACAACATTTTATGCAACATTGCCAAGCACAGACTGATACTTTAGTGCATTTGATTTCCAAATGCTGCTGAGCAGGAAGTGGCTGACTGCAGTCCTATTATTTGTGCCAGTTTTGAGCATCTCTTCGACATCCTTCCCACCAGCAGCACATTGCTTTACAATGTCTGTTCACTAAATACTCAGTAATTACTCCTCTGAGCTTGGTGACGATGAATGTGCGTGTTTCTGTAGATAAACTGTGCAATCTGTTATGAAAACAAAGATTCATTTTTTTGAGTTTGATCTTTACTTGAAGCAGGAAAATGCTGTGGCGTCTCTATAGGTTGTATGTGGCTTTTTAAGTGGGTTTTCAGGGTGGATCAAGCTTTTATTTTACCCTGTCCCTTATCCATTTTTAATAGACGGTTAGTATGCAGTGCACAAACTCTCGGGAAAATGACTCTGACTGCTATTTCCTGTATGTAAGAGTAAGCTAATGCATACAACACTATAGAATCCACTGCCAAATAACTAAGCTGAAATTCAAAATAAGGATTGACCTATGTTTAATTGAAGCATTTTAATTTCTCTCAATTCAAAGCAAAGATTTTTTTCTCACTTTTTTAACAGAAAATAGACTGTCGTAATAGCTGTCATTGTGGCAGCAGCTTTAAGATGGGTTTTAACAGCTCATCTGCCCATTTCAGCTAGTGCTTTCAATGAAAACATAAATCTTCCAATGTCTGTGTTCTAAACAAAAGTTGAAGGGGGTGAACAACTCACAAGTCTCCCTCAGTCCTAGCACAGGCACACTTTAGAAATAGAGACATATTTTTTTTAATTGTGTGAAAAACAAGGAGATAAGACTTCACATCAAAAGTGAGGGGGAAAATGTTCTTAACCTTTGAAAAAAGGAGAGAGATGGCACTTCAGTCTGTCACAACCTCCCACTAGAGCAGAAACAGATGCTGCTGACAAATGGAGACGAGGGTTCAAACCCCAAACACAATGTATTCTCCCATCCCAGCTGGATATTGGGGGCGGAGGGATCTGTTTTTTGTTTGTTTGTTTTTTTCCTTTGGGTGTGTGTAGCTTGTCAACCTAATGAAATCTCATTAAATTGTATTTCAAAAGGATTGGTAGCAACATCATGGTACAGATGTCGGGTGTATGTGTGCGTGTTTAATATTTAAACTATAGTATCTATAATACTGTAATATAAATCCTGTCTGAACAAATACTGGTATTTTGCTGTCTTTTGAACTAGGGATGGCTGCAAAGTTTAAAACTTTTTTATAATTTCAATGCTACACCATAGGGCCAGATTTACAAAGGCACCTAAAGATGCAGATAGCAGTAGAGAGGTAGTTTTACCTCTGCATTTGCCACTAGTGTGACCACTGCTGGAATACTGTGTCCACCATTCAAGAAGGATGTTGATAAATTGGATAGGGTTCAAATAAAGGATTAGAAAGTATGCCTTACATTGAGCTCCTGGAGTCTACCGCTGTATTTAGTTTAACCAGGATGGGCAGGGATGGTGTCCCTAGGCTCTGTTTGTTAGAATCTGGGAATGGGCAACAGGGGATAGATCATTTGACGATTACCTGTTCTGTTCATTCCCTCTGGAGCACCTGGCATTGGCCACTGTCAGAAGACAGGATACTGGGTTAGATGGACCTTTGGTCTGACCCAGTATGGCTGTTCTTTATTTTTATATAACAAAGAGAAAATTACGGGGTGATGTGATTACAGTTTATAAGTACCAACCTGGGGAACAAATATTTAATAATGGGCTCTTCTATCTAGCAGAGAAAGATGTAGCATGATCCAATGGCTGAAAGTTGAAACTAGACAAATTCAGCCTGGAAAGAAGGCTTACATTTTTAATGGTGAGAGTAATTAACTGTTGGAAAAATTTACTAAGGATCATGGTAGATTGTCCATCACTGACAACTTTTAGTTTGAGACTGGATGTCTTTCTAAAAAAGATGTTCTAGGAATTATTTTGGGGAAGTTCTATGTGTTATTCAGGAGGTCATACTAGATTATCACAATGGTCCCTTCTGGTCTTGGAAACTATGAATAGGTGCCTCATTTTCAAACACACCTAAGAGAGTTAGTGCCCAACTCCCTTTCAAAGTCAATTGGACTTAGTCCTCTATTCAAAATCCCACTAGGCACCTACCTGCATCTTTGGGTGCCTAAATACCTCTGTGAATTTGGTGCATAATACTTAAAGGATGCCAAAGTATCTTTGATAGAGCTGGGGAAGGAAAATAGAGTTGTCAGTCTATTATTTTGTTGCGTGGAGCCTAGAATGAATGATCTTCATTTGAAATTGATCAGCCCTATAGGTATCTGACACCGCAATGCACCAGTATCTTGGTTTCCTGCTTCTTCAAAGTTGTATCAGCAATTACAATGCTAGCAAAAGATTCCCAAAGGAGCTGCAAGTTATTGTTTTTCCTATTTTCTTTGTGGTAGTGTTCTAGGAAGGCACATAGTTAGTCCACTGGGTCTTGTTAGAGAGTGGATAATACAGAAGAAAAGGGGGAAACAAGCTAAAATGTAAAACACCCTTAGGAAAAGCATTATTCTTTGTTTTGAAATACTTCTAGTATTTTTAAATACAAAAGCCAGGAGTCAAGTTAGGTCAGCTCCCAAATATAAGATTTCATTAAAAAATATATTAAGGTCCTAATCCCGAAAACAGATGCATACGTACTTAACTTTACATATGTGTGAAGTGTCCCACCAAGTTTCTCTCTCTATCGCCTTAGACATTAAAAATATGAAGTGTAAATTGATACTTTGTTGCCTTCCGGAACCAGATATCCTGACAAAGCTATAAGAGGTATGAACTCTGAGAGACTGTTCATATTGATGGGGTGTTAACGCTAAAGACTAATGGGGAAAATTAAATGCCAACATGTTGTCTATTTCAACATGCTGGTCCAAGTAGGCTAGTAAGAAGAGGAGTGGCAATATTATGGGGTTCTGAGTTCTGCTATGAGTGGGGTATCACTTAGGCATCTCACATGGGTGGTGTTTGGTTTCTGGGCACAGCTTGGGAGAGAATAGCTACTTTTTTTCCTCCCTAATTTGACCAGTGTAAAATAAACATTTAAAATTAACTAATATAAGACACAGGGACAAATGGCCCTTCTCTTGGGGTTGATAAAAGTCAACACATAGGACATCAGAGGGAGGTACTGTAACTATATACTTCTTGTTTAATAACTTATCATTTTGATGGAAAAGTGCACTCTATTCTATCCTTGTAACTGGACTAGTTTCAAAACCAGCCCTCTGTTGTTGTTGTTCTCTTTAATATGCCTACATTAAACTTCTCTCTAATCAGGTATTAGATCTACCTTACACATATATAATAATAACATACAAATGGCCATACTGAGTCAGATCAATGGTCCGCCTAGCCCAGTATCCAGTCTTCCAACAGTGGCAAATGCCATGTGCCCCAGAGAACAATGCAATTATCAAGTGATCCATCCTCTGTCGTCCAGTCCCAGCTTCTGGTAGTCAGAGGCTTAGGGACCCCCAGAGCATGGGGTTGTGTCCCTGACCATCTTGACTAATAGTCATTGATGGACCCATCTTCCATGAACTTAACTAATTCTTTTTTTAACCCACTTATAGTTTTGGCTTTCACAACATCCCGTGGCAACGAGTTCCACAGGCTGACTGTGAATTGTGTGAAGGAAGTACTTCCTTTTGTTTGTTTTAAACCTGCTGCATATTAATTTCATTGGGTGACCTCTCGTTTTTGTGTTATGTGAAGTTATGTGTGTTTGTGTGTGATGTCAATAACACTTCCTTATTCACTTTCTCCACACCATTCACGATTTGATGGACCTCTATCATATCCATTCTTAGTAGTCTGTTTTCCAAGCTGAACGGTCCCAATTGTTTTAATATCTCCTCATAAAGAATCTGTTCCATACCCCAGTCCTCATTGTTGCCCTTCTCTGTACCTTCCATCTCTAATATATTTTTGAGATGGGGGCAACTAGAACTGCACACAGTACTCAAGGTGTGGGCATATCATGGATTTATATAGTGTCATTTATATAGTGTCAATAAAACTTACTGTCTTATTATGTATCACTTTCCTAATGGTTCCTAACAATGTTAAGTGTTTGTTTTTGTTTGTTTTTGTTTGTTTTGACAGCCTCTTCACATTGAGCAGATGTTTTCAGAGAACTGTCCAAAATGATTCCAGGATCTTTCTTGATTGGTAGCAACTAATTTTGACCCCATCGGTTTGTATGTATCGCTGGGATTATATTTTCCAATTTGTATTACTTTACATTTATTAACATTGATTTTCATCTGCCATTTTGTTACCCAGTCACCCAGTTTTGTGAGATCCCTTTGTAATTCTACTCAAGATACTTTTGTCCAAAGCTGACTGAAAAATTTTGTGTCATCTGCAAACTTTGCCACCTCACTGTTTACCCTTTTTTCCAAATCATTTATGAATATGTTGAACAGCACTGGTTCAAGCACAGATCCCTGGGGGACACAACTATTTACCTCTCTCCATTCTGAAAACTGATAATTTATTCCTACCCTTTGTTTACTGTCTTTTTAATCAGTTACTGATCCATGAGAGGATCTTCTCTCTTATACCATGACTGCATAAATAATATATTGTCCTGGATCCCTCAATGTTATAAAAACAAAGAAAATAATTTTATTTCCAATATAAAAATGTTGAGTACTGTAGACGTGGAATGTAAGACTTGCAGATTTAATTGTCAGGATTTAGGCAAACTTCCCTCTTTCTATCTTATATTTTTTCTTCTTGAGAGGATCCAGAAAGTGCCTTTGGTTCCTTCAAAGAAAGGACCTGCAGGAATGAAAAGCCTATGCACCATTTTGTGTCCTGTGCTAACACTAGAAAAATTGTCTGAAAGGTGAAGCAACATTCATAAGAAAGTAAAAGGTCAACACTGTGTTGCCAACTTTTGCATCTGGTCATACTATTTCCATTTTTGATACTACGATCTTGATTTTTTTTACAAGGGAAAGTGCTAATTTTACTCAATCCACATCAGATTTTCTAACAAAAATACTACTTTGGTTCCCAATTATTGCATCCAGACTATTTTTCCTCAGTGTTGTTGCAGTGAATTAGTAGTTCATTGCTATTTACATAGAGGAAGGGGTTTTATCAGTAAACCTACTTTGACAGAAAAAAATGTGCTTTTGTGTTTAAAAAGCATATATAACCATACTTACATAAAACATTGAATTTAAAGATATCCAAGGTCCATTTATAGAACACCATTTAATGAAATAGTCAATATTTAAACTCAAGGTAAAGTTCATATCCATAGGCTACCATATGGTGTTTGCCACAGTGTGTGTTTAATTAGCAAAAACAGAGTATGTTGTAACAGTCCTTTTACAGGAAGAAACCCTAATGTTTTATCAGCGGATGACCTTCACTTTTCCCTTGAATTAGTAAATTATATTTGGGCGCATATAACTAAGTAATATTGCAACAGAGTCTACATGTTCCATTATTTGACTCCAATCCTCCAAATTATGAAAACATGGGTACAGAGTGTTTAATCTGAAAAGTGAACAGCTCGGAAGATTAGTAGTGATGGCAATGCTGAGATCAATTCTCCTACTGGTCTCAATCTGCAGGCAGTTTTAATAGTGTGTTCAATGCATATTTTTCTCCCACTTCATCATGCTTCAGTCCTATGTTTGTGTCTGAGTCAAATAGGCCATGGTGCTGGAGGTAAGAGTCCAAAGTATCTATGAATCTGTGCTCACTAGTGAAATTTTTTTGTTTCTCATTGACACAAAAATAGCAGCTATGGTGCTCTGAAGAAAAGGCTCAAAGAGACAAAAGTTTAATTATACTGCCTTTTTCCTTTGCAGCTGTGTCCCATTAGCTTTTGAACAGTAGGGGATTTCTTTGCAATCTTTGACCCTCCTACCACTACTTTCCCGACCAAACTGATCATTAAAATCAATTTTAGGCTATACAACTGCTGAAAGGGATATTTTTCCCAACAAAGACCCTTGAATTAACTTTGCAGTCATATAACAACTTTATAGTTATTCGTTACCACTTCCTTGTTGCTCCTGTGAGATTCTTGGGGGAATCTGGCTAAAATCACCCTACTTAAAAAGAAACATTTGTTTGATTTTGTATAGGAAGAGGAGAATAGGAAAGTTTGGATCTCTACAAACTGTTAGTTTTTATGTCCATGTTTTATAAGATGCCTCAGACTGATTAATGGTCTTATTCTACAACTCTTGCTCACGTTGACTAGTGCTTAGTGTAGTCAACGTTCTATGGACTACTCTACAAGCAAGTGTTACTTAGGGAAATCAATGGGAGCTAGGAGCCTAACCTCCTTAGGCACATTTGAAAATCTCACTAGGTTCCTTTCCACGCTTTTTGGTGCCTAAATGCCCTTGTAAATCTGGCTCCTGATGCTTTTTGGATACCAGGGGAGTGAGCCAAATATCTCATAAACATGAAGGCAAGTGATGTCATGTCAAATGTGAGGTCCATTTATGTCCTTTCTCATGGTATGTTTCCATAGAACATTCATTAGAGATGAATCCAAAGTGACAAAATTCAGATACACATCCAACTCTGAACGTCCATAGAATTCTGAGCTGTTTGGAGCCAGGATTTTGATTTAGACTTATTTGTACCCTTTATATATGTATCTAACAGAAAGGCTGTCATTATTAGGTGGAAGGTAAAGGACTCACATGTCCTAGGCAGAGGCAAGATTTCCGTTAGTTACAACAAAAAATATACACAGTTTTAACTTTTTTCAGGAAACCCATAGGTCAGATCCGTGCACCAACTGAGATCCAGAAACAGAGTGGATGGTCCCTGTTAACAACACTTATGAGTCACAAGGCTTGGAAGACCTGGGACCTCATGGCTTCCTTGGGTCAGATAGGGAATATATTGTAGTGTCTGATTGCCCTTTACAGGCCTCCACCCCTATTCATGAAATATTCAGTGAAGAGTTTAACATTTTTAATGGTTTTCCATAATTCAGTGGAAATCGGAAACAAAACTTTTTCTTTTTAAATGTCAGTTCTAGGAGACAGATTTTTAGAAGATCACACAGTATATCATTCTTCTAATCTTCCTTTCCCTCAGTTTTCTTGCAGAATGTGTTCTTGTCCTGCCTTGGCTTTACATTATACCTTTTCCTTTTTTTTGACAACCCTTCTGTTGAAAAGTTTATCTTTCATTAGCTTTTTGGCCTCCAGTCATCATCTACTGTCAGGGCCCTTTGGGGCATGTTGAACTTTTATTCCAACATTGTCTCACTCATTTGAAGGCTTATCACTATCATTTCTTTCAAAGGCTGTTCCCAGCTTAATAGCTGAAGGTTAGACAGTAAATGATAAAGCCTTTTAATCATGACAGTAGAGTCCTAAACCAATATTATTACCATTCTGGTCTCATTTTTGTAGTTTTTAATCAGCTTGGGTTGGTGTGTAGGAGAGAAACTTTAGAACAGTCATTAAATTTAATTTGTTGACTGTTCTCCACATTCTTGTCTCCATTTAAATAATATGCATGAGTATTCTCATAATTAATAAGATCATAATGGAATCTCCATTAATATAGCGCCACACAACTGATATAATACACATGGGCCTTTTATTGGATTGGTAAGATAATTTTTTTTAAACTCCTTTCCCATTAAACAGGCAGCAGTAATAGGTTGTGTGTTTGGTTTTCTTAAATAATTCTGCAATATAAACAAAGATTCACGTAGGAAATATTGATATAATATACCTAAGAAACTTTGAATTAAAAAAACAAAAGTGGAGGGGTAGATTTTTTTTTTTTAATCACTTGTTTAAGTTGGGAAAGATACTGACCAGATCAGCCATTATGGCATTACTTACAGGACATAATTAGCCTGTGGAACTGATTACTAGGGAAAAGGAACAGAGATGGAAAGGCATAGTGCAGGGTCTGGGAGTTGGTCTGTGCCCCTAGTTGTTATCACAGTAAAATGTTCCTATTTTTGTGCCTAAGCTCTCGTGGAACAGTGGGCAACTTAAATCGCAGTTACTTGATAATGTCTTAGGCAATAGTTTGCCAAATTTCCTTTTCAAAGCACACCTACGCAGACAAACAAACAAATATAACTGCCTATTCATTATTATATAAGAAGGAGTGTGAGCTGCTGCTGACATCATGCTTTGATTCTTGAATTCTAGATAATTCTTTTGAGATTTCTTTCCATCTTTTCCAGCTAGTAAATGGCACTTCTCCCAAACAGGCAGAATAAAAATATATCTACACTGCGTCTGGAGATGTGATTGCAGCTTGGCGAGGCCTATATGCAGTAGGTATCACAGATAAGTGGAGGCATGGGCTTTGGCACAAGTAACCAATGCAAGTACGTGCCCAGCGTCCCTGGCATGGTTGTACAGCCTGTGCTGCAGTATTTTCACGGCTCTTTTTATCCGTGCTGACTAGATTAAAGCCTGCGTCGGTGTGCCAACCCACACTGCAATCATATTTCCGATTGCAGGACAGACATGCCCCGAGAGTCAGGTGGAACTCCATATACATTTGTGGTGTATTGAGAACTGTGTACACAATGTGATCTATCACTTTAAATTCTATGGTTTTTCCCCTGGTCTGGCCCGCAGATGAGGGTGTTCTGTACATATGATCAGCATCAGTCTGAAGGCAGACAGCCTAGAGTAAGGTGGGGTGAGTTGTGTGTCTCCGTTTAACAGAGCAGCCTGCTTTGTCTCTCTTTTGGGGATCTTGTGTTATCATTCTGAATTCTAAGAAATAAAGCAGTATTACCTTGCAACCTTCCAGCAAGAGTATTTTATGTTTTCATCTAAGTTCTCTGGGTGTAGGCCATGAACATAACAGTTTTGTTCTTTGTCTAAAACCTAGGTGAAACCTTTTCCCTTTCTGATGCATGATGCTCTTATTCTGAATCTGTATTTTTTGAGACCAGAAAAAGTAACATTCCCCAACTTGGGTTTTTTGGAGGACACAGCAATGAAGTACTCAGTCTCTCCCTGTATCTGCCCGCCCCCCCCCGGTCAAATCTACTTCAAAACCAATGTGAAATTTTAAGGCAAGAAAAACGGTGTTTATAATTTTAGGTCCATCCCTTACTCCAGACATTTACCCCTCTTTTTCCTACTCTTCCCTCCCCCCCAACAAATACTTATTAACGGGGAATGGTGAGGTTCACTCTTTCATATTAATCCCTTAACTTGGGGATGGACCTAGCAGAAAGCTTTCAATCAGATTTTGTCCTTGTGTTGGAGGCATCATTAGGTATAGGCTTGGAATGCATTGTTATGCAATGATATATGTCTGTACCAGCATGGCACCCACCTCTCATGAGTGCCCCTTGGTCAAGTGTGTCCACGGTCTTTCAATAGTCCTGGTCCTGGAATTGGGCTTAATCCTTGGAGGCAATGGTTTCGCCCTCTTTGGTCTGTGCTCATCCCAGCTCTCCTGCTGGGCCTCTTAACAGTTTGGTTCCCCTTCTGGGGCTTTATCTCTGTCTGAAAGTAGGCCACTCCCCAGTGGCCTATGAGGGGACCTGAGCCCGCCCACTACTCCAGGTCCCGGCCCAGGGACCCTATGAATAGCAGTCATGAGCCACTGTGTCCCTTTAACTAGCTACATTCAGTCCTCTGGGCCACTTCCCTGTAGCCCATCTTAGTTGAATCCCAGCAGCCAGTCAGAAGCTCCTTCCTCGCTCCCCTGTCCCTGCCAGCAGACTGATCTATCAGCTCTCTCACTCCTGTGGCCAGCCAGGAGCATCTCTTGGTCCTCAATACCTGCCAGCAGGCTGAACTCACTCTGGCCTTGCAGTTCCTTTTATATGAGCCAGCTGGGCCCTGATTGTCTGCTCCCTGCAGTCCCTTTCCTGATTGGCTGCATCCCTCTCTATTGTTCTTTTTTGGGGCTCAGTGTGGCAGGGCCACAAGGCATCCAGCAGTGGGCTTAAGGTGTAGTCCACCCTGTCACAATGTCCAAAATAACTGAAGCAGTGAGTCTGAGGCCAACTTCCAAACTGTCTTCACTTTGGAGAGAGCAATTCAAACCCTACATCTAAGGAAATTATGCTCAAAGTTACACTTTGAGTAGCGATGGATCAAAAAAAATGAAACTTGACTTCAGGAGCTTCCCTTCTAAGACATCATGCATCACGTTACAGATTGATCCCAAATGGGCATGACTAGCAATTAATCATTTACTCTCAGATATTTGATCATCCCAAATATAACTTTATGAGCTTTCTTCAAACACAACTTTTCAGGAAAAAAAAGTTTTTCTTCCTGTCTATATTATTGCAAAGCAACTTAGCAGAAGGCTAAGATAGCTACAGTCTATGATTTTAAAACATATTTTTTTATTGATAAACTAGAAATAATTGGAAGAGGACCTTAATTTTACCTCGCCTGCCATTGCTTGTAAAAGCAACTTTTGAAAATTGTTTATTGCTTAGGGTAGCTTGACTCTAAATTTAGCTTTGATATCAAATGAGAAAAATATCAAACACATCAGGAAATTTGAAGATCTAAGCGCAAAAAGTTTTGTAAACTCATTAGACACATCCTTGCTCACTCTTGACTTTTTTGGGCCTCTGAAATGCAAATTACTTTTCTTTACTTGTAATACAATTACTCATGGCTTGTTTTGTTTTTATTTTTTTCAAACAGGTTGCATGGTATATAAGAAATCTAGAAAATGCAGCTCTGAAGGGTTAGGGTTTGATCAAACACACATGGTCTGGCTACAGGGATGCCTCTTTTAGTGCCTCTTGAGTGCACACCTTAGGTGACAGGCCTGGCTTCCTGTACCACACTCTGGGTGAAATTGCAGGGTTCAACTACTCTGGGACTGAGTCTCTGGGCATCAGCACCCCCTGTTTCACAACTGTGTTCATGTGATAGGCCCAAGTGCCTCTGATACCTGTAAGCCCTTTAACTTCTGTGACCAGCAAATTGATCAAAGTGACTCAAAAACAGCATCTTCAAAGCAAAGCATTATTTATTTATTCCTTCCCCCAAAGCTACAAAACATGTAGATCAGAGGGTAAAAACAATAGAAGGCCTATACTCTGGGGTCTTACTTACAACTTACTCTTTCCTTGCCAGTTTCTGCAAGTTCCCCTGAGCCCAGCTTACCCCCATCCCTGCTTGTCCTGCTTGCAGCATATTCCCTCTGTCTCTGCTTTTGCTGATTCCCTGGGCTGCCTCTCTTAGCTCACCAAACCACACTCTGTTTTGTAGGCCAGGGGTCCTGTAGTGTTTTAGTGTTCTCTCTCCTTCACCTTGGCAAAACAGCAGTGTATCATGAGGGGTGGGGCCAGGCGTCACCTCTTTATGACTATAAACATGGGCAGCATGTGAACCCCATGTTTGGGGAGGCTAGCTCCCTACCCCACTCCTTCTGCTCGAGTCCCCATCCACTCTGCCCCCCTGCTCTCACCCACCGGGACCAGAGGAGCCCCGTGGCCGGAGGAACCCCGGCCTGCCCCTGGCCCGCACTCCTGAGTTGCCCTGAGCCCCGCCTGACCCCCGGAGGAGCTCTGAGCCCCGCTGCACCCCAGCCCTGGGGCAGGGAGTATTTAGCTGAGGTTTGGGGAGACTTAGCCTCCTCCAGCCTCCATTACATGCCCTCCATAACTGTAAACCCCATTATTGGTCTGAGTGTTTACTGGGATGCTCCTTATCTAGTCCAACACTTTACCTTTCCTGCTTGTGTCCGTTAATAATTCCTTTTGATCTAACTCTGTAACAAGTAACTCATCATAAACAAACATACCAGGGTGTGCAACATATCCATACAAAATAAGATAGATGTTTCCCAGTTTGTCACAACATATTTAACCAGATTTGAATAAAGTCAGTAAACTTTTTTTAAGCATATGAGGTAACTTTACATGTAATCCCAATCCTGCAAAGATTTATATACATGCTTATATACACTGTGAATCTTTGTAGGACTGAGGCCTAAATATGGACTTTAAGTTTGATACTTAAAAACTAGCCCTTTTCATATTAACAGAACAGGCGGGGATGGGTGATGAGTGTAGTGCTGCGCTGGTATAATCTACTCGGATTGCTGGCTTCACTAGTGCCTTGTCTGAAGCACTGAAGGTGCTGCTTTTTCCCTGCTGTCTGTGCCATTGAACATACTAATGAGCAATAGGCAAAGGGAATATTCTCATTCTGGGTCATCGCTACATGATGTGAAAAATCTGCCTTTATCCCCAGAAGACAGAAAAGCTGCTTAACATTAGCAATTGCTCTGTTATACTGTAATATTGAAAAGAGGGGCCCATAAGAGAGAGCTTTGAAATGAGGTCCTGTGCTGCATCATTACCACTTACTGTTATACCTGCCCTGACTACAAAATAGGTACCAAAAAAACCCTCCATAACTCAAAAGGCCGCCCTCTTAATGTGGATAGAAAGCGTGTTTAACACAATGAAGAAAATGTATCCTGATCCTAATGGAAAAGCAAGCCTTTAATTCTCTGGCACAACTGCCTGTCAGGCAAGAAGAATTGCAACCTCACAGGGGTCTTTGTCTGGACGGGTGGGAAACAAGAGCAGTGGCTCCTTTAGGGGTTCCCTCCTTCCTCAAGGGTTGGGAATGGGAGGTGGATGGAAGTGGCAGGGGAAGGCATCATCTGAGCTGGTGGGCAGGCTCGGGGGCTCAGGTAAGCCATTAGTTTCTGTGTACCCAGTTCCTCCAGCCAAAGCTCCCTCATACACCTGGATTGAGAGGTGGGAGAAGGCCGGCAAGTTAATTGCTGGTGCCTCCTTGTGGCCGGTTTCCAGTGCACATACTTGCTCCATGCGGGGTTCGGTTCCCTGATGAACTGAACTAGAAGTGTGAACGTAGGGGAAGACATCCCCTAAAGAAACTGGGGAATGGGGCTGGGGCTTCTAATGTCTGATACAAAGAGGAGACAACCTCTTTAACTGTCATATGATATGAGATAAGGGTTATGGGGTCCCAGCAATTGTCTGGGGAACAACTGTGGAGGGGTCAAGGGATGACATCAGCCCTTCACCAAGTGGAAGCAATTAAGGAAGGACTCATGACCTGCACTGTATGAGTATTTCTGAGTAGGTCCCAGCTGAGTTAAAGTTATGGGCTAAAAAATCACATTCCTTGCATCTTGTCTGTCTTCCAGCATGCCCGGCACAATTGCCTTGGGGATGAGAGAGCACGGTGTGTGTGTGAAATCTAACATGTGCTCTGCACTCACATTTAGTGTTGTTTGTCTTGCTCGTTATTACTGTTATAAGCTGTCCTTTTCAGCTACAGTGTCCCAAGCTGCATAATTAGCAATGTACCCCATTGGTTGTCAAGAAATTTGCTACATTCAGAAGAGGATTATGGAAAAGAATGGAAAATAAAATTTCACTGAATGAATTAAGGCAGCAGGTTTAAAACAAACATAAGGAAATACTTCTTCACACAACACACTGTCAACCTGTGGAACTCATTGCTAAGGGATGTTGCTAAGGCCAAAAATTATAACTGGGTTCAAAAAGAATTAGCTAACTTCATGGGGGACTGGTCCATCGATGGCTATTAGTCAAGAGGGTCAGGGACTCAACTGCGTGCTCTGGGTATCCCTAAATCGTGGACTGCCAGAATCTGGGACTGGGTGACAGGGGATGGATTATTCTATAGTTGACCTATTCTTTTCATTTCCTCTGAAACATCTGGTACCAGCCACCGTCGGAAGACAGGATACTGGGCTAGATGGACCGTTGGTCTGACACAGTATGGCTATTTGTATGTTATTTTCTTGTGTTAATATTGTGTGTTAAACTGTCCATATAGCTTTAAACAAAAAGTCCGCTTAAATGAGGTGTACATTTCAATTTAAAATGCCCAATAAATTTATTAGAGCAGGCTGAAATTTTTCAAATGACATTTCTTTCTTGAAATATGGCTAGATTTGAAAATAGAATTTTTTTGAAAAAAGTTGCTTTTTTTGAATTTTCCAAAGTTTCTCTGAGAAAAACTGTAAAAATGTCCAGTTTTTGTTTCTCCTCCATCCTTCCCCACCATTCACCACCCACCCATTTCAGTGGCAAATTAGAAAGAAAGGGAACAGGGAGGATGAAGAAAATTCAAAAAATTGGGGGAAAAGACACAGAAATTAATCAGTTATTTTTTCAAAATCTTCTGAATGAAAGTGTTGTTTCAAAAATTAAAAAATTGAATTTTATATTAAGTTTAATGTCTGTTGAAAAAGATTGAGGGAGAGGGATTTCATCATTATTATTTATACAGACCATGGGTAAAATGAACTCATATGTGCATGCATGTTTACATAAAATGTAATTAACTTCAAAATGTCAATCCCAGGACCAGGAATAATTTGTATCAATTTGTGTTTTGAGCTTCTATGAATGACAGTGTACACAAATGTATGTTTATGAACAAGCTTCTGAAAGTATTGAGAATCCCTTGGCATAAGAATGTTAATAGAAAATCCTACTAAATGTTTAAGCTTTTTAATCCCTCTTACTTAAATGAAATAATTATTTGTTCCTCATTTGAAATGATTTTTTTTTCAGGTAAGGTATTCTCCTTTCATTATAAACCCAAACTACAATTTTGGCTTTACCTTCTGGCATATTAATTACTAGCTCTGAATTACTATGGCTCTTAAAACAATTAAAGCTTGGCACCATAGCAGAGGATGAGTTTGGAACAATTTATTTATTTTATAATTTCTTGCAATACAAGTCACTTCTGAAAATTAGGCCCAAAATGACCAAAATATCCTGGCACCCACATTTAGAGGCAGTGTTTCAAAAATTTAGCTGTATAAAATCTAGTCCCATCGATCACTGAGCACAAACTAGAAATATGAACCAGAAGACATATGACCAGCTGTAAAATAAAGAGAACCAAATATACACTCAAAAGGTGAAATCTCTCTCTTGAATTCTTCTCACCTGAGCTTTCCCATTTTCTCTCTTTATATTCTTCTTCTTAGCATATGTGTGATGTGCCTCAGGTGGCACGTGACCAGGATTCATCACTGAATTCGATGCGCTGGTAGGATCATTAGCTCCCCCGACCCGGAGGAGTGCGACATGAATGCTGATGCATGCCCCCCACTCTTATATTTAATCCCCTTAAACTGTTCTGTACCATGTCTCACTCATCACCACTCAGTCTACACTCTCCCATCAATTGTTCAATCATCAGTCCCACACAAGCCATCCTTCTTCATCTCATATCTAGGGTTTGAGTCTGATCTGTCAGCATTTTTAGACAGTTCCTCAGTTACTGAAAAATATCAATTTAAGCCAAAACTTCCTTCCCAGATAACAATTTATAGCCAACAAACCTCAGCCTAGATAGACTAATATCACACTGAGCTCATTCTGTGCAGATGGAATGTAAAGTTGTTTCTACTTTCTCTTAACTGTCACCATCTGGATAGATAGATTATATAGATCATTCTCAATCCTCCTATTAGTTTACTATGTCTTCTGAAAGGCAAAGGTGAAACAGTAGTAACTCTGTTGCTTTAAAAATCACTTTCATGCTTCTGTATCTTTGTTCAAGAAACTTGCCACATCTGGTTACATCAAATAACGTCTCCAAGGCATTAGCTATGCATGGTTCTTTCCATCAGCTTTATACTGCAGATAAACACAGTTAGACAAATGTGCTCTCGAACTAATGTAACAAATTATTCCGTCACAGCTCTTTTTAATCACTTATTGACTTAACAGAAATTTATGTCCTATTTTAAGGCCATTCTAGAATGCACCCCAAACTATGGAGTCATTTCCAGGAAATTATCATGTTGCATATTTCCTTTTTAATTTACATTCCCAGAAATTCTACGGCAAGAAGATCTGGAAAATAGTAAAACCTAGAAAGCTTGCTGAATTATTTCAAAACTGCAGCTTCTACACTCGTTATCAAATTATCTGGTAAGTGTATCTGGGTGCTATCTGTTGTGCTAAGATGAAGTTCATGAGTGTTATCTTATGTAGAACTAGCTGCGGCAAACTTCCCACTTTTCTTCATCAGGAAGACTACGGATTAAAAATATAGCTGGCTTCTCATCCTGAATTGCTTCACTGCACTATGAGCAACAGATAACATATGGATAATTTCCAAAGGGTGTAGATTGGATCTCTAAGCTCAGCAAGATAATCAAGAAGACAAACCCCCAAGCACATAAAGACACGCATCCCACAAAAGCAATTAAATAAAGAACACAAAGAGCTTGAAAGAATCTCCTGAATTTCTATAAAACTTTTTTCTACAATGAGTTCATACATCTCTGGGGATTCATATTAGAAAAAATATTGCCATGCATTTTGTTTAACACAGTTAGTATACAAATAAATATGGGCATGCAAATAGCTTTGTGTAACTACCTGTTCTCTACCTCAGTGTAATTTATAGTTGAGCTACTTCCAAGCGGCTGTCATAACAGGATGCAGCAGTAAACCTATCCCATTTCAGCTTGATCTTTCTTGTTGAACATGAATTAATAGTTTGGTTCCAGAGGAGGATACATTTTAAAAAAATCAGAAATCCCCCATACATATAGTGTCATACTCAACTAGATTATTTAATTTTTCTTCTGGTTGATTGGTTTTGCAGTACTTGGAGTATTTTTCTGCCCCTTTACAGCAATTTCTGCTTACCAGGCAAAATCAATCAGCTCGGGATTTCTTCACTGGAAACAAATTGCTCCAAGTTTATAAAAATATTATCTACCCTCTTCAAAGGGCTGATGAGAGGGAGGGAAAGTGGGGACAGTTGAACGAGCGCCCTGAAGTCAGCCCCTTCCATCCCAAAATGCCTGTAACATCTTTATAAATAAATGGGAGGGGTGGGGCCCTGGTGAACACGATGTGATGTACTGGAGCCCCAAACTTCTCTGGAAGACCCTGCCTCTTCATCAGAGGTCACTTTAACCCTGAGATTTAACATAACTGAAAGTGAGCTACAGGAGGGTTGTAGACTAGTAATATTAATGTCATAATTACTTATATCACCTAGATATATTCTGTGTGTGCTTGTTGTATATAATTCTTGCAATAAAACACTATTTTTTAACAAAAAAGAGGAGGAGGAAAATTTAATTTGCATATAAAGGGAAGATGTAATAAGAAGAGTTGGGGTAGGAAGGCTGTAGAATCAACTCCACTGGAGACATGAAAGGTAAAACTTGACTCAATTTGGGAAGAATTAAGGCTAATGAAACACTGTCTGTGATTGCATCCTCAGCACTTAAATCGTTCTTAGACAGTAAGCTCTTTGGGGCAGGGAAATATCTTCATATGTGTTCAGCACAGTGTACAAAGGGGCCTTAAATCTTTTTGGGGATTCTACGTGCGTCTATAAACTATAATCATCATTATGTTTTAACACACATACACTGCTTTTTGCCTTGAAAGTGCTTTACAAATGTGAACTACCTATTCCTCACAATGCCTGTATTGTTAATATTCTGATGTATGTTAGGACAAACCATAGAACGGATCAGACTGGTAGCACCAGGACATGAAAGGCAATTCTGATGAGTAAATAGGCTAGGAATGAAGCTTCTTTCTAAACCCTGAATAGTACATACTAGCTCAGGTGTTTGGAATCGAATCCAGTCCACTGGACGAGTATAAAAACATTTTTATTTTCATCCAGTTCTCTAGCTTTTGAGGCAGCAACTGTGATACCAAATGGCATAATGATGTGCCTGGATTGTTCTCCTCATGTGATTTTTTTCCAGATTTCTAATTACAGATGACAGCCCATTTCAAAGAGACATGGACAAACTCTAGTAGGCAAAATTATTCACCTGTACCAAAATATATGCAATGTGTTGCGTCTATGTCTGCTTTCTGTGAGTTCTGGGTTTGCAGATTCTGGGCATACATGTGCCGTGAACCAATGCTCAGCAATGCAAATTAGCAAAGCAGGTATTGTGTTAAAAGGAATTTTACTGGAATAGCAGTAAATACCAATCATTTCAATACTACATAATTCCTGATGTTATATTACATTTAAAAGGAACCAGAAACCGGGAAACAGAAAATGTGGTCCACTGATTTACCACAGTTAGCACAATGGGAAATCCCTGTTTTCAGAACAGATTGCTATTTCAAAAATAGAGCTCAGGGTGCATATAGAAGATTAGAAAATATTTAAATTCTAAAATACAACCTGTGTATATGTCACAGGTCACAAAGGAATCAATGTAACTCACTCACAGAAGTGCACTTTTGTAGTGTGGCTATTAGGCAACTGTTCCATCACTCCCTCACTTCCTCTCTCCCCAGAGTAACTTTTTCATGAATTAAAAGCAGTTGATGAGGATCGTGAATTTCTGGGAATGTATGCAAATATTTTAGATACAATAGAGGATGGGATGGAATTGTCCACAGTTGCGTGATTTCTTCAGTGTGGTGTTACCTTTAATCTAGCATGGACCTGTGGTTTTACAAGCTATCTGTTTTTATTTGCTTTCTTTTATTAAAATTCCCTGAGGTAAACGACTTTAAAGATGTAAATGACCACTACACACACACACATGTGCGCGCGCGCGTGCACACACACAGAGGAAATGTTATCATTCTTTTTACATTTTAGCACTTAGCCATTAGTACTTCCCTTGATTTCCTTTAACACTTGTTTTATGCTAGTTTTTTTTTTCAATTACATTTCAGAAGAAAGCAACGAAAGAGCAGGTGCTAGGGGATTTGTGTCACAGAATGTGATGGCTGATGAGCTGCTGTCCTCAGATGTTGCCTGTATACCCCAGGTGTAAAGCCGAATAGACATCATTCTCACTACAGCAATTGTCAGTCAATTGTTCTGTTAAATAGGAAAATATTACTTCAAGGCTGCAGAAATGATAAGCCTGACCCTCCAGTTCTGCTTTGAAAGTTCATTTTGATTAATATAGGTAAAATTGGGAAGTAAATGCATTTTCATAGCCTCGTCTCTCTCTCTAGCTTTTACTGGTCTAATGGCCTGGGTTTTTTTTCCAGAAGTGCTGAGCACCTGCAGTTTCTAGTGAAGTCAATGGTAGCTGCAGGCACTTAGTACCCCTGACAATCAGGCTATATATTCTCTCATCTTTCCCTCTGACTCTCCTTCCCTCCCCCACTTTTTCTCATTATGTTAATGTAATGGCTTATTTGAAAAAGAAACTTCATTCATAATCTTGGAAGTATAATGGCTTTAATTTTCAAGGTTGTATTTTGAGAAAACTATTAATGCCCCCTTTGAAGTAATCAAAACTGAATTATGTTTCAGGAAAAAATATGAAGTACTTTAGAAGTCTCTTACAGGCTCAGCTAAAGCCAATCAGCAGTCCAGTTGCAATTATTTAAAAGCACAGAGCTCTGGATTGTTAAACACATTATGAATTATCCATGAATTATCCAGGCTCCCATCCTATTGTCTAAAATTAAAGGTCTCAGCCATTTTCAATCTTCATCAAAGATTGTCACCAGAATATTTATGTTTTTAATGTGTTGAAGAAACTTTTCATTGTTTTAATACTATCCAGATAGTTGCTCTAGATAATAAAAGGGACAGAATCGGGGTGTGAAGAGGTGAAATTGCGCCTCTCTTAAATAATGCAGATTTGTTTCTTTTTACTATGGTATAAATAATATTTTTTAGAATAATGTCATTTCCAAGTTTTTTTCCCATTATTTTGGTTATAAAAGAATAATATGGGCTTGGAACTAATAACAGGGAATAAGGGCTTATCTAGACACTAGTTGTACTGCTTTAATTATATGGCACAATCCCTCCAGTATGGGTTCAGTTATCCTGGAATAAAGGTGCTTATATTGGTATAGCTATTCCCATATGGGAAGGGGCATAATCTATACTGGTATAAACACCTTTATACTAGTATAACTGCATCCACACTGCATTCACACACTTTTATAAACCCTTTGGTTCTCTGGTGCAACGGATTTATGACCTGTACTTATTAGTTTGATTCCATCAGCCCATCCCACTCCACCGTTTCTTTTCTTTTTTTAAACATTAAACTCACATTTGGGACAAATTTGTCACATTCTGACAGGATATATGAAACCTATTAGGAACAAATGCTTGAATTAAGGACATGTGTGACAGAATAAAATGATGAAATAATACAGCAACTATTGCAAGTATGCTAGTGATTTGGGGGGAAGGGAAGTTAATTCAGAATTACAACTACTGGTTATTCCAGAGGAACAAACAAATGAAGAGATGGTGCATTTTACAGATCAGAGGAAAATGCAGAGATTCAAATGTTTCAAACAGCAGTAGGTCAAAGCACACTACAGAATGTCTACTGTGAAGTAGCAGGCCCCATGTGGCTCCTTAGCATGCAGCAAGCTAATGTACTGTAGGTTCACACCTTGGCCTGTTGCACACTAAATCGCCATGTAGAAAAGCCCTAAGGAAATGTGGCTGTGCATTTATACACATTTAATGGCCAAGCTTGTAGCACCATTTTCTCTATAGCAGGGTTTGTAATTCAGCCATAAAAAATTGTTCCTTGTTGAAACATGGGATAAATAGAAAAGGAATGTTTTAATCAGATTTCTAAAATGTAAACTTTTGTATTTCTAAGTGCTACAAATATTTATCTTATCAGAAGAAAGTTTATTGCTGTAAGGTGTCCTATTTGCACATTATGTTTCAAAATATGGATTCAATTTCAAAACTAAAATTATGCGAGCAATTAATTTTAAATTACCATGACATGGGTGTATGTGTGTATTATAATGGATGTGGCAACTTCTAGTATCATTAAAATTGCATAAGAGTTTCCATTCTAAATGACCAGTTTTTCATCAATTGTAACTTTCTGTAATGTTCAGCCTGAAATTTCTTAGTCTTTGCCTTAAGTGTGGTGGGTTTTATAAAAATAGTTCTTGTGGCAATTATTTGAACAACTTTAGAGTTAAAAACTGTTCAAAGGTCAGATTAACATCATGCACTACAGTGGCACTGAAGATGGTATTGTATTGAATATGATAGATGCTTTTACTTGTAAAAACCTTAAGGATCAAATTCTGCCTTCAGTTACATCTTTGCTACTACACTGAACACATTGGGGGATGCACTTGTACAGCAGAGAACAGAATGTGTCCCTTATATCTACAGATAAATAAAGCTGGATGGGAAATTTGCATCTAAATTTTTTTTCAATGGAAAATGTTTCTATAAACATTGAATTATCATGTGGGAAATTTTCAGATTTGCTTTTTTTTCTCTCTCAGGAAAATTTAAATGAAATATTTCATTTCAAGTTGGGTTGACATGAATCAAAGTAGTTTAGTTTGTCAAACCAAATTGAAACATTTCAGATTAGACCAATACTAATCTGTGTCCCTCTGAGCTGCTGCAGTGCCTCATGGGATGTGCAGTATGAGCACCTCACACACCTATTCTTTTCTGTTTGCTGGGGTCACCATCTGCACTAAACCTTCCATGATGTATCATGGTCTGTCTAGTCAGTGGTTCTCAAACTTTTGTACTGGTGACCCCTTTCACATAGCAAGCCTCTGAATGCGACCCCCCCCCCTTATAAATTAAAAAATAATGGAGGGAAAGCGGGGTTTGGGATGGAGGCTGACCCCCAGTTTGAGAGCCCCTGGTCTAGTTGTTGAACCATTATGATGCATCATGGGAGGTCCATGACCATGGTGCACCATGGGAGATGTAGTACCATTACAAGAGAAATTTTCCAGTCTCCACTTTGTTTTTTCTGATCTTTATTCTGAAGAAGCAAAAGTCACTCCATCCTGAGATGGATGCTGCAGACCCTGAGCATGCTCAGTGAACAACTAGGATTTCTAAAATGGTACACTAGCAAAGAGCCAAGTGTGTGTGTGTGTGTGTGTGTGTGTGTATTGGCAGAATCACAGCTCTGAGGTAAATGACAACAGTGAGCATGTGCAAGATTGGTGGCTATTGAGTATGTGCAGTAAGGGGTGACAGAAAGGTCAGTTAACTTAGGAGCTAACTGGTCATGGCCCACTCATACTGGTCACAACTTATTTTAAAGGACAGAGCTGTCAATCATAATTCTGAGGTTATGATATTGATCATGTGTGAATGGAGTATTTGCTTAAGGGTATATAAGGAAGTCCTAATTGCACAGTATATAAAACCAGACATTTAGGGCAGGGCAGTCAGTCAACAGGGAGAAAAGGAAAAGATCTGGACTGGAGAGAGAGAGAGTTTCAATTGGGAGAAGACAGAGAACTGAAAGCCAGCAAAGAGAAAGCTGCTAGAAAGAAATCAGAAAAGCTGCTGAAGAAAGAGAGAGAAGAAAACTGGAGCAGAGAACAGCTGACTGACCAAGAGCTGAACAGCAATAGTTAGGGCCCTACCAAATTCACGGTCCATTTTCATCAATTTCACAGTTATAGGATTTAAAAAATCATAAATTTCATGATTTCAGCTCTTTAAATCTGAAATTTCATGGTGTTGTAATTGTAGGGTTCTGACCCATAAAGGAGTTATGGGGGGGGGGAGTTGAGCAGCTAGAGAGCGGCAGCTGTTGGTTGGGAGCCCAGCTCTGAAGGCAGAGACACCGCCAGCAGCAGCACAGAAGTAAGGGTGCCATGGTATGGTATTGCCATCCTTATTTCTGTGCTGATGCTTGTGCTGTGCTGATGCTTGCAAGGGTTGGGAGGATTTTGGGGGGAAAGATGTGTCCAAACTACGTTTCCCAGTAAACCCAGTTAGAGTTTGGTGGTGGCAGTGGAGATCCAGGGACAAAGGATAAAATTAATTTGTACCTTGGGAAAGTTTTAACCTAAGCTGGTAAAAGTAAGCTTAGGAGGTTTTCCTGCAGATCCCCACATCTGTACCCTAGAGTTCAGAGTGGGGGAGGAACCTTGACAATCTTGCAATAAGGCATTTGTGTCTCAGGGATTTTGTTTTGTTTAGGACTTTTAGGATACATTGTATTAGGGATTATTACTTACATTAATAAAAGTGACTTTGTTTTTGGAAAGAATACTTTTTGTCAATTACTTTATTGGAAAGTTATATCCGTATCCTTTAGTGTTTCCTTAACAACCCTGGAAACTTTTACCGCAGGAAGAACAGACTAAGGAGGTGATAAGCAGATTATTATAGCAGTATCCCAAAATCAATTTTTCAGGATAAAAGTACAGCTGGGAAGTCTGGCCTAAGAGAGTGTGAGCATGAGGCACTGTAATAACTGAGGGGGAAACAGATTAATATCATCCCAAGCAAAACAAAATGTTTCAAGTCAGTCTAACAAATCAAAATGTAATGTTGATTTGGCAATGTTGGTATGTTTCATGTCTATTGAAAATGCCAAAACAAAATGTTTTGACATTTCCAAAAGGGAATTTTTCTGGAATTTTCATTCAGAAGAAAAAAAAATGTATTGTAATTCAACCTTCTGTTTCAATTCAGGATGAAAACAAATTTAGAAATATTGGAATTTCCAGCTCTACAAATAAGGAATTTTCACACTTTTCTGCACTGTCCTGAGGAGGGCTGCAGATCAATAACACTTCCTGAAAAAGGAAAGAAGGATGATGGAAATGGCTCTGCTTCCCTTGCAGGTGAGGCTGGCAGTGACTCCTTTTGCCTTTTTGTAGATGGGGCTGCAGGTTACAACCTATCAGTCTAGCTATTTTAGTTGCAATGTACCTTGGTGGCCATGATTCCACAGTGTCAGCATGGTCTAGTGGATAAGGCGATTGGACTGGGAGTTAAAAGACCTGCATTGCATTCCTTGTTCTGCCACTGACCTGCTGTGTGAGCTTGGGCAAGGCACTTCTGTTTCTCCTTTCACCCACTGAAGTCTTACCAATGTAGATTGTAAACTCTTTCAGACAAGGACTGTCACTTACTATGTACTTGTACAGAGCCTAGCCCAATAAGGCCAGTCTTGGTTGTGGTTTCTAGGTGATACCATAATATAAATAAATAATAACAACTGTGCATGAGATGCACAGGTGCAATACTAGCACTTTCATCCTCTGGGATCACCTAATACCTGCAATCCAAGGTATTTGTATTCAATGTCTTGGGACTGATGAGGTCCACAGTGGAGGCGGACAGAGAAAGACTACCTCCTAACCTTCTTTGAAGTTCAGCAGCAAACAGTACCAGAAGGTAAAGTTTTTCATACCTTGATCAGAGGACACTGCAATATTACATTAAGTAAAAGCATCAAAGAGAGTAATTAAAAAGTTATGAGGACAGTCTATAGAGGAAATATTGGTTAGCTAAAATAATAATTAAAAACCCAGATGTGTCTTTAACTCTGTCTGCACTTTCCTAATAGTAAAAACAAAAAAAAAACCAACAGATAATCATGCCTTAATGAGTCAACATAATTAGTTATTAACCATTAGAAAAAAGTAAATAGTTGTTCATTAAAAGTTTAATGGTAGGATTTTCAAAAGCACCCAAGTGACTTAGCGTTAATTGGACTTGTGCTGATAAACTGCTCCAGAGCCTTCAAAAATTCCATTGAAAAAGTATCTGACATTAAAAACCCCACCAAAAATATCCAAACTTATAATAAATTCGTGGAAGAATCCTGTTCAGCAGTGGGAAGACTGGGATGCAAAATATCATTGCCTTTTATGGAACCACCCCTAAAAGTCACGATTTTTTAAATGGAAATGATAGGAATCACTAACACAGCCTTAAACCTAATCTTCTTATTAGAAGGAATTGTTCGAATAACTCTTTGAAATTGTAAATATATGCCTAATAACTTGCAAAACACCGCAATTTTTTTTAAAAAAAAATAAGCTAACACTCATTCTTTTCTGGGTTCCATTGTCCATAGAAAGGAATATTATATAATGACACAAAGAAAGTGTGTAAACATAAGACTGGGAGCTGAACTTTCTAAATGTTAAATTGAAATGGCTCAAGGCACGCTATCAATGAGGCACAGCAATAATTTATTTGGTAAATGATTACTACTTGAATCAGTCTGTCCCTACAGAGAATGATGCATTAACCAAAGATGGAGGCAGGATCAGTGAAGCAGATAAATGCACTTGATGCACTCAATCAAGTGACATTAGTGCTGATGACATATAGCAATTTTGAAATCAAAACTGCAAACTAGCTATCAACAAAACAAAAGTTATGACATCAGGAAGATAAGGCTCAAAGGCAAGTAAATATTTGTGTTGATAAATTAACTAGAGAGATGATGAAGAATGAAACATTATTTTCTTGAAGAGAAATGAAACAGTTCATAGCAGAAACACTGAATATGCATGACAAATATAAATTGTAGCAAAAAGTTTAAATAAAACAGAATACATGATAATATTGATGAAGTGATCAACAGCAAAAATGCCCCCCTCAAAAAAAAAAGAAAGAAAAGAAAAAGAAACATACCATACAGTGAAAGATGTTAAATTAATTTTCTCAAAGTTTCCCCCTACACTACAAGAGCAAGAGATCAATGAAGAAGGAAATTAAACCCTTCTGGCTTGGAATGGGAAATTAAGTTACTGAGGATGGCAAATCAGATGTAGGTGATGGATATATGATCATTATCTTTAGAACAGGGGAGATTAAAGTCATGTCATTGAAAGAGGGCTGTATATATCCAATGTCCTGGATGGCTCTAACACTGAAGGAGAAGAATGTGAATTAGGACATGTCCTCTGGGCCAGATGAAGATTACTGTCCAAAGAGAATAGGATTTATTGACAGACATGATAAAGCACAGTACTTGAACTCTGATGATGAGCTAGGTACCAGTAGGATGACTCTGGAATTCAAACCAGGAGAAAAAAACCTTTCTAATGAGAGGAAAAAGAGAACACCAAAAGACCATGAATCTTTATGTAGGACTTAAGTGACCTTCTTCCCAAAAGGCTGCTAAAAGTCTTGCAAGTCAATCCATTTATAGTCTCTAGGCCCATGTAAAGAATATTTCATTTTCACTGTGATGTTAGGATACTGAGTTCCTTTGTTATGAGGAATTAATTCTGTCTCTGGTCCCCTAAAATAGCTGTTGAAGAGAAGGCACTAGGGGCATCTTGGATGGTGCTGTCAATGCCAAAGCTACAGGAAGTTCATATCATTAGACAAGGGGAAGAATTGGGCACAGATTCAGATTCTCCATTGCTCCATGGAGGGTCAGTAGAGGTTATGTTAGTCATTTGACTGAAGTAGCCTTCAAAGAATGGCTCAGCTGATGCTCCCTACCCTAAAGGGGAGTATTTCTTGTCACTCCCCAGCTACTTCATGCATCTGCCCAGTGACTGGCTTGGCTGCGCTGGCCAGACGCTGAGCTCTGGATTTAGTAATTCAAAAACATTAATGGAAATTAATTTTCACATTCAAAAACATTAATAAAAATTAGTGGCCACACTTAGAACTTTTAATAATTTGTGAACCACATGTCTTCATAAATGTCTAAGGCACCTATTGTCATTTGGGATTAACAGCCAGATTTTTAAAGATAGGCACCTGTGGGATTTTCAAAAGTGCCTGGGTGCCTAACTCTCATGTGAAAATCCCACTAGGAACCATTCTGTTTCTATAGGTGCTTAAATACCTTTAAAAATCTAGGCCTAAACCTGTAAGTGGAATAATTAGCTAGTTTCTGAGTTACTTTTATTTAAATGCACACATGCATCCTTTCATGCTCAATAGCCACTCAACCCACTTTTGTTGAAACTATCAAGAAAAACATAGGGTGACCATATGTCCTGTTTTGGTCGGGGCAGTCCCTTTGCTAAACCCTGTCCCGGCCATGCTGACTTTTTTGGCAAAACCGGCATTTGTCCCGTTTGCTCTTGCCACCTGATAATCGGTTGCCCAGTTTTGCCAAAAGAGTGGATTACAACCCCTAGTGGGGTGCAGAGGAATGTGTGGGGGGAAACAACAGCCCCACATGAGGAGAGGGAGGGCTCAGGCAAGTATCTCGGGCCACTCCAGCCCCGCCCGGGTGTTGGCTAGCCCTAGGCGGTGTCCCATTTTCCCTTTTTGGAAATGTGGTCACCCTAAAAAAGATGTTCATTTGAGGGCTGAAATTATGTTTGATTAATTTTAGTCCAAAAGGAACATTGCTGAGAAAGAAGGTGTTCCAGCCTGCTCCTGCTGCCATTGAAGTCAATGGGAATTTTGCCAATACTTTTGCAGTAGCAGCGGGAATTGCCCAGAAAGTTTCTTAGCTTTTCCAATGTAGTGCCTTATGATTGTGATGGCTGTGATGTCACTTGCTCTGAAATAGACAGCAGGAAATCTGGAGCTGAGATTCTAGTGGGTTAATGATTGGTTCTAATGTTACTGAATTAGTGCTAATTAGAGCTGGGTGAAATTTTTCAACCAAATAGTTTATTTACTGAAAAATGCAGTTTTGGTCAATCTGAAACTATTTTTGAATTTACACAAATTCCCTGAATTATTTCAACCAAAACATTACTTTTTTTTATTTTGGGGATTTAAATGCCATTCACAAAATGGCTAGAAGAGGACATGATGGTGTATAAAATACTTGTATAGTGATTGGGACAAAGAAGAGAGTGAGAATGACTCTATAGCCTGATGGTGAGGGGAGACTTCCATGGGAGACCCAAGTTCATGTATCTGCTCCACATCAGGAGGAGAGGGAAATAGAACTAGTGTCACCCATGTCCAAGTTAGTGCCTTGACCACTGCGCTAAAAGTTATAAGGGAGGCAGTGGCAGTTTCTCCTCCAGCTGTTTTGTGAATCTAGCCTTTTATTTCCTTTTCTTTTATGTTAAAAAGTACCAAGAAATGAAATGGTTCATTTCAGGTTGAATACATGTTTTGCTGATTTTTCTAATTTGCTGAAGTTTATTTGAATGTTCAGCTTTAGTTTGGATCAAATCAATTTTTCCCCCTGATTTTTCAGCAAACCCCCAAAACCAGTTATTTGCAAGCTCTAGTGCTAATCACATTTTAAAATAGCCATCTATGGCCTTGTCTACACTACTGGGACAAGTTGACCTAAGTTATGTAGCTTTGGTTGACTTACTGCAGTTTCTACACCATGCTGTGTTGACAGGAGATGCTCTCCCGGAGACTTACCTTATTCTCTTTCCTGTGGAGTACCAGAGTCGACTGGAGAGTGCTCTGTGGTTGATTTAGCCAGTCTTCACTAGATCTGCTAAATCGACCCCCTCTGCATAGATTGCAGCAGCATCGATCCCCAGTAAGTGTAGACATGGCCTGTATGTTTGACTTAGTTAGGGATTTTGTAAACAAATTCTGATTCTTTTTTTAGTATAATCTTGGCAGGTAGATTTTAAAACTAAAAAAGTTTGTAAAGAACAAAAGGAGGAAAAGGACAGAATAGCACTGAAGATTAATGTAGTGCCCCCTGGAAGCCTGCATCTGAATGTAGATTCACTTAGCCTTGAGTATAATAATCAGGTCTGTAGAGCAAAATTAAGACACTAAAAGGGAGCGATCTAAAATTAAACACTACCAGTGTAGCATAAGTGGACATTTGAACCTGTATCTCATGTACTCCAAAACATTTCTTCTGTTCCTGATCCTTGAGACCTGAGTTATAATCTGAAATTTTGTGCTTATATTGCCATTATAATTTTGTAAATAAACTCTTTCACTTTCTAATGATGATGTAACTCTATGCAGCAGGCTATTCAGCAGGCCACAGAAATAGGAGAAAATGAGAACATACTCAGCAGTTTAAGAGACACTAAAAGTGGTGGTGTTCTTTAGGCCTTGTTTACACTACAGAGTTTTGTTGACAAAAGTCAGCCTTTGTTGACATAACAGTAGGACTGTACATACTACAATGCTCTTTCCACTGACAAAACTCTCCTGCTTTACACACAAACCAAAACCACCTTGACGAGAGGTGTAGAGCTTTATGCAGCAAAGTTATTTTGACAAAGTGTCAGTGTAGACACTGCGCTTGGTTATGTCACTGTGAATGGCCTCCAGGAGGTGTCCCACAATGCCAATCCTGACTGCTCTGGTCAGCAGTTTGAACTCCACTGCTATGCCACCCGGTAAACAGGCATCAGCCCCTCCCCCTTTAAAGAACCAAGAATTTTTGAAATTTCACTTTCTGTTTCCTTGGCATGGACAGCTCATATCACATCTTCCCAGTTGACCATGGCGCGCCACGCAGCAAATGCTCTCCCACTTGGAGTACACCTGAATTGCTGAATCTGATGGCACTGTGGAGAGAGGAGGCTGTGCAGTCCCAGCTCCACTCTAGCCATAGGAACTTCTATACCTGTGATCAGATTTCTTATGGCATGTTGGATAAGGGCTACAAATGGGACACAGTGCTCTGTGAAGATAAAGGAGATGAGGTAGGCATACCAGAAGGCCTGTCATAATCAAACCGTCTCTCTGATGCTGTGCCGAAGACCTGATGCTTCTACAAGAAGCTGGACACCGTCTTTGGCAGCTACCTCCCTTCCACCACCAACAGCCCAGTGGATAGTTCAGTGGGCTGGGGACTGCGGACAGCATACTCAACCCCGAGGATGAAGTCATGGATGAGGAGGTCGAGTTGGAGGATGAGATGGGACAAGTGACAAGGTTATCCAGTACCGTGGCGAGCGAGGACCTCCTCTTGACCCAGGAGGGTTCAAACCAGTCCCAGCATGCCATCTCTGGCACTCATGATGCAGGAGAGGGAGATCCGGTAAGTGATCTTTTTGAGTTGATGCTGCTCATTTATACCAGGTCGAGAAGCCCTTTGCTTTGTTATATTCTAGAAGTGGGTGAAGAGATAGAAATATACAAGACTAGCTGTGTTTGCGTATGTTTCACATTCCCCTGTGCAGCTAAGCAGCGTAGCGAAACAGTGTGTTAATGCACACCGAGATTTCATGGGAATCTTCCAGAGAGCTCTCTAGGAGGTCTCTAGGTACTCACCAATCCTCTACTGGAGGTTCCCTGGAAGAGCTTCTTTGTTCCTTCCCCCCACTGTAGGAAACTTTCAGTTGTGCAGGGACCAAAGTGGCACACAGGAGAGAAGCATAGGGACCTGGTTTGAAGCCGCACGCATGCAAAAAATGCACCCTGGCATCCTGACTTACCCACAGGAGTGAAATATCAGCTTCAATGACCCCCACCTGTGAAAAATGGTAGAAGAATTTACAATTTTGTCTCTACTCACCTGCAGTAATCGCTTTAAAAAAAACTGCCTAAACGCTTTGCCCTTTGTTTAGTATCCTTCCCCTAGCTGAACTCTGCATGTTTAGGGTGTTCACTGAGCTGTGTGCTTGCCAAGGGACAGTGAGAAACTGATCCATATTTAAAAAGAGGTGCATTTTACTATAATGATTTGATGCTGTGAGTGCACTAACAATCATGTTTCTGTTTATCGTTTCTAGTTCTTCTGCAGATGTGGCCTTCAGGGCCACCCTCTACATACCTGCAGAGTGCCTCTGCCAGATAAGGAAGCAACCAAGGAGGAGCAAAGAGGACTAGATGGCCTCCTGAGGTCTTGTCCAACCCTAATCTTCTATGATTCTATGTTGAAGTCCCTAATCATGCTTCAGGGAGAATACATGCATGCTCACCCTCACCCCTGCAGCCAATAAAGAAATGCTTGCCATGCCCTCCCCAAACTCCTCCCACACATTCCTTGTAACCTCCTGGCCCATCTCGGTACCCCATTCACTCCACCCCTTCAGACAACTTCCAAAAAGATAGCTGGAGTTACACACTGCTCGGAGAGCCTACACTGTCCTTCACTGTGATCTCCCTTCCCACCAAGAGTTTTGTGTGTGTTGTTTATTGGTATTTAATAAAAACATGGTGGTTGCTGCTGGAATTAATGCACAGTGGCAACTAGCACATTTAAAGACTACAGATCATGGGCAGGAATCATCGAAATTTTCATGCAAGGTGACAACTTAATAAAGCAGGGCAGGGTGCTGTATAGAAAGACACAATTCTGGTTCTGATTGTCAGAATGGTACCTCAAAGCCTCCCTGATTCAAATAGCTCCCTGTTGTGCCCCTCCAATAGCCCTGGTATCTGGCTGCTCAAAATCAGCCAGCAGGCGATTGGCCTCCGTGCGTTACCCTGGGGGAAACTTTTCACCCTTAGCCTAACAAATATTATGGAGCACACAGCAGGCTGCTATGATCCTGGGAATATTTTCCTCATTTAGGTCTAACCTGCCATAAAGACAGCTACAGTATGCTTTTAATCTGCCAAACACAAATTCTACAGTCATTTTGCGTCTGCTCAGCCTTTATTGAAGCACTCCTTGCTGCTGTCCAGATTTCCCACGTGAGACTTCATATGCCATGGGAGTAAGGAGTACACTGGGTCTCCCAGGATCACTATGGGTGTTTCAACATCCTATGTTGGAATCTTCTGGTCTGGAAAGAAAGTCCCTGGTTGCAGCTTTCTATACAGGACAGTGTTCCTGAAGATGTACGCATCATGCACCTTCCCTGACCACCCCACGTTGATGTTAGTGAAATTCTTATGGTGATCCAAAAGCATCTGAAATACCATAGAGAAGTACCCTTTTCTGTTGATGTACTCCATGGCAAGATGGACTGGGGCCAAAATTGGGTTATGCCTGCCATCTATTGCCCTGCCGCAGTTAGGGAATCCCATTGCCGCAAAGCCATCCACTATTTCACGCACATCTCCAAGACTCACAGTCCTTCATAGCAGAATGTGATTAATGGCCCTGGACGTTTGCATTAACACGGCCCCAGTGATGGACTTCCTGACTCCAAACTGATTTGTGACCGACTGGTAGCAGTCTGGAGTTGCCAACTTCCACACAGCAGTCGCTACATACTTCTCCTCCAAGAGAGCTGCTCTTATTTTGGTGTCCTTGTGCCACAGTGCTGAGATGAGCTCCGCACACAGTTCCAGGAAGATGGCTTTCTGCAGCCACTACTCATTAACCCAGACCTGCATAAGGATGTGATCTCACCACTCAGTGCATGTTTCCCAAGCTCAAAATCAACAGTCCATCATGTGCAGCTGCTCCATGAATGCCAAAAGTAATCTGGTGTTGTTTCTTCCCATGGCATACAGCAGGTCAGACAACTCTGATTCCTGTTCAGATTGGGTGCTCATGATATACTACAGGACCATCCGCGATGTGTTCATAACTGCAACAGAGAGCAGTGCAGGATCCATCCTTTCAGAGAGAGATGGCGGGTGCATAGTAAACAGGGGCACTGAAAAATGTGTGAAATGCAGTTGGAATCCAATGGAATGATGGGATGGAAATATGCATGATGGGATGTTGAGCTCACACCCATGACGTGTTGCGATCCATTCCACAACTCCTAGCTGCAGAAGATGGCGAGTAGCACAGTGGGATAGCTACCCACAGTGCACTGCTCTCACCATTGATGCTAGTGTACCAACTGTGGATGTCCTCTGCCGTCAAAAAGAGCATTGTGTGAAATGCACAGGTGATGTAATTATAGCACCTTTAGATCATCAGCGTAACTTCCGTTGACAAAACTCTGTAGTGTAGACAAGGCCTTACTGGTTGGAATTAGGAGACCAAGGTTATAGTAATGGTGCTGGCTTACTGTGACTAATTTAACTTTTCTGCACTTCTTACCTTATCTGTAAAAGGGGGGTGATGATATTTATTTACCTGGCAGAAATTGTGAGGCTGTTCATGAGACACTTTGGGTATGTCTACACTGCATTTTAAAGCCCGTGGCAGTGAGTCTGAGAGCCCAGGTCAACTGACTCAGGCATGCAGGGCTTGTGCTACATCTCTAAAAACAACAGTGTAGATATTTAGGCTTCAGAGCCTGAGCTACAGCCTGAGCCACAATGTCCCCACTGCTGTTTTTAGCACCATCGTGTTAGCCTTGCAAGCCCAAGTCTGTAGACCCAGGCTCTCAGATTCATTGCTGTGGGTTTTAAAATGCTGCATAGACAAACCCTTTGAGATCCTCTGATGGAAGTGCCATTTAAAAGTTATCTTTTATTCCTGTGGCTGTTGTGGTTGTCATTAATTATTAAATGCAGTCACCAGATTGTCACAAATTATGAGAGCTGGCCTACAATTAATCACATTGTAAAACATCTGTGTAGGGACAGTTTTCTCATAAGATAATTTCTGGTGAACCACCCCAAAATACTAACCAGTTTCTCACATAATTTTAAAAAAACAAACATAAATGTTTAATGCCTGCAATGGCTGGGTGGGCAAGAAAAAGATGCTCCACAGAAGCACCAGAGTTTCTGTCCTCCCCTCCACAGACCCAGTACTTATTCCAGTGCTGCTTGTTCTACGTGGGCATTAGCTAGACAGACTGTGAACAAGAGGCCAAGGACTGGGGCAGCAGAAGTTGCAAGTGAGGGTTGAAGTGCACTGGCAGAACTGTATAGAATCGTAGAACCGTAGGGCTTGAAAGGACCTCCAGAAGTCATCTAGTCCAGCCCCCTGCTCTGACGCAGGACTATCCCTGACTGGTGTTTGTCTAACAAAGTTGAATCTTGCCAACATGTTCATTCAAGCTACTGTTATTGCTCTTTCGTTTACATTGAGTAATCTTTCATGAGTACTCTATTTGAAACAGAAGGGGAGAAAAAAATCATCCGCTCTACAGCCTGAATGGTTTTGCAGAGCAGTTAAAAGACGCTCCTAATGCATGTTGATTAGAGGGCTGAAGGGCCTATAATAACGCATCTGCTAAAGCTAAACCAACCTAAAGGACTTTGCTTTATGGTGTATGAGGATATTTTGAATGAAAGCTTAAATGGCAGGTTCTGTGCTAGATCATCCTCAGATAATTACAATAGAGTCTGGAGAAGAGAAAAACAATGTCCCTAACTTTGCCCAGAAGCTCAAGGAAATATTCTGTCTGAATTACTGAAGTTACAGAAAATAAGCGTGTCTGTGAGCAGCTGGTTTAAAACTTTCAGATGGCAAATTATGCATAGACATTTAAATGAGTTTTTGTGTGGTATGCTCTGATGAAGGGGATGTCTTCCAGCTGGGGTGTAGCCAGAATTGCTGGTAAATTCTATTACCATACTATGATGTATAATTTATCATTGTGTCATGTATAAGTAATTTGGGGGTATTTTTTTTTCTTTTTTATTGTTCAAGTTCCAGAGTTGACAATGAACTAATCAAACTGAGTACACAGACTTGGAAGAAAGTTGTTTTGTCGACTAATAAATTAAAAGATACAGAGCTGGTCTCTCTGGGCTGGAAGCCTAATGACTAATGACCTGGAAGATTCCACATTTGATTCTTCTTCAAGTAGCATCTGTATGTATGCCACGTGCCTTCAATCGGAGATTTTAGGTAGCAGTGCCTGTTCGGCTCCCGCATGCACCCTATGCAGCCTCATGTCCTATATCAAGGATCATATAGAATCATAGAATATCAGGGTTGGAAGGGACCTCAGGAGATCATCTAGTCCAACCCCCTCCTCAAAGCAGGACCAATCCCCAACTAAATCATCCCAGCCAGGGCTTTGTCAGGCCTGACCTTAAAAACCTCAAAAGAAGGAGATTCCACCACCTCCCTAGGTAATGCATTCCAGTGCTTCACCACCCTCCTAGTGAAAAAGTTTTTCCTAATATCCAACCTAAACCTCCCCCACTGCAACTTGAGACCATTGCCCTTTGTTCTGTCATCTCCTACCACTGACAACAGTCTAGATCCATCCTCTTTGGAACCCCCTTTCAGGTAGTTGAAAGCAGCTATCAAATCCCCCCTCAAGCAGGGGTTTCTGTGGAAGAAACGCTCTCAGTTCATTCTTAACTGCCTTGGCCTAAGCCAAGTTCACAGTCCACACCTAAGCGGAGACTTTGCTGGTTTACTGTAGACCTTTTATTACTTTATTTTTTTTATTATTATTTAGTTATTTTATTTTATTTTGTTCTTGTTTTGAGTTTTTGCAATTTTTTACTCTGACTCAGGGCTTGCCTCAGTCCCTCTGAGGTAGGGAGGTCCTTTCTCAGGAATCCTCTTTTTTCTAGGATATGACTAGATCCCCAGGCTTCAAACATTGTCACACTTGCAAGGGACCCTTCGTGGTGAATGATGGCCATTCCTGATGTACCGACTGCTTCAGAGATACACATGTACCATTTAAGTGAAAACATTTCACTAGTTTCATTAGCTGCTAAAGAAAGAACAGAGTGATAAAGTCCAGCTCCTAGTGATGGAGTGTTCTCTTCATCCTGCATTGGACCGAGGCTCAGAAGCTGCTCCCAGATATCAGCCTCTGAATGACCACAGTGTGCCATCAACTTCCATGGCTCGCTTTCCCCTAAGGTCTTCAAGAGACAGACCACCAAGTGAAAATGGAAGAGCTCTCTCCAACAGGAGTGCCAGGTCTCCTCAAAAAGACCAGTCAAAAAGGTCTTCTGGACCGGAGACCTTGTGCCCTACAAAGCCTCCCACAGAGGCTTCAAGCACTCTCGGTACAAGAAATCATCCATACCTATGTCCTCATCCTTTTCCAAACTGCACAGTCCTCACTATGTCATCCCAAAGTCCTCGGTACCATTGAAACCTAAGCATTCTACTAAGAAGGCAGTACACTCTTCATCTTCTACTGTCTCACTGATACCTAGAGCATCAGTACAGCAGATACTGGAACAATCAGTCCAGCACACGTGTACCTCACATGTCTCTGACTGGGCTTCACCAGGTGAATGCACCAACTCACCCAAGAGTACTGCAAGAGTTCAGGTTCTCAAAGGACTTGATTATTTCTGAGGAGCCTGAGTCTCACCTCTTGAGCATGAGGTTCCTGGTAGCACATCTGACATTATCCCGGATACCCCACCTTTTGCCCGGACAACCTGCCTTCTGGATACTAACACATTCTGAAAGATGACCAGTTACTCTTCCTTCATCTGTCTCTCCACTGTACTATGAAGAGGAGAGTTCTTCAGACTCACAGATTCTGTTCAGGGTTCTGCTGACTACCTGCCTATGTTTGACTGCCTGCAAACTGCAACACTAAGGGACAATTCTAGGCTTATCATTGAAGCCCACCAAACATCCCTCTTAGTACAACCAACCTGGAATGCCCCCTCCATTCCTCTATGCTCCTCCCCAGTGGACATGCTGGGATCCCTGGGTTGCCTACTGGCCACAGCTTTCTAAAGTGCCCACTTCTCCCGGGCATTCTCTGGCTCCTTCTGTTCCTCCTCAACAATATCCAAGGCAGAAGGATACATTCAAAGACCAGGAAAGGAACCTGATGAGGAGTTTAAATCACAGTCTAATATTTCTTCTTCCTCCCCGGATGAAGCTCTCATCACCCCCACCCCCACCCCAATCTCACACTGACAATTTCAAACAGTTTCAAGATCTGTTGAAGCAGACAGCAAACATTCAGATCCCATTAGAAGTGCAGGAGACACAGAACAAATTGCTCAGCATCTTGCACACCATATCATCAGCACAAGTCAAACACCCTATAAATGAAACACTATTAGAACCTGCCAAGTCCCTCTGGCAGACTCCTTATCCTGATTCTAAAAGACCAGACAAAAAGTATTATGTCCCAATGAGAGGCTCAGAGTTTTCATTTTCCCACCCCATACTTGATTCTCTAGTCAAGATGGTGACACACACATGCATCATTCCATCTCTGGAACTGGGGATCTACTTCGCAGCCCTCAACCTTCAGGACACATATTTTCATATTGCAATGCACCTTGCTCACAAGAAATTTCTGTGCTTTGTGGTGGGGCAGTACCATTACTAATAATGGGTCCTTCCCTTCAGGTTAGCCACTGCTCTCACGGTGTTCATGGAAGTCATGGCAATGTGGGTGTGCACGTTTGTCAGTGGGGAGTAGTTGTCTTCCCTTAGCTCAGTGATTTGGCTTCTCAAGTGACATTCCTACACTATCAAATTGGCAGGATTCAGGGCAATGACCCTGTACAAATGTCTTGGTCTCCAGCTCAAGTCCTCCCTCCCATCTGTACAAAGGATAGCGTTTATAGGGGCCATTTTAGATGCCATCACAGCCAGAGCGTATCTGCCAGATGACAGGTTCCTCGTGCTGTCACATCTGATCATGTGACTTCAGATCAGCTCATGCCTGCAACTTCTTGGGCATAGAGTAGCGTGTACCTTTGTCATGTTTCATGCTCAATTGCACCTGCATTACATCCAAGCCTGGTTCATGTGAATTTATACACCCTACAGGGACAGCTGCTTTCTGTCTCCCCTTGTATTCTATTTTCCCTTAAATGGTGGAAGAATCCAGACACAATCTGAGGGTCCCATTCAACCCCCTCCACCTACTCATATGATAGTTTCCACGCCTCAGATGGGAAGCTCATCTTCAGGACCATACTGTTTCCTCTGCCTGAAGGGTTAAAGAACTGGGAGCTTTAATGACTGACCCTCCATATACTGTCTTTTTCAAAGAAAAAGTTTCTCTTCAAGAACATCCATGCTTTTACACAAGGTTCTTTTGTATTTTCATCTCAGTCAATGAATTCTTCTTCCATATTCTACCCCAAGCCTCATCAGCCAAAGCAGGAAACTGTCCTTCACATCCTAGATGTCAGGAAAGTGTTGGCATATTATCTGGACAGGACTAGACTTTTTCAATCATCCCTGAAACTGTTTCCATTGTGGACAGTGATTGAGGGGTTCTGGGGACTACAGAGACTTTCTAAGTGAGTTTCAGGTAGCATAATCACTGTTATACATCTGCTAATGTACTCTGGCCTTCTAAGGTCATTGCTCATTCTATAAGATTGCACTCCACAGCCGTGGTACTACTAAATGACATGTTTTTCATGGAAATATGTAAGGGTGCTATATGACTTTGATTCATATTTTCTATGGACCCTGTGCCTTGATTGATGTTTCCCAGGCAGATGCTCCTTTGGCTCTGCAGTCCTACAGAGAGCCTTAGACTGACCTCTGAAGACCCCACCTCCTTCAGGGACTATGGAGTCATCTCTAGTGGAGCACCCTTAGGGACACTACTTGAAGAAGAAGGAGAGGTTGGTTAGTTACCTTGTACAATAACTGGAGTTCTTTGAAATGTGTAACCCTGTGTGTTCTTCACCACCTGCCCTCCTTCAACACTACTCTATGCTTTAGAGCCTCATCTTCTTGGAGGTTTGTGTGGAGAAGGAACTGAGGGGAGTTTGCCATCACAGCCCTATGAACTCGTGGGATGGGCATGAGGATATGTAGGGCACATGCTCAACCCGAATGGGCACTGCTACCAAAAAATTACAATATATATATAAACTCCAATTATCATACAAGGTAAGTAACATCTCCTTCTTTTCATATGCATGTCCTTCTTCATCTTTTTACCTCATCCCTAATATTATTGCCTTAAAAGCTGCTTATGATAAGTAAAAACTGTTACCAATCAGGTTGCAATGGGAGTGTCCACCTCACACAGGACTGGAAGAGGTTAAGGTAGCCAGGTAGGCCCATTAATTCCACAGGCTGCATCTGGAGGAAGAGCCAGGGAGCATGGGATTGATTGCAAGCAGGTTCAGCTGTGTAGGAATAGGTGGGGCCTATAAAGCCTGGAAGCTGGCAACAGACAGGGGCTGCTGTTGGGAAAGGACAGTCACTCCCTGGGAAGAGGAAGGAGGGTTTGATACACCCAGAGCAAGGGGAAAAACTAGAGGTTGTAGGAAGCAGTCCTAGAGGAGGTGCAGTAAGGGCTGGGAGAGGAAAGCACAGAACTGCTGGGTGTAGGGTCCCTGGATTGGAACCTGAAACAGAGGGTGGGCCAGGGTACCCCTACCAGCCACTGAGGGCATGGCATAGACCAGTGGGGTAGTGAACAGGAAGACTGCCTAGGTCACTATGGGAGTGACAGAGAATTGCAGGGCTGTGACCCAAAAGCAGGGAAATGCTGAGTGACCTAGCCAAAGGGCTGATTCAAGAGGACACTGGAGTTCCCAGGACAAGAGAAGAGTTGCAGACCTGAGAGAGAGAGAGAGAGAGTAATGGTGTGCGACCATGAGATGGGGCATCAATCTTGAGAGCTAATCCCCAGAGTGACCAAGAGGAGGTGCCAGACAAGTGCTGAGTGGTGTACCCTGTGATAGGTTATTATTATTTATTCATGAATGCAGTAAGTGGTAAAATAAAGATGGAAAAAATTCAAAATACAAAATGTAAAGTAGGGAGATAAAACAGAGATGTATAAGTCAATAAGAAAAATGTCAAAAGAGCTTAGGTATGTATCACATGCTTAGGCATTCAGTGGCTGGTGTCAGCAGTGTGGAGTATAGAAACTTCTCCTGATTGGCTGTTCTACTTTCAGGCCATGTCTACATTTGTCCTTCCACTGGAAGGAGAGGAGTAAGGTAAGTCGATGGACGAGCATCTCCCATCAACGCAGCATGGTGTAGACACCGCAGTAAGTCGACCTAAGCTACATCGACTCCTGCTATGTTATTCACATAGCTGGAGTAGTGTAAGTTGGGTCGACTTACCCCAGTAGTGTAGTCAAGACCTCAGTAGGTTTGCAATGTCCTCAACCACAGTGCAGGTATACAGATAGCTGTTCCTGAGTCCCCAGTTGTGGTCACCTGTCACACACCTCACCTGTCCCTATCTTAACCAGTTGAGCTTGTTCCAGAGATAGCATGGCATCTCAATGCCAGGCAGTCTGTCATCAGGCTGAGTGATGAAAAAAGTTTCTTACAGAGGGAGGAACTTGTTCTAACTCACCACAATGTGACAGCATCAGCTGTAGAGATGATGAAGAACGTAGTCCAGATTGGTCTTCTGCTGACGAGTTGGTTGTGAGGTGCCTCCCATATATCTTTGAAAAGTGGCAGTTGTGGTATGTCCTGAATTTTGCTAAGGAGCTTCTTTGCTGCAATACCATGCCTGGTGGGATGTCAAGAGGCAATATTAGAGAGGACTCATAGCTACTCAGTGTTTGTTGGTCTCATAGTCCCTGTTTCTGTTCTCATCATTTGATTCAGGTATACATCAATTAGTTTTATGTGGGAAGAAATTAGCCACATGGGAGCAGAGTATTCTCCTACTCAGTAGCAGAGAGTTACTGCTGAGCTGTGCAGTGTTTGGGCATTAGCTCCCAAAGTTGAGCCCACAAGATTATTTAAGAGTCCATTTCTGCTCTTAATCTTCTGAGCTACCTTGGTGAGGTGTTTTTTTTTAGGTTAGTGTGCAAATAGTTACTCATAGATATACTGGATTTGGGTCATGTGCTAGTTGTTCTCCATTCAATAAGCTATTGAGCTCTTATGAAGCACGGCATAATGGAGATGGAAGCGTGAAGACAATGCCTGAAAAATATTTTCAAAAGACAAGCTGGGAACTTAAACTCTGATAGACACCTAAAATTATGGACTTAATAAAGACACTGGATTTATGGCTCATTATAACAATCTGTTACTCAATAACCCTGCTTTATCCTACAACTGGGACCACTCAAGTGCAGGGAGGGTCCCAGAGCCTGGGTTGTAGCCTGAGCCCAAGTGTGTACACTGTAATTTAATAGCCCCGCAGCCTGAGCCTGCAAGCTGGAGCCAGCTGACCCAGGCCAGCCACTGGTGTTTTACTGCAGTTTAGACATACTCTGTGTGGTCAGTTTATTTCCTGGCATTGCTTGGAATTGTCTGTTTTGAAGAATAATTTCTGTATCTATAACTATCCATTTAGGTAACATCTTTGACATCTCGATAAGCAGCCGAGTGTACCACATGTTATCATATGGTGCTGTCAATTCAGGAAACACAGCCCTTGTCATCTTCTGTGGAAAACCATTTCCTGTATAGGTGGTAAGAGCAAGAACTTGATCACAAGTGCTCCTTTTAAATCAGAAGTCTGCTTGGAGATCATGCAGAGCCTGCTCTACTGTGGGCATGAGTCTTTGCATAATTGATCCAGAAGTTTATAAGCACAATTCAGAAATGATATCAGCAAGCTGGAAGGGAGGGTAGATGTTTGTATAGCTATCACCATAGCTTTCTGCCATTTCTTAGGCATCTAGTTGTCTTGGATGACACAGGAAATGAAAATTGATAACTAATTTTTATGTTCTTCTTACTGAGGTGTAGTGGTATTTCTGGTGAAATCATGTCAAGACCACATACTTTTCCTGCTTTCATGGAGCTCAGTGTTCTTTCCACTTTCTCAGTGGAGACAGGCTAGAAGATGTCTCCCTCACTCCGAGATGGGGGCCAATCTGTATCTGCACCATTTCCTCTTTACTGATTTCTCAGAGAGTTTGTCCCTGTTGACTTTTGCCATGTTAGTTAGGTGTGTGGCAATACAATTCAGAGACACTTTACACTGATGTATAAATGGTGGTTTCTGTGTTGCTCCAAGCCTCCTCATGAGTGACTACGCTTTTCTGTTAGACTTTGTCATATCCATCTTTGATGTTCCTTCCTCCCAATGTTCCCTGTGACAGGCACTGAGGCTGTCAGTGAGGTGGGTTTGCTATCTCTGAGGCTATGTCTACACTAGCACCACTTTCAGCAACATGTAGGCTGTGTGTAGCTACATGCCAAGTGAAAGACAGGCTGTGCCCACACTGCAGTTTTTAGCTACATGTGTCAGTGAAAGACTCTGGCAGCAGAGAATGGCTCCAGTAGCAGAAACCTGGCAGAATTTTTCCCCACTGCTGGAGCCTTTCCCAGCTGCTTCTCCCCTATTGGACCTTTTACTGCTGCAAAAGTCTTTTCTTGTGGCGGGGAAAGGCTCCAGAAGCAGGGAGGCAGCAGGACAATTCACAGCTAAAAATAGGAGTGTAGCCTGGAAGGCACAGCTTGGGCACATAGAGAGCTGTGAAGAGTATGTACTTGAGTACATACTCACACCCTTCAGGTGTGTCTGTACTCTACTTGCCTAAGCTGTGCATTACTATCTATCCAGCTACTTAAACCCATACTGAGGGTGGAGGCCTACCAGAGAACATACTCTACACTCTGCCAAAAGGAGCGTGTGTAGACATAGCTTGAGTCACCCGATTCTTCACAGTGCTTCAGAAGTTCTGCACATTCCTCATCTAAGCAGAGTAGGTAACGTTTTTGGTAGCCATGCATGATGGATATTTTTGGCTGCTTTAAAGATTCCTTTGGAAAGCAAGTGTGTTTTTTGCAGAGGTATTACCTGGTATGCACCTATATATTGATCAGTCAACTCTGAGTATTTCCAGTCTGCTCTTCTATAGTTCCATCGCAGTCTAGGGATAGTGATTATATCGGGATCATCAGTCCTGTCTGAGTAAGAATGGGGTAGAGCTGGTTGTGCAGGAAGTTTCCAAGAACTCTGCAGCAATCTGGTAATGGTTGGTCCCATGCTGAGGTGACCAAGTGATGTCAAGACAGTAGCTCTGCTTCCATCATGTGGAGAAAAAGGTGGATGGCTGCTTAGGGTCAGGCAAGAGATATAAATCATTTATAGAAGCCCCATCTGTGTGATTTAGTCCATTTTTTTCAGACTTTCTGTTGTCGCATGAGGTGTGGTGGTTATTGAGTATCCCCTGAATGGATACTGAAATGTTAGTAAAGTTGGGGTGTTCCAGGCTTCATTAGAAAGTTTATAAACATTTGCAACTTTAAGCTGACTGACTTTAAGCAACTTTAAGCTGACTGACTCTTGCAATGTCACAACGAGGTCAAGCAGTGGGTAAATTCTCCACATAATCAATATCAGATTTCACATAAATGGCTCTGCCATATTTTCCATCAAGATTGTAGCTAACAATGTCATAGTCTCTTATTTGTCAGCCTACTGGCAAAGAAGGAATCTACATGCATTTCTTGGAAACAGATAATGTCAGCCCTGTGACAGGCCACGAGATTCTCTGTTACTAAGTGCTTTGCTGCTGACAGTCCCTTAACACTATGCTGAAGAATGAAAAGTGAAGACCTAATGAATACTGCTCCGGTATCATGGTAACCAGGATCCGGATTGTCCAGATTTGATCTGCTGTTTGCTGCTTTAGTCTCTCCAGAAGCATACTCCAGGGGAGCATGATGAGAATAGAAACATTATTTCTAACACGTTATTTCAGTGCATACAAAATAAATGCTCCCAGAATTATCTATTCCAACCATTGATGTTAAATTTTTAGCTTAGACTTCATATTTTGAATCCCTCTTATTTAGCAGTGGATAGTACAAAGAAGAAAACAATTAAAGGTGAATGCAAGCATTGGTTAAATAAGTGTTTGAAATGTACTGAAAAATGTGCACTGAATCTCAACTCATCTCTCCTTTCATCTCTTTTATCTTTGTGCCTTCTTCCATCCTCTCCCTGCATCTGTAACTTGTCCTGTACCCTAGAAGCTGGCACTTTTAAGGATGTGCATAAATCCCACTGATTTCTGTAGTACTTAAACATATTCTTATGTCTTGAATAAGGATGTTTTCTTGAATCAGGAGAAATAAGAGGAAAGAAGGATGGAAGCACAAGGTAACTGTAATAAAAATACATGGTTATATAGTTTATGTGAACAGCTTGATGGTTCTGAATCATTAGCTTTAAAAAAAATAATATTTTAACCCATGGCTCCTTACTGTTTGTTTAATAACATTTGCTATGTCATTATAATTTATGACTATTTTACTTTTTAAAAATTGTTCTCAATTGTTATTTTAACCCATTTCCATTCTTTAATGCACTGCATATGTTTTATTAGCTTCTTCTATTTCCTCTCTTTAAAATATAATCCCATATTTCCCTTTTGGAAACCCCCTGCATATTTAGTTTCTTTAAATCTTTTCCTATTTCCCTTTTTTCAAATCCCTCCTCAAGACTTTCTACTTCAATGAAGCCCAAAAACTAGAAAGCATATCAATAAATATTCTATCAGCCACCTATTGACATGTGCATGAGAGTATAAAAGTTCCTCTGGTAGAACCATCCATGTCCTCTAGATTTTCCAAAGTATTTGGTGTTATCCACCTTTATAGATGTAAGTGTCTTACAGAAGGGACTGGATTTAATTCTGTGTCCTGTACAATAGCAAGCACACTGTCAATGCTGAATAAATAATAATATAGTTTCCTTACAATACTATACCACAGGGCAAATTAATTTCAGACTGTCTCTGATTTCGTTGACTTGATTATTTTAAAAAGTTGTCCCTTATTTTAAATGAACATATTAACACATAAGGTCAAACAGCTGCCTAATACAATATTTAGAGGTTTTTTGGAGGGCTATTTAAAACATGAGCCTATTTGGTTTGATAAAGCCATACCTACCACCATCACCCAACAAAACACCAATAGACGTTAAATGTACATCAATCTGAAATGAAGTTCTTGCTGATGGTGCAGAGGCCTCCAGCTCCTTTCCTGTGATGTGGCAAGGTGTTCCAGTAGTATGTAGGGTAGATGGCAGGTCCTCCTTCCCTGGGCTGAGGACAGAAAATGGGTGCAATGATTCTGGTGGCAGATGGAGCTTCTTCTATCTCTTCTCTCCCATTGGGATTAAGGTGCTCCCTCCTTATTCATTTTCAGTCTTACTCTCCTTTATATTGTAAAATGAGAGCGAAAAAGACTTTAAATGGTGTTAGTAGAAAAAATGAGGCGAGTCTGGGTAGAGGGGAGAATAGGCGGATTGGGTGGGATAAACAATGACTGGAAAGAGACTGAGGAAATGGAAAGAGAGATTTATTTTCCCTCTTCTCTCTCTGCCCCTCCACCTCAACATGCACCAGTTCATTTTCCCCTTCCAAACAGATTGATCATGTCTGCTTTCCCCACAACAATTGATCCCCCATATGTTCCCACGTCCCTCCTTCGGATTACACACAGGCACACACAATTGGTACAAGCTCCACTGTGTTTTAACTGATTTTGTTTCTGCTGCTGCCTGTCCTGCTGTAGTTGCCACTGTCCCTTGTGGGGTCACTGAAGTGCTGTGGAACACCAACCCTTTTCAGACACAGTACTTAGTAGAGTGTTGGAGAAACCATGACTCGGAGATGAGGAACAAAAATACTTAAGCTCCTAGGCTTTATAAACTCTAGCACCTGATGGGTCCAAGTAAGCATTACTCAACTGCCTCCAAATGCCACACTTTTTTCAGATCCCAGAGATGCTCTTGTCTCCCTGATCCACCCTGTCTTATCTATCCCCACAGATGTCACAGAAACTTCCCCGTCCTGCTGGACTTCAGACCCTCCAGTGCTGGAGGGGAAAAATCTATGAATCTACCACCCAAATTCATTTCATCACTGCTTTCCTGGGCCCCAGTGCTCCAGCTGGTTCCTCCTTATTGCTCCCCTTCCCTACGGACCAAAAACAACAACAACAACAGGGGCTCGGGTTATTGGGTTGGGACAACAGCAGATGAACGTCACCCACTCCCAGGCCTTAGGGACGGGGCATCCAGCAGCATCAGCCACAGCAGAGGATTTTTACCCCAGTCTGATCGAGAACAGGAATTGTTGCAGAGCTGGAGGGAAGCACCTGGTTTACCAGTCATGTCACATGAGAGTTGTGTTGAATCACTG